>NW_027492014.1:15000-752134 GCF_021521415.1 Bidens hawaiensis | reverse complement strand
CTCAGTGTAAAGAGTCATAACGGCCGGGCATTTTGCTTCCACCCACACTCTTCAACTTGTACACATGTTTCCCATTCGTCGTCGCGCTTCAACCTGCATTCACCAAATAAAACTTATATCAACTTAAAAATCCGTCTTTATCAATTTTATGACATTTAGTACAAACGATAAAGCGGAAAGTACAAGTACCTCAGGAAACACCCGTGCTCGGCTGCAAGCCGAGCTTATCACAATCAGCAAACCATTCCTCAAGCGTGTCTCGGCTCTTCGCGCTCACGACAAAAACCATATTATTTTTATCCCGACACAAAGTGTTGAGAATCTCTATCGTTTTAGAACTCGGGCTTTTATCGATCGAAGTTTGAGGCATTAAAGTACCATCATAATCCAAAAGTATAGCGCGTGTTGTGGTTCGTTTATAAGCCGAAACAATATGCTCCATCGAAAGCTTCCGGAAGTTTAAATCCAACGCCACCACTCGAAAACTCAACCCGAACCCGATCCCCCAGCACCGTCGCCTCACGTGATCTTTACACGTTCGTATCCAAATCTTGAAAAAAACTATGGCCCCAATACCCGACATCGTGGCTGCTAACATATTTATAATGCTTTTCGTGTCGCATTTGCTTCTCGGCCTCGCTTAACTCCAACGCACAATCCATCGCGTCCGCAACCGCGTCGATGTTCCACGGGTTGACCCGATCGCCCCGCTTAAAGACGGCGAACAACCTATAAACTCGGAAACAACCAACATACTTTTCTTCGGCGTACTAGGTTTTAACCCGAGCACCTTATCGAGCTGCTCGTTTCCTTGCCGGCTAATAACGTATTCATACGGTATCAGATTCATCCCGTCTCTAACCGCGGTAACCAAACAACACTCGGCCGTCACATAATAAGCAACCCGCTCGTAAAACTTAAGCGGCTCGTCAATCAAAATAACCGGGTCGTAACCGGGCCGACCGAACGTCTCGTTAATCCGTTTAACCGTCGAGTAACTCTCAGGTTTTCACTTCCTTAACGTCCTTCCCCGTCCCACGAGCCGGATTCGCGATCTGCACCAACACGACCTTCCCCTGCCACTCGGGATGCTGCGTCAGCAGCTGCTCCATCGCGAGCAACTTCAAACTAATCCCTTTAAATATATCAAGATCATCCACACCCAACAACATTATCTGATCCCGAACCGGTTCACAAGCTCGGAAACCTTCGCTTCCGTCTCCGGAAGGTTCAAAACCGACCGAAGCTGGTTCATATGAATCCCAACCGGTAAAATCTTAATCGTGACAGTCCGCCCGTAATACTCCAAACTAATATACCCGCGCTTACTCTCGTACGAAATCCCCAACAACCGCCCACAACACGATAAAAAATGCCGGGCGTAATCAAACGTATGGAACCCGATCAAGTCCGAATTCAACAACGCACGCAACAACTCGTCGCGAACAGGCAACGTCTTGTAAATCTCCGAAGACGGAAACGGACTATGCAAAAAAAACCCGAGTTTAACCCGATTAAACCTCTTCCTCAAGAAAGTCGGTAACACCATCAAATGGTAATCATGAACCCACACAAATCATCCTCCGGGTTAATCACTTCCATTATTCGGTCTGCGAAAATCTTATTAACCGAAACATACGCCTGCCATAGCAATCGATTAAACCGACCGCCTAAATCGGGCGATAACGGCAACATGTAATGAAACAAAGGCCATAAGTGTTGCTTACAAAACCCATGGTAAAATTTAGTAAACAATTCAGGGGGTAAAAACGTTGGACGCATTTAAACGATTCTAATAAAGTTTGTGACACGTCATCCTGTTCGGACGGGTTAACGTTGTCCGACAAGCATCCGACGTAGATGACGTCGATGTGTTGGGTTCCTAGGCCGTGTTTTAATTGAAGCAGAAGTGAGTTTTCATCCCAGGTGAAGGTTTTGGAGCCGTCGGGTTGGGTATGGGTTTTGATGGGGAGTTGGTTGCCTACGATGATTAGACCGGTCGTGTGTTGTGGAGGACATGTTTTCGGACATGTCGGAGGAGGTGTTTTCGGGGTGGTCGGAGTCGATGTCGGAGATGATGCCGGCGACGGTCATGATGCGAGGGAGGTGACGTGTCAGGCGGGGGAGTGGTGGTGAGGGGAGGTCGGCGGGAGATCTAGTAAGTTGGAGTATGATCTTGAAACCATTATATTATTATTGTTATTATTATATGTTTTATAACTTTTTAATAAGTGAGATGTATATATGGGGTTTGAAGATGTTGTTACCTGAGGAAATGAAGTGAAGAGATCTAGAGGTGGAATTGTGAAGGAATTGAGTGTGAACTTGGTGAAAAGGAAGATATGTACTTGGTTAAACTAGCATGTAATGCCATTTTCATTCTATTCTTTTAATTAGGTGAGGTTTTTTTCTTTTTAGCGATGGTTAAAAGTGATTGTGAGTGGAGAAGAGATAAAATGTTACTGTTCATTGTTACATTGGAAAAACACGCTGTTTACTTATATAATTTTTTAATGTCTTTTGAAAGTGGTTGTAACTTTTGAGTGAATGAGAGATAAAATGTAATGATAAAGTATTATCTAATTGAAAATAGAAGAAAATATGGTGTTTTTAGTGTAATTATAAAGATTGAGATGGAGAATGGATTATGAATACCCGTTGAAAAGTAATGTTAGTGTCAGTTTGCTACTATCATGTAGACTATAAAGTTTTAAGTAGTTTACCTTTTAATTTGAGCATTGCGGGTTAATTGCTTTAATTTTTTTTAAAACGACGATTTTCTGTATGCTAGACCATCGCGCTCTCTAATTTGAGAGTCTCGTTGCCTCATTCTGATTAGACTATCTTGTCTTAACCGGGCTTATGCTGGCTCAGATTTTGGTTGGGGCGTTCCTCTAGAAAACCATACCGTCGGCTGCCACTTAAAGTCAGCTCCTTACTTTGCCGCCACAAGAGCATAATCTCTAGCATAAAACATGGTGGGAAGAAAACCCGGGTGGGCTCGGGATCCAAACTGCTCGCAAGGCCTAGCTCAAATCCTTCATTAACAACATCCACCCAAAGTGACACAAGTGGAGATCAAGTTTGGATCTATGCTAAAAACACAGGCCTCCTTTCACTAGACCACAAATTATTATTTTTAATTAAATAAATTGTATATTAAGAAGTATAACACGTTTAAAAAAGAGATGTGTTACATTCCACAAAAAAGAGAGCAACTAGGTGTTAATGGGTGTCGCCCTGTCCTTGATGCCTTCTTAACATGCACGTGTAGTGTTTGGGGGCGTTGAAGGGCTGATGTGGCCAGTGATTGACGTCGTTTTGAGCCGATACACTTGGTTTTATTGTGAAGTAATATTCTACTTCGAGATTTATCTAACATGTGTTATAGTGAAATGGCTTTTGGTTGTTTTCTTGTTTTGTTTTTGACTGTTTTGTGTTGAAGGAGAAAAAGTATAAGAAAGAGATATAGCCAATCAAAAGTGGAAATGTGAAAAGACTAAAGTGTTTGATCCTTTTAGGTGCTTTTGCTTTAGTGGTATGTTAAAAATATCCTAATATTCCTAACATGTCATGACATCTAGGGTGTTTAAAAATTGTGAAAAGCGTATGAACCGTCTAAACTGAAACACGTCGGTTTCATGCTAAAAATGTCTTGTTTGTTTCATCGTTTCTTGCATCATAGATAGTGTTCATGCAATCACGCCAAAACTTTCGCTAAAACCGGTTGATCATACCTTAAACACCCTATCATTTAAATATAAACCTAACTATGGTATGCCGGTATCGATTGGTATAAGATGATACAATAGTAGAATGACAATTTTTAGGGTGATTAGGTTGGAATTTTATTTTTTTTTATAATGGGAGAAAATGATAAACTAAAAGGGTAAGAGAGAAGAGAGTTGATAGTTTTTAGGATTTGTCATTTCAAATAGCAGATCCTATAATGATAGTAGACTGTGTCAGATTGTGTTTGGTTATGTGAACTTTTATCCCGTGCTCTGCCATTTCAGATGGAGAAAGTGATAAATATATCTTTTGTTCCGTCATTTTGAGAGTTGATAGTTTCTAGGTAATCCGTCATTTCAAATAGCGGATCCTAAGATGATGACAATCTGTGTCAAATTGTGGAGTGAGGCGGACTTTTATCACTTCCGTCATTTCAATGGCGGAACACATGATAAAAGATTAAAAATCCACCTCACCGGACGCAATCTAACACAGTCTGTCATCAATATAGTATCTGTCATTTGAAATGGCAGATTATTTGTAAACTATCACCCATTTTTCCCTCTCCTATAAACATTTTTAGTTTATCATTTTCTCCCGTTTAAAAACAAAATTCGATAGGTTGGCATAATTTAAGATATATACACTTCTTGAGTTTTTTCTAAAACTAGAAAATAATTTTATAGAGTTCCGGTACAAAAGATATTCAAGTTTTAGTTTATTTTAAAATGAAAACATTGGTTTAACACTTGGATAAGATTGGGGATTAAACAAAATTGTAATACATGGATTCCAAAATTTGGTGTATTCGTTTCATTTAAATTATTGATTCTACAGTACATGTATACTTCAGCTCTAGCCTAAATATATTCGGGTTAATCTGAATTACTAAGGCGCTGCTTGTTCTTTTAGAGGTAAAATGTCTGTAGTTTGTATACCACATTTGCAGAAGAAGAGATTGACTAAACTTCTGCAATTTGTAAGAAGAATATTTACTTTTTAGCGTCCGTATATAACTAAAATAAATTGACAGTGATGTACAAATTGTGGTAGTGCCGTAGTGGTGCTAGATGGTGATAGTGGTAGTGGCGGGTGGTGGTGGCGTATGGTGGTGTTGGTGATGGTAGAAGGCGGTGGTGGGTGTTGGACATTGGTGTGGTAGACGATGATGGTAGACGGTGGTGGTCGTGGTGGACGGTGGGTGGTAGACGTTGGCGGTGGGTGGTGGACGGTGGTGGTGGTGGGGTGGTAGTGGACGGTGGTGGCAGGTGGTGGGCAGGTGGTGGATGGTGGCGTTGGACGGTGGTGGTGGATGGTGGTGGGGCGAACGGTGGGTGGTATTGGTGGTGGACAATGGGTGTTGGTAGTGTGTGGTGTTTTAACCCTCTGCAAACCTTAGTAGATCTCAAAATTTGATGAGCCAAGTCTGCACCAAGAGAATTTGTGTAGACATTTTTTAATAAAACGTTTTCGAGAAAACAAATAGTCTATAGATGGAAATGTCTGCGTATGGACAAAAGAATGTGCGCAGGCATTTTTTTAAAAAACAAGCAGCACTTAAGAATGTATTATATACTTCGTTGTGCAATCCAAGTATAACGATATTCTTATGCAAGCAATTGGTTCTTGTTTTTATTTAAGTCTAAGTCAAAGTAGAAACGCATGAAAAAAAACTAAATTAGTTTAAAAAAGAAAGAAAGAAAACTCTTGTCTTTTAAGAAAAGTCTCATTTGTCACATTCTAAACCAATTTCATGAGAATTAAATAACACTAATATAGTTAAGACTTAGGAGACCTTGATCGAATACCATGAGAACACAGCATGATTTTTGGTCAAGTATATCTTGACAAATTACAAGAATATGTGCTGTGGATGATGTCTAGTTAATCAAAAGTGATGTTATGTCACTGTCATGTAGCGAATGAGCATTCACTAACAAAATCTTTGAAAAGCATGATTGTCTAATAACTAATAACACAATTACTACATAATATTTTTTATTAAAAAAATAGATAGGTGAGTGGTTAAAGAAACATGTGGGCTGTGGCTTCACTTCTATTGCCCTCTTTCTCACGGCTACACAGGCGCCCAAAGGGGCTCATCACCCTTTGTCGCCCATCTCTTCCATATGTGTAATGGTTTGGAGGTTAAATGGTGATGATCACGTGGAAGAGATTGGCGCCTGCCATATCACCGCAATACACAATCTAAGAAGTTGTATCAATCTTATAATAATGTAAGAATAAATAAATAGATATGTATATTTATATATGGTCATCAGTATCATTTATATAATAATAGATCAAAATAATTAAATTATACCTTATTATTATATTAGCTAGGTAATTGTTGATGGACCATATTACCCTTACTTGTTAATCAAAGGTTTCCCTTTGGGTGTATATAAATAAATATATAGAGAAACTTATTAACATCATAACATAAACCTTAAACCTCACATAAGAATTTCACGACCCCTTTTTTCTCTCCATATTTTAGGTTTCTCAAAAACCCTAATTCCCATCATTAACATACATCATAAAGGGGGACTCGACCAAGCTGATAATCATGTCCTGGATTATTCTCATCAACTGTGACTACTCTATCTGCTGTAATATGTATGTTTTAATTATATATTTATCATAATATTCTTGTTTTCCATTACCAATGTGAAAAACTTACCAACAAATAAATAATGAATAAGAACCTAATCAAATCTCATGAAAATTTGGTGAAACCTAATAAGAAAAGACATCAGGGGTGTCTTAATTTGTCAAGAAAAAACACAACATGAGTTTAATACAAATTTATTGTTTCATGTTAGGTATGAAGGTCTAAATCACAAAACTGAAAGTTGGTTGCCTTTTGTGGTTACATGTTGCAACACATCTGAAGGACTACATTTGTAACTCACGAAAAACAAGGGTGCAGGAACATAAATACACAATCAATTTCCAACACTTTGCACTAAAATAAATACTATAGTTTAGTTTATTATTATTCATTGATAAGGGTTTAATATTTTAGTATTAGTTGTTGGTGCTATGTACCAAGGGAGACAGCCTTATTTTATTAATCACTTTTTTTAACGACTAATTATATTGTCAATCACTTATTAAATACATTTATCATATTGTCAATCAATAACATAAAATATAATTCATAATGATTAGCAAATATTGTGGGACACGCGTCAGTGTTATTCAGCTTAGGTTTTTTTCTATGGTTCTTTCAAATAAGAGCACTTACAACGCAATGTTTGCAGGTGCCGTCCGAATGAGATGGCAAGGGATGACGGGATTTCAACCCGCCCCCCCCCCCCCCCCCCCCCCCCCCAGACACAAGCAATGATACTCAAGCTGGTGGTCCCTTCAAAGAGATGAAATCTGGCCTATCACTAAGTCAGAAGGCTTTGGATGATTATTTAAATAGTTAATAAGAGTAAATTGTGGTTTTCGTTCCTGTGGTTTTTTTAAATATATGGTTTTAGTCCAATAATTTCAAATTTGCAATTTTCGTCCATATGGTTTCATTTCACTTGCAATTAAACCTGAATTCACTAATATCGTTAAGTATGGTCGTTAAACCCACAACGTGTCCTTCACGCGAGGGGCATTTTTGTCTTTTTCCCCCAAAATACACTCCAGCCCCTCACGTGAGGGGGCCTGCGAATTAGGACATGGGTTTATTTTAGGAGAAAAAGCACAAAATTTCCCTCACGTGAAGGACACGTTGATGGGTTTAACGACCAGACTTAACGAGATTAGTGAATTCGAGTTTAATTGCAAATAAATGAAACTACATGGACGAAAATATAAAATTTGAAACTATTTGACTAAAACTGCAAATTTGAACAAAAACAAGGACGAAAACCGTAATTTACTCTATAAATCTAGACGTGTGTATAACTAAAAAGGATACCAGTTGCACAACTAACTATTATACAATCAAACAACTTATAAGTTCTTAAATGATCGTAGCAGCATGTAGCTTGAATCAAAAAATAACAAAAAAGATGTAGAAGACAGCCTTTGGTCACGAGGTCAACACTCTGAAGAACACTCGAAAAATACTAAGTAGTATCTATGAAGTGTAAACGATTTTGTTAAACATGTATTTACATTTGACCATAAAAATATAAAACACCGTGCACCATTGATAATACGGGATTAATGAAAGCTGACTCTAGCTTCTTGCTAGTTTGTCCTTTTTAATGAAAGTTGTCATTTTAAAAGCATACAGGATTAGGGACCCGTCCATTATTTATTATGTCCCTATTCATAAATGAAAAAAAAAATGCGACAAGACTAGCAATAGAAAGCAAATGGCATTTGTGGACAAAATTTGATTGATGACTCACCTTTGCATTTGAGGATCGAGCACATGTATAGTTTCAATGTATACAGCCTATTATATATTAGTGATGTAACCACTAAACCATTTTTTTGGTTTCCATCTTTATATCTTTAGTTTCATATTCCTCTCTAACTTGCCATTTATTACCGTTTAGATGTAAAGGATGATATTAATTAATTAAATTGTGTAAATCTTGACACGTGTGTTCCATCTAGGTGTGTAAACGAGCCGAGTTACTCGAGATCGGCTCGTTCTCTAGCCGAGCTTAATCGAGCCAGACCTCGAGCCTAAAAGTAAGCTCGTTTAATAATCGAGCCCGAGTCCGAGCTTCACTTATCGAGCTTGATGTCACGGAGCTATCCCTCAGACTCCGTGTGGCGCCCGAAGGCCAGCCAATCGGTTCGCTCATGATCAGGGTCTGCTGGTTTCGTTCTGCCTTGGACTCATCAGGCGAGCGGCAACAACTCGCAACCAGCGATGCGTTCGTCATGCAAGCACGACTAGGCATGTACGCCTTCCTTCCCGCTGAGGCCGTGCCCAATGAAGTCCGGGAAGAGCCAACAAACCCAAGCGTTACGACACAACTTAAGCATCTCGATCTTCAAATATTTGGTCCGAGACATTGAGCCGGCTTGCGAGCCTAAACAAGCTTGTCATTTATATAACTTTTTAAAATATATATTTAATAATTGTTATAATGTTATAAAAATAACTAAGTAATATATATTTTTTATATATATAATTATAATAGAAAAAATATATAAAAATAATTATAATTATATAAAAGATAATTGATAAATAGCAAACGAATCGAGCCCGAGCTTGAGAGCGGAGCTCAGGCTCGACTCGGCTCGTTTGCACCTCTAATTCCGTCTCTTTTCCTAACGTGTCATAAGATTTGCCTTTGGGGTTCAATTATTTTTATGTGGTAGCTTATTAGAGTAAATTACGCGAATGAATTTAGGCTTATTCAAAAAGCTTTCGACTTGAAGTTTGGACTCATGACTTCCTCGATAAAAGCTCGAATAAAATTAGCTAAAAAAACTTGATTTGAAACAACTTGAGTTGAGTTGAATCACTTTTGCAACTGAGCCAAAATCGACCCGAGCTCAGCTCGGGTAATGGCTTGGCTTGTTGGCTCGATTTTAGGGTCTATAGTTTCAAAATTTGGCTCGAGTCTAGCTGAGCTGTCTCGTTTAATTTCGAGCTTGAGTTTCAGACCACACTGACTCGACTCGTGAACAGCCGTATTGGAATGATTAATGTGGTACAAATGTTTTGTGATTTTCTTTTTCTTTTAGAATTACGAATTTGGTTTTCTATGTTAAATTGTAACATGTTGTATCTTATACTAACAGCCATTTAAAATCATGTTAAACTTAACAGGTGACTGGATGAGTTATATGGATAAGGGAGAGATTAAAATATAAACCATAATACCTTATTGCAGTTAAAATTGTATGTATAATAATATAAGTATTGGTTTTTATTAATTTTAATTATCATCTTTTAGTGTTGTCGGTGTTAACTAACGAATTGGTTGCAGACAGTTCTATTTTTTAACGTATTTGTTCTCGCTGGTCCACGACTAACAAAGTTCTAACAATGTTAGTTGGAGGTCACCGAGAAAACGTTTTTGCCCGGAAAACTCCCATTTTTTTGGATAACTCTCTACATTTTAGTCTCAAACATCTAGGGATGAGATCGGGACCGTACCGGTACCGACCGGTCCCGGTCCCGAAAATCACTAATTTTTTGTACCGGTACCGAAATCTTCGGTTCGGTACCGGTACCAAAGGTAAAAAAAATCGGGAAATACCGGTACCGGTACCGGTACCGAAACTTAAAACTTTGGTACCGATTTGGTACCGACGTTACCAAATCGGTACGGGTTTCGGCACCGAATTTTCCCATCCCTACAAACATCTTTGTAACCTTGGATCGGACCTTTATGAACCATTGTCGGAATTGGCTGGTGGTGCTTAAGTGTTGGTGGTTGGCTGGTGGTGGTGGTTTTTAAGTTGAGTTTTCTGGCAAAAAAGCGAAAAACGTTTTTCCGACGACATGCAAGTAATAGTATAAGAATTCTGTTAGTCACGGACTATTGAGAACAAATAGTAAGATGAGACTATCAGCAGCCAATTCGTTAGTTAAAATCGATAACGATCAAAATATAGATTAGTAAAAAAATAAAAACCAATATGTACCTTAATAGTAAAGTTATTTGATACATAAATTATAAATGATAAACAAACGTATCAAGTGTCTACACGTGAACCCACGTGCTTATGCACGCAGCCAAATTAGTATTTCATATAAATAACTTTTGTTGCACCATTTGCCACTTATATAGTCCCTCGTGTGAGGTAAATTATTAGGTGTCAAAAACGAGTTGGGAAAATACATTAAGATAAATTATACGGTATACATTATTAGGACTAAAATCATTTAGGACCCGCTCGTTTCCCAGTCTCACAGAATTGAATGGAATTGTAATTAGAATTATATAGAATTTGGATTTGGAATCTGAGCATTCTATTAGGAATTGGAATTTGAATGAATTGAAATCAAATTTCATTATCGGTGTGTTGATTTGACAAATGAATTTTATTTTTTTAACGAGGATAACGATAGAAACATTTTAGTTTTTTAGATTTTTTTTATTTATATTTTGCATTATAATTTTTTTTTTGAAATTTTAGAGGTTTTGTATTACGATAAAAAAAACCCCTCAAAATAATATTAAAAATAAAATAAAAAATTTATAACTAAAATATAAATCAAAAACAAAAAAAATAAAAAAACTAAAATATTTTATTCGTTGTCCTCGTTAAAAAAATTCCAGTGAATTTACTTGAATTCTTTCACATTTTAAAGGGATTTGGAATTCCTTTATTTAAAGGAATTTGAAGGAATTGAATTACAATTACAATTTCAATTATTTAACAATTGAACGCACCAAAATGGAATTAAGATTCTAATTCTAACGAAACGAACACGCCATTATATGAGATTTTAATTCCAATTCCTTTGAATTCTCACGAATTCTGTGAAACAAACACGCCCTTATAAGCGTGCGTAACACAATAGAGTTTCATTAATCTTTCAAAAATATTTATTTTCTCTTTCTCTTGACAAATTGTGTGAAGCTAGAAGTGGTGGTAGTGAGGAGTTGGCATGGAAAACTCTCCGTATGGCCGTTTAAATGACAAAAATAGGGGTGTGTACATGTCTGTTTGGTTTGAGCTTAAACCAAACCAAAAAAATCCACAATAGTCCCTTTATATTAAGTTGGAGTAGATTTGATGAAAGTTTTTAGATAAACTTAAATGAGTTTTTTTAAATAAAACTTAATTAGATCTCAAACTTAAACCTCATACCTCAAACATAAGACTTTTATAAAAATTAGACGTTAGGTCGACCACAAAAAGTATTTTTGTAATTCAAAACGGAGAAATGCGACAAAATATGTAAGTTATAAAAGAAGATATACAAACTTATCCGACATGAAACATATTTTATAAAAAGATTGATTTTAATTGCGGACTTTTTTTACATAATCAAGTTATTTACACGCATACACCAAAAAAGAATAATTATAATAATAAAAATTTGGTTATAACTTTATCAATTCCTTAATTGGTTCATTTGTAAGTTTCTTGAAGAGTTGAATGATCATAGCTCTATATAACTATAATAAAGTAGAAATTAATTAATAAAATCAAAGTAGATAAGCTTTTATAATACCATAAGATGATGTAAATATAAGATAGTAAATTATAGTGTCAACTCCATTTCCACCGTTCATACAATTCTTGATCAATAATTCAATAAACTAATGTTAACCACAATTGGTTTCATAATTAGTTTATACTTTTAACAAAAACAATTTATTATGATATATTATTTAAACCCTTTTCAATTATTCAATAAGAGAACTCAATAAATAAAGAATTTCAGTCGACGTCACATATAACTAACGCCCAATATTATCACATAAATTATTAAAAATGTCCTAATACACTAATATAAATTTATTTTTTTATTTATTCAAAATTAGTTTAAAACATCTTTTACTTTCTAAAAACGCAAAGGCCCCAACGTCAAATACTCAAATCATTGCTTGCGGACAGCAAAAAGAAAGAAAACAAACTAGTTATATTTTGAAGTTGAAATAAAATTATACTAATACAGTGGTCTTAACTCTATATCACTTTATATACACACACATATCTATACTCTCTAATAAAAACCTACTATGTTTTGCCACTTATCACTCTCACATTAATCCTCACAATTTAAAACCAACTAAATCTCTAATATCATTCATTGTCATTTATTTGTTAACTAATAACTATTAAACACTCATTTGAAGGATGCAAATAACGGAATAAATATCTAGATTGTTTTAAACATTACTTTACAAAGATTTTCTCTTAACATGTATAATAATTTATTGTTTTTTTTTGTATTTCGCTTAATAATTAAATATTAATTTTTTCATCAATTACCCGTGTAATACACGGGTCTCAAACTAGATTAAAAAACACGTCAATATATATATATATAGGGGTGGATTATTGTACAATTATGGTTTATCGTACATTGCGTACGTGACCTTCCAGAGCGTTGGATTAAAAAACACATGGTGGCAGTTTCGTAAATAACCCAAACTAGTTCATGATCAAATTCGTCGATTACCAATCCATTCTGATCCAAATTCTGAACTCATCGCTCTGTCTCATCCAATTTCTAAATCCTAATCAGAGCTTAAAGTATGAAATTTCTAAAGTAAAAAAACCAAAATCAAAATGAAATGTCGTTGAATATCAAAAATCTTCAAAATTGATCAGAAAATGATGATTTAATCAATCAAATTAATGTGTAGAAGGATTTAGCTTCATCAATCGATTATGAAATTGCAGAATACTATACTCAACTGAGCACTGATTACGGTTCAAAATATTATGTTTAAACGTTCTGAACAAAACTGAAGACACTAAAACGTTCTGACACCTTTAAACGTTCAAGTTAAACGTTCTGACAAAAAAGAAAACCTTTAAAAGTTCAAGTTAAACGTTCTGACAAAAAATGAACACCTTTAAACGTTCAAGCCAAACGTTTTAACAAAAAACGAACACCTTTAAACGTTCTAAACAAAATTAAACGTTTTGACCAAAACGAACACCTTTAAACGTTTAAGTTTAGAAGTCCAGAACAAAAGGTTTAGAAGTTCAGAACAAAAAGTTTAGAAGTTCAGAACCCTAATCAGACCTCGAATATGAAATTAAACGTTCTAAACAAACCTTTAAACGTTCAGAAGCTAAAATATGAAATTAAACTATCTGTAACATGAAATTGAATGCTGAAATCACTTCATATAGTTTCATAATAATCAAGAAATCATCAATCGACCATCGATTTAATCATCGATTTCATCAAATGAACAAATCTTTAACGTATTTAAAGTTCTGCAAATGGGTGTTTTCAAATGGTGTATTTCAATTCAATTCAATTGAAGTGCTGATGGTGAAGGAGGTGTGCTGATGCCGCGAGTGGAGGGAGAGGGACAAGTAGATGAGTGTAATTGTAATTTTGGGTTTTTAAAAATCAACGTTTCGAAGTGTCGTGTACGTAATGTATGATAAAAGATTATTGTATTGGATCATATATATATGGGTGGGTTAAAATAAAAAGAGATAGTTTTCTAGGAATAAATCATAGTCATTGGATTATGTTAATCAATGGTTGAGATTTAAAATTACAAAAAACCAACATAGTTTCCTAGAATTACTCTTTCACCATTATAACCGACATAGTTTCTTAGAATTATTCTTTTATCATAGATTTTAATGCCAAATGTCAAAAATCTATTGGTTCTTACCATTCCTAGGAAACTCTTTATTCTTATTTGAACCCTTTTATATATATATATATATATATATATATATATATACTAGTTTTAGAGCCCGTGTCACACACGGGATAATTCAAATTATAAGTAAAAAAATAATTACACAGCGTATATAAAAAAATGTATTACATCTATGCTTGTATCTATACAATGTGTATATAAATTGATTTTATTTATATCACAAAATGATTTTTTTAAATGAACTTAATAAAAAAATGTCCGTGCAAAAACGTACCCGAAATGCTTCTTTCTATTGAAAAATTCATTCTCGGTGCCATATATGTATAATTGAAAGACTTTTGGTTATGAACCAATTTCGAAGATAAAGCTTCTCATATGATAGTAGGTCTAACCACTCAGCCTAAATACAAAAGAAGTGTTACCTTTATTGATATATTTATCAATTTACCATCCATCAAAGGAAAGTAGAACGTTAAATTGTAACAATGGATGTTCTTCAAGAGCTATGTTTTTCTGAGCTACACCATGAAAAAGATTTTGATAAGTTTTAGAGGGCTTCTCGACTTTGTCATAATGACAACATAAAAAATAACATGTTAACCAATTCAATCTTGTGAATATTCATTTGAGCATAGTTTTACATGATATGCTTTCCATACAACGTTTTGATCACCATTGAAAGAAAAATTAATGTTGGCATAAATATTTCAAATTTGATAAATGTTAGAAGCATTGATAGGCATGGGGGTGGCACGTCGAAAGTGTTCGCAATCTTTTCTTATATTTTAATAGTTGATGGAAAAATAGTCAGTTTTCCAAATCCCGAACCTTTTAATTATTTCAAAAAATGCCCTTAAAAATAAATTTGAAACTCGAATTATGTTTAAACTTCTAACTGTCATACTTTTGAAATTTTAAAGTCAACACTTTAAATTTATAACAAATTTGATGATAAATCTATCTTGCATTTTCAAACTTTTAAAAATACTCAAAATTTTCATTTTTGACCAGTTACAAATTTTAACCTAAATGCAGTTAACTTGTACTAAACAATCTATTTACCAACTTTTGGCCCATAAAATCAAATTTAAGTTCCACAAAAAAACCTGAAACAATTTTCATTTGAGAAACATGATTTATTGTTGATTTTTGAAATTCACTAAGTATATTGAAATATATAGTAAAATAATATATTAATATTTATATTTATAAAAATATATAGATATTATATAAATATAGTGTAAAAGGAAAGTGAATCATTATTAATTTATTATCTATATTAGGGTATATTAGTTTTGGAGGGGAAAAAATTATAAGAATTAACCAAAACATGACAAGTGTCTACATTTATTTTACTTTATTAGAATAGGTATATATATATATATATATATATGTGTGTGTGTGTATATATGCACGGTGAAGGTTAAGAGGTAGAACATTCAATGCAAAAATCACAACACGTAATGTATAAAGTTATGAAGTTTTAGGTGCAATATTGTCTTTAAAACACCATCATTTACCTTAACTTTAAATTCATAAAAAATAGTTACTTTTAATTTCAATAAGCTTTTCCTAATTTTATAATAGTTACACATGTACAGTATTTACCCCCTTATTCAAAGACAACTACCGTACAAATTTTTAACGGTCATACATTTTTCATACGCTAACATTGTTTTTTAAAAGTTATATCGTAAAAACAAGCATTTTTATTATATTTAATTAATTTGAGTATGATATTGCTATATTTTTTTAATTTAAAAAAAATGCATACTACGTGAGTACCAGTTAGAACCGGCAACATGTCGAGTCTACTGAGCTTAGGTCATGTGTATGACCCGATTAGGATCAGAACGAGTTGATACAAAAATGGTTAATTTGGTTTGGTTTGGATTGGGTCGGTACGGGTTCGAGTAGAAAGCGATCATATCATAACAGGTTTCATGTCAGAACAGTATCGGGTCACGCGGGCACCCAACTAGTACACCTTCATATGCATCTTTATTTAATAAAAAACTTGCTTAAAATCATATCGTCGTCTATTGCATAATATTCATGTATCTGACTACCAGTATTATTCGATACTTAGAAGTTTAAAACATCAAAAAAGTAATTTCATAATTAATCTAAACACATACAAAACAAAAACAAAGATCAGGTGATACTTTGTTGACTACGAAAATCAAAACATATCAAATGTATTTATTGTTATACATCAGGTCCAGATCACCAAATGGGTTAATTGGGTCACATATTTACCCGTACCGAAGACCCACCATGAATTGTCCGACTCATCAGCAGCCACTTCTAAGATTATTTAATATTCACTTTCTTTGTTTACAATTTCCAACAAGTTTATTTTCTTTTGTTTTCTGCATGCTTATTTATTTCTTTTTCTTTTTATTAACTTAGCACATGTCTCTGAGTGGTATTCTTAGACACGGTTGATTATCTGGAGTGATGAATCTGTATCTTCGGTTAAAGATCTTAGCCCAGCTTTTTGTTTTCGATGGTAAATCTACATCTGGAAATTGGAATCGATCATTGAACCATCCGTTTAATTATATTCAATTTCAATTCCTAACCGTTACCAATGATTTTACCATCATTTATAAAAACTCATGATCAGTAATTGTGTTTGGTTGGTTCGTTTGGTCAATTATGTGCACGGTGTTGTGCAAACACTACCAACTTATCAAAAAGTTCAAACACGACTAATGCCATAACAGTCACATGTTTTTGCGGCACTCAACGGAAAACGCTGCAAATGGTCGCCTAAGGAAGACGGTTAACGGCTTAACGCCCCCTAAGGAAGACGACTGAAGTCGAAGACGTAATTACAACTAGCAGCGTAGTACAGATAACTTGACCAACATATCATCTTTCATTTAAATCAATTGCTTAACCATTACACTGAATAAAGATACAATTAATCTTTATTGCTAAATATTAAATTACTAAATTTTCTGATTTAATTTCAAAAGTATAAAAATTATAATACTACACATAGAAACAAAATAAAATATTTAAAAAGCATTGCAAGTTCTTAAATTTACACAAGTACATATCAAGACAGTCCAGATGTGCAAAATTTTATCAACACCAGTTTAACAATTTCAAGTCCACACATATGAAAACTGTCCCAAATTTTTCAATCAACTTTTCCAATCATAAGAAAACATGGACAAGTTTTGTTAAAACTCGAAACCTTACCAAAACGGTCAAGCGCTGCTGCTGCCCCTTCTTTGAACCGGTTTATAGAGAACAACGTTCACATATTTGGCCCGAAACCGATGCGAGAACCCGAGTGCCACAACCGACCGTGGAGCCTCCCGGTTTTCAATGTAGAGATGGTTCAAGACAACATGTTGAGGGTCGGGTAGGGGTGCAGCGGGGACTCGGTTGGTGGGGTAGCTTAGCACAGTGTGTTGCAGGTGTTGAGGAACTACAGGTGGGTCCCGCCCGTCGTCTTCGCTTGCGGTGTAGATGTTGTTGTAGCTTGCGTCGGGTGATCTTGGGACTTCGAAACCGGCTACAACAGGTGTTTCCTAAGACAGGGTTGTTTTTAAAAAACAATATATTACGATGATTAAAATCTTTGAATAAAATGACTAGAATGTTGTGTGCAATGATATTATTAATGATTTGACCATTTTATTTAACGAGAATTGGGGAGGCTTACTTGATCTTGACCACGAGAATTGTTCATATTGAAGAAGAAATGCAGATTAAATTAATTCCGAATCATTAAAAGGGTCCACTGAATTGGTTAACCTGAAAGACAATAATAATAAATAACTGATAACTCAATCTCGCAGTAACATGTTATCAATACGTAAAACAAAAACAGTATTCAACATGATACACTTTGTTAGATGGTTCACCAGTAAGCAATGGAAGATGGTGGAAAACTTGCTATGAGATTGACACTATTAACTTATTAAGTTTGTGGAATGCGGTTCACTAACTACTAATTTCATGGAGCATTAAAGGGATAACCTCAAGCCCGTCCGATGGCCTTGTAACTTGTAAGTAATATATTTGGAGGTAAAGAAGCACAAATGCTATTTAGGAATACTGGTGTTATGATCCAATCTAACTGGTGTCATGATAAATTATGTAACAAATAAACTACCGATAAGTATAGTACTTAATTTAATAAGACTCAAGAGTCCTCAAAAACAAACTTTAATTGCAGAAAAATTAGTGTATGCAATTAGTAGTTGAGATGCAACATACATGTTGTGCACCACCCTTTGGTGCACATCTGGTATCTCCCACCTAAAAGATCACATTATTCGTCTATTCATATTGAGAATGTTTTAAAAACGAACAACATGACAATGTCTGATCTAGAGTTGGGCTTCAATGGCCTTAAACCTAGTTAGTCAATGGATCAAGGCACAAAGGGCGGGCCTTTTGCCTAGGTGCTTAAAAGCGCGCGCCTGAGACAAGCAAAGTGCACGGTTTAAACAGACATTTTTAGCTGTTTTAAACTACTATAGTTTATACTGTTTTAGACAAGGTTTCAGCTAGTTCAAACTTTAAACAAACTTTTTGCAGATTTTATCCAGTTTTTCAAGGTCTTTTGCGCCTAGATGGCTACAAGACACTATTGCTGCGCTGCGCCTAATATGTATAGCGCACACCTGGAATACATAGCATGAAAATACATCTTCGATTCACCTCTATAGTTTATACTTTATAGCAGTTTATCGCTTGGTATTTAGCACTTGACATAGGGTTCAAAAGCTTAAATGAAAGTGTATACTGTGTACTTTATAGCAGTTTATGTCTTGATATCTGGCCATTAGATCCTGTGTGTAAGCTTTATAATGAAAGATTATTAACTTGTTTTCATGTCACAATCAACAACTCATAACCCTCACATTCCACATCAAAAACATTTAGTCAAGTCTCCACCAGGACCACCACACTTATCCACAATCACTTTTTAAATCAATAATTTTAATCATTTGTGGTTTTAAATGATGCTGCTTGTCAATTGTCTCCCACAGAAAAACATACGCATACTGCAGGTATATAACATTATAATCATACTTCACTATCTCTGTCATGAAAAAAGACTTAACTTTCATACAATTACACTATCATTCCACCAGTCACAAGCATTCGATTTGCAATCTCACTTAATATCAAACAATAAGTAGAAATCGATGTCCTAGAAAATCTGAATCAAACATCAAAAAGGTAGTCACAAACTCACAAATTCTCGACCTAAAAATTCTTTTGAATTATTAACAAAATGATACTCCTAAATTTTACGCCTTGCTTGCGGTGCGCACATATAATGTATACATGTGTGAACCCTCGGGTGGGCAAAAGTGAAATTGCCCTAATTTTGACGTTATTTTACTAATCTCGTGAAAATAATGTTAAAAGTTGCGGAAGGTTAATCAGGCATCATGTGGTTATGTTGAAAGCCGGAAGACAAGGGTACATGCACCAATCAGCCGGTGTCCCGATGGTTGAGTGTTATTGCCTTATGTCCAAGGCTTGATGCAAAACTACTATCGAGCCGGGAGTCTCACCGGAAGCAGCCTCTCTATTCCTATAGGGGTAGAGGTACTCAGACCTACGATAGCTTTGCTATTGGTGGGATATACCGAGTACGATGATGATGATGATGATACTCCTAAATTTTCCGAATAGAATCTAACTCCTAGGGATGAGACCGATGAGTGAAGCCTTATAAAGCCTCATACCACACCAATTTTTTCGGTTCGATACCATTAAAAATACCAAAAAACACAGAAACAGAATGGTGTCATACCAGTACTGAAAACATGAAAATCGAGTACCTATACCAATTGTGTCTGGCCAGTACGATCCCGGGATTCTATAGAAAGCTATACAGTCGATTTTGTCAATATATCACCGATATCAGTCCCTTGGTAAAATATCGGTGCAAAGTATCGGTCATAATGTATGTCTCGATATTATCGGCTTTTGACTATGCAGTCAATACCGCCGATACCATAGTTATCAAATGCGTTAGGTGCACTCAAGGCGTATAGGCCTCGTCTAGGTGCAAAAAAACGAGGGCAAGAGGAAAAATAAGCGCACTTAAATAACACATTTAAAATATATTATGTATACGAAAAATAATACTATTCTTCAAATAAAATAAACAAAAGCTATTATATAACATTTAGTATCATCTAATTAGTACCAAAAGTTCTAAAATAGTCAAGAATCAAAATGCGAATCCAAAACTTGAATAACCAAATGTATCAGGATATTGCCTTTTGACTTCTCCTAGATCTTAGTTTCAATAGCAACCCTTGCGTTTCTTTTGCTCGGCTCTTATGTTCTCATGTTCTTGCATAGACAATGCCGAAGCGCTCACCTAAGAACTCGAAGCGCATTTATTGAGCCGGCGCAAGAAGCAGGGCTTTTAACAACTACGGCCGATATATCACCGATACATATATATATATATATATATATCAGTTCTCGGTACCTTGATAAAATATCGGTCAGACCGATTATATCGGCGATATTGACCGATATTTGACCCCAATATATCACCGATATTCCCGATACCAGTGTTTTAAGTCATAATTATCAATTTTTAGTGTTCAATGTTAAGTATTCTAAGCCTTAATCACTTCCTACTTGCTACGATTGTTAGTGTTTTATAAGTTCCAAAAGGTTAATTTGTTAATGCCAGGAAAGCACGTATACTTAATTATTAGCGTGTTAATTATAAAAAAAAAAGTGTTAAATTGCTATATATCCTAAACTCTACATGATATTAAAATTACCGACATCTCACCGACACCTCAAATACCGGTCCGTGACTGATATCCGATATTTTTCCTCATTAACTACATAGATAGAAATTGCTCATCCCTAAATCATACGCTAACGTCAAAATTTTCACATCGAATACGAGATCTAAACAATACATATCATTCTAACAAATTTAAACGTATGTAATTCAATAATCGATCAAATTAACAGCAATTTATAACAAACAATAACGGAAATAATAAAATTAAAAAAAACGTACAAATATTTATAATAATTATACCTGTTAGAGTATTAATTGATCGATCAGGCTTCAACTATATGACGATTGTTTCAATTTACACGAACCTCAATTACGCAATTGAGAATATTATTATTATTATTATCATTGGAAGTTTGGAACCCTAGAAATCGGTTTGAAGATGGAGAAGAGGTTATATTTAACGGACCGAGAGTTAGGCCCACTGAGACAGCATTAGGCCCACTCCTCGTGATCCATTTGACTTGGAGTTGGAGGGATACGTAAAATTAATATTTCACGTTTTTTGCGTTTATTTTTTGAATGAGCGTTTGGGTTACCGACGGATCATTTTTATTTCATCCTTCGGCTTAGATGAGAGAAAGTTATATGCGTTAAGGCAGGGATGTAAACGAGCCGAGCCGATCAGCCGAGCCCGAGCTCGATCAGGCTCGAGCTTAGCTCGTTTAACTTGTACAGAGCTCGAGCTCAGCTCGTTTTGAGCTTTATTTTCAAAGCTTAAACTCGGCTCGTGAGCAGATTTTCAAGCTCGAGCTTAGCTCAGGCTCGGCTCGTTTACTATTTATCAATTATTTTTTATATAATTACAATTATTTTTACATATTTTTCTATTGTAATTTTATGTATAGAGTAATATATATTATTTAGTTATTTGTATTTATTTTTTCATAACATTATATATATTAATTAATAATTATTAAATATGTATTTTAAAGTTATATAAATGACGCTTAAGCTCGATAAGTGATGCTCGGGCTCGGGCTCGTTTATTAAACGAGCTTACTTTTAGGCTTGAGCTCGGACTCGGGCTCGATTGAGCTCAGCTTGATCGAGCTTTTTAATGGGCAGATCTCGAGTAGCTCGGTTCGTTTGCGCCCCTATGCGTTACATCTGTGTTTCTGTTTCTACATCAGATTTGATATAATTGGAATATGTAAGCAGTTTGAATGAAATGAATTGAGAAATCAAATTGAACGTATAAAGATATCACTCTTAAGGCAATGTGTAGTTGTGAAGGAGCGTAACGCCTCATCACTCCCATTCAATTGGCTGGAACAATTTTGTTTTTTTTTAAAAAAGGTGAGTTTAAAGCGCTTTGTATAAAACGCCTAAGCCGTTTTCAAATTGACCGTATAAAGATATCACTCTCAAGGCAATGTGTAGTTGTGAAGGAGCGTAACGCCTCATTACTCCCGTTCAATTGGCTGGAACAATTTTGTTTTTTTTTTAAAAGGTGAGTTTAAAGCGCTTTGTATAAAACGCCTAAGCCGTTTTTGCTCCCATAGAACCGCGGGGGGGGGGGGGGAGGGGGCGATAAGGCTTTTTCTCCATTTAAAGCGCCCCATTACGTTTAGTCTGATGGCTATCGTAAAGCCATGCGGAACTAATTGATCTATATTGTTGTTAGGGTAAGTATGTTATCACATTGGAAAATAGCATGTTGGTTAGTGTTATTATAAAATGACTGATTTAATATAATTATATAATCAACGTGTTTAATAAATACTTTTTCTTTAAAGGCTTTCTTTTATGTTACAAGATTTATACCATTTGAAAGATTTAATCTTTATTTATTTAAATTCTTGACAGGACAAATATCCTATGCAAAACTCTCGTTTCTTTTTTTTAACAGCTAATTTTGGATAACCAACGAGTCACTGACACACACTCATCTTTATTCCTCGAGTAACGGAGATCACCCTCAGGAGGAGACCTACCATGCAAGTATAAACCCGCTGGCCGACGGCTCATCTACATTCCTCGACTACCGAAGACCACCCTCAGCAGAAAAACTACTATAAAATATAGATGAGAAAACCTCCTGACCCAACCTAAAACCTCTTATATTATTATCACAGGTGAAACTTGAACCCAAGACTTCCCATTTTCTAAATTGAAGTTCTTTGGATGTCTCATCTCATCTACTTGAGCTAGCGATCATTGCTCATGCGAAAGCACTAATAAGATATGTATAATTAGTTTTATTAATATAAAATAAAATATTTTAGCATGTGCCAATAGGAGGTCGCCGACATGAATATATAACATTTCGTATAGTTATTATAAAGGTGAATTCTAAGGACACTTACCCATTTTACTAAAAAAACCCAACAATGGGTTACGTATAGAGCTATACGGGACGTACAAGGTCCCGTATACCCCTCGTATAGTCCTATACAGGGCGTATAGGGCCACATATAGCCTATACGAAACGTAAAAAAAGGTGTCTGGGTGTCCAAAACTGTATTCTAAATTCTAAAATCTAATAAAGAGAGATAATATTGTTTAATGAAACAAGCAAAAGACCATATGGCTTCTTTTTGTGTTTAGTCTTTTTCATAAACTTTTTCCACTTCATGACATCATGTTATTGTATGTATAAATAATAATAAATTAATCACATATCTAAAGTATGTTTTAAATCAAATAAAAGCACATTGAAATGACTAAGGGCCGGCCCAATTCTTTTTAAGGGCAAAAATGAAATGAGAATTCGGCTATTTTACGAAGATTATTGTTACAACGTAAAACAACTAACCACTAATATAATTGTCTTTTTAAATAACTTATGGGTCGTCATTTATAATGTGGTACAGTGATAGAAAGTTTGGGTTTCTCAATGGAGACCCAAATTCAATCCTCACTTACAAAATTTTGAGGGATAAAGGTGGGCTCAATGAAGGAAGAATTCGGGCTATTTTACGAAGATTATTGTTACAACGTAAAACAACTAACCACTAATATAATTGTCTTTTTAAATAACTTATGGGTCGTCATTTATAATGTGGTACAGTGATAGAAAGTTTGGGTTTCTCAATGGAGACCCAAATTCAATCCTCACAACATTTTGAGGGATAAAGGTGGGCTCAATGAAGGAAGAATTCGGGCTATTTTACGAAGATTATTGTTACAACGTAAAACAACTAACCACTAATATAATTGTCTTTTTAAATAACTTATGGGTCGTCATTTATAATGTGGTACAGTGATAGAAAGTTTGGGTTTCTCAATGGAGACCCAAATTCAATTCTCACTTACAACATTTTGAGGGATAAATGTGGGCTCAATGAAGGAAGAATTCGGGCTATTTTACGAAGATTATTGTTACAACGTAAAACAACTAACCACTAATATAATTGTCTTTTTAAATAACTTATGGGTCGTCATTTATAATGTGGTACAGTGATAGAAAGTTTGGGTTTCTCAATAGAGACCCAAATTCAATCCTCACTTACAACATTTTGAGGGATAAAGGTGGGCTCAATGAAGGAAGAATTCGGGCTATTTTACGAAGATTATTGTTACAACGTAAAACAACTAAGCACTAATATAATTGTCTTTTTAAATAACTTATGGGTCGTCATTTATAATGTGGTACAGTGATAGAAAGTTTGGGTTTCTCAATGGAGACCCAAATTCAATCCTCACTTACAACATTTTGAGGGATAAAGGTGGGCTCAATGAAGGAAGACTGGGATTTTTGTGATCTCTAGTTCAATCCTGAGGACGTCCGGGCTTTACCACCAGTGAGCCTTCGGGCGGGTGGGTTTTCCCAGGAACTAGAGATAACTTGAAGACGCTTAAGAGCTCCGTACTGCTGGGTTAGGCTAGCTGACGGTGGCCTTTTGCCATTGGGTCACTCCGTACGGGGTACCTAAGCATTATATGTTTGTTGGCCGTTAAAAAATAGACTTATAGGTCATTTTCATGATTTAATATTGTTTTTGTTCTAAATTGGATGCCGTATCCAAGTGGGACCTAAAATATTAGCTTGAATTTATTCCCACTAGAGATGTCCATGGAAATGTATAAACTTCTATCATTGAATTAGTAAGTTAATTTTTTTATTGTTTGAAAGACCAACAAGCATAGAATTGTTTAGATATTTTGTACGGGGTGATCTAATAGCAAAAGGTCACTGCTAGCTGGCCCAACCTGGTTATATGATGCTCTTAAGCGCCTCTAAGTTATCTTCAGTTCTACGAAAAACTCACCCACCCAAAGACCCACAGATGGTAAAACCCAAACACCCTCAAGATCGAACTGCACAAAGGTCCCGATCTTTTTTCATTGTGCCATAGCCAGTCAACCACCCATGTCCCCATAAAGTATTTGTATGTGGAAATTGAACTTGGGTTTTCATTAAAAAAAACCTAGACTAGCTAGGTATAATACATGGTTATGATATTTTCTTTTTTCAAAAGTTACAACTTAATCATCAATGTTTGTCAAAGCATAAAGTGTTTGATCATTGGAGCAGACGTTCGTTTGTTTTTAACGGCAACTCACCTCTTGTGATTTGCACATGAGGTATTTTAACAAGATAATGAAAATATCCTATATGAGGTGACTTAAATGTTAGAGAAACTAACATCTGATCCAAGTGTTATACATGTTATGCAGGGCCGGCTCAACAATGTTGGAGTCCTAAGATTTTATAACCCTTTTATGATAATTAAAAAAAAAGAAAGAAAGTGCTAATAATGAGTCTCGAACTCATAACTAACCTACAAGTTAGTAACACACAAACTTTCGACCAGACCAATAGACATATTTATTTCTAATCTATATTTAATTTTTTTTATTTGGAAGCCTTAACTAAATGTGGGCTTATGAAAAATAAATAAATAAAATTAGAAACATGCATACGTTTGTGATTTATAAAAAAAGAACTATATAATTCGATTTTGAATTTGAATAATCGGGTCTGCTAGGCTCGAAATTCGTAGGTTCGAATTCAATTTAAAAACTTAACTCAGACTCGATTAGGTCCCGACACGAATATTTAAAACTTGACTGTGATTCATCATGGCATACTTGTGTTACTATATCAAGCAATTTTCATTTAAAAAAAATCCGTGGAACCCAAACTTTTAACATCTAAAGTGCAAAACCAAAACCAATAACAAAGTAACCGTGCACCAGTACTAGCTCTGCACGGCCTTAGCCATGCCAAAAGCGGCTGCAGATGCTACGACTCCAATCAAGGCCGTTTGCAGGGCACTCCAAACCGGCTTGTTCCCAGTGAAGTAACCCTTGGCAAACCCAAAGATCAACAGGGCTAATATGGTCACAATAACAGATGCAACCAAAGCTTTTTGAGCCACTCGGATGAACACGTAAGGTAGAAGAGGGACCGATCCGCCCACTACATATGCAATCGCTATCGTAAATGCGCTTTGAAGTGCTCGTTTTGGATCGGGCTTTTCAAGCCGAAGTTCAAATCTGGATAACAAATGAAACACAGTATTTACTAAGATTAGGTTACGGGTCAAAACGGATTCAAGTCAAAACAAGTGAATATTGTATGGGCCACGTCAAGTGGAGACCCAGTTGGACTTGGCCCAAAACTAGGGGTGGCAAATGTGACCCATGGGTTGTAATAAATGTATATAATGGGTCAAAATGGGTCAAACTATAAAAAAGAAAAAGATTGAAACGGGTCAAAACGGGTTGGCATTTCTTGGGTTTTTTTTTTAGTGGAACGAGAAAAACGGAGGAAATATTTTAGTTTTTTTTACTTTTTAGTTTTTGATTAATATTTCGAGTTATGATTTTTTAATTATTTTTTTTAATCTTTTAATGTGGGGTTTTTGAAATGAGTCAAAATGGGTTGAGATTTCAGAAACCCTCACTAAAATATTCAAAAAAAAAATTAAAAAATCATATCTCGAAATATAAATCAAAAACTAAAAAAACTAAAAAGTTTCCTCTGTTTTTCTCGTTCCATAAAAAAAATGTCAACCCGTTTTGGCCCGTTTCAATCATTTTCTTTTTTAGTTTGAACCATTCTGACCCATTATATAAATTTTATTACAACCCATTCAACCCAATGGGTCACATTTGACACCCGTGCCCAAAACATTAAGTATGGTGTTATACTATTATATTCTGTTAGTATACATGTGACATTCTTCACATCTGCTTTTGGAATATTCCTCATAGCTTTTTATGTCTAAAAGTGTATCATGATGACAACTTTTTGTCTAGAATAAACTTAATTTGTTTTGACCTTCATAAAGTGTGGCTAACATGCTAAAACAGCCACAATTTAACACATAAATAAGATTAAAGGTGAAACTTATGGTCAATTTTATATACCTAAAACTCAGAACAATACAGTCAAACCAATATTATTTATAGACTATAGTTGTTCTAATTGAATGACAGATTGCTTCTGGTTTGACACACATCACATGCTGACATGCATAACCTCTCTCTTAAATAGTAAAATATAAAAACACGACGTTTAGCTTATCGATGGCTAACTTACATATATTAGTCCAAGAAACGAGTAAAAGTTTCCTAACCATGCACTATTAAGATTCCATTTGTCTAAAATCAAGAAATAAGTGGCAGATCAACAATTATAATGCTTATGTAGTAACACTTACTTCATCATGAAATCAAGCCAGGCTTGAGGATTCTTCCTCAGAGCATTCACCACAGGCCCATACTCATGTGGCTCCACACCATACTCAGCAAGTATCTCCGCCACTTCAGCGGCCTCTGCAGTTTTTTATATATCATCAAAACACCAATCATCAGTAATTGGTGTGATTCTATTGAACATGTATCTAATTTTTTAATGAACTAAGAATTAACCTGAATCAGGTATGGTGTCAATTTCTTCTTGTTCTCTACGTAGCTCTCTAGCATAATGATCAGCTTCACTCTTTGCAGCCAAATATCTACTCATTTAAAGTAAATTTCATTAAACTCACCACAGAGATAACTTAATCAAACTGAATAATAGCAAGCTCGTTTGACTCCATATTCGAATTTGTCATAAATCTATATCAGATATTCAGGATCGAGAACAGTATGCTTGACCTATAAACTCAATTCTATAACCTAATAGAAGTCGCACACAATTTTCTATGGAGTATTATAATGTTCACTTAATCAAAAAGTTTTGATTCTATCTCAAATTCGAAACCAGATGACGATCACACCAACAATATCAACCAAAGTAAGCCTAAAAACTGAATTCTATAACCTAATAACACTTGCATACAACTTCCTAAGGAGTATTATGATAATTACTTGATCAATTGATCAAACTTTGACTCTATCACAAATTCGTAACCAGATGATGATTACACCAGCAACATGCATATTCGAAACAGATAACAATTTGCTATGGAGCATTATAATAGTTACTTGATCATAACTTTACTTCTGTCCTTCTACCTCAAATTTGAAACCATATACCGATTCCGCCAACAATACGCACATTCGAAGCACATAACTACAGTCTCCGTTAACAATATCAACAAAGTTAAACCTAAAATCAACCTAATAGCACTCGCTTACAATTTAATACGAAGTACTATAATTAATACTTAATCAAACTTTGACTCATCACAAATTTGAAACTAGATGATGATTCCGCCAGCAATACACATACTCGAAACACATAATTACAGTATCCGCTAACAAAATCAACAAATCAACCTAATAACACTCTCTTGCAATTTGATATATAGTAACATATACAACACTTGATCAAACTTTGATTCTATCACAAGTTCGGATCCAAACGACGATTACGCCAACAATATGCATATTCAAATAACATGAGTAAGTATCCGCTAACAAAATTAACAAATTAAACCTAAAATCAACCTAATAACACTGACATGCAATTCAATATAAAGTATTATAACAATTACTTGATCAAACTCCAATCCTATTACATATTCCGAACCAGATAATAATTACGTCAGCAATATGCATATTCAAAACACACAATTACAGTATCCGCTAGCAAAATCAACAGATTAAACCTAAAATCAACCTAATAACACTCGCATACAATCAGCTACAAAGTATTATAGCAATTACTTATTCTATTGCATATTCCGAACCAGATAACAATTACGTCAACAATACGCATATTCGAAACACATAATTAAACTATACGCTAACAAATTAAGCCTAAAATCAATAAAACCGTTACAAAATAAAGTCGGTTGACGGATTTACCCTCCGAGTCCCATGGAAATAGCACCGGCTGCCACCTCAGCTATACCGGCAGTGAGAATAATAGACGACGAAGCGTTGGCACCGGACAGACCGGCCGCAAGCGCGAACGGAACGGTTAAACCGTCCGAAACGCCGATGATGACGTCACGGACGATTTCACCGGCCGTGAAGTGGTTCTCCGTGTGGCGGTTGAGTAAGTACTTGTCCGATTCACATACTGTGCCCATTGGTTAGGTTAGTTAAGTGTGTGTGTGTGTGTGTGTTGAGAGTTGATACAAGTTTTGAAAAGCTTTTTGATGCGAGCGGTGCATACACATGGTGAAGGTGGCATGGGAAATGTGAAGTTTCGCTACTAGTCCTTCGAGTTTAGGGAATGTTATTATAGCTCTTGTCGATTTTTTTTTACGGAAATTTAGATCACTATCGGACTACTGACCTACCAGAATGCTAGATCATCACATTCGCAGAATATTCTGGAGAACACATTCAGGAGGAAACCCACCATAGGCGGAAAAACTGTTTGGTTCAACGTGGAACCGGTGTTTTGAAACCCGGACAGGACCTGCCAGTTGGGCAGGTTCGACCGGGACCCGCTAGGAAATCCGATCAAGTTCGCTTATTATAACCCGTTTCTAATAATATGGCCGAGTTTGGCGGTTCATGGTCCAAACGGAACCAGTGAATGAAAATTGGCTATTATTATATATATATATATAAGGGATATTTGAGAACCTTGTTGAATTTTAAGAACTTAAAAACTTCATTATTAACCACACATTTAATTAAATAAATTAGATTATGTGGTTGAGATAAAATGTGATTAAAAAATTAAATATAATAGAGAATAAAAATGTACAGTGATTACACTAATTTAAAAGTCCGTTACATCTATGTAAAAAGTCGACTAGTGCGTAAAAAATTCTATAATTTTTCTACGTACATGTAACCTTCATATATTATATATATGTAAAAAAATTCAAAAAAAAATTGTTATGTTGAGTTTTTTTGAGTTCTTAAAACTCAGAGTGGTTCTCAAAATTATATATATATATATATATATATAAATATATATATATATATACAGGGTTAGTTTCATTTGAGAACTCAAAAAAAGTTAAGAACTTTTAGGAACTCTTAAAAACCAAATATTTTTTTAACTTTTTTTTATATATTAACATTATTTTGAGACTTGTTTTATCATATTTATAAAAAAAAAAATTTGATTACATATATAAATCACAAGTTACACATGTGTAAAATTTATGTGGTAAAAATTTACACATGTGTAAAAAAACATAGATAAGCGTAAAAAAAACTAATTTTCATAATTGTAATCGTAAATATAGATGTCATAACTGATAAAAACTACACTTAAATAACATCAACATACAAAATTTTTTATTAAAAACGTTAGCTATTAAGAGTTCCTTCAAGTTCTTAAATAATTTAAGAGTTCTCAAATGATACTAATCCTATATATATATATAATAATGGTGAAACATTTGATATGACATGTTAAGTGATGAGTTGAATGATGGAGGAAATACTTAACTCACAATATAACTGAAAGTTATTATTATAAGCTAATAACCAGATTTCAAATTATTAAAATGTAATTTGTGCTTTGTAGTAAAAGCTAAATTATAGAAATTTTGTATTACACATTCAAAGTTTTTAATCAAATAAATTACGTGGGATGTAAAAGAACAGTTAATTTTACGTTTACGTTTTTATATGAGTCCGGTTATTCTTTAATTTTAAATGATAGAATTCGTGTAATGCGCGATGATTTAAGTTACCAAAATTAAATTTGTTGGGAAAGTATTTAATAACTTTTTCTCACATCTAATGAATCTTTCAAATGAGCTACTGTCTAAATTTACTATATTGAGATACACTTATTTTTCGATTAGGCAAAATCCTTCACCTAAGGATCAACGCCTGTGAACACTCACCTGAATATACAACAGTGCAGTGAGGTAAAATCCGTTGAATTCAATGGTCCAACTAGTGAACGCCACCTACTCGTCTAGTCTCCTACATCATCTTAATGCCGTTGAAACTAAATGCTGATGGCAGAGATCGAAATTTCATTTTTCGTTATAGAAGGAAGTTTTACTCAACATAACGAAAAAGAAGGGAAAATTCTCAAAATAAGCATTTATGAAAACAAATTTATAGTTTTGGGTATCATTTGTAAAAAAGTTCAGAAATAGGTATTATAAACTAGTCGTGACGAGTAGTTTGTAGAACCAATTAAAACTTGTCGCGTGTCCTTAAATCAAACGTAACGAGCACGTTCGCTAATCATTTAATCGTCACGACTAAATAAGTTTCATGCATCGTAATAGATGTCTACGAATAATTCATAAGTCCTTTAGTCGCGACAACTAGTTTACTCGGTTTATATTCCCTACACGAGTAGTTTATTAGTAGTTAACTCGTCGTAATTAGTTTAACCTTATAATCTACTCGTCGTGACTAAAGGACTTATGAATTACTCGTGGGCGTTGATTACGAGACATGAAACTTATTTAGTCGTGACGAGTAAATGATTAGTGAACGTGCTCGTTACGGTTAGTTTAAGGACACGTGGCAAGTTCTAAGTGTTCTACAAACTACTCGTCACGACTAGTTTATAATACCTATTTATGAAATTTTTGCAAATGGTACCTAAAACTAAAAATTTGTTTTCATAAGTACTTATTTTAAGAATTTTCCCAAAAAAGAATTATGTTTGCCACTAATAAACAGTTTATTGTTAATTCCAGTCACAATGTTGTAATTTTTTTTAGAATGCCACAAATGAAAGTTATCAACCAAAAGTATTTTTAGTAAAAGCTAAAATTATAGAAAATTTGTATTATACATTTAAAGTTTTCTAATCAAACAAAATAATTGAGATTTAAAACAACAGTTAATTTTACGTTTTAAGTTTTTATTTGAGACCGGTTATTCTTTAATTAACGCGATGATTTAAGCTACCAAAATTAAATTGTTGGGAAAATATTTAATAACTTTTTAAAAGGAGTTGTAGTATTCAAACTACCAAAATTAAATTGTTTCTAAAAGGAAATAAATATGGTAAATAATTGGTATTAATAATCCGTTCACAATGGTTCTATCTTATCAAATTCGAAGTTGTTGGAAAAGCATCTATAAAACTATAGGCTATTTTTGTTATGGACTAAAAATAGCACACCTATCATTTTTAATACATTAATTTTAAGATGTTTTTTTAGGTATGCTGGGATAAGGAGGACATAAATGAACTTTTTGCTTAGAAACAGAGTGGGGGAATGGTTACTATCGGACTGTTTGGCAATCTAATGTTAAGTCATTAAGAGATTTAATCAATTAAAAGTTAACATCTAAATGCTTTAGTATGTTTTTGAAGCTTACTCATTAAGAGAATTCATAAACAATTAAGAAGTTTAGTTAAACATACTTTACCTCTAACCGACATAGCTTTTTAATGCAAATCATTAAGAGACTATCAAACAACCTCAACATGTTGGGTTGTGGAACTATGTTTTGGACATTTTGCATGACACATAGGCAAAATAGCAAGACTATACCGCGCTAGGGCTTGAAAGTGCTAACTATGGAAGACGGACACTAACACAATAACGAGACGAGGGGCTTCAAAGCGCTAGACGGGACCTATCTAGCTTGTTAAAGCTAGTTAACTCACGACATCCACGTTAATGGGTGGAATAATTAAAAGCCCACTGTCTACGTAAGAGTAACGTGTCACTTTAAATAGAACATATTATTTTAGTTAGCTGACAACACATAGCGTAACTATACAATATATGTATAATAATCATGGGGCACATTTATGTGATTGTTAAGAAACGTTTTTCAATATATAAGAATATACAATTATATACATAACTAAGCGCAATTATACAAATATAAAATAATGTATAATAACGTGTCGCATTTATGTAACTATTAAATAACGTTAAATATGTAGAAACATGCAATTATATACATAACTAAGTGACCGTTACCAGTGACGAGACTTGGACTTTTATGTAGGGGGTGAAAGTCATCAAGCAAACAATGCTTTTCTAGGTACCTGGCAGACCTTGGCCCATGTACAGAGTTGTCCGGTTCATACAAGCCTTGGCCACCGTCTCAATCGATATCACCAGAGGCCGGAAATTTGAAAAATCGTATCACATAACATTATAAAACCTAATCATAGTGATTGTTCAATTGTTAAAATAGCAGCCTGATGGGTTTGAACTATTAACCAAATAACAAAATAAGGGATCAAAAAATGACATCTTTTGTTTTATAAAGTATAAGAGCCAGTTTTTTTTTTCTTTAACAGCCAGTTATGTAACATTGAAGTCGGGGTGCAATTGTAGAGATGTTGGGGTGGTTTCGCGAGTTAGGCTCCGGACATGCTAATGTGAAGCTGGTTCGTGGCTTCGTGCTCTAATGTGATACAAATATGTACTATTTTATGCTCACAAAAGTTAAAAAGCTAATGGAAACATGTAAACTAATTATAACTTTTCATAGGATAAATAACTTATACTTTTATAACAAACTAGCATTGTGACACACGCGTTGCGCCGTGATACATTAAACCATGGAACGGGTCGGATCACCTAACAAAGTTAATTAAATAAATATAAAATAAATAAAGTGTACGGTTGGCCTTACAATTATAATGCAATAATATGTTCTCTACCAGATCGTAGTCACTTTCTTGGAACGCACCAAGCTAGTATTGAATCCTCTAACCATGATCATGAACCTTTTCTAGTGCATCCGTATTCACCAAATGCATTCCTCTTTCGTAGCATCATGACTCGTCAATGAAACCAACATGCGGCTAGAGTAATCACATCAAGTATTGGGCACGTGGGTGAGTGAACTCTAGGTGTGCTTGAGTTAGGATTCACTCCGGTCATGTCAAACCTTGCCAATTAGCTTACGGAGATTGGGTTCTCACTACCGGTCCAAGTGGGAATTCTTGTAATAAAGCCCCTTGTAGTCGTTATCTTGAATATGACACAGAATCAACTGTAAATACTGCAAACAAACTAAAATTTCATTCATTAATAAGGCAAACAGAAGTGGAAAAAAAAAACCAAACCAACTCAAATATCTTGCAATAATAATATGACGAAAAATTACCACCACGTTGTATCAGACGTTCTAGTTTAAACATATCAGCAAATTGCTTTTAAAAAAAGATCAGCATATTCTCTCGAGGATAGTCTTTCACCAATAAAACAAAAGGCTACAAACTGTGATATTCGTAACACAAAAGGCTTCAAATTGTTGTATTCATTATACAAACAATCGGTTTTTTTCATTAATGTATTGACTCAATATTTAACCTTATATAAACTTATTTATGAAGTGTGTATACTAACATGAGATCCTTCTACAATATGTTCTTCCAAAATATTTAATATGGCAGTGTAAGGTAAGTAAACAACTATTTTATTAAAGTGGAAAAGAAAGAATGCTGTAGATCTTTTCACACACCAATCTTCAAAGTAAGTCATATTTCAAATAACATTCCAACTTATAGCAGAAATTTACTCAAAGAATTTGTCAGAATATGAATATATATATATATATATATATATATATATATATATATATATTCCATTTGAGGAGTAAGCATTTTATACAACAAGCCCTGTTGAGAAAGATGAAACCCTAATTTCCACATGATATATGAAAAACTTAAATTGTCTTAACATTCTTCAATCCTTGAATTAAAACACAACTGAAATGTCAAATTAATTAATTTCAACTTCAATGGTGAAATCAAGTCAAATTAATTAATTACCTCAAAGAATGTTGAGGACGCTTGATTGGGAACAAATGAGTCTGAATCGATTTCATCTTCTCCCTCCGAATCGATTTCTTCTTCAAATTTTTTTTCCCTCATTTCTCTCGCAAGCCTATGAACCACATGAGTCCACATCGACATCTGGTAGCACAACCGATTTAGGGTTTAAGGATTTGACTTGCGTGAGTGCGGGTTATCATACGATCTTGCAGAGAATCATCAACAGAGCATCCACATGCTTTCTGTAGGGTCTAAAGTGAAAGAAACAAAAATAAGTGTCCAGTGCTGTTCTATCACATGATCACTATCTGTGTGTAATATATGTATGTATCGTGTGCTTTAGAAGTAAGTACGTACATAAACCATCATAATTTGTAAAAATGATGAACAGTGCTAAATGTGAGAGTATTGAAAGTTGCATTTTAAATATATATATAATAACAAAAAAATAAAAATAAAAATAATCAATGCACCTTATTATTGAATTTATCAAATAAATGAGTTAACCGTTACATATATAGTTTGGTACATGGAAGTGAAGGGTGCCACGAGGTTCAAATTGAAGTGCATGCCAGATTAAATTAAAACAAATAAACCTATAAGACAACCAGATACCAGTCAAGTTTTGTGAGGTTGAGTTGATGTATCATGTTTACTTTTTTAATTTCATATTTGTCGAAGAGGACAAAAGGTAAAAATATACAAGTGACCATTAAAAAAATAACCTAGATATCACTTAAACTAGAGGTGTATAAAACCGGCTTTAAACCCAAACCCAACCGGTTTATAAACTAAAGTTGACCAAACCGATTTGGTTTATAAATCGGTTTAGAAGCAAGATAGGCCGGCCTAGTCCAGGTCGGTTCGGTCCAGTTTAGAACCGGTTTTCCTCAAGCTGGTTCGGTTTTAAAACCGGATTGGTTGTTCAAAACGTAATCGGTACCAAAACCGGCGGTTGGGTCGGTTCATGAACCGTTTTTGGTGAAACCGGTTTTCTTATCAAACCAGTTCAAGTTGGTTTGCCAACAACCGGTCCCAAACCGGCTTTTTTGTACACCTTTACTTAAACCATCATGTGCAGGGCCAATCCTTTCCAAAGCCCCAATATTTAACGGTCCACAAATTGTTTATGTGCAACGCATTTGCAGGCTAGCTAATATAATAAAAGTTGCAATGGAGAGAGAGACTGAGCGATATAATAACAAAGGTGCGTGCAAAACTGTATACGAGTTTATATGGCTTACTTTCAGTAAGGGATTTACAAGTGAATAGCCATGCAGTTTCAGATTTTTTCTTAATAAACCTTCTGATCGGGTAACTACAAGTAAAACAAATTTCGTATAAAAATGAGTAAATTTTTCCATAATAAAAGTAGTTGGTGTGCACGAAAGCATGCTTATCATTCCTGCACGAATACATGTTTACACTTTTGCTAAATATTTATGTAACTTCCTTTAATAGACCCGTGAGGGCTGTAAACGAGTCGAGCCATGTGATTTCGAGCTTGAGCTCGAAATTAAACGAGGCAGCTCGGCTCAACTCGAGCTTAAAGTTAGATGAGCCAACGAGCTGAGCCGAGCTTCAGCTCTGTTAAAAAGTGAGCCAGCTCGACTTCGGTCAGGGCCGTATCCGAGAATCCCTTCAAATTTTGGGGTATGGTACGAGTAAAAAACAAACCCTTAAATTGCATTATCAATTATGTAATAGATAATTTGACAATTTTACCAATATAGTTGTCTTTCAAAAACCCAAAACAATCAAATAATAATAAACATGTTATTAAAATGATTCATATAAAACACAAATAAAAATTTTTTTCCATATAAAAAAAAGAACACTAATCGTGAGAATTGAACCCATGGCCTTTGTTACTATAGTTTATAACATTTTTCCGTTCAACCAGAGACAATTTTGTGTTATAATAAAATTATATATAAAATATAAATTTTATTTTTTAACAATTATGGGCTTCAGGGAGAGTGAGCCTGGGTCCGTCGGCATCCTCGCCCTCCTCTTGGGCCGGGCCTGACTCCGGTCATTTGAAATCAAGTTTTTATAGCTACCTTTATTCGAGCTTTAATCAAACGAGCTAAAAGCTACAATTTTTTAAACTACCATTTATTCTAACATAATTTTTCTCCAACCAATGATAAATTATGGATTTGCCGCATATTTGTCAATGGTCAAGTTATTTTACAAAAGAAAACAAAAATGAGAAGGACGGGCACATAAAAATCCTTCAAAAAAATTTAAAAAATTAAATAAATAATCATAACTCAAAATTTAATAAAAAAATAAAAAAAGTAAAAACACAAGAGTGTTTCCACCCTCTTTTTCGTTCTAAAAAAAAACAAACACACACACACACAATGTTAAGGGAAAAAGATAATCGTGTCTTTTGTTTATCATTGTGTTTTATGTTTATTTTCGTCATTGATTGTGTTTTTTTTTCCTTAACATTGTGTCTTTTTTTCTTGATATTTTGTTATATTACTCAACATTGTGTTATATTTTGCGATTTATTGTGTCTTTTTTTTAGTTATAATTGTTTCTTTTGTTCATTTTCGTCATTGTGTCTTTTGTCTCTGCATTGTGTCTTTTGGGGTTCGTTTTTTTTTTAATTTTTTTTGGAACGAGAATGACGAGTTTTGTTTTGTTTTTAATTTTTTCATTTTTTTATTTATATTTTAAGTTATGATTTTTTTATTAATTTTTTGGAATTTTTTTTTCCGTTTCTAATCTCTTATAGAAATTTGATCGAAAATAAAACCAATTTTATTTAACTATTTAAGTACTCCAAAATAAAAAACTACTACATTTTCTCTTTTCTAGTTTAATTAAGTAATATATTTTTATATCTTTAGGGTTAGGCTATAATAGGAAGTATAGTTTTTGTAGGAAAGATAAGAAGTAATCTTGTCCATTGATTTTAAATATGAAGGGTTGAGATTAGTTTAGGGCAAATTAAGTGTGAAAATAAGGGGAAGGGTATAAAAGGAATAACACATTTGTTGACATTCTTTTTCCACATGCAAGGCACATGCCAAATTCTCCAATCATTTTTAAACGTCCATAACTTTTTTTTACGATGTTTTTATTGAAAAACAAATTCATCATAATAATTAGTGTCTTTTTATCTTTTATATGAGTACCATATTGTTATATAAAAATTAAAAAAATTAGTGGGTTTTTTATAAATTATGTTTTACAAAATTGTGTTATACAATAGTATTTTTTATTGTTTTTTTTTATTGTGTTTTTTACATTGTGTCATACAGTTGTGTTTTTATCATTGTGTTTTTTTTTTCATAGTGTTTTTCATTGTGTTTTTTCGGCGGCCGTTTTCCGGTGACTTTTTTTCGGCGACTTTTTGGTGATTTTTTCTGTGATTTTTCTGGCGAAATTTCTCGGGGATTGTTTTCCGGTGACTTTTCGACGACTTTTCTGGTGAAATTTCCATAGACTGTTCCGGCGAGGTGGTGGGTGGGTGATGGTTGTGGTGGCGGTGGAGTGGTGGTGGTTGTAGGAGATGAGTGAAGATGTAAGTGGATTTTGAGATTAAAGTAAGTGGGTTTTGATATTAAAGTGTTAGACTAAAATACCCTCCTTCATAGCCTTCTTTGAAAAATCAAACTTCTTATTTGAACCTAATCCTATATCTTTATTATTATCTTTGTTCTACTCCACTCACAACCATTTTCAACAAATATTAAAAATTATACGGTATGAATAGTGTTACCACTAACTTTCTCATATAACATTTTCTCTCTCTATTTAATCACGACTAATCATAACTAAATCATATAATTTACAAAACTATTTCACAAAAATATAAGGATTATATTAAACTAGTGTTAGACGCTGCTGGTAAAACCCTCATATTGAAACCCGGGTGTTGGTAAAACATGAGCGTTACAACGGTTAGTTGACCTGAATTCAGTTAGTATTGGTTATGTTCTTACGGTATAGACACTGTTGGTAAAATCTAAGCATTAAAACCCAAAAAATAAATATTTCAACTTTAACATATAGAAGTATTAACGCGGTTCCAGACATTGAGAGGATAACTCTACACGAATTCGGTAGGTTTCAGTTACGAAACCGGAGTTAAAAAGACAGAAACAATAGAAACATTGAGGCAAATCAATGGGATGGTACCCGTGGGTAAACTCAGATGCTGATAAACCCGAGCGTTTTCGCTTTATTCATACTTCCACTAATGTTAATATTAAAAAAAACTGGTTGAACTTAAATGTTGGTTTACGTGAAAACAGTTATGCCGAGTGGGCCCCACACAAAAACCACCCGTTCTTCTCCACAGTCACCACTTACACTACACCACCTCCATTGCTAACGTCTTAACTGCTTTCATTTCACACACACACAAACACACACACTCAATGATTAAACCACTTCACTGAAATCACTCTCAGATCTGGAACATGTTGAATTCAACATGAAGAAGCTCAGATCAAACCTACCTCGCCGTAAACGCACACATTATTCACCTCTTCTCATACCTAAACTCACTCAAAACGACGTCGATTCGTATTCTAATTTGACGCGAGAAGTCACGTTCTCGTGCGATTCGTCCACGAACAATAACTCGCTGAAGAAACGAAGCTTTGCTGACGAAAATGGCGCGGAAACCGGTGAGTTTCGGAGGATTACGAGGTCGTGTAACGCGAAGGAGGCCGTTGAGGTATCGGAATCGCCATCGTGTGTGGATCAATTGTGTAATTCAAGCTCGAATAGCGTAATTCGAATAGTTAGCGGAAGAGGTAACGACGTCGTTTCAGGTTCGGTTAGTTTTAGACGTGAAGTGAAGTACGAAACGACGTCGTGTAATGAATTGTTATCAGCAGCGGTTAATGAAAGTGATAATGAAGCCGGAATTGAGAGTTCGGAAGTCACTATGCGGTCCGAGTGTTCGGTTATTCAGAAACGGTTCATTAACGGAAGAGATAACGATAACGACGTCGTTTCAGGTACGGTTACTTCTAGACGTGATTTGAAGTTCGAAACGACGTCGTGTTTCGAATTATTATCAGCAGCGATTAATGACGGTCAAAACGGAGGTAATAACGACGTCGTTTCAGTTTTAGTTAATTTTAGACGTAATTCTTCTCAGGCGAAATTAACGTTAACGACGTCGTGTTTTGAATTATTATCAGATGCAACGGTCAACGATGGTCAACACGGAGGATATAACGACGCCGTTTCGGTCTCCGTTTCTTCTTCTTCTCAAGTGAAGTTGAAAACGACGTCGTGTTTTCAATTATTATCAGAAGCAGCAGCGGTCAACGAAAGTCAAACCGGTGGAGATAACGACGCCGTTTCTGTCTCCGTTACTTCTCCTGAAACGAAATTCCAAACGACGTCGTGTTTCAAATTATTATCAGAAGCAGCAGCGGTCAACGAAAGTCAACACGGAGGAGTTAACGACGCCGTTTCAGTTTCCGTTACTTCTAGACGTGACTCTCCTCAAGCGAAGTTAACGGCGTCGTGTTTCGATGACGGTCAATCAGTAACAAATAAAACAGTCAACGAAGATGACGAAACTGAATTGGAGAATTGTGGAGAGTCAAAGCTGAATTTAGCTGACATTGATTTAACCTGTTCAGAACAGTTTTCATTTGATGAAGAGAGTGATTACTCGTCGGCCGGTTGTACAGATGCTGTTATGGAGAGTTCTGAGGTGGAGTTTTCGTCTGATTTTGCTACATTGTCGTGGTACGATTCCGGTAGTCAGTTTTCGGAACGGTCGGTTGGTGATCCGGTTCCCTCACCGACGTTTCAGCTGTTTTTAATTTACCGTCAAAAGTTTTGCAAATCAGAGTTTTCTACGGTAGTCGCGTCGGAAGATAGTTATAATGAAGCTTCTGATAGAGTTGTTGTAAGTGATTATGCCTTTGCATCAGTTACATTGTTAGATGAGTTTGTAAATAGCATAGTTTGTTAATTGTTGCTATGGATTATTATAGTATTATCAAACTATTTGTGTATATGCCACTGCTATTAATAGATAACAAGCATACTGGATTACCATGAATCTTCTAATAGGATTATTGTTAGTGATTATGCCTTTGCATCAATTACATTGCCTTATTTTTGTATATAATTAGGTTGCTAGCTTCTCATTAATTTTTTAGAGGAGTTTGGAAATGGTAGTTTGTTAATTGTTGCTGTGAGGAGATGTATATTGCAGTTTATAAGTTGTACTATTTTGTTACAGTCTTAGTTTTATTTATAGTGTTATCAGTTAAATGTTTGTATTTATGTCACTGTAATTAATAGATAATAAGCATGCTGGATTACTATGACCCTTCTAATAGATTATGCCTTATTTTTGTATATAATTAGGTTGCTAGCTTCTCATTAATTATTAGATGAGTTTGTAAAGAGTAGTTGCTTATATGCTGCTATGTGGAGATGTATATTGCCTTCCAGAAGTTGTACTCTATTGTGATAATCTTAGTTTTATTTACAGTATATCAATTAGCTATATAGATGTCATTGCTCTTAATAGTTAATAGATAATTAGTGTTATAAGTGAAAGTCAAAATTTGAAGAAAGTCAATGCAGTCAACAGGAAGTTCAAGGGCTAATCACTAATGTGTCATTAAGTGGTGAACTAAACTTTGGTTGACTTTTGACAGTTCTTATACTTGAGGGACTGTTTGTGCCAAGTTTCGAAGAGAGTTTGTTAGCTGCTCGTTAACGGTCTGTTAGAGAGTTAGGATTCTTTAGTACTCGATGATTCAATTGCTGTAGTCATTCATAAGTAAATTTCTTGGTTTGTTCGATTATATCATTTCTTTGGTGTTTTCCGTATCAAACATTGAGATGTTTGATGAGCTTTGCAGTTGCATACTGGATTACTTACTACTAAAATGGATTAATGGTAGATATAACGTGGCTTAAGTTATCATGTTTAGAAATTGTTAAGGCCTGAAGATGAAGAACACGAAGAAAGCTACCAAATGATGAAGAGAAGGGAGAGGAGGCAAGTGTATCTACACGACTATGCTGAGGAATACTGTGTGATGAAGGAGTATGGGGATTTGGCTGTGCACCAAAGGTTGCAGATGGTGCATTGGATAATGGAGGTTCGTTATAACCGCTTTATGATATAAATTATTCTCTTAAGTTAAAGGCATTTACTAGAATAAGGGCACTGCTAATTGGAGCGTACTTGTTTATTAATCCTACTTCATACTTTTTAAAAGCAGCAATCAGCTAACAAGGACCTCCAGAAAGAAACCATGTTCCTAGGCGTCAACCTTTTCGACCGATTTTTGAGCAAAGGATACTTCAGAAGCCAAATGGAGCTTGAAATTGCTGGCATTGCTTGTCTCACACTTGCTACAAGGATTGAAGAAAACCAGCCCTACAACAGGTCTGATTTTACCCCTTTATCGTTATCGGATCGCATGCATTTTCCATCTTTTGCAAGCCTTCAGCTCATAGTAAACATGATCTGAAACTACTTATTTATTTTCTTTCCTAATGGGATTCGTTGTATTTTAATCACTGCAGCTTTCAGCAAACGCTATTCAACGTAGGACGTAATGAATACAGCAGATCAGAAGTTGTTGCAATGGAATGGCTGGTCCAGGAAGTCCTCAACTTCCAATGCTATTTACCAACCATCTACAATTTCTTATGGTAAACAATATTCTCAAAACCATCAATCAAGTAAATCTACTAACTTTCCGTTTCATTGTCACGCTTAAAGGTTCTATCTGAAAGCTGCAAGATCTGATGAAGGCGTAGATAAAACAGCCAAATATCTTGCAGTGCTTGCACTACTGGGCCATGAACAATTATGCTACTGGCCTTCAACCGTAGCAGCCAGTTTAGTCAGCTTAGCATGTTTAGCCGGAAAAGGACAGTCTTCTCTCCAACAAATTACATGGGTATGAACTTAATTGATTCACATACAGCCGAAACTGTTATAAAACAACCGAAATTTAACCATCTAAGTATCTAACTATTAATCCAACTTTCTGGATTTTGCATATTCAGATTCACAACGGGTCAAATGATAAGGATCTGCCTGACTGCATAAAGGTAATAGCTTTCAAACCATACTGTTTACGTGTAGTGATTCATATATTATGACTATCGCAAGCCTAATATTGTAATTGTATGCTGACAGTCTCTGGAGTGGTTGGTTCAGTACATATAATACATACCGGAAGATGGGCGTTTATAAAAGTTATCCCGGTTTTGAATAAGTAGAGCACGGTTACAAAAGGTATTATATTTTGTTAACATAGTTACAGAAGCTATCCATTTTTCCACACTAAAACAGTAAAAGTAGATATTAGTATATTACCATTTTTACATCCTCTGTTGTAAACTTCCTATAGTAAAAACGACATCAACTTCTAGATTTGCATATAATAAAATTTCATATCTTATCTTTGTTATATGAAGCGGATCTTCGATTATTTGGAAGCTTGTTGTTTTTCATCGGATAACTTGACAGGTGTCGCGGGAGAGTCTTTATTTGAACCTTCAGTTTTCTGAACTTTTTCATTAGTCTTTGACACCTCTTCAGCTTCTTGAACCTTCTCTTTAGTTTTGGACTGGACACCTTCAGCTGTCTTTGCAACCGCAGCAAACGCACCTGCAATCCACACAGCTCCGTTAGACACGTATTCACTTGCCTTCTGCTCAGCTACAGCAACAGCAGATTTTGTTTTTTCTGATACTTGGTAACGGTTATCCACTTCTTTCATCTTATCGGTCAAACCCATCTTTTTGTCGATGGAAACCGCAGTAGCCGACGCGTTTGATGATATCTGGTGTTTCTCGTCAAATGACTTTGCTTTCTGTAGCGCGTCTTTTCCCAAAATATAACCCTTTGCTAGCATGGTGCTTACCACTTCTTCTGCCTTTCGTCCAAATTCGCTTTCGGTCTGCTCCCGAGTGAAATCCAATAATGAAATCATTATACATTTGGTGATTAATAATAATAATAATAATACAAACGAATCTTAACTGCGATACATAAGACAGTTATGTACTGACCGGTGTATATGGAGTAGCCCCCGCAGGCAGTTTGTAATTCTCAACCGGGCTTAATGAAACTGACAGATCTCCAATTTTGGCTCCCTGCAAAGTTTGTTAGAAAACATTAAGGAGACGGCCGCACTAAAACTAGTTGACAACTAAAACTTAACTTACAGTTAAAAGAAGCGCTGTGTTTGCTCCTTGTGATTCCACGAATGTGACAAACGCGTATTGGGTGGTTTCACTTTCACTGCACGGTTAACCGTTTAAACTCAAAGGACTAATTAAACAGTTACATATGGAACACGAGGCAATAAACGTTACTCAAACCTTTTCATTTCAATATAATAGATATTTCCTGAAAACGAGAAGAATTCTCGGATATCCTTCTCGGTGACCCCGATTGAGACATTACGCACTTTCACTGTCTTGGTCTGTTGATTAGAGATCATGATATCATTACAAATTTAAAATTAATAAACGAATAATTGAATAAAGGAAGTTTGGTTCTCACTTCTGCAACATTGGCGGTTGTCGGAGGAACGTTTGTTTCAGCTTTTGGTTCAGTTGCAGCCATCATCGCCTAATATCAAAATGCACATATTCAGCCATGTATTCTTAAAGCATTTCCACATTCAAAACTAACTTGTTTTATTTTCTTTTATATAAGAAAGTTTATGTTTAGGATCATGCTTCTTAGCCAGCATTTTGAACGCGCCTCAACGAATGAGTTGCGATGAAATCAGTGACCCGTGATCATAACCCGGACCGAACTTTAATTGACCTCAAAGTTCAAAATACCAATAACATATTTAAGTTTGTTCAACCACCAAAATCAATACACCAACCCTAACCCATTATTCTTCTTTAGTTCTTTACAAACATTACACAATCACAACAAAAAAACAAGAAATTTAACAAATACATTAACAATCCCTTTTCAAATTCAATATGACAAGATGTTGGTTATGAATGTAATCAAGAATATAATATGATGAAACAAAAAATGGGTGTGATATGTACCGATATTTGAAGAATTGGGTCTCAAAGAAGACAGAGGTGTTCGCAGGTGGCCAATGGAGGATGATAAAGATAAGCCATCAAAAGTGGTTCCCGCGAAAACTTCGGTTACCTGCATCAATATCATCCTCTCCCAATTTATGTGATGAAAAAATGGTGCAATAATATGCTGGATTATCGATTTCTTTTTTTTTTCTTTTTTAATTATAATGATTTCGGTTCGGTTTGCCTAAAACCGGTCTCAAACCGGTTATTTTGCACACCTCGGTTGTTTGGCCTTTAAAGCTCCCCTTACCGTCCACTTTAAAGCCCAAAGATGATGGTCTTATTGGGCGTTTTTTTATCTCTTTTTTAATAGTTTTGCATACATTGAAAACTTTATTTATTTTTTTTTCTTTAACCACTTTTAAATCCAAATAACCTGTCTACTGTGGAATTTGAACTTTTGACTGCCAAACAGAGAGACTAAGAAAACTCCTATTACACCATCAAATCCAAGTGCTTGTGTTTATGATTTTTATGATTTTAGATTAACCGTATTTTAACCGTTGACTTTTCTATCATTGTAGATAAAATCTAAAATCCTACAGTCCAGTTCGGCCTTTTCTTACTCCATATATATTGGATGGTAAAACACATTTCTAAACATAACCAATAACTATTATTCGGTACACATTAATTAATTATATATTAAATGTTACAAACTTTATAAAGTAAATATGGATGATTTATGTTGCATTGCTACACATATAATATTTATGATCATTAGGCCTTCTTTAAGGTAAACACAAGTGGTTGGTCAACAAGAGCAAGCCATTTTTCTCCCTTTTCCTCATAAACCCCAACATCTCCACACACAACTTTACAACTACTACATACACTAGGACAAAATACAAATTTGTATCCAATGTCACAAGCCTTCTCAATCCTAAACCAATTATTCACCATGCCCACCCCCGGCCGCCCTATAGCGCCACCACTTCTTACATAATATCTCCGTCCTGCTACCATATCGCCACCACCACCACCACCACCTCCAATATTACTTAGCTTCCATACAGTTGATTGGACACATATTGTTGCGGCATTGAACAAAATGTTGAGATCACTAGATAAATATATGGTGTTTTGTTTGTTGTCGAGTGGTATGAACCGAAGAGATAGTCCTTTGAGAGTTGAGTATTTTCTTGAACGACATAGGGCGGGCAAAAACCGTCTCTTGTTGCTAGAGATAGGCCACCACCGCTATTGTTGGACTGGACTGGGGCTATGTAATATTTTAGACTCGGTTGAACCTCTTGACCGTCAGAGTAAAGAGGCTTCGTGGCAGTCATGGCAGCGACAATGGTGGCTTGAATGGATTGGGTGGATGTTACATAAAAGAAAGATAGAAGTGTGGATAAGAGAAATGGAATTATAAGCTTGGATTTCATTTTGCGTTTGTAGTGAATGAACAATACAAGAGTCGTGACACTATATATATAACATATAGGCACAGGTATAAACATACATAACTAATTAATACTAACATAGTTTTCATAATCGAATATGGTGGGACCAGAAATCAGGATAACAAATAGTTTGGATTAGGAATGGTATATACCGCAATTATTCTTCTGGTCTAATGACTTAAGGCATAAAGTGATGTTTGATGCCAGGGCCGGTCCAATGTTTTTAGAGGCCATAAGCGAACTAAAAAAGTTATGAGTCTAGCTTTTAAAAAACTTTATGTAATAAACCCTTCTACTTTGCCCGAGCTTGAGATCGACAACAATAACAAGAATTAGCAATAATAAATTAGTTTAATGCAAAGGCCTAAAAACAAATGTAATGCATTATGTACTATCATTATCATTCAGTTGAAAAGCAAACACAACAATGATAATAGCAAGTAAATTACATAATTTGTATTGTGTAATACTTTAGAGAAATGATAAATGGAAACTGAAATTAACTAAATATCAAATGTCTTAACAATGATAAATAGCAACTTAGCAATGTATGATTTCTTGTCTGCAGGTGGGTCGTGGGTGCTATTTTTATCGATTCATATTCATTTGTTTTTTGGGTTTTTAACACATTTAAGATGAAGATTATTTCTTTCAGTCAAAATCCAATACACATATATAACTTTGGTGTAAAAAATTGGGGACCCTATTCTTTTGGTGGCCCTATGCCTTTGCCTAGCCTTCTAAGCCTATAGGTTCGGCCCTGTTTATGCTTAAAATATTTGTAATCTCAGGTTTGAAACCTGACACAAGGGGGTTTTCGATTTTCCCGTAGTAGTGGGTTTCCTCATTGATGGTATTTCTAGACGACTCAGACCTGTAACGCTAAAATCTGTATGGACGGTTTACATCAGAAAGGTTTACTCGGATATCATCGGTAATTTCAAACATTGTTAAAAAAGAGGAAAGGTATATACCATATAACAAGTAAGCGTGACGTGTCATCATAAATTATTTAATTATTTATTAAAAAAGGGTAATTAGGATTGTTGTTATTGAAAGGTTAATATTATTGTTAATCTCTATTAATCATGCATGCATTCCAATATTAGGAGTAAAATAAAGGTGGTCGATTGTGAAACCTGTGATGTGGCATATTGTAATTGGAGCAAGTTCACGAGGGCATGAAGCAGTTAATAAGTCCGTGTATGTTTCTTGTATTTACGTTCTTGTAACTTTTGGTAAAATATAACAATATAATATTTAAAACATAATTATTGGTTTTGACTTTTGATTGTATCTAAGTTACAAGTTCATTCAAGTGTTTGTATGGTGGTTTGTTTTTCAGTTTCTTGAATTTTAATTTCTAGATAGAGATGATAGTTAAGGATCGTTACTCCTTGAGTTTAAAAGGTCTGTAATTGACTTATGTTTGTGGATGAGCGGACATAAGCCTCTGAAAATAATTTGTTTTTTTTAAAGAAGAATTAAAAAATGTTTTTATGGTCTTAAAAGATAAGCTAATATTCAATTTCTTCAAACTTATTCACACTCTACCAACATCCACTGTCCGCCACCACCGTTGCCCACCGCCACCGTCCACCACCGTCTACCACCGCCACCGCTGACCACCACTGTCGACCACCACCACCACCGTTCACCACCTACAATCATCGTTTACCACCAATCGTCCACCACTGTCCACTACCACTATCATCGTCCACCACCCACTACCACAATTCGTACACCACCACCAATTATTTTAGCAGTCTACAGACATTAAAAAACAAACAGTCTTCTTTTTACAGACTATAGAGGCTTGGTCTACATTTTCTTCTACAGATGTTTGCAGACGTGGTTCGCATAAATTTTCGCAGAAATTTTACCTCTGAAAAAACAAACATCTTACTTGTTACGATTTGATTTAATAGATGAGGTAACTAGAGGTTGCAAACGAACTGAACACAAGTGCAAAACCACATTCAACGAAACATTATGAATCTTTTGATGGGTAGCTCGTTTACATATATTCTTTTAATAAATGAATGAGCATGAACAATGAATTACATATGATTAATTAAATAAACCAACATAAACAAAGCTTGGACGTGCTCAATTGTGTTTGTAAACGTCCGGTAATGTATTCATTAATGCTCGTTTATGTATGTCCATTCGTTCATGTTTATTTGTATATGTTTTACTATTACATTTTTTTATCTTTTACTCTTACATTTAAAGTGAAAACTGAAACCCTAACCAAAGCCAAAAGGGGCAAGGTATTGCTCAGTGTGGTTCGGCCCATTTACAACCTTAATTGTAGAGTACCCTAGAAAAATCTCATGTCACTAGTGAACATGAGAGATGGTGAGTTCGCAATAAATGTTTGATCTCAAATATTATTCACGTGATTTGGATGTGTTGCTTGTGGATAAAAGAACATATACTCTATAGTTAAACTTACTTGAATGAGATAATATAATGATAGGTGGCATCATGGAAAGTCTCACATAGGACAATAGATTAACAAGGGTGTTTAGTAAATTTCAAGATCCGTCTGGCGTGTAAACGAGCGAGTTGAACCGAATCTGAGCTGCCTACCTCGAACTCGGCTTCTTTAACTTACGACAACGGTAGTCGGCTAATTTTGAGCTCTATATCTAAATCTCGAATTCATCTCTTGGTTAGTTTATATAATATATGAAATACAAATTATTTAAATAATAAGTTTGTTTAAGGTCCCGAGCATGCTTAAACTTGATAAGTAAAGTTTGCCCCATACTCATTCCTAATTAGTATATTTTTAGACACGAACTCACTTAATCCAAGATTTTAACGATCTGATATCGTGCTCATGAACGACCGACGTTTATAAACCATCATTAACCTTCCAACCATTTAAACGTGTTTAGTTAATATGTTTCCACTTTTTATTAAATCGTACAGGGCAAGTAGAATATTTTTAAGAAAATTAACCTACTTTTTCTGTCCTCGAAATTTAATATTGGAATTACTTTGCCATTAACTTAAGTTCAAAGTATTTGCCAAAAACATGAACATGATGGAGTTATTAATGCTTTTAATAAATTGTACTTTCGGATATTTGTGATCTTCAAAATATTTTATTATAACTAGGGCCTAGGGGTGTGCAATAAACCGAAAAAACCGATTCAAAACCGAAAAAACAGAAAAATTCAAACTGAAAAAACCGATCAAAACAAAAACTGACGGTTTGATTTTATGTATATGTAAAAACTAAACTTCAGTTTTGGTTTTGGTTTTGCATGTAACAAAAACCGAAAAAACCCGAACTGAACCAAATTTCTGGTTTTTTTATCTTTTTAGTTTTTATTTTAAGTAATTTATAAGAATTTAATATATACGTAACTCAAATACTTTTGGTCAAATGTATAATAATCTATTAGCTAATAATTAACAAATTATTTCTATCTAGATTCATTATTTTTGACAAACTTTCTTTTCGGCCTAAAAGTTTCAAGGCTCAAATGGTAAAAACCGATAAAGCGAAACCGGATAGTTTTAAAATTCCAAAAACCAAAGTTTTGGTTTTCGGTTTGGTTTTAGCCCAATATCACACCGAACCGCGCAACGTACACCCCTAATTATAACATTGAAAAATTCACATCTATCTAAAGAACATACAATGGTAGTATCTCTCATCTATCATAGCAAATTAAGATTTCAAAGGCAAGGAATGTATACATGGTTTATACTTTTAGTGTGAAGCTTTGTTGTTAATATTTTATATACTTTATAAAAGCTTGGTTGTATACATTCTTGTTATTATATGTCTCCACAATTATATGAATGACCATATTCATTTTATTTCTTGTAATTGATCAATATACATTTCTTATTTTGTGAATTGGTACTTTCACAACTAAACACCAATACACAGATATAGAATTAGTTTCTATTAATTTTGTTTGTAAATGATTACCAATAACAACTGAAATACTAGAAGACAATGTTGTATGAAGGGTTAGTCGGACCATTGGATTGGGCTGTTAAAATGGGCTATATGGTTGAGCTTAGATGGGCTCATAACATCTTACTAGATTTAACCTCATTTATTGAGCTTTAAATCAAACAATAAAAATAACAAGTTTTTATTCAATACTAAAAAAAATAAAAATAAAAATAAAAAGACTGTTATATGCTACACTCTTTTAATAGTGTACAACTGTATATACGCTTTAGACTTGTAAAATTTTACTTATTTTTTATATTGTTTTTTTTAATGATAACTTTCATTAAAATTGGCAAACCAGCAAGAAGTTAGAGCCAAAACAAACAAACTGAAGCGGTGATCTTCTAACCATAATAAATTGCCGTGAAGCCTGAATCCTAATATGAACTATAAGATACTCGTATTTTGTTTTATGTTAGATAAAAATATTTATAGATTTTAACTTTGATATTATTTATGATGTCATCCGGTCTGCCCAGTGGACCGGTAAAACAACAGGCCTGTTGTCAGATCTGATTCTTAAAACATAGCAATAAAACCATATGCTGTGAAACGTTAATGAACTTGAAAACTTGTCTTGTTGTTACTATTGAAATAATATACCCGACATATAGAAAACGTGAAATGAACAATAATAAAGTTTGTGCTTTATAGAACTGTATTAATAATTAACTAGATCTCATGACTGGGCTTGGTTTGCTTAATCAAGCTATAGACTACCTGTTGTTGGTTTGCTTAATCAAGCTATAGACTACCTGTTGTGGTAGGTGAGTGTGCGAGCAAGAGTAGCGCGGCCACATCAGTTGCGAACGCCACAACACCCCCAGTACGGGCGGTGGTGCGTTGGCCTCCCGCGAGTCCACTAGCGCCAGCGAAAGGAGAAAAGGTGAAGGCTTGGTTATTTATGGCTCGCGAGCAGGGGCTTTATCCACAATAGGGTTAAGTGAGCGAGCATAGACTTTATCCGAAGCCTAGTCCAGTCAATACAATTGGTGTAATATTAAAGGATGAATCTGGGGCAACAAAGTCCGATGACACAGTTTTAGCAATTATTAATTTGGCAGCTCCACTTTATTAGTTGAGCTTTGACGATCATGATTATAACTTTTAACTTTATGGTTATGAACGTCTAAAACAAATTCACCTTTCAACCAAAATAATGTCAAGTTACTTGAAATGATAGTAGTATTAGTGAATGAAATAGGTATATGATTAACTAATTCTAATATATTTGTTTAAAATTCTTATTTATTTTACATGTTTATTGCATTAATCTCTTTCCCGGAGACCCACAAGCGCCTTTGGATGCCACTCGGGCTCACAAAAGGGCTCATCAGATGCCTGTTGTGGATTAGAGATGTATAAACCCGGTATTTTTAGGAACCGGAACCGGTCTAGATATGGTCAACATAAGTCAAAATAAGGTCGTGTATGAATCGGTTTCGGGTTAGTCGGGTATTGGACCAGGTTTTTGGATTTTTTTAGGTTTCAGGTAGGACTGGGTTTTGACCGGATATTCCCGGTTTCGGTTCCGGTTCCGGGGAGAAACCCAAAACCCAGTCCGTACCCACGGGTCGGGTTAGGATTGGGTCCTAAACAAGTTTTTTTTCCCACCTCTGGTTTTTAGTTATGGTATTATAATGCACTTAACCGAAACCGACCGAATGCGCGTCGACATACCGCCTCAACGTCCTGCACCGACAAAGTTTGGGTTTATCATCGCCTAACACTAGTTATAGTATAATTTTTCCCCCAAATTGAGAGAGAGTAAATAAAATAACGATTTACTTAATATTCTTTGATTCACTTTATAATTAATTTCTTATTTTCTATGTACTAATGTCCACCGAAAGAAGTTGGATCAAAAGTCCCGATGTTACTTTTGAAAATGCATGTAAAGAATTGAAATAAAATCCAAATTAAAGAACGTTAAGTTGTATTTTTGGACTATTCCAAATCGGGTAAAACGTTTAACCAGTGAAAATATCAAGGGATAATGATTATTGAGTGCATAATCTTCCAAATCAATTTGTATAATTTCGGTTAGGACGACAATTATCGAGTTTGTACTGTTAGATCTAAACTTATTTAATAAATGGACAATATTTTCTGGACCGGCTCTGAGAATTCATGTACCTCGGCCGAGCCGAAAAATATGTCCCTTAAACCTTAGCGTATTAAGTAATGTAAACACATTTTTTATACATCCATCAGGTGGCGTTTGGTATGTAGAAATGACATGGGGAATGAAATGATTCATTGTGTGGGAATGATAATATTGGTGTTTGGTCACTCAATGGAATGGAATCATCTATTACACATGGAATCACATTCCATCAAAACTATTCCTTCCTAACCCCCTTCTTTTTTTTTTCATTCTATGCCTCCCTCACCCTACTTTCTCAATAACACCACCACCTAACAACCATCACCACAACTACCATCGGCACCGCCGCCACCACCGTCGTCACCGCCACCACCACCTTACCACCACCGTCGCCGCCGTCGCCACCGCTGCTAACAACGTCGTCGTAACCTCCGCAGCCATTGTCATCGTTGCTGCCTGACCATCACCGCCACCACCACTGTTGTTGCCTGACCACCACCACCTTACCATTGCCATCACTACCAATGCAACCACCGCTTGACCATCGCCACCCCTGTCGTCACCACCACCACCACCATGTTCGTCGCCAGAGCTACCACTGTCGCCATTGTAGTTTTTTTTTTTTTGAAGAATTTTGAGATAGGAGTGTTTTTATTATTTCTATTTCATTTCTACAATTTTTTTATACCAAACAACATAAGGTAATAATTCATTTTATTTTCAAAGGTTAACCAAACAAGACAAAGTAATGTAATGGTCCATTTCATTCACTTGTCAATTACATTCCTTCTCTCATTACATTCCCCCTTCATTCCATTACTTTCAACCAAACGTACCCTTAAAGTTATAGCGATAAACATAACAATTAGCAAAATCATGGTATTAGAATGAGTTTATGACACACTGAATAGGCTAATAGCTAATGAATTTGTGAAGCTCTCCTAACATTTTTGATAACAAATTAGTGAAACAATTCTTCACAGTTTATGCTCTCTAACCGTTCTCGATAGCTATCATCGCCAACCAGTTGATGGGGCATTGTGGATCGTAAATAGGATTTTAATAACTATAATTTTGAAAAACTCATTTATGCAGATGCTCTCGTGACTTTTGGTGTTCGAAGCCGACTTTGTTGTTATCCCGCCTATACGTTTCTTTTATTTACTTATTTAACTTATATTGATTAATTAAAAGTACCTGGCCTTTTTCAATTTTGAGTGGGCCTATAAGTCTTCGGGTACTTTAAAAAAATCAGTTTAAAAGGTGTTTGTGTGTTATAAAAATAGTGGGATTATAAACATTCGGGTATTTTACATATATAAAATCAGAAATTTTTTTAAAAATTATGCCCCCGAAAAAACGTGCCCCGGCCAGTCGCCCACTTGGCACACCCTAAGAGCGGGGCCTGCATATTTTGATTGCTCGGTTGAATTAAACGGGTTGTGTTATGCCAAAATGTTAAACACGTTTAATTAAACATCTTTACATGCTAACCTAAATAATTAAATAGATCGATCCACCAACCTGTTCAATTAGGGATGAACGTTTTCAGTATTAGTGACTATTGGTGCCGAATTCGATACCGATTTGGTGCAGTCGGTATCAAGTTTTGAGTTTTCGGTATCATTACGATACTGGTATTTCCCAAATTTTGAATGAAATACCGGTACTGACGTAGGCTGTCGCGGTCTACTCAAACAATTAATTTTAAGACTTAAATACCTATAATAAGTACGGGTAAGTAAGGTCGTCTCCTCAGGGACTCAAGGAAAGTGCAAGTTTATTTAATTTATAACTAATTATTTAACCTAAGCGGACAGACGATGTCAAGCGGTTTTTATAAAAATATTTAATTAAGACTAATTATTACTTAAAAAGATTTGTAAACAATATTAATTAAAAAGCATTCATTCTAGGTTCGGTTAATGTGATATTCAACTTTATCCCAGATTCCCTTGATTACGTAGTAATTACTAAACCTAATAGTTTGATTGTGATGTCAAACGATACCCTAACCGAATTGATGACACAATTGAACTCGGTTTACCTAATTACCAACTTATGTTTGTTAAAACCAATGAATAAACAATATTTGATGATAACTAATCAATGACACAAGAGCTCAAACCCTAAATGTTGATGAACACAACCAAACAAATAATGCATCAATTAATAATCCCAAACACAAGTTGTTTAAATAATCAATCAATAATTAAGCAAGACCAAAGCAATAACTCAATCAAGCTCATAAACCTTAAGTATTATAATCTGGTCAAAAGTTAAAATACACAAAAACCTAGCCTAGAATGAACAAAGAACTTAGCCAAGCATCGACATATCTATTATGTCACTTATCTTAATGAACATGCAAACCCGAGATGAACCGGAAGCCTTGAAATGGTGGAAGATCGTCCTAAGCAGCCTCTTTTGTCTCTGGAAGTCGTAATTAGCCGAATAGGGTTGAAAAATCGTTTATATAGTGAAAAACCTAACTTTAGCCGACTTTGAGCATCTTCGCAATACGCGAAGATGCAACTGACTTCAAATTTAGATTCCTCTCGTCGAGAAACATGAAACTCATATATTATGGATTCTGTAACTCATTTTCTAGGCCAAGATATGCCCGTTTTACTAAAACACACTTTCTTGGTAACCCATCTTGTTCAGTTTTTGCTTCGGCTTCATATATCTCATCCAATCCTCTCCCGAATCCTTCTTAACCCTCAATACATGTTTCCCCATACTTCCATCTTCTCGAGGCTTGCTTAATCTTCATCTGGATGGCTCTGAATTAACTCATTTAAGCTCATTAACTTCCAATGTCCTAAAAACACATAACAATGCTTGAAGTACCAATGTTTATCCATTTATTAACCTAAATATAACTATTTAATATATAATAATAACTAACTTTTACCCAACCATCATACCGGCACCGAACTAATAACGGTACTGAACATAACATTTCGGTAGTGGTACCGGTACCAAATATTTTCGAAATTCAGGATCCGGATTTTAGGGATTTGTACCAGTCGGTACCGATACCATCCCGAGTTCATCCCTACGTTCGACCCATTTAAATGCAGCCTACCATACACATAAACATGCTTACAATTAGATTACTATTCATCTACCAATTTGACACGTTTATATAAATGCATTAAACATGTTGTATTCAAATTACACAAGTTTAAGTCTTCATACTACACAACTATGTTCAAGTTCAAAAGTTCAACCCATCAAATAGTAGAAACCTATATCCTTAATTTTTGTCTTTAAGGTTAGGTCATGGGGAATACTCTAACGCCCAACATAAGTTAAGATAACATGATACTTTATATATGCATTAAACCTACTAGTGTTAAGTTTAATAAAAAGGCCCATGGATAATGTTTTTGACGGGTTAAAATGAACAATATGTATCAATTATGTATTAATTACTAATTTATTTGTTAGTAATTATGGATTAAACCATTCCCTTTAGGTGAGATACAGTGAAAGAGAGAAAAGTGAGTGATGTGATGCGTATACGAAGTTAACAGGTGTTAGAGTATACTATGACAATATACACTAATAAATTAAATTAAATATTAATTAAACAAAAAGTGAAATGATTTTTAAGTTTTATGAAACGGAACTTTTATTTTTATGGATTCACTTATTTTGGGGAGGCAAAACGGCGCCGCCGTAAAGTGCGCAATCTACGGCCCAAATCTTTTGTTTGATTGTCTTTCAAAAATTGATTGGTTTGATATGTCTCCACGTGTTCAATGTTCCCAAATAACTCCCACTTTACTATTTTTATATCTCCTTTTTTATATAACTCCCACTTTTTATATAGAGGTGCACAAACCGGTTTCAAACTTAAAACCAGTTTGGGTTGAAACCGATTCGGTTTGGTTAACAAAAGTTAAGCCGGTTTATGATTGGTTCGGTTCGGGTTGGAATCTTTTTCTTGATCAAGTTACAATTAGTTTCGGTTTGGGTTTTGACCAGTATTTGGCCGCATTCGGTTCGGTAGTGGTGAAAATTAAAAGCCGGTTCCGAACCTACGGTTTCAATCGGTTTCAAACCGGTTCGATTACTGTTCGATTTTCGAGTTGGTTCGGTTAACCGGCTTATTGCCCACCTCTAGTAACATATAAATTTTGTAACTAACAGTAAACGCATTTCCTTTTGAATGACCAACTATGTATATCTGGGTAATCAATAGAAAAAGACAACCCTATACATCTGCGATCACAAATAATCGTTGGATAGCCCAAGCCGATTATCTTCTGTTTCGGGAAAAACCCGCCACCTGAAAGATTATTGCGATAAAAATCCGGTTAGAATCGAATTCGAACTTAAAACCTTGTAGTCTTTAGTCTAAATCTTTATTTTTTCTCCCATGCCAGTTGAGCTAAAAGCTCATTGGCAACAGTAAACACATTAGTTTGTTGTAATTATATTACTAATTTTAATTAAATGCATTTAATATTTTACCATGTGGTTGAACTAAATAATAAATGGGGAAAATGAATACGGTGTTGCCACACACCTAACCTTCAACAGAAAACCTTTCAAAACTAGGTTGTTTTGATTAAAAGTTACCAAAATTAATTTGAAACTTCCATATATATCTTTTACTTTTTTTTAATTCTTCATGACTCTTCTAACAAATTGAGCTTTATTAGAAAATCCATGTAAATAAGAATTATGAGATTATTTTTTATCATTACACAAATATTGCCTTGACTACTTTCATTAAAATTGAAAAAGAATAGAAGCAATAGAAAACCAAACCCTATATGATATTAGATGCAGAGCAGGAAGCTAAGCACGATTGAAGAGTGCTCGCAACTGCAAAATTGAAATTCTTAAATCACAAAAATATTCATACTTTATAATTTAATTGGTTCTTGAAAGTAGTCAAGGCTATGCTTGTGTAATGATAAAAATAATCTCATAATTCTTATTTACATGGATTTTCTAGTAAAGCTCAATTTGGTAGAAGAGTTATGAAAAAAAATAATAATAACTAAAAGATATATATGGAAATTTCAAATTCATTTTGGTAACTTTTAATCAAAACAACCTAGTTTTGAAAGGTTTTCCGTCTAAGATTAAGTGTATGACAGCACCGTATTCACTTTCCCCATAATAAATATGATTAATTCAAAATATAAGAACAAATTTGTTACTGATTGATTAACACCACTATAACATGTTAAATTAATATAAAAATTAGGCATATCAATAAACATTTCGTCACCTTTCGTTCATGTTAACTTTTGAACCCTTTGAGGTTTACGAAACTAATTTGGTCTAGTGGTAAATGTATATGGCCATCAACCAAAAGGTTATGACTTCTAGACTCATTTATGACATGCTGAAAATAATATTAGTTGTTAAACAAAAAACCATTTCTAATTTTCTAAATTTACTCGATCTACTTGTAGTGGGATTTGAACCAATAATTTTTAAAAAAGGAAAACATTTATTACACACTCAGATACCATTGAACTAAATATCTATTGATATTTGGTCACTTTAATAACGTGTTTTAGTAGTTAGAAAATCATTTATAATATTTTCTACAATATATACAATTAGTTCAAATAGACAATATAAAAATAAAATTTCTAAAGTGTGAAAATGTATGATGAAAAGAACTTTGACCGGATAATTGTAATAAATAAAGCAATGATTCATTACTTAAAAATGGATGATCCTAATTAATTTTTAACAATATTATTAATTAATTTTTTAACATATAAGTATAATTTTCTCATTTTCTTTTTGTCTATTTCTTTTATTTAAACCCATCCTTCAAAAGTTAATGTCTCCACTCTCTCGTCTCCTTTTTCCCTCATAAAACACACATTTTTTTTTCATTTCATCATATATATATATATATATATGCTTCAAGTTGTTTTGAATATTTGTAACGTTTATTACTTTGGCTATGATGATCATACAAGAGCTAAAGTTAAAGAGCAAAGTTGAAGATTGCAAATGGATCTTTAATCTTTTGAAAAGCAAGTTTTTTGGGGCTTGTATTGATCATTGGAACATGAGAAAGAATGAAAAGAATGTGTTTTGTATTGATTGCAACCTTTGTTTATGCAAACATTGTGTTGCAAGTTTTAAACCTTCGTGCTGCTGCCACCACCGTCGTCTACAAATTTGCCGATATGTTTACCATGACGTTGTTCGTCTTCAAGATATTCAGAAACATCTTGATTGCTCCAATATTCAAGTATGTTTCTCTAGCTTTCACAATTAATTTGTATGTTATTACTATTAATATACGAACCCTGTAGCGAATTCAGACATCTAAACTCCGAATTTTCCTTATAAATTGAATCATTTTTATCAACCTACAAGTTTACTCAAGTTTGTTTGATCTTAGCTATTTTCGAAACACTTAAACGACCAACTTGTTATAATTTTGTTTTTTTCTGATATTAAAGTTGATTTATGATGATCATGATTATGAATATGGATATTGAATAATTGTTTAATACACGGTTGGATTTCTTGATCCATGTAAGATTTAATGCTATTAGTTGTCTCAATCTTAGGTTGATGAATTAAGTTAATTTCTCTTTGTTTGATTTTTCTTTTTTGAATTGATTAAATATAGTTAAATATTGTTCTTATGTGTTAATTGGTTGGTTTTAATTTTAATTTAAAATGTGAAGTTTCAAGAATTTGGAATTTGTTAAGATTTATGATTTGAGGAATAACTAGGAATCTAGGATAGATTGGCTTAATGTTACAATGAGTTGAATAAAGGTGTCCATACAAGTGATGAGGGTTTAAATCATGTGAAACAAAATGGATAATTAGTTGATCATATTAGTTCTATTTCAATTAGATGGATTTTCTTAGTTAATGCAATCATCCAATTGTAAACATCTTTCTTTTTCTCATAATTAGCTTGTATTAACTCAAATCTTGAAATTTAAATTCTTAGTACTCAATAATTGAATTGGCGTTAATCAATCTTTAACTCGTATACAGACGTACAAAATCAATGGTGAAAAAGCGGTGCATTTGAATCCTCGACCTAAACATAATAAAAACTCGAAACTATCAAAATCAAAAATTTATGGAGCATATTGTGAAGCTTGTAGAAGGCATATTCAAGATGACCCGAATCGCTTTTGTTCTATTGCTTGCAAGGTGTGTATCCGTATATCCCTATTTTAAATATAAAAAAGTATGTTTATTTACGTTTAAGTTAGTTTATAAGTTACAATATCAAATGCTTCAGGTATCGATGGTAGTTGTCGAAGACTTTAAAAAACAAGAATGTAACAAAATGGTGCCGTACTCCTTTTGTAAAGAAAATTATGATTTTGAAGTACTTACGATTGAAAATGAATCATCATTCTCTTCGTCGCTCGACTCGGTTGATGAAAATACTCAACGTAACTCGTGGTTAATTTCGAGTTTAAAGGTTAAAAAGAGTGTAGCTCATAAAAGGAAGAAGGGTGTTCCTCAAAGAGCTCCATTATGTTGATATTATACAAAACTTATTTAATTTCTACATAATGATATATTTGTTTCCCAGCAAACTACAAGAAAACTTACATTTAGATATTTATGGAAATTTTGGTTTTATTTATGCTTGAAGGTTGAAGAATTAATTGGTTGTATAAAACACTTATTGATGATATGGAAAGATGAAATTTTAGCTTTATACTTAAACCATCTTTTTTCTAGGGATCGATGTATATAATTAGTTGGTGGAGGAACCCCACATATCTAAGCTTTGATTTTGTGATGAAAAATTAGGCCTATATGTCCTTTTATCATTATAAATTATATATTTAATGTGTCATGTACAAATATATAAAAAACAAAGAAATTCAAAGCTTATATTTACTTTTGCATTATGCACTTTTTAAATTTTTTATGAATTATATGCTAAATATAGTTTGAAAACCCCAACTTAAAAATTGAAGAACAATTAATATTCAAATTACGTCTATGATCGAAGTATAACCATTTTTTTAACAACTAATACTCTAATCCTATATCCACCTAACCAATGTTTAAACGTACACCTTCAAGAGAGAGAACACATATTCTTATATATATGTGTGTGTGTGTGTCAGGGTTCATCGTTTAGTATAATAAAACATCTGCTTATGTAATGCTAAGCTGTGTTAAACGAACAACACTAACCAGCGTTTTATTACTTATAATATAATTAAAGAAAAACTTTTGATATAAAACTCAGGTGTTTCCTGTTTCTGATTTATATTTATGTTTTATAATTAATGACCGATATCAATATTAATACATTGTATGATCGATCAACTTTTGAAATAACAAAAGAAAAAAAGTAATAAGTAGAAACAAGTGTGAAGAGGGAATAAAATATGAAGGCGTAGTTACTAGGTGTCTCATGTGCTGTTGGACTTTAGATAAAGATTATTGTGGTTTCATGCAAATCTTTGTCGGGTCGCTAATGGCGTCTAGTTTTGTCTTGGCTAACTTTTTAGGAAATAAATTTTTAAAATTTATTGGTTCTATATATGTTACTAGATATATATAAAAAATAAACGCTTATTGTTTAATTTTTGTTATACACAAAGATAATTTTTATGATTGATAAAACTAGACACAAAATATGATTAAAAAAAACTTACTAAATGACATGCTTATAAGAGTAGCCATATATATGAACTTTGTAAATAAATTTATTGATGTAACATTACAAACAGGGCTGGCCCGTGGACCGGAGAAAATAAGTTAGGATTTTAGACTCACACTTAATTAAGGCCTCCAAGTCTAAAAATAAAATATTATATATAGACATATTATAATGGGTAAAGTAAATTCAAAACGATGTATTATTATGATGGTAGGCTTGGTTACTACTAAGACTATCCCCGATGCAAGCTAAAATACTTAGCAAAAATCTTTGCCACATCACCCCACTACTCAATCTCTTCCATCTTTTTCTTTCTACATTTAATGCCCACTACTCACAATTTCTTTCTCTCTTTAAATATGGCGCACGTAGCCAAGGATTTAACACACACACACTCTCTCTTCCATGTCACACTCCACATCACCTCTACCTCTCCAAATACACTATAAATACAATGCATTGTGGAAGGTTTAAGGTATAGGTCATGGGTTCAAAACTTGTAATAAACCGTTTTTTTTCTTAACAATTGTCATAAAAAAACCTCAATATCTTATTTTGATTTAAGACTCCACATTTATTGAGTCGGTCCTGATTACAAATACACTAGCTCATACAAAGCAAATTAAGGTAACATAACTCAATATTTATGCATTTGTAAATATTATTTTAACTATAAGATATAAGATGATATTGTATCTTTAACTATGTTTATCATTATCATACAAGCCTAATAAATGGTTATGTGTTATACTCTGCTCTTAATTACTCTGGATCATTTGTCATATCAACACCACTTAAGCTTTTCATCTACTCTTCGACTCTACAATTCAACATATATACGCTATAATCGATTCTACATCATTTTATTTATTTATATTATTTAAATTCAAAGATATGAAGATGAAATCAAAAAAGGAAAGGAAATAATTGTGATTAGCTGTGGTGCTGGCTTCCGTGGGCTGGCTCATTGAAACTCCGTCATCAGTGGTATGAGGGTAGGGGCGTAGTGTTTCAGCGAGACCACTGAAGGCCACCTCAGTACCACCAGTGATTATACCACATAAACTAAATACCTCTTTCTCCTCTATCATGCATGCTATATAATTTATGTGTTTCTTCACATAAATTGATTTTTAACTGAACGTGACTTTATATATATCTAATAATATAAAATTACATTTCAGAGCAATGAAGAAACTAGAAAATCAAACACGGGGCTCATGGCAAGCATTATGTTTCGTCCTTTTCTTATTTAAAGTCGTGTGTTTTGTTTGTAAGCGGATTATTTTGAGTCTGGTGGCAGACAAAATTGCCACCAAAAAAGCTTGATTAATTATTAATTAAATTATTTAAGTTTTTTTTAATTTATTTACTAAGTTACGTTTAATATTCTATATTTTTAACTCTTTATTATAATTGTACCCATGAAATGATGGGCAGATTTGAGCCATAAGATAATATGTATGAGTTTGATGGCAGTTTGGCCATGGTCTATCTTTTAATGCTGCTATTCAACCTTTTGTATTTTATATATCATAAAGGTTAATATGGTTAAACATTCCACTAAAGAGTCCAATAATTTGATATGAAACACAACAACCTGTCCTTTCGATTACTATTTGCTAACATGGACGTGTTCAAAGGCGTTCGTTGACGCTTTGGTTGGTTAAACTTTTTAGCTAATACGCGTATATAAAGCAGTCGTTTTCTTGTGCTTTTACGCCCCTAATTGTCAATAAATTTGTTGAAAGGAATGTAAATATACTCTATTAACCACCGGTTAAAGCTAGAACTATGATTTAATCTTGTTTATTGAGTAAGTGTTATGTTGATCTAATCCCCTTACAAAGTTTGATTGTCATTAATACAAGAGTAAATTGCGGTTTTTGTCCATGTGTTTCGTCTGAATTTGTGGTTTTAGTCCAACAGTATTAAATATGCGATTTTCGTCGCTGTGGTTTCATTTCACTTGCAATTAAAGTATTAAACCTAACCCACTAACCCCGTTAAGTCTGGACGTTAAACCCATCAGCGTGCTCCTCACATGAGGGGCAGTTTTGTCATTTTTATCCCCAAATAAACCCCAATCCTAATTAGTAAGCCCCTTTGCGTGAGGGGCTAAGGTGTATTTGGAGGAAAAAAGGACAAAATTGCCCTAACGTGAGGGGCACGCTGATGGATTTAACAGTCAGACTTAACGGAGTTAGTAGGGTCGGGTTTAATTGCAAGTGAAATGAAACCACAGAGACGAAAATCGCAGATTTAAAACTATTGGACTAAAACCTCATATTTGGACAAACCATAGGAACAAAAACCGCAGTTTACTCTTAATAAAATCATGAATATTTGATTATATCACCATGATTGCACGTATTCGTATGAATATGGACTATGGTTAACTCAGATCTTCTTGAATGTCTCAACCTCGTAACATTTACTTTTGTTGTTAAAAACAATCTCACGCACTCTTTCAGATTAGTAGTTCCACTTGTCACTGATGAACAATTGACTGACTTTTTTATAATTATAAAACCGTTGTCAGTTGTTTTGAAAGAACATAAATAAAAGTTAGGGGCGTACAAGGTTATTTGCCACTAGAGTGGTCATTGCTCTGAATAACAAAACTGAAAATTAGGAGTGCCGTTAATCATATTGCCGATATGAATTATAATCAGTCATCATAGTTTGGATTATTAAAATATAATTTTTTAAATAATTTGAGCCTTTTATGTTTGTCAGAGATAAATACTAGTATAACTTATTTACATGAATTGATGGCAAATTGGCACTGACAGAATCCAAATCCAAAAGTGTAGCACTAGCCCAAAGCCCCAAAGAACCTAACAAGGCCCAAATCAGATTCGTTTTGATAAACGTTTTATTTAATTATATTAGTAAATCCTTTTTCTTTAAACAAGTTGCAATCGCAAAAGGGTCTTTTGAGTCGCATCCAATATCAAATCAAAATGTTACTATATGGACCTAGGGGTGTTAAAAAAATCTTAATTCAAATTTTTAGATTTTGATAGTGATTTTGAAATTTTTCGGATACCCGAAATATCCTATATATTTCTTTTAATTATTAAATACTAATTATTATTTATAAATTTCGGATAATTTTATATTTTTTTGATAGTTATTCGGATATTTCGAATAATTTTTCGGATATTGCGGATAATTTTTGGATAATTCGGATATCCGAAATATTTGTAATTAGTTTGTAATTCGGATAACTTTTGGATAATTCAAAATTCGGATATCCGAATATGGACCACCAAAGAAACAAATAATGATGAAGAAAGAAGATTTCATGTACCTTAACTGGTTTGGGTTGCGAGTTACTTATTAAAATAGAAAACCCGAATAACCCGACCCAATTATCCCGAAACCTGATTAGGTTGACCTGATGAACACCTGTACTTGTAGGTCTATTGTTTGTTATACATAAAATATAAAAAGCTAATAGAAATGGCAAACAAATTAATAAGTCAAAATATATAAACGCGATAAGAAACCGCAGATCCTCTAAGTAGTCCTTTAGATGTAAACTGACCAAAATGTCTTTCTGAATGTAACCAAAAATCTAACGATGTTAGCTAAAGAGCTCAACTGGTTAAAAATTCAAAACATCAAATTATGATTTAAGAAATATACCATAATTCATAGTCGTGTAGTGTAGACGGTTCCAACAAGATTTCATTCTTGAACAAAAATTCTTTTTTTTTTTTCAATTTATTTCATCTATTCCATGACCGAAACAGGGGAGGTTATACGTTACACCACGATTTTAAATAAGAAGAGAGGTTTCAAGAAATGGTAGATTTATTCATACATGATATACCTTAGGTATGAGAAATGAGATTACCTCTTCAGAAAATAAAAACATGTTTGTTTCAAATTGTTGTAAAGACTATTGTAAAATGATTGTGTATTAACAGTGTTTGATAGGTTTATTGTCTATTGTATTTCAATTATTTATTAAATATTGTATTTTTATGAATTACTCGTATAATACACAGGTCTCAAACTAGTTTAATTACTAATAACAAATTGTTGTTTCTTTCGTTATATCACATTTCAACTAGGAGGCCTTAATTATCCATGTTATGGGGATCATGCTAACTGCATGTTTATAGTAATATAAAACGTCTATTTTTCATGCATGCATCTAATCTAACACTATTATATAACTAATTAAGATGTCTGATATGTGATTAACAAAATGCATCCTTCAAATTTATTACGTTTATGCTTTATAAAAGCTATTTTAGTTGTTGTCATCACATCATGTGGTATATGTTTAATTCTTTTGGCAATTTTTTAAAATCAATTTATATATGTTAATGAGTGCTTAATTGTGAATTGCGGTGATGAAAGAAAGTATCGGAGCACCAGCACCAACACCAGCACCACCGTCACCACCTAAACCGGTATGTTGGTCTAAAAGCTCGACCTTCAAAGGAGCTTGCTTCTCAGATAGAAATTGTGGGCATGAGTGCAAATCTAAAGAACAAACAGCACATTCGGGTGCTTGCCAAGATATGAAGTGTATGTGTGGGAAAGATTGTAAATAAATTATATATCTATATCAATATAATGCAACGACCCCACTTCTGTTGGTTATTTTAGTGTTATTGGATTAACTTGTCAATCGAGGAAATAACCTTAGAAATTAAACGAGTTAGGTGACGCGGGAGTGCGGACTCGATTTAATTCTAATGTTATTTGGGCTTTATAATAACATTGGATTTATTATTTTAATGTGTGGGCTTAAGTGCTATGTTAATTGGGTTTAATTGATTTAGGCCTTATTGTTTTAATAAAAAAAGATGGATGAGTTTATATAGAGGTCGATAGTTATTATTTTGAGGAAGGGGTTTTTTTCTCTGTTTTTGGGTGTTCTCGATCATCAAAGACAGGAGAGAACAACGGTTACTGGGTTCTCTCTTATTCTTCATTGAACAATAACAAATTCAATTTCATGTGCATAATTTCTCTGTCTTATACGATAAATCATTGTGTGCAACCCACAAATAGGTTTATCTGATAGTGATTACGTGATTCAGAGAATAATCCAGGATGCGAGCATTTTCAACTTCTTTCATCCATGATGCAGAGTTGTTAACCTCGAGAGCATTTTCACCTTCTTCCACCCTTGATGCAGCAGCAGAGTTAACACTGAGAGCCTTCTCATCTTCGCCTTCCGTGTCTCGAAATGAAATTCACCCGGATTTGATTAGTGTCACATTGTTGTTCCATGTGTAAGGAAGCGAGCTGAGATGTTTCTTGTTAATCTCACCAACTTCACGAATAATACCGACACTTCTCATCTTTGTGTTCAATGCTTCAAATTGATCAATGATGGACTCGATGCTTTCACATTGAATGTGATTCAACATGTTGAATTCTTCGTTTAGCATTTCTTTTCTGGACTCCCACATCTCCAAGTTCCCTTCAAATTTTTTGATAAGTGCTTCCCAAAGTTCTTGGACGGTAGTGCACTCTTTAACACTTTGTGTAATCTTCTTGTCTAAGCACATTGTCAAGTAACCAAATGCTTTCTGATCAACAAGCAGTTGTTCGAGGTCATTTGGAGTGAATGAACTAAGAGGTTTTTCAATTTCAACACCGGCTTTGTTTTTTATTTTAGGACGACAAGGACCATCTTGAATAGATCTGATCATTCTCATATCTTATGTTCTTGCAAAGTTCATGAACTGGTATTTCCAATCATTAAATACCTTAAAACCGACCAACTTAGGTGGTTTGTTGTTCGTGCACGATTCATTGTCCATGAGAAGGTAGTGTTTCAAGAGAGATTCTGCATCGGAAGCCATTTTTAAGTTGCTAGTGAAATGAAATTCTGAAGAGAACAGTGAACGGGGAATAGCGAACAGGGAACAAAGATCAGGGAACGGGGAACAACTTTTTAAACCCAACTACCAAGAACACCAAATCTTAGATCTAGTCCATATCAAGCAAGAACAAGATTTAAAGCAAACTCTATCTAGCAACAAACACAAAACCAAACACGGATCTACAACCAACATGATCAAAATCCGAAAAGAAAGATCCAAAAACCTCAAAACGTTGAGCCGAAACTCTGATACCAAGTGTAGGTCCCGAAACCGGATCCGACAAACGAATGGATTTTGTTCTTGATAAGCGATCGAGATGGGTGCGGTATAAACAATCGATCGAACGAATAATATAAAGATAATATTGCACGACTCCGTAATCGGTAATAATAAAAGATTCATAAAATTAATCGAACCAATCCCACCCAAGGTGAGCTCTCCTTGGGTCGTTGTTTAAACACTAGAATGCACACACATAGAAAGACAATGCATGTCCTATTTATAGCTAAACATAGACAGTCTAGAAATCTTTCTCCCCGTTGAAGCTAAACGTGTGTGCCGAAGCTCTCGTCTCGGATCCGGAATTCTTGCGGACATCGCCAATTTGATTAACCAATATGTGTGTGTGTGTGTGTATATATATATGGGGGAGGGATATTTTGAGAACCATGTTGAGTTTTAAGAACTCCATTCTAGGCCGCACATTTAATTAAATGGATTGAAATATGTGGTTGAGATTAAATATGGCAAAAAAGTCAAAGTAGGAGAGAGAATAAATATGTAAGTGGTTACACTAACTTTTACGTCCGTTACACATATGTGAAAAGTCGACTCGATGCGTAAAAAATTTTGTAATTTTTTTACGTGTATGTAACCTACATATCTTATGCATGTGTAAAAAAATTTTAAAAAAATTGCTACACCGAGTTCTTAAAACTCAAAGGGGTTCTCATTTGAAATCTCGCATATATATATATATATATATATATATATATATATATATATATATATATATATATATATTTGTCACATTGATATCACAAGTAACATTTTTGGCCTTACACGTTTTATATTAATGAAAACACTATAGAATAGTAATCAAGTTTCAAGTTTGTTCCAATTAAGTCACTTATATTTTGTTTTGTCCCAATCAGGTCACTCAACTTTCTGTTTGTCTCAATTAGGTTACTTAAATTTCAATTTTTGTTCTAAAACGAGAGAGACAATTACTATATCATCATAAGTGATATATTTACTGATAAAAAATAAAAAAAAATGCTGGTTATAATGACGCTTAAGTTATTTATGAACATATAATATGAAGGTAAAAAAGATATTATTAGAACATTTATTGAAAGCTGAGTGACCTAATTGAGATAAAATTGAAAGTTGAGTGACCTAAATGAAAACACTGAAAGTTGGGTGACCTAATTGAGACAAAATAAAATATGAGTGCCTTAATTGAAATAAACTTGAAACTTGGTTACTATTCTACAAAGTTTTCTCTTTATATCATCACTAGATTTTATCCCCCGTATTATGGGGGTTGTTTTACATTATTCGTTTTTAATATTTATATATATATATATATATATATATATATATATTTGGATTTTAATCTTAGTTATTGTAAGAAAGTTAATAATTAATATACTTGAGGTTTGATGATGAAATGCTTTCACAAATAAATGTTATGTTATAATCCGGTTTAAAAGCTATCTGGATTTGGTGATATCCAGTACCCGTTTATTTTCTTTATTATAAAATTGCTTCTTAATTATAAATAATTTCTTTTTTTAAAATAAAATAGGATATTAATTTTTAGTATATTCCTATTTTATAGGATATTCATATCAAATATTTGATGAGATTATTTTTTAATATAATGAGATGTTATAACCCGTTTAAGAGCTATCTAGGTTTGGTGAGACCTTTACCCGTGAATTCGGGTCAAATGCGTGAGAAGCCTTCATTTATAAATAAAGCAATCTGATGGCTTGAGAGAATGGTTGTTTTACATTTTTCGTTTTTAATATTTATTTTATGGATTTTAATTTTCTTTATTGTAAGAAAGTTAATAATACTTAGGGTTTGATGATGAAAGGGTTTCATAAATAAATGATATGTTATAACCCGTTTAAAAGCTATCTGGATTTGGTGACACATGACCCGCTTATGTTTTTTACTATAAAATTGTTTATTAATTATAAATAATATCTTTTTTTTTTAAATTGGATATTAAATTTTAGTATATCCCTATTTTATAGGATTTTCATATCAAATTATTGGTAAGATTAATTTTTAATTTAATGAGATGTTATAACCCGTTTAAGAGCTATCTGGTTTTGGTAAGACCCATACCCATGAATTTGGGTTAAATCAATGAGAGGCCTCCATTTAAAAATCAAAAAATCTGGTGACTTCCATAAAAGGGGGGAGCGACCACATCACGAAACGTAGGATTTTAGGGTTTTCGTTTATATATTTTATAGATTGCTATCGGAATGAATAGCATCATGTAGTTAACATGATTTCAACTACATGATGCCATTCATTTCGTATACACAATGTTGTTGATTTTGTGGGTCTTCTATTTTCTTATCATAATTGATTTTGGTTGATTAATATAGAAGATTGCTTAAAAAGAATAGAAGTTTTATATTATCATTCCTATGCATGTATACGGAATGAATGACATCGCGTAAACATGATACATGATGCAATTCATTATGTATGCATGATGTTGTTGATTTGTAAATCATCTATTTTCTTATCATAATTTATTTTGGTTGATAAATATAGAAGATTGCATAAAAATAAGCGTTTATATAGTCATTTCTACGCATGCATACGCAATGAATATCATCATGAGTTAACATGATTTCAACAACATTATGTCAATCATTTTGTATGCATGCATAGCACTGTTATATAAAACTTCTATTTTCAAGCAGTCTTCTATATTAATCCACCAAAGTTAATGATTTAAGAAAACCGTCAATCCATAAGGCAATAACATCGTAAATAGAAATCGTTGCTTGAGTAAGATGATGAAATGGTCACTTTGATTATATTTAGGTGCCTTTAAAGACCATTAACATTAGCATTTGTTTGAATTGAAAAAAAAAATACAAACTATTTTCTTTTCAAAGGAATGACAACAATAAGACCAACAGATATCCCAAACATAAGTATCAATATTCCTATAAAGTTGACCACAAGGGCTTCTTGACCTTTATGTAACTTCTGAAACATAAATTCCTCCATTAATCCGGTCTCTGCGGTCATTATCGCCATGAAAAATATGCCTACACCGGTAAAAATATGCCACGGGGCGAATATAACATGTGTTGCTGACTTGGCACCCGGAAACAAGAAGGTGAAAAATCCAAGTAATAACTAGCATTTCTTAAGGTTGTGTTAGTAAGATATATATGAACATGTTGGAAGATAATTAATGAATCCTTTTCTTCAAGATTTGATTACTTAAGTTAATTTTTTTATATGAAACAGTGGCGGATTTACTTGAATGGCAGGGGGGTAATGACCCCCACTCAACTTGTTAATGGCTTTGTAAATTTCATATAATAATTGATCCAAATTCAAAATCCCCCCCCCCCCCAAATTCATTGTCTTTCATATGCCCCAAGTCTTTTACTCTTTCCCTCCAAAGCCGAATTTGAAAAAAGACCGGTACTAAAGGTTGTCTTACTAGTTACTACGAATCTAATTTTTGTTTATTTAGATAATCTTCCTTGTTGATCATGACTTTCTAAAAGAAAGATAGGTACTAAAGAGCGTGTTTCTGACCCACTTTGTTTATTAAATATGGTAATTAGTTCGACTACACTGTAAAAATCGATCCTTTTTACTGTTACCCCCCATTGAACAAAATTTCTGGATCCGCCACTGATATGAAACGACGTAGTTTTGGATTTAGTCTAAATGCCTTGTGCTCAAACCCATTAACATATTTAGCTAAACGAGTTGTGTTCGTGTCAACCAAGTGAGTTCATGGGGGTTGACATGTCTATCCCACTTATTTAGTTTTCTAAATAAGTTTATAAAATAACTTAAAACTATTTGAGTATCTTTTTATGCAAAATTTTAATAATAAACAAATAATTGGCATAGTTTAAATATAGGTGCTTCAAAAACTACAAGTAACATGCAAACATTAAAAGTTTTAAAATATTAATATACAAAACCTTATTTAGGTTGACACTTGACAGGGTTGGGCCCATCAATCAACGAACACGATCCAGGAAAATTACCTGAAGGCCGAATAAGCATATGGTAGCCAAACCGATCCAGGAATGTAAAGTGTATGCATGTCCGATTTTAAGTTCATTATGAAATTTAAAAACCGCGTAAATGCCCAATATTCCACTTAAAAGTGATTCAAAATAACGATATGCATTATCACACTTAAAAGTGAATTTTAACTGCTTAAAATAAATTTATAATTGTGTGCACTTTTATTATACATTTAATCTTACCTTCGCCAGAAAAAATAATGAATCCAAGTATCGTAAGAAGTGGATGCATCTGTGAATCAAATAAGATTCTAAGGTGCGATTTTTATCGATCAACCAGAAAATGATGAGATTACTAAAATCTAATTTTTCAGTTATTTTCCACATTTTCTACTGAACTTACGTTGAAAATCTGGATTTTTACATGAGATGTGAAAGCAACGCCTTCCTTTAACTTTATAAGCCAATACAAACCAAGGGTAGCAATAGATACCGCAAGCAAATGTGCGAAAGCGGTCACCAGGAAAGCTGGCACTCGATAACGCGAACGATTGTTTTGCATGACACAAGTTGAAAATGATAGGGTTTTTTTATTGTAGTACTTTTAACTTGTAAAGCAATATTGAAAACATATGTTGACAAAGCATGTATATATACAAGTCTTGAATGATATTGCATATATGATATTTGTAATCACTGTTATCATATTATTATTATTATTCAAATTACGCGTATAATATAATAACATTATATTATGATTATTATTCAAATTACGCGTATAATATAATAACATATTATATTATGATATAATATGAAATGTATTATACCATGTTAATATTCTTTATATTTAATAAAGGCCGGTCTTCGAGATTTGGGTTCCTCAAATGTTTTTTAGAATGACGGCTTTTTGTGTGTTAGGCCACCGCATTCTTCTAATTTGGAGAGCCCTGTTGCCCCACTCCAACCAGACTATGTTGTCTTAACCAGGCCCACGTTGGATCTAGATTTTGGCTTGGGCATTTCCCCGGAAAACCATACAGTCAACTGCAACTTGAAAGTCGTTGTGCCACCACAAGAGCAGAACTCTCTAGCGTAACACACAGTGGTACTAAAACCCGGGTGGGCTCGGAATTCGAATTGATGACCTCACAAGGTCTAGCTCAAATCCTTCGTTTCCTATATCCACTAAAAGTGATACAAAGTAGAAAACGAACTTGGGTTTTAATTGGAGAACCCAAGCATAATACCACACTACACCACAAGAAGAGGATTCAGCCTTCAGGTTCCTCATATGAATACTAGAAACTAAATTGAGCTTACTGAAACTAGTTAACAAGTCATGTTCGGATCAATCCAAAAATACGAAGTGCAAATATGAAGGATGTCAAGTTCAATGTTTAACTTGAAGACGGCATAATAAGCAAAACAAGCATCATCTCATTTGATCCCTAGACACTACTAATACAACCAACAGCATAACCGAAAAACGAAACAACCATCTCACAAAATTCGAATAACCGACCACCATAACACATGATGGAAAATCTATCACCTGATGAATAATACAACTTTTATTATCTACAAATAACTTCATATCTTCTCAAGTCTAAACTATCATTCTTTGGGAAAACAGCCAATGTGATAAGCTGGGGTATCATTCATACTCTGTGACAAATTTTTACTCGCCAAAAAATTTCGGTATGGTCGTTGAACAGGCGGTAAAAGCAAAGCTGATTCTTTGTCCATTGAAAGTATCTTCCCACATTTACTGCACCAATCACATATGTAAACAATTAAGTATAAACTAACAAACCAAATTAATTCATATGCATATATGTATAGGTTTTATGGTATACCTGCAAGCTTTAGTAAATAGAGTTTGATAACTGCAGATCCAATGCTACAAAAAAATAAATAAATAAAATAAATGACGCCTGCGTGCTTGAATCGATGTATAAACATAATTTTATAACATAACTGATGATTATACCAGTAATTTATATAGTGCTGAGTCAGCATTGACACCAATAAAATGCTGTGGAGCCATTGCAGCATGTTCCTACATTTAAAAAAAAACATCTATGAAAGACAGAATATTAATTAGTGTTACTGGTATTGTATAATTTTTTTACCGTGATGTTTCTAAAAACGTTAAAAGCTGAAACACCTCTTGCGTGTACGTAACTGCCACCCTGTGAAGACAGTTTAGAAAGAGATTAACAGAGATTGTTTAAATGTAGAATAATTCAATTTAAGTTGGTATTAAGATTAATTATAATACCTCGTCGGGTGAAAAGAAAGCTACTGCATCAGGATGAAGTGAACCGGTTGGATTCAATGATATTACTGCTCGAAATACAAACGGGATTAACAACTCAATGACACCAATCTGATCACCATTAACTGTTCTTGATTCTGAGATGATGTTTCGTGAACTTTGGAAATTACTATGATCTTTTGGTGATTCATCAAGAGTATCATTAGGAAGTAACGAGGCTCGCTTTGACCAGTCAAGTCGCTGATAAGTTGAGGTTTTGACTTCTGGGATTTCTTTCTCGAGTTCTGTTAATACATCTGACACTGTTTTCAACTCACTAAAGTCTTCGTGTTGACTCGCGGTTGATGTGTAAGTGCCACGATGCTTTTTTGAGGCTTGCCCGTCTACTGATTTGTCATCAAGATGAGGAAAAAACCGCCTTTTTTGATCAATAAATGCCTTCAAAGCTAACCTATAACAATTATAACTTTTTACAATCAGAAACTGGAAATTAATAAAAGATTAGTAATCATCAAGAAGCAAAGTGCACCTGGTTCGGTCAACAGCAGATGCTCCAGCTTGACCGGCCAGTTGTCGTTTCCATGCATATGCAACAACAGCACCGTCTGGACAAACTAAAGGCATATGAAGGCCCCATGAATTACTTCTTGATCTAAGTGACTCATTCAGGACTCCAGAATCTTCCAATTGTCTTCCTATTAAAAGCACAGATATTCGATTCAGATTCAAATGTTTCACTCACAATACTGATACTCTTTCCTGCAGAAGCTTAGCACGATTCAGGTAGAATGATAACTAGGCCTGTACACGAACCAAACACTTACGAACTGTTCGGAGGGAAGTTCGTTATGTTCGTTTTTTTAATAAATGAATGAACATGAACAAATTTTGTTGTTCATTTGAATTGAACGAACATGAACACACATTTTGTACGTTCACTTATGTTCATTTATTTACATTCATATATGTTTTTTCGTTTCTGTCCTTTTAAATTTTAATAAATACATAGGTAGTTTATACTTATATATACAGACATAAAATGGACTTGTTTTGACATACCTATAAAATGTAAAATTTAACCACTAATTTATATGCGTTTTTGAATGGCTTGTGATGCATTAGACTTGTTCGTTTACATTCGTGAAGTGTTCGTTTAGGTCCTAAATGAATGAACATGAATAAATACGAACATGCCCATTTTCTTAATGTACTAACACACACACACACAACACAAAAGTTCTATAATATGCCCCTGTTTGTGTTCGTTCTGTTCGTTTACAGGCCTCCTAATAATAACTAATAAATATTAATCTCATTGGTTTCAATTCCGAACCACGTGTCACCCCAAATTAACACCCTCAACACCAATAAGGCAATAACAACATCACCATCATCTTCGTACTCAGTAAATCCCACCAATAGCTAAGCTATGGTAGGGTCTGAGGAGGGTAAAATGTAGATAGTCTTGCCTCTATCCCGTAGGAATAGAGAGGCTGCTTCCAGTGAGTCCCCAGGCTCGATAGTAGTTTTGCATCAAGCCTTGGACATAAGGCGCGTAATACTCAACCATCAACCGATTAGTGCATGCACCCTTGTCTTTCGGCTATCAACGCCACCACATGATGCCTGATTAACCTTCCGCCACTTTTAACGTTATCTTCACGAAATTAGTAAAATAATGTCAAAATTAGTGCAGTTTCACTCCCCCCCAAAATGGCCCACACATATATCATTATATGCCCACACCGTAAACAGGGCGTCACAATTACCAATCATATCCGCAAACAAACGTAAGATGTGTCAGCCCGAAACACGACACTAATAAATATTAGACGAGTCGACCATTTGATGCACTAATCTGAGTGTATCACAACAAAGTATCTGATCTACTACTCTTACCATGCCACATGTCAATTATGTACAAAACCCAAACCCTAAAAATCAAACACTCACCAATCATTCTCAGATCCAGTAAATACTGCCGCATAGAAGCACCTTCCTGCACAATCAAATTCAACGGCTTATTATTATTATTATTATTATTCTGACCGGCCATAAACAGAGCTTCGAGAAGCCGATCGGCGCCGAGCCTGATGTCGGCTATGAGCCGAGCCGCGTGAGCTAGCCGGTCCATTGCTAAGGCTACTTGCTTCGGCGGCGCGTCGGTGGCGGATTCCGGTGGAGGTAGGGTTAGGGTTCCGGCGGGTTGTGGTGGTGGTGGTTGTGACTGGTGGTGCATTTTGGGGTTGTGTTGTTTATTTGGTGGTAAGTGTGGGTGACACGTGCACTAGTGGTTCCAAATTAATAAATGTTTGTTTCTGGTGTTTGGTTTTATGTTTATGTTATGGTTTGGGCCTTGTTGGTTCTTTTGTTCTTTTGAGTATTTGGTAACTAGACAAGACCAAGCCCCTCTAGATTGAGGTGCACAAAAAGAAAATGTCTGGATCAAACTCGGCGGTTCCTATCTGGATCCGACCCTACCCTATCATATCCGTGGGTACGGACCAGGCTTTGGGTTTCTCCCGAAACTGTATTCGGAACAGGAACCAACCCGGACCCGGTGGAATCGGTTCCGCCAATACCCGGTCAAAACCCAACCCTACCTTACCCGAAACTCAAAACCCGAAAAAAACACTGAAAACCTGGTCAAATGACCGACTATACCGGAACCCAAAAAAACGGTTCCACCAATACCCGGTCAAAACTCAATTTTTTTTTTCTATACCCGATTTGACTTTTGTTGACCATACTCGAAACTGGTTCCTACTCAGTTCCAGTTCCTAAAAATACCTGGTTTGTGCACCTCTACCTCTAGAGGTGCACAAAAGAACTCGGTTCTGGAACTAGACCTGACCCTACTGTACCTGATTCACGGGTATAGACAGGGTTTTGGGTTTCTCTCCAGAACTGTGCAGGGCCATCTCCGATAATATTTAAAAAATTTTGGGTCAAAGGTGGGAAAAAATTGAGTCTCAGGTAAAAAGGGGTTTTTGTTTGGTTTATACAATTAAATTTTTAAATAAACTTAATTGATTATGATTTGGGTTGTGTAAAAAAAATATTTTGTATAAAAATAAGCTTAAGCATGTCTAAAGTAAGTTGTCATACCCATTTGCCATTTCTAGTTAAACATTAATTAGAGATACAGTTTTCATAAAAATATATATAATTTAAAAAAAAACTAGGCCTAGCGGTATGTCGGGTTGGGGGCCGTCTACCACCCTGCCCTCCTTGAGAGCCTGCCTTGGAACCATACCTGGAACTGGTTCCACCGATACCCGGTGAAAACCTGACCTTAAACCTGATAAAAACCCGGCAAATCCGGTCAAATACCCGACCATACCCGAAGTCGGTTTCTATTGGCTCCGGGTTCTTGACTTTTATTGACCACATCAGGTGTCGGCTTCTGAAAATACCCGGTTTGTGCACCTCTACTTGCTTAGAGTTTTCTTTCTAAAGTTCAAACTTGGATCGTAGTTTATGTATTAAATAGTTTAGATATGTTTTTTTAATCATTTTAATATATATTGACAAGAAACTTGAGCAGACCTAATCTCGACTCGAGCTCGTGTAGTATCTTAAACGATTTAAAGTTCGGCTCAAGCTCGGTTGTGTAGTGTGAAATTAATATATAAAAGTTCAAGATATGTCAAACTCAACTAAATGAGCTTAAACTATCTTCTCTTGCATGACTCGGGCTCGATAACTAAACGGGCTATTTGAGGCTTTCGCTCAACTCGTTTTTAGCTTTTTATTAGTTCAAGCTCAAATAACTCTTGACGCCTCGGCTAATTTGCACTCCTAATGCTATTACTTCAAAAGACAAATTTGCACCACCCTCATTATTAAATAAAGAATATTTTGTTTTGGGTATTTATAACCCTGATCAATTAAATAGGCCTACGAGGAATATATTATACAATGAGGCCACATATATAAAGTTATATAATTAACGATCTCTTCCGTTTAATTGATCCATAAAACTAAATAAATCACGAAAAGAGGGCCATGTGAAAAGAAACAAGTTTTACGTTATCATATCTAATTTGTTTAAAAAGCCGGTCTTGTTTGAGTTAACATGTTTAATTAAACAGGTTGTATTTAGGTTATTGGATTACAACCCGATAAAGATGTTAAAACCTCATTACTATATAAGTATATGTCAACTTGTGTGACACTTTTAGATAATTTGGTTAAACGAGTTTTGCTTGGGTTACACGATTTTAAACGTGTGCGAGTTAAAGTACATGTTTTTATATTAATGTTTCTATACGAATATTTTTTTTTCATATGTTCTCTTGACAGTCCATAGGAATTTATTCTGTTGATCGTTAACTTTTCTCAATTTAACGACAATGTAAATGAACAAAAGTATTTATTTTAAGGCAAGCAAACTTAAACATCGAATTAGCGTAAATTAAAGGAGATAATAATGAAAAGCATATCTACTTTTTATTGAGCATATGCTTCTTTTATTGAGTAAACTGCAAAAAAGAAAACGAGAACTTATATTAAGAGTGTTCTTTGGACTAATTAACCACACCTAACCAATAAAGTACTGATTTAAATTAAGTAATTGACCACTTTATCACATGTTCGGTTCTATTGTAGATCAACTGGCTCCTCCAAAATGAGCTGCAAACTAGAGGAATTAAGATGACATGCCCAAATTAAGCGAAGTTAACAGGTGGATTATAGGGTAGAAACAAGTTGGGTCAAGTTGAGCCCGTGTTTGATTATTCTAACTAAAAAAAACTTGAGCTTGTTAAAATTACAATTTAATATATATTATCTAATATTGTTTTTTTTTCTTTCCTTATTTTACATGTTTCAGGCTGCTTGTTCATTATGGGTTTATCTTCACGTTGGTGGTCACAGGGCGCACGGTTCAAGTTATTCTCGGCCCATCCTTATTCTTCTAGACGCGTGTGGCCTCATTATCACTACTAGACGTTGTAGACACATCCCTATATGAGACGTTGTAGACACATCCCTATATGTGTTTCCTGTTCTTCTCAGTTCCAGATTGTCATGATTCTCTAATTGAGCCTTGAAAATCGTGTAAAAGAATTTGGTGGATGCTTCCTTTCTCCATTCATGAACGATTGGGTTATAAATTGAAGCTTTGAATTGTAGTTTTAAACACAAGTACACACAATAAAATCAATCAGTTGTCTTGTCTTCTAACATATTTAATGTTGTCTCTGTTTATTGAATCATCAGCCTAATCATCCGATGGATTCATCTCTAATTACGGAATCATTCAATTGATTCTTTATTTCATATCATGTTCTTGTAATGGTTTGATGTCTCATGAATATTTGGTACTATAAGCTTCAATTTAAGCTTATATCGATGTAGACTTTTAACGATAAGCTTTCTGAAGAAACACTAATTGACCCTGGGCAGATTACGGATAATCTGGGGGTTAAATAGATGTTTCCCACGAGGGGTTATGTCCGGCAAAGATGGTTCTTCTGGTGACCTGCAAAACAGACACCGTGAGCTCGTCACTGAGAAGGGGGGGGTACCTCCTTGTGACCACCATCCGGCGTGAGAATCAGACTAGATTGCTCTTGAATATAAGTATATATTAAGAGATTGCTAGAGAAGATAAGATGTGATAAGGTAATGTAATGTGTCCATACCATTCCAAAGTGTTGGAGTATTTATAGCCGAATGTAGGTTTCCAAGAAGGTACAGCCGGCTGAATAGTATTCCTGTTCTGCCAACTGTGGGCTACGCACATGCCATGCTGGCAGTTGGTGGGTAGGCAGCGGCTGATAGGGACCAGGCCGGCTGTGTACTATTCCTTTTCCACCAACTGCAGGCTATGCACGTGCTACGACAGGTTGGTGAGTAGGCAGCGGCTAATAGTGACAGGGGTTGGTGAGTAGGCAGCGGCTGATAGTGACCAGGCCGGCTGTGTACTATTCCTTTGTCACAGTGAGCTGTCGCTGCTTTGGTCAGACCTTTTGTCCATACCTCGTCAGGTACAGTACAAAAGGTCCTCCAGTAGCGTACGGACTGGCTCATTTGGGCGGGAGTATTCCCGGCTTTGGGCGGGAGTGTTCCCGGCTTGCTCACTCCTTCTTCAGGTGACATTACTGAATTATTTAAGAGTTAAGTGCCTTGTGCGTGTAGCCTTGCTGCGCAGGTAGCCTTCCCTGATGGCTTGTATCCGCAGCTGCGGGAACAGGCGGGGTACTTCACCATTGGGAGGCTTTTCCTGCGGGAACAGCTTGCGTACTGCGCGTAAGGACGTCACGTCTCTGAGCATGGTGGGTCCTGGGATCCAGTTGGTTTCTGCGCAGACGTCCCTCTTCAAGGTGAGTCTTGCGAGTTTAGCCTTTGCGCAGACGTCCCTGTTGAAGGTGAGTCTTGCGGGTTCAACTGCGCAGACGTCCCTCTTTGAGGTGAGTCTTGCGGGTCCAACTGGGCTCTGCTGGGACCTACCTCTTCAAGTCCCCCCAGTCCAATGTTCTTCTCATGAATTGTTAATAAGTGAGGTGAACTTTTGGACTTAAGCAAAGGGTTTTGAAAAGGGTTTAGTTTTAAGGTTTTCCATGGGGATTCTTCCCGCGGAAGTCCTAATGTCACGTGCAGAATTTCCCGACTTTTCTGCTTGATCTTTGGGTATGATGCGGGTAGGTCTGTAACCTCCTCGCAAGTCAGGAGCGTTGAGTTCCACTTGTGTAGATTCTCCATGAGGTTTTGGTAGTTTTGAACATAGTGATCAATTATGTTAAAACAACCAATTCCATCTTGGAGCTTCAAACAATCTAGTTCTCGACGTTCCCGCTATGCGGGGATGTTATTCCCGTTTCCGCAAGCATGGCCCAGAAGATCCTTCTTGGTTTCAATTCCCTGCGGAGTGCTAGGTATGTGAAGGGTTTCGCCTTGACACTGTACCCGCACTCGTCTTATAGTTACTTTACTTCCAAGGTATTCCTGGCTTCAATTCCCTGCGGGTGCTAAGTATGTGAAGGGTTTTGCATTGACACTGTACCCGCACCCGTCTTATAGTTACTTGGTTGCCGAGGTATTCTTGGCTTCATTTCCCTGCAGGTGCTAAGTATGTGAAGGGTTTTGCCTTAACACTGTACTCGCACATGTCTTATAGTTACTTGGTTGCCAAGGTAGGGGTATAGTCCCGCTTACTTTTGAATCTTTTTGAAATTCGAAGAGTTGGTGAAAGGATAAGAACAGTCCAAACTGTTGAAACGTCGTCCGACGGTTTCTTCTGACAGTGTCAGGACGTGCAGGAAGTTATGGCGACGTGACAGTATATGGTCATTCCAGACGCTTTTTCAGGCGCGTGGGCGCGAGTTTTCAGGCGCGTGGCCGCGAAGTTTACGGCACGCGTCCTGTCAACAGCTGTTGCCAGCTTGCTTTTTCCACGTGTCATAGTTTCATTGCACCAGCGTTTTCCTCTCTCTTCCGCATTAAATTCATCGCATTCATTGCGATGAGTATATAAAGGGAGGAGAGGTTGCATCTCAACTCACAGTTTCACCTCTCTTATTCTTCTAAATGATTTCCGGCGAATACTCTAACTTTTCTGTCGAGCATTCTCCTGAAATCGTTCTTGTTTACATTCAAAACATGTCTTCTCATGATCTTGAAGTTACTGCTGAAGAGTCGGACGTGTATTCTGAGAACCCGGCGTCCACTTCTGATAGGGATGATAAGAGTACTGCTGGCGAGTGCCAGTGTGCTCTTCCCGTCGACCAGTATCAGTACATCGTCAGGAAGTTCATGCTCGAGCCTTTCGAGCCTGAGTTTCCTGAGCCACACCAGACGGTGTACGATGCCCCCAAGGGCAAAATAGGGGTGTATGCTGCATTCTTCATCTATGGGAATCTCAGGTTCCCATTGACGAAGTTTGTATACCGTGTTCTGGAGAGACACGGTGTGCACCTGACGGAGGTACACCCAATGGCGATCGCAAAGATCCGCCATTTTGAATGGGTGTCCTCATTCTGGGCGTGGAGCCCCATTTCGACCGCCTGATGACCTTCTATTCCTGGAGGTGCATCCAGGGGTGGTATACCTTGGTCACTCGGATCAAGGGTTTGAAGATCTGCGCTACCGAGCGCAGTCTTCGGTCTTGGAAGCGGGAGTTCTTTTATATCTCCGCTCGCGTCGTCCCCATAGCGATGACGTTCAAGAACGGGAGAGCTCTCCCGAACCTTCACGCCTTCAACTACGAGGAGGCGGAATCGTTCTCCAAGATTTCCCGGGTCCAGTCTCCAGTTTACCGCTTTGCGGAGTCCGGGATGGTGATGCTCGGGATGAGCCGGGTGTGGAAAGATGCTGGGGCGGAGGCGCCACAGATCCCCATCGTCCTCGAATACGATTTTAACTCTATCCCTTACGGTATGCTCCGTCTTCTTTGCTGATTTAGGGTTTTTCTTCTAACTGTTTCTCTTTTTATTTCAGAGGGGAATGACTTACAATCGCTCCTGCATCCGCGGGAGGCTGATGGTCCCGCTCGGATGGGTACCCGTGCTCTTGATGAGAACGAGTTGCCCATCTTGGAGCAAACGGCGGATCGGTTTGTGGATGTCTACCCGCCAGGCCACGAGATTTTGAGTGCCACGCGGCCAGGTAAGGAACTTTTTAACCCCCGCCCTCTCCATGCTCAAACCTCTGCTGGAGTTCCTCTAATCTTGTCATCTTCTGATGAGGAATCCGCAGATGGTCCTTTCTTGGTGAGGAAGAAGAAGGCTGCTGGCGCGAAGGGCAAGGCGAAGGTTGCCTCTACTGCCGATCCGGTGAATCGGTCTGACTCAGAGACCGAAAGCGAGTAGGTGGTGGGGAACCCTGGTGGTGGTGAGACAACAGTCTCGGAGGTTGAGACAGCTGCCACTGCCGCGCGACCAAGTTCTACGACGGTGACCGGCATGAAGAGGCCGGCTCCGTCGGGTTCGTCCCCGCCGGTCACAACCTTCAAGTTGAAGAGAACTCGTAAGTATAAATTAATCTTACCCGCAATTTCTTTCCGCCATTGTTTTTAATATCGTCTTCTTGCAGGCGTGGATGCTACCGCATTCCAAGGTGATGCGGGGAGGAGCAGCTCTGGACCCATGACGGTAGGTTTGGTCAACCTACCCGAGGCGATGACCCAGGCCGCTGCGCCTGTTTGCAGCATTGGTTCAGTTGCTCATCCGATTGAGGCAACTGTTCCAATTGTGACGTCTACGCCGGCTGTCAGTGCCATATTCACTGCGTCCTTCACTGAGCCGGCGGTGAGTTTTTCTGCGGGTTCCTCCGCAGCGGCGGCCACGGTTTTGAGTTCACCTCCAGTGAGTTCACCACCGGTGGTCTCTACCGCGGCGGCTTCAACCGTGTCTCCGGCACCGGCGACTACTTCGCACCCGGCCGGTTCAACAGGTATGTTTGGGGCTTCTAACCAATCTCTGCCTCCTTCCCATCTGCCTGACCTCTTGGATGGATATCCGTTAGGTTCAGGTGATGGGTTCGGCGGCTACCGGCCTGTTGTCGACCCTACAGGTGCGTAGGGTTATTTTGGCCTATTCTCTCTTTTTTTTTTATATCATCTTTTCCTAACTGCGTTTTGTTTTTACAGTGTCGGATTCCAATGAAGTGTATGTTCCACGTTGGAACATCCGCCGAGGAACAACCCTTCGGACGGCTGTGGACTGCGTCGAGTGGACGCGCCACGCCGCTCCAAGTGGGGCGCTGGGGGAAGCTATGTCGAGCTACCAGGAGGGTAGACTGACAAACGAGCTTCGAATTCTCCTTGCCCGGATGCAGCCGCGCGTCGAGCTGCTTTGTCGTGAAAATGACAAGTTAAAGGCGGCTCGTATCCAAGAAGTAGCTCAGGCGCGGGCTATCCGGGAGGAGAACAAGAGACTCTCCGCCGTCGCTGCGGAGAAGGAGAAGGCCTTCAAGGCCCTTGAGGTTGAAGTTCAGGCCCGTCTCGAGGCCCGTTCCAAGGCTACCCAAACTGTTAATGAACAGCTTCGGTTGGCTAACGAAACTGCACGGAACGCAACTGAGAGGGCCACCAAGGCTGAAGCTGCTGCTGAGCCTCTACGCACTGAGAATGAGGAGCTCAAAGCCAAATTAGAGAGGCTCCAGCACGCTCATGATGCCTTGGCCATGGAAGATGCCAAGAAGCTCCAAGAGATCTTGGACCAGAGGAGGGTGCTTGACCACACTGAGCGTAAGCTAAGGGGCGTCGAAGAGGCTGCAGCCAAAGATGTGTTGCCAACCTTACAAAGAACGAAGCCAAACGCGCCCGTAATGAAGCTCAAGCTGCCCTCCAGGAGGCTCTGATTACCAAGGAATGGCTTCTACGAGAAGCGTTGTCGCAGGTATGCATTGCTTCATAATATCTTTACGCTTTCCTTTGTACTTAAGGTTTTGATACTTGTATTTTTGTTTTGTAGGTTGTGCATCGGGTCTTCACGGACACATCATATGACGATGCCATGAGCGCAGCCCTCAACGCTTCTCATGAGGATGGGGAAAAGGCTGGCTTCCTGCTTGGTCTAGGGTTCGTTGAGAAGGGCATCCCGCCTTCCAACTTCCCTTTATATGATGTGGATACTGACGCTGCGTATGACCAAGCAGTGAATCAGTATGCTGCCTTCCCGCATCCTGTGGTGGAGAAGGTGAACGAAGTTGCTGCCGCTGATGATGGGCTAAGCATTCTCAAGACCTTCCTTAAACCGCCACAGCCAACTGATGGTGCGGGTACAAGTGGGTTTGGAGGGAGTGGCCCTGAAGCTTGATCTTTTAAATCCCTTCCCACTGTTAGGAAAGATTTACGTGTTTGTATAGATTTATATTCTTGTAGGCGGGTAGATACCCGGCCATTCTTGTAACAGTTGAATTTTTATGGAATATAAATCTTTTGTGCGGGTAGGACCACCACTTTCACTGTATGACTTGCTTTATAAACGTTATATGACCTGCTCATGCATATGATAGCTTAATTTGGCACTTGTTTTGCCGCATAAACAATATATAATTCGCTTGTGCATATTTTAGTTTAACTCAGCAATTTCTTAAGTACTTTGAATAAGTTAACCTTTCAACGTGGTAGATAATAGGTTAAAGTTTTGCTTCATCTTTCGTGATTGTGCGGGTAAGACCGTCACTTTCACTTAGTAGGATGGCTAAACTTTATTTATATCCGACCTGCGTGAAGGTTTTCCTCATCATTTCCTTAGAAATTTTGTAAGTGTTTTGAATAACTTATCCGTTCGACGCGCGGTTGTCAATAGGTTAGTTCGGTTTCCTCTATCATGATTTGTGCGGTTAGGGCCGGCACTTTCATTTAGTGGGATGACCCAACTTTACCTATAACTGACCTGCGTGAAGGTTGGCCATTTTTTGTGTTTATGCGGGTTTTGCCGCCTTCCACACGCAACGATTTCTTCACACTTATTTATGCGGTGAAGACCGGCATATCAGTGTGGAATAAATTAACTATTCGACGCGCGGTTGTCAATAGGTTAGTTCGGTTTCCTCTATCATGATTTGTGCGGTTAGGACCGGCACTTTCATTTAGTGGGATGACCCAACTTTACCTATAACTGACCTGCGTGAAGGTTGGCCGTTTTTTGTGTTTATGCGGGTTTTGCCGCCTTCCACACGCAACGACTTTTCACACTTATTTACGCGGTGAATACCGGCATATCAGTGTGGAAAGTTCATAAGTATAAATGTAAGACCAGCGTCAATGTGATAAGGAGAATCATTTCCATTAGAAGTGGCTCTGGGCCTTTTCTTTTACAAGTTTGGAATTGATCTACATGCAGACTGTGTAATTGAGCTCCCTTCCATGTTCTTGGGAGTGTCATCGAGCCTTTCGAGCCGATATGCACTTGGTTCGGAATCTCGTTGTTTACGCAGTATGTAGTCTCCAACATTGAAGCTGCAGTTTTATTCGTGTTTTCCCCAACTGGGGTTCTACACGCATTAGCCTGCTCAGCGTTCATTACGCCACGAGGTGCGTGAGCGTCCCATCTCTGACAAATGCTTCGACGATGTCCTTCAAGTCTACGCATTCCTCGGTGTTGTGGCCTCTTGTCCTGTGGAAGTCACAGAATTTGCTCTGATCAGCGTTGTGACGCTCTCGGATTATTGGAGCCTTTGGCCATGGGAGTCTCTCGGTGTCGAATATCTCGGTGACGCTTTTGGTGAGTGGCGTCCATCTGGAGTTTCGGTTCGACGACTGCATGTTATCCTTTCCGCCTAACCGAGGGTGCGAGCCGGATGAGGTGTCAAATTTTACCCTTGACTGCCAAATACCTAGCTTCCTCTTTTTGTTTAGTCGGGCGGTAAGGACATTGTTTTCTCTTGTTTTCTGGGTGTAGAGGTTTGTGCTCTGGGGAAGATCTCTACCCAGTTGCCTTTCCGTTTCCGCGAAGCGTTTAGCTGCTGTCATGATGGCATCCCATGTGGATGGCATGCCATCTTTACCCGTTAAGGTGCGGATGAGCTCTGGGTCCTTCGCGCCCTGGATGAAAGCAGCGCGAACAAGATCTTCGCTAATATTACCCAGACTTAGCTTCTTTGAATTGAAGCGCGTGATGAAGTCTAGTAAAGACTCATCTTCCTCTCGGATGCAGTTGAGGATTGTCCATTGTTCTTCAGTGTACTTCCTTTGTTGACTGAAGTGTTGGCTGAACTTCTGTTGGAAGTCTGTCCAATCGTAGATGTGGTGGACCGGTAAACGGTCGAACCACGCTCTGGCTGCTCCAACCAGCGTCATCTGGAACATATAACACCACGTGGGTTCCGTCCAGTTGCTGACGGTTGCCCCCGCTATGAATCTGTTCTAATGATCGTCTGGGTCGGATATACCATCATAAGTGCCGATGTTGGGCATCTGCTTGGCACTCTTCGGGGCAATTGCTTCCGCAATGTCCCTTGCAAACTTGGACGTTCCCGCATTTGCAACAGTTGGTCTAAAAGCTTTGGAGAAGTCACGTGGGTTTCTACCCGCGTTTTTTGGTTTGAAAGTTTCTCCAAAATTCCTTCTCGGTTGGAAGTCCGTGTCCTTACGCTTCCCTTTCGCCCTATGGCGAGGGTTTACGTCGGTGTCGGATTCCTCCCGATCATCGTCCGAGTACTCGCACTCACTGCTCATGTTGAGCTGTTGTCGAGTACTTCCGAATTCTTCAGCCTGTTGAAGTGAACGCAAGCGTTCATCCAACTCAGCTTGGAATTCCCTCTGACGTGCTTCCGCCCACGCTTTAACTTGTTCAAGTGTTTGGCGGGGGAGCCTCGTCTGTTGTCTTTCCCCCTGGGTATCAATGAATCCCAGGGGATGATTGTTTACTGCACTTGCCCCGGCTCGAGTGACCGGGGTAGTGTTCGTAAAATTTACTGCACTTGCCCCGGCTTGGGTAACCGGGGTAGTGTTCGTAAAACGTGTGTATTTACCGGTGTTCCCCCCAGTAGCTGGGGTTATGGTTACCGGGGTTTCTTGGTTACTCCCTGGCCTGGGGACTGGAGTAACGTTAACCATCTTTCCAGAAGTTTTGAAAAAACTGAAAAAGAATAAGTTCTAGCTTTATACACGTATGGCACCAATGAAGAAACACTAATTGACCCCGGGCAGATTTCGGATAATTTGGGGGTTAAATAGATGTTTCCCACGAGGGGTTATGTCCGGCAAAGATGGTTCTTCTGGTGACCTGCAAAACAGACACCGTGAGCTCGTCACTGAGAAGGGGGGGGGTACCTCCTTGTGACCACCCTCCGGCGTGAGAATCAGACTAGATTGCTCTTGAATATAAGTGTATATTAAGAGATTGCTAGAGAAGATAAGATGTGATAAGGTAATGTAATGTGTCCATACCATTCCAAGGTGTTGGAGTATTTATAGCCGAAGGTAGGTTTCCAAGAAAGTACAGCCGGCTGAATAGTATTCCTGTTCTGCCAACTGTGGGCTACGCACATGCCATGCTGGCAGTTGGTGGGTAGGCAGCGGCTGATAGGGACCAGGCCGGCTGTGTACTATTCCTTTTCCACCAACTGCAGGCTATGCACGTGCTACGACAGGTTGGTGAGTAGGCAGCGGCTAATAGTGACAGGGGTTGGTGAGTAGGCAGCGGCTGATAGTGACCAGGCCGGCTGTGTACTATTCCTTTGTCACAGTGAGCTGTCGCTGCTTTGGTCAGACCTTTTGTCCATACCTCGTCAGGTACAGTACAAAAGGTCATCCAGTAGCGTACGGACTGGCTCATTTGGGCGGGAGTATTCCCGGCTTTGGGCGGGAGTGTTCCCGACTTGCTCACTCCTTCTTCAGGTGACATTACTGAATTATTTAAGAGTTAAGTGCCTTGTGCGTGTAGCCTTGCTGCACAGGTAGCCTTCCCTGATGGCTTGTATCCGCAGCTGCGGGAACAGGCGGGGTACTTCACCATTGGGAGGCTTTTCCTGCGGGAACAGCTTGCGTACTGCGCGTAAGGACGTCACGTCTCTGAGCATGGTGGGTCATGCGGATCCAGTTGGTTTCTGCGCAGACGTCCCTCTTCAAGGTGAGTCTTGCGAGTTTAGCCTTTGCGCAGACGTCCCTGTTGAAGGTGAGTCTTGCGGGTTCAACTGCGCAGACGTCCCTCTTTGAGGTGAGTCTTGCGGGTCCAACTGGGCTCTGCTGGGACCTACCTATTCACTTTCAAATGTTCACGGGCCTTGACTCGTTTGCACACGTACGAGTGTACAACGTCATAGGGCAATAAATAATAAACCTATTTAGGGAAAAAGCAAATAGATTTGACATAAAGGGCCATAACCATTTCTCTTGAATATGTCACACAAAATGTCACATTAATTGACATCAATTTTCACACGCCTTACTGTTTTCCAACAGTCCTTGAAATCAATGTTGAAAACTAAGATTTTAAACTTTAACCATAAACGGCTCTCACCCTCACTTTATTCAAGCTTTGGCTCTTTTCATTTGCATTCTTGTGAATAATTTATTATGCATGCCACTTGGAAGGGTACAATGGTAATTTCACATAGCAAAATCCGAAATATGTGGTTTGATTCAACTTGTCAAGGATAATTATATGTATGTTGTTTGAATAAAGTGTGCTACCAAACAACAAATCAAAGTTTTCATATGTTGGTCGGTCCGTCGTTTGTACAATAATAACTATTAGACATTATGATTATTTTGTTGTTTTTAAGTTGTTGTCTTATTGGGCCTCTTAATAATTCTTTTTTGATAAAATATCTAAATTAGGACTGAACAGTTAACAAAGACACTTCCGTGATTATTATTCTAAAAATAAAATTATTAATTATTAATAGGATTTAACGTGGGATAGGTGGTGTGCGTTTGATGTATAATCATAATTACAAGTGTAATCGGGCGGAACTTGTGGTTATGTAGCTGTAATTTATTTATTGTTCAGGTGGTTTTGGTGTTTGCTAGTATCTTGCTAGTGCTTTGAATAAAATTTTGTTGGTTGTTCAAAAAAAAAAATTAATAGGATCATTAAACTATGTTCACACTTAGAATATTGATTTCGGCATTTCAGGCTTAGTTATCATCATATGATCAAATCCCTCCTATCTTTGTCTAACCTTCGTAAGGTGTATAATACAAGTATCTCAGACCGTAGGAAGGCTAAGGTTCTTCATGGGATCATTCTCACTGCATTTTAGTGTATATGGAAGTCGAGAAACGAAGCTATTTATTATAACAAACCGGCAAATTTATTCAAAACTTTGGAAGATGTAAAGGCTTTGGATATTTTTTGTTATATGATATTTAAATAATTGTACGTTTTGGATTACATCGAAACAAAAGGCAAGCGGACAACAAGCTGCGTTGCGATCCCTTTTGAATCACATACCGATCTCTGTTTAGTAGCATTTCTTGACAAGATTGGTGTAATTTTTCGATATAAGTCTTGTTTTTTGCTGTGTGTTATTTGTTTGGTCCTAGTGTCTTGCTAGTTTGTCTAATGAAATTTGCCGTTCCAAAAAAAAAGGTTATCATCATATGATGTAAACCCTAGACTGGCCGAAAGAAGTCATTTCATTACGATTTTTGGTCTCAGTAAATGCTCGGTAGCACGATCCATTGTTATTTGTTTGTTTATATTTATGATCGCTAAAAATAATAAATGTTATTACTAGTCGTATGCCTATTTGTTTTCCTATAGGGTTTTCTTGCCAAAAAAGAAGCTCAATCATGGACCATGCTATTCATTTGTGGTTATGAATTTGATCTAATGACCCAATATCATCTCCTTGTGGGTCCCACAACTTTGCATATTATTTCCAACTATAAAGTGAAACACACATCATTGTACTTGATGTTAGATTATAATTAATGGATACTTAGCTTCTTAGCATCATATTACACACCCCTACAATAGTTGTGGTTTGTGGCTACTACATATATACATATCAACATTAAGTTTTTGTTTGTTGAGACTATGACTCGCCTTGGGTACTTGATTGTAGGCAGTAAGTGTAAGTTATGCGTAAAATGACCAAACAAATAAAAGTTTGGCGTTGTTGTGTTTTACATTCTTTGGAAATGATGGTATGATGATCGAACGGAAGAGGTGAAATGATTCCCTTGTTTTCTTAAATCTTCAGATAATAGAACTGGTAGCAAGTATGAGCAACCGGTTCTTTTGTTTGGAAAATGGAATGAGAGTTGTCCATTGCACTATACGCGGATCATTGTATGAGAGTTAACGATGGGAAGATGATGCTTCAGTAAAACTCTAACTTATAAAGTTAAACCGATTATATAAAAAGGTTATTTATAAATTATAATGTAATGAGTATCCTTCTAGTTGTATTTTATGTAAATAATGGAAGCCATTGGCATGTGGGGAACAAGTAAGATCAGTCAAAACATGAATATAAGAATACTTTTATTGATATTCTTCACATTGTCGTTACCTTTATTTAGTCATTTACCAACCACTACTATATAATAATAATAATAATAATAATAATAATAATAATAATAATAATAATAATAATAATAATAATATCCAAGCTTTTTATTTCTATCATTAAAATGCAATTCACTATTACACTTGATCAAATAGCTTTTAGTCCATAATTAACCTTACCTAGCAACTCAATTGTGTATACTTGATGTAAGTTTCTCTTATTTGTTACGTTATACTCGTGTCATATTCACAGTAACACAAATGGACGTTGAAGTTGATTGACAATAAGCATAAACGTAACATTTATATATATAGTTACTTCTGAAATGTAAGATGATATTTAAAACTTAGTCGAAACACTTAACGTAAGTTTGTCTTATCAATTGAATCTACGGTCTATGTGGCTTCATTGAGACTCCTTACTAATATATTAATCAAGAAAGAGATGAAAAATATTAAATATGACACTATGTATGTATGAATGTATGTATGAGTTAAATGAGACGTGCTCGCTGGGTGAGACGGTCAAACCCGAACAAGATACAAACGTGAAAATCATTTTAGTCACATAAATCCGAACACAAGAGTTTGTATTAGGTTGGCACGAACACGACTCATTTAACATTAATATTTTATATGAGTTTTCGTATTGATGCTTAAATATTGCAAATTTACCAACAAAATGAAATTTTGTATGAAATAATTATATATTTAAACTATAAACATAATGTTCATTTATCTTATATCCTATAATTCTTAACATAAAATGCTCGATTAGCTTAAGCTATTTACATAAAATTTCACTTAATTTATACAAAAAAATAGGGTAAACATGTAACCTAGGGGGTGTTTCGGGTTAGTTTTTCGAGTCGGGTTCATCGGCTTTAAAGTTTTTAAATTTAGACCCGAAACCCATCCCAAATCTCTCAGGTTTTTTCAGGTTGGGTTAATTGGGTTTCGAGTATCCTAGAAAACAAAAAATAAAATAAAAGAGAACTACAGTGTTAAAACTAAAGCTAGCTTATTCTTCTTCACTGGTAGCGTAAATTAATAAACAAATAATAAACCAACGTGACTTGATAAAAACAAAAGTAAAATTTAACAAAGTTCAAGCATAATAAAAAAAACCCAACATAATCGTCTTCAATTTGTCATAATTGGAGTATTTGATTATGGTTACTTTTAGTCATAAATCAAAAACGACAAAAACATTATTAAAGACAAACAGCTTAAAAGATGGAGTGAGAACACCCGATCTAGGCCAAATTATGATAACCTTAGCGGCTAAGGCTTCATCTATTATGCCTAAAAATATATTTGGTTTAAAGCTAATAGTTTATTTGGGTTTTTTAGGGTGACCCAAAACCCAGAATTTGGACCAAAGAACCAGCCCAAATTACTTCGATTCAGATTCAGGTTAGTCTTTTTTCGGGGTTCATATTTTTTAGTCATTTGGGGTTTTCTCGAGTCGGGTTCCGGGTAAAAGTAACAGCCCTATGTAAACACCAATAAAGCCGCTAGGCTGATCTTAATACGATCGTTTAGCTAAATGTGTTTACGGATCAACCCAAAACCAACCTTAAACTATATATATACAAAATCTAAACATATAAATTTAATGTTAGATTAATCATTCACGTAACAATTTCACACCCTATATGACTTAGATTGGGCTTAGGGATATTACAAAGGTTGTGCTTAGTTTTCAATCAAAGTGATTAATTAAGAATACGAGGAATTAGTGTTAAAGTTGACTAAAGACTCGAGCCACGGAGTATAAAGAGCATAGGGATGTTCCCATGTGTGAGTTTGGAATTCACGTGCATGCGTTATGCTTTAAAAAGTAGTACCATGTGGTACAACCCGGAATAGCTACATCCACGGGTTCCTCCTAGGGATCTAAATTTGGATTCCTTTCTAAAAATTATTCTTCATTATATTATGCATACTATCATATAGGGTGGTGTTTTTCGGGTTAATTTTTTGAGTTTCTCGGATCAGATTATTTGGATTTCAAAGTTAAAATTCTAGATCAACACTCAACCCAAATCTCTTATGGCTTTTTCAGGTTTGGGTTTTTCAAGTTGGGTTACTCGGGTTTCTAGTATCTTAAAATACAAACAGATTAAAAAATACAACATTAAAACAAAAGCTAGCATTTTTTTTTTCACTCGTAACATAAATAACCAATAACGAAACAAAAATAGCTTGGTAAAACAATCTAAAAAAGAGTAAGATTTTACAAAGTCTAGTCACAATAAACAAAACTAATACAATCGTCTTCAATATGTCATTATAGGGTGTTTGATTATGGTTGGTTTTATTCATAAATCGAAAACATTAATAAATAATAAACAGTCTATCCATAATATGTGGAATTACAACATTCGATATAGGCCTACTATTATTTTGTCTTAAATGTAAAAGTTTATTCAGGTTTTTCGGGTTGACCCGAAACCTCGGTTTAGTTAGTTCAGGTTCGGGTACTGGTTTTTTCGGATTGGGTTTCGGAGTAAAAGTGACAACCCTACTATCATACTATGTAGTACCCCGGTTATTCATATTAATTAATTTGTTATAAGCTAGGGGTCAAAACGCGTTTTGACCGAAATGGGTTAGAGTTGTAAGTTGTAACTAAGCATTAAAAACGAACATCAAAATGGAATCACCCACTATATTTGTTATCTTGGTGACGTGGCGGTAAATAGTTATGTTGGGTCATGTTGACTCGGTTGAATGTATTCTGAATTTGTAAGATTAATTAGAGTTATTGTGTTGAGCAGATCCAAATAGAAAACTTAGGTACAAATAAAAGTTACATGTCCATGGTTGAATGCTCCTTTGGCAAGCTCATACTCTTTTAGCGCAATGTCATAATTTGGTCGCCAGACCGTCTCTTTTGTGCTCTAATGCGGTTGAATGCATTACAAGAAAAAAGTTATCATCGTTTTGCTCTGCTGGAAGGGTGGTTGTAAGCTGTTGATGGATCGCCGAGCACTAGAATGCTCACCATATGGAAATGTTCATAGACGTGCCTCTATTGATTATCTCTTTGTTGTTGTTGGTATCGAAATCTACAAATGCATGAACCCCAAGTCAAGAGCTAGTAATTCCTAGTCTTGAACATCCGCTTTTGAATCATGTGCTTATTAGCCGAATAGGACGCAACTGTTTATACCCTTTTAGTATTCTTGACTTGTGCTGACGAGGGTGGATGTAAAGGCGGTTTGAGTGTTGGGGGATTGGAAAATGGGATGTAAAATAGTCCTTTGAGACCATTAAAAGTCCCACTAAACTCCCCCCCCCCCCCCCCCGTCTGAAATTCAAGAAATACGCCTCTTCATCCGAAATAGGGCGAGCCCTCCAATGGGTTGTTTGCCGGCTTGGTCCACATGACGCTCCACTTTACTCTTCAGATTTTAGCGATGGAGATGCTCTTATGATGATCATTAGACGTAGGTTTACATATTAAATTAAACAACTTCGAGATTTAAAATGATTTCTAATAGGTTTTTGTTAAACAAAAAAATAATAAAAAATAATAACAAAGCAATCTCTATGGGAACATGAACATTTGCCTTTGAAGTTGGATAATATGCACAAGCATTTGTCACATGCATGCTCTAGCCTTCCAAGGCATCACCATGCTAAGATGCAGAGTTTTGCCTTAAATACATCAACTGTTCCTAAATAGTAGAAGTTTTTAGTTTACACGTATACAAACATCAAGGTGACGCACACTCATAAATCTAGGATAAATTAGTGTAAAATTAGTGTGTTTGAGTTATTTTTATTATAAAATTAATGTATTTTAGTAATGTAAACTAATCATTGTATTTGATTGTGTGAAATTTTATTCAATGTTTGCATAATATAGTTGGTCATCTTATAAAACTATCCTTAACGCTATAACATATTCTTCTAACATGCATATCTAGTCAATATATTATACTAACTTTTTACCTAAACTTATTTTCACCCCTAACAATGTTATACCCATCATTATCATTATGTAACCTACATTTTAAAATTTAATTATTTTATTTGTGAAACAAAAAGAAAAATTAGTCTTAATCATGAAACCGGCCTAGGGGCCGCATTAGCTACATGTGGCCCTGACGCGATACGGGCAGTCTGAAAATTCATGAAGTTGTGTTATAAATTTGATCGAAATACTAACTTTTATTTTGTGGACAATGATTTTATACGAAAATATAATTCATTTACCAGCGGTCTACCGTCTATAAATAGTTTAAAACAAATTAATTTGTTATTAGATTTCAAATAGCATAACACCACAATACTAATTATGTAATTTCGTATGGCTATTGGTACATAAAGCATCGTGTTGGTATTATGTAATTTAAAGTTATATACGTCTAGAGGTGCATAGAAAACCTAAACCTAAAACCGGACCGGTTCTTTTATACTCGGGTTTTTACTATCCGAACTCGTACTCGTACCCGTACCCGACCCTATCCGTGGGGTACGGATAGGGTATGCATTTCAGTATCAAAACTCATACCCTGAACCGGACCTGACTTATACCCGAAAACCAGAACCAGTTCCGTACCCAGCACCAAATTTTTCCAATACCAGAAAACGGGTGTTTCAAATACTCGATCTTACCCGAAATACCCGAAAATATCAAAAAAAAAGAAAATGCAGCCCCTTAATAACCGCATTCTATACACGGAAAATACCCAAAAAAATCGAAAACAAGGTTTCCTCAATATCCGGAAATAGGGTATTCAAATATCTGGTTTTGTAATACTTGGCTCTATATCCGTTCTGAACCCGGCGCATAGGGTATGGTTTTTAGAGACAGTATCCGAACCCGACCCGACAGGTATGATCAGTACCTAATTTTCCAATATCCGGTCATACCCGAACCCGATTCCATATCCGATTATTGCCCCTTTAGTGATTGATCCACATACGTCTAGCTTCATCCAACCAATTGGTTGACATTCACGAGGTTAGGTATCCTAGTATCATCCTTAACGGACGTTAACTTGGTTTGCTAAAAAGGCAGTGAAAATAGGGAGAGTTTAGACGGCGTTAGTGGGCTCGTTTCGCGTAAATTACGGGATAATATAAACATTTTAAAGAAAAGAAAATGGGACCCAAGAGACTAACGGCTAGTGGTGACAGACTCTGCTAACTTAACGTTAATATAAGTGGCAAAATAAGAAGTGTTGTGACGTCACCAACTCAACTAACACTCTGTCCATCTCATTTCCTTAAATATTTGTTCCTTCCTTAACTAATATTATGTCTAAATGTTCTTTTAAGGTCTCGGTATGATTCCAACAAGTGTATGTTACTAATAGGGATAAACATCATTGTTTTAGAATTCAAACTCAGACAAGATTGATTGTATGTGGGTAATAAGCCTTTCGACTCTGACAACCAATTAACCTGAAGTTGTTCAGAAAAGAGTGTGCATGATACTGAAAGTATCTACGTTATTCTTTAAATTTAAATGATCTAATTGTTAAAAACCTATGCATATATGAATTTAAAAGTATATTACATGTATGATTCTAATTTCTAACTATTTACTCAACTAATCTTAATCTTAAATATATATAAGTTAAACTTTTAAAAACTCTCTGGTTGCTTCTTATTTTCTCTCAAACCATCAGATTGCTTTATTTATAAATGGAGGATTTTCATGCATTTTACCCGAATTCACGGGTATGGGTCTCATCAAACCCAGATAACCCCTAAACGGGTTATAACAGCTCATTATATTAAAAATTAATCTCACCAAATATTTGATATGAAAATCCTATAAAATAGGGATATACTAAAAATTAATATCTATTTTTTTAAAATATATCATTTATAATTAAGAAACTATTTTATAGTAAAAAAAATAAACAGGTTATAGGTCTCACAAAACCCAAATAGCTTTTAGACGTATTATAGCATCTCATTTATTTGTAAACTATTTATCATCAAACCCTTAATATATTATTAACTTTCTTTAGTTAAAATCTAGAAAATATATAAATATTAGAAAAAAAATGAAAACAACCCGTATATGGAGGATAAAACCTAGTGATTTAATATTATAGAGTTGATTATAGAATGCATGACTACTTGCTTTTATTTAATCGGGTATTGATTAATTATTTTTATAAGGAAAGGTAAAGTTCTTTTTAGACCTAAAAAGTCTTGTGTAATCATTGTTTGTTCCTCATGGTTGTATGATTAACTTTTTTTAGTCTCTTTCCTAGTAACCAAACATACTTTATGTGGCCTCTAATTTTATTTTTCTTCTAAACATTCATCAATTTTTGTATTATCTATCATAAAGTTCTAATTTTAACTCTTTTTTTTATATTCAATGAATCATTGTGGAATGTTGCTTTTTTCTGTGCAAATAATTAATAACACCCTTTCTAAAATTTTTAAGCCAATATATAGATATATATGGGTAGTTTATGAAATGTATGAGCTTATTGTCAAAAATCAAAGGAAAAATTTGATGATAGCACTATAGTAATATACTAATAGTTGCATAGTGATTAATTATTTTAGGAATGACTATAGTTTTTTTATCAAAAGAGGACCGAGGAAAGGAGGCCTGTTATCCTCGTTATTGTTCATTATGACAACCGAAGAGTTAAATGCAATTACGCAAATGATTCAAGAAAACGACATCGTGAAAGATATGGCCTTTCCTAGCATTTACTCTTTCTCATGCCATGTATGCACAAGACGTAATGTTCATGGGTGAATGATCGTCTTCTAATATGCTCAATCTTGAAAGGATTCTTAAATTTTTTTCTTTATCTTGCCTCTAGTCTCAAAGTAAATTATCACAAAAGCAAGGTGCTTTGGATCCGTGTATTATTATGCATAGCCATTCCTTGTGTCTCATCTACCAGCAGCCAATGTCATCTCTCTTGGTCTTGATTTAACCGTGAAATCAAGGGTTTTGGGTTTGTTATGAACATAAGTTAGGAATTTTGGTTGGTCGTCTTCATTGCCTGTGTTGTCCTTTTCGATCTTCGACTTTGACGTATACGCGAAATCGAGTTATGATTATTTAAACGGACAATGGTAAAATGTATATACGTCCTTAAAAAACACAGGCAATAAGATTAATTATTATTATTTAGATTTGATATAGTGAATAATAATATTTAATGAATTTAGTTCCTATCATAATGCTAGGAACCAATTTATGTTGTGAAAAATTCTGGTTTTATTTGATACGATTTACATATTTATAATACTCTTAAGTAGGTCATGGAATCTAGAGGTTGAACTATTCCGTTAAAAAATGTAAAATCTAAAAAGCTACTATTTAATTAAATAAAAACTAATAATGCACTATGTATCTACAAAGTGTAGCGGGTCTTGTTTGTTAGTTGAATGAGACTTCTTTCAAGCCTTTATCGAACTTGGACCAAATGACAACGTTTTGAAAAACCTCGTTAGCAAACGTCTGGTCTAAAGGCGAAAGCTTTAAGGAACTCTTAACTGACCTTGACCTTGAACTTGAACTGTAACATCGAGAGGAAACTCATTAGAAAGTGTTCAGATGTCAAGGTCTTAGGAAACATCACTCGAACGATAGTGCTGGTAACACACCAAAACCAAATATTTTATAACAAATAATAAGGGATTATAAGAATGCTTTTTGTGTAAAAGAACAAGAAAGAAAGTGAAATAACATGCTTCATTGTTTTGAAAAGCGTAACGTTGATCGTAATAGTTTTTCTACTCATAGGACCGATCGGACCAATCACTAATCTCATCAACTTGATCATGTGATAACTAACTGAAATAAATTTAAAGGTTAATTGCAAATATGGTTCCAGTGGCGGAACCCCAATCGCATGTTTCAACCCCGTGGTGCCGATTTTTTGCAGATATGGGCCCTGCGGTCATCATTTTTTTTCAATTAAGACCCCACTGTTAACCCAAAGTTTTGTTTTTTACGAAAAGACCGTTCAACCCTTGCAATTTGCAACCTTGTGATTTTAATTACATACAATTTGGACCCTATGTTTGTTAATGTATATTCACTCCAACAATCTTAACCAACCGAATGTTGACTTTTTAGGGTTGACTATCTTTGACCCGTTGACCTTAATGTAAGCTACTTATTACAATATACTAAACATAAGTATTTATAATCTTGACTATCTAAACAGATAATTTGTATAAAATTAACCAAATTGACATGAAATCAAAGATTTACATAGTTTGACTTTTCTAAGTCAAAGTTTGACTTTAACCAAACTTAACCAATTGAAACACAAGTTTGACTTTCCAAGGTCAACTGTAACTTTACATACATTCAAATCCATACAATACATAGATACATACATAAAATACACACAGATACATGCATAAATATACAGACAGAGATATACACATATATATGCATAGATAAGCCAATTCCTCCTCTATATATATGCTTACACAGATGCATACACACATACAACCATACATACATATATATATACACACACACACATAGATGCATACATATATACATAAAAAGACTATTATGTCCCCATACACAGATGCATGGATATATACATATATGCATACATAGATGCATGCATACATGCATAAAAAGACTGTCATGCCCTTTCATAAATAAACATACACACATTGTAAGCACTTGATTCTTTAACTAATTACTTTGTTGTTGTTGTTGTTGTTGTTGTTCTACAAAGTCAACACATGCATCTAACTATACATACATACATAATAAAATATAACAAAACACCTGACTCCTTAATACAGTCACACATACATCTAGTTATGCATACAACATATAAGCATGCATTACGCACAATTTTAAATTTTCATATACACAAAATCAAGCATACATACATACAGACACAATCACACCCACATTAATCATACAAAAGTTAATACAACATTGCTTCTGCATAAATAGATTACTAGTTTAGTTGTTGATACAAAAGGCCCTAATTAGTAGTTAAGTTAATGCAAAACACATGATTACCAGCCTAGGTCATTACTAGTTAAGTTATTAATATACAAAACACTAAACCACCAACTACTTAAACCTTACTCGTTCTGATCCTGGCCACCTGCTTGACATTGGAAACTGTAGATCTAGTATGGTCGAGTTTTCACCAAAACCACCAACTCAAGTTCCAAGTCGTCAAAGCTAACACCAGCCAAATCGCGGTTATAAAAGCAATAACATAATCCTCCCAATTACAGAGCATCGACCTAAACCTGAACTTAAGTGAAAAATGTGAATTCCGATACCTGCGAAAAACGTGGTATTAACGATTGCATCCAAAATCCAAGCCATTGGTTTAATCGGGAAGGCATGATGGGGATGATGACGGGAGACGGGATGATTGAATTAGGGTTGTAAGTTGCGAACGTGAGGGGGGTTATGTGGAGCTTGGGTAATTTAAGGGTGAAAATACGATAACACCCCTGAAACTAACGGTTGCAACAGCCATTAGCTAACGGCTTGGCCTAATTAAAAAAATGCTGACCGCAGGGCCTATATCTGCAAAAATGACACAACGGGGTTGAAACCTGCGTTTGGGGTTCCACCACAGGAACCATATTTGCAATTAACTCTAAATTTAAGTATGAAACATTCAAAATTTAACTAACATATAAAATCACGTATTTCAAACTCAGAGAAATAAAATAAGAATACATGTAAGTAATTAAAAGTAGCTTTTTAACAAAAACCTACAAATTTATGCTAAATAGGAAAAATAATTCATACAAATACAAATAAATAAACCGTCATCTCTTGCACACTTCTTAAAAGATACGTAAAGATTTACATAAATAGCTTCAACCAAAACTCGTCAAAAAACGATGGTTCAAAACCGAGCAGTTAACATGCATCAAACCAGTAACTTTTGCGGGTTCCTAATCCAACAAGCATAGTTAGCTGAACTAAGAACACCAATCAATATCATCAAAACCAACGTCTACATCGTCTTTGCGCGTAAATAAGTATATCCCCCCTTTATAAAAAAGTAAGTCCCTCTTTAAACGAGCCAAAGATACCCAAACTTGGGACCAAACGTTCAACCAAGCTTAAAGGATACGTGTCTATGTGGCATCACACATCATACCGTCAAAATGGAATAATGGATAAGGTATACACATAAGCTTAGAGTTTGTAACCATAAAATCAACACAAAAAATTTCACATTTTAAACAAAATCATAATATCTTTTTAATAATAAATACTTTAATTTAGTTTTTGTAATATTAAATAAGAAAAATCCGGGAACAAAAAAGCTCAAGATTCACTTCCTCAAGGTCACTAAAAGCCTATCATTCAACACCTAAATCATTTTCCTTTTTTTTTTATCTTTTAATTTTGTTGTTTACAAGACTTGTGAACCTAAAACTTTTCAAACTTTTTCAACGTATGATATTTAAATGTTTTATCTTTACCGATGGACCATCTACACATTGATACCTAAATTATTAGCTTCGAATTTTTAAAAGGAAAAATAAATTATCATTAAAAATATTAAATATTTTTAAAAATCATAAAATATATTTTAAAAAAGTATTTTAAGTACATTTTTTAATATTAAACAAATAAAAGCCAACAAGCATGTGCTGAAGTGGTAAGAAAAAGATTTGGTGTTTCATATGACCCAGGCTCGGTTCATGTCCCCATCATTTAGTTTTGCACGATAAAAGACTAGGCGGGTAGGTGACGTTTAGTAGTTGGATTCTTAAACTAAATCAGTTTTTTCTCATCGCACCGTCAGTGCTAGTGCATTCCGATATAATAAATTTAATCAGTAGCCTATTTAAAGCAACGTTTTAAAAACCGGAACGTATCGGTCGGTTGAATCGGTTATAGAGGATTTTCTTAAGGTAATCGGTATTTAGAGTCGATATTTTTGGGCGGCTTGCCAGAACATCGTGCCGTCGTTTTTTTTAAATACCGGTTTAAACTGGCAAGCCGGTTTTAGATCCAAAAAATTTTTGCTATTTTTTGCGGCCCATATTTTTAAAAATGACTTCTAATAAAGCGGATAAAATTGAAGCGAGTAAAATCGATAAACTACAATTTGCTATTCAACCAATTTTGTATCATGCAAATCCAATATTGGTTTATTTACATCTTTTGTAATTAACTAATTTCGTAAACAAAATACAAATTTTCTGTCTAACTCGACCAATGTTCATGTGTGATATTTGGTTCAAATTTGACGTTTATTAATGTACTTTTGGGTTATCTTTTGAGTTTAAATTGTATTTATACGGAATTACAATGCAAATTATTTAACCCAGTTGATACTCCATGTACATTCCGGTTCAACCGCTTATACCTTTTCTAAACTCAATTCGGCACGAGCAAAGTACCGATTTTTAAAACATTAATTTAACCTCAATCCAGTACGAGTAAAATACCAGTTAAAACATTAATTTAAAGTATTCATTAGCTGCTAATAAAATAAATAAATAAGAAAAACTTAGAGAACAAAAAAGCTCAAGATTCACTTCCTAATCTTGACTATAATCCCACACCCAAATCATTCTCCCCTCCAACTTTAAACAAAAACAAACATTAAAAAATTAAAAAAAAAACACCTTAATATAAACAAATAAATAAAAAAATTGAAATATGTCCAAATGACAAACAGCTCACACCTTTCACCACCGATAAACCCCCCCCCTGCCATCTCTTCTCTTCTCTCTCTAAAACCTCTGCATATTTCAAACTATTATTATTATTATTATTATTATTATTATTATTATTTCTTGTAACAAGTGTATGCATTAAAGGGTTGTATCACACGCTTCAACCATGAAGAATATGCACCTTGAGCTTGTTCTCATATGGTCTTTTGTTGTTCTGTGTCATGGGCTTTCAAGAAACCTCCCAATAATATCTTTTGATGAAGGGTACTCTCACTTGTTTGGGGATGGTAATTTAATGGTGTTAAAAGATGGAAAATCTGTTCATTTGTCGCTCGACGAGCGAACAGGTCAGGTTCATTAGTAAAATCAGATAAATAATAAAAATATAATAGTACATAAAAGTAATATTGTTGGGTTGTGTTTTATTTATTATTTACGTATTTATAATAATAATAATTATTATTTGTTGATTTGGGTTTATTTAATGAATTTGCAGGGTCTGGATTTGTGTCACAAGACCTTTATTTACATGGGTTCTTTAGTGCCTCCATTAAGCTTCCTGCAGATTATACAGCAGGAGTTGTTGTGGCTTTTTATGTAAGTTTTTTTTATTTTTTTTTATAAAAAAATTTAATTTTTAAAAAAAATATATTTGAAGGTTACATATGGAATAATTTATTTTGATTTTCCGTTTACAGTTTCCATCTTTATGATGTGGGATTAGCTTATCAATCACTTAAATTGATCAAGAAATTTGTGTATTTATTGTTAAATTTATTCACATTCTGGAAACAGTAGGATTTAATTTATTATAAATTTGCAGAAAAGAGTCAACAATCAGCAATTTTATTAGATTATGCAATTTTTTTATAAAATAATTTTATTTTTTTTAAATATATTTGAAGGTTACATATGGAATAATTTATTTTGATTTTCTGTTTAAAGTTTCCATCTTTATGATGTGGAATGAATTTATAAATCACTTAAATTGCTCAAGAAATTTGTGTATTTATTGTTAAATTTATTCTTTATTCACATTCTGGAGACAGTAGAATTTAATCTATTATAAATGTGGAGAAAAGAGTCAACAATCAGCAATTTTATTAGATTATGCAAGCCATATGTTGCAGTTTTTTATTATTGGGGTGATTTTGTTTAATTTGATAACTTTGTGATTAGGCTCATTAATTTCTGGTTTGAAATTTTATATTTTGGTTTTATTTATTTTTCAGATTGGAATGAATTTATTAAGTTATAAAAAAATCATAAGTTGATATTATGTGTTTTTGAGAATATTTTCAAGAATATTTCAAGATAATATTTTTCAAGAATATTTTCTAGAATATTTTCAAGAATATTGTCTAGAATATGTTCAAGATTATATTTTTAAATTAGATTAAAAACAAAATGGGATTGCTTGCATCTTGGACTACTGTTTTACCCTTTTACATTGAAGTTTGATCAAAGATAATAATAAAATTGGATTTATTATTGCACCTCATTTCTTGATAACAGTTCCTTTTTCTTTAACTACAGTCAATATATTTACTCTCAAAATCACTACTTTTAATGATTTATACTTACATTTAAAATTATAATTTTGTCCACATGTTTTTACTTTCTATATATTATGTTTGGAATTATGCATAATGGGATTCTTCTTGTCTGGTTTAACCTGATATTATTGTTTGTATTGTAGTCCTATATCCATGATTATGATTTATGAGTAATGTGTTCATGTACATACAATGTAAACAAACAATAAAACGAGTATCGACACGTCCTCTACCGAATACCGCAATACTTTTTAAAAAAAAATAATTACTTGATTATGTTTAACTTTAATTTATTTTTTTTCATTTTATTAACCAATAAAGATTTTTTATTAAAATTTTTTCCGAAGTCTTGACAATGAATCAAGCATTCAAAAGAACTTGTTTTGGTGTCCATGTAACATTTCAGTGTTTTGTGCATCAAAGATTCAAAATCTTGATTTAGTCGAAACATTAAAGTTGCAGCCTTTACTCTCATTTTAACACTATACAATGTGAACAAACAATAAAACGACTATCGACACGTCCTCTCCTGAATACCACAATACTTTTTTTTTAAAAAAAAATCATTACTTGATTATTTTTAACTTTTGTTTTTTTCACCTTATTTAACCAATAAAGAATTTTTTTTTTAAATTTTACCGAAGTCTTGACGATGAATCAAACATAGCAAAAAAACTTGTTTCCCGATGGCCAACGCTATAAACCGATTACGCTGACACTGTCCAAGTAACATTTCAGTATTTTGTGCATTAAAGATTTAAAATCTTTATTTAGTCAAACATTAAAGTTGCAACCTTTACTCTCATTTCAACACTGAAAAAAATCAAGATTCTTGTACCCTTTTGTTCATGTTGCAGATGTCAAATGGGGATACATTTGAAAAGAATCATGATGAAATTGATTTTGAATTTTTGGGAAACATTAGAGGAAAAGAATGGAGGATTCAGACTAATATTTATGGAAATGGAAGCACAAAAGTTGGCAGAGAAGAAAGATATGGTCTCTGGTTTGATCCCACTGATGAGTATCATCAATATAGCATTCTTTGGACTAAAACTCACATCATGTAAGTTAATTATTTATTTATTTTGTCCATTTAATAGGTTTATTTTGATGGACCACAAGCTATCAAGAATGTGAAAAATGACTATACTTGATTATTAATATTAGATATATTGGTTTTTATTAATCCCAACTATCGTCTTTTCGTCACTAATGGTCCCCAACTTTTAACGTATTTATTCCTGACGGTCCGCGACTAACAGAACTCTAACGTCGTTAGTTTCAGGTCGCCAGAAAAACGTTTTTGGCCGGAAAACTCAATTTTTTTCCCCGAAAACTCAACATTTTCGTCCCAAACATCTTGGTAACGATGTATCGAACCTTTTTCTAGTAAAATCCCCAATTATTAAGGTCGCCGGAAACCCTAGTACCATCGTCGGAATTGGTTGATGGTGCTCAAGTGGCTGCGGTGAGTCAATTGGTAGTGGTTGCGGTGTTCAGGTGGTGTTTTCCGGCAACAAATTAGACTTTTCCCGGCCAAAAACATTTTTCCGACGACCTGAAACTACAGCGTTAGGATTCTGTTAATCACAGACCATTAGGAACAAATACGATAAAAGTTGGGATTGTCAGTAGCCAATTCATTAGTTGAGACCGGCAGTGACCGAAAGCAATAGTTGGGATAATAAAAACCAACATACCTTAATATCGTGATGAGTGTGTGGAAGTAAAGGTGATTTTAGCTTAAATTTTTACCACCTGGAAAAGTGCAAAAGATGAAATTATTTCTGGCTAGTTTACATTCTTTCTGCAAAAGTTTTTTCATAATTTTCAAGTTGTCATCTCCTTGCTTTTAAAAGATGTTGATATGACATCACTTGCTATGGTCTCAATGTCTCATAATAATAATAATAATTTATTTTCAACATTTTATTTATGTATTTATATAGAGAGAAAATCACCAAGATGGGCGTCTTGAATTCTTGACCGATGAGTTTGATTAAATAGTCTCGACTTTAAAAACTTTAGATCAACCAGTGTTTGATAAGTGTCGCTTCGCGCATCAGATTTTTTAATGTTGGCACGACAGATTTGCATGTGGCGCATCCTGCTTCATCGGATGAAGGATGCGCCAGATGGAAATCTGTTGCGTCGGCGCAATAATGTGTGCCATGTAGAAGCTTTTGATTGGCTGAAACAATTTCTTTAACAAAAAACAAGAAAAAGTCCAATAATATTTTCATAAAAGAAAAAAAAAGCGAAGGCTATTTTGCCAACCTCGTCAATAAAAATGGCCATTTTGGTGATTCTCTCTTTTATATACACATATACTTTAAATTTTTATATAACAAAATAGTTCTTATTGAAGTATGAAATTTGTTGTATTAAAAAGTAAAGAAAATGGCAAGTATGTTGTGATTACCGGTCAAAAGATACAATTCCTTTAGCATAAAAACGTAACGCGAAACGTTGTTCGTATACATATTTTGTCACATTTGTATTCCTAAGATGGCACGGTATCATAACATGTTTAGCATAAAAACGTAACACGAAACGTTGTCCGTATACATATTTGTCACATCTGTATTCCGAAGATGACATGGTATCATAATATAAACAACATTTCATGAAATTGATGATGATGCATGTGATGGTGTATGTCATGGTAAATCAAGTACTTTATGGGTTGGTTGGTATGGAACCTGTTGAAATACCCAAATGGTCCTCACTTTATTATATGATATTTTTTTTACTATTTAAAGCTGCAGGTATAATTGTTTCACTGGTACATTGTATGTAGTAATAGAAACAGTGGTTAGCTTTTTGTGTGTCAATAGTGACATTTCTCTGCGTTTCTTCAATCATAACATCACCTGCATCTGCAACCCTTTAATTTTTCATTATTCCTCATAAAAAGAAGGGTAATTTAGTAATTTTCTTAAGTTTTTTTTCAAAATTTATAAGCTTTTACCTAAACTTTTTTATAAAATTTGTTTTTGTTAAACGATTTTACTTGCATTGTCAAAAAGGCTCAACCTTTGTCTGTTTTCCGGGCAATATGCCTGAAAAAGATTCATTTTTCATAAAAAGGAGGGTAATTTGGCAATTTCTTGTTTTTTTCCTTCAAAGTTCTATAAAGATTTAACCAACTTTTTTCTTATATTTGTTTTGGGTAACCAAATTTATTCGCATTTTCGAAAAGCATAGAGCTTTGTTTGTTTCCCGGGCAATGCGTTGGAAAAAGTCAACATGTCAAAGTTAAATATACCTGAAAAGATTCATTTTTTATAAAAAAGGAGGGTAATTTAGTAATTTCTTGTTTTTTTCTGTCGAAGTTTTATAAAGATTTAACCACCTTTTTTCTTATATTTGTTTTGGGTAACCAAATTTATTTGCATTTTCAAAAAGCGTAGAGCTTTGTTTGTTTCCGGGGCAATGCATTGTAAAAAGTCAACAAGGTCAAAGTTACGGGCACATTCATTACATAAAGGAGGGTGATTTAGTCATTTTCTTGTTTTTTTTTCTCAAACTTTATAAAGATGTAGCCAACTTTGTTATAATATATGTTTTAGATAACCAAATATATTTGCATTCTCACAAAAAGGGTTAAACTTGGTTTGTTTTCCGGGCAATGCGTCTGGAAATAGTCAACACGGTCAAAGTTACCGATACATTAGACTGCCAATAGAAATCTTTTATGCATTTTGTCGCGTTTTTCTATATGATATCATATGATATGATACGATGAATCTTTTTTTTTTTAATACTGAATTATTTATTATTTTGATTTTGATTTTCGGTTCAGATTTTATGTTGATGATGTTGCAATAAGAGAGATCAAACGAACAGAATCAATGGGAGGAGACTTCCCTTCAAAGCCCATGACTTTATACGCAACAATATGGGACGCTTCCGAGTGGGCCACAAATGGCGGCAAGTACAAGGTTAATTACAAATACGCCCCTTACATCGCCGAGTTTTCCAACTTTGTCCTCCACGGATGCACCGTGGACCCCGTTGACCTCACATCGCTCAAATGCGAAGATGCACCGAACACCAAAATCCCGACGGGTATCACCGCCTCACAAAGGGCAAAAATGGAAAGTTTTAGGAAAAAACACATGCAATATTCGTTTTGTTACGATAAAATAAGGTACAAAGCGCCACCTTCTGAGTGCGTGATTAACCCGAAGGAGGCGGAGAGGTTGAAGAAGTTTGATCCCGTGACGTTTGGTGGCGGCCGGGCCCACCATGGGAAGAGGCACCGTAGGGGGCAGGCGGCGGTGGCGGCGATTTAAGGATGGTGGTTGTTTCTCTATGTTTATGTTACTATCATTTTCGTTCCTTTTTTATGTTTCTTATTTTGTTGATCTTTTTTTGTTTTGGTTTAATTTTTATGTGAATAGAGGACAATGGTGGGAAAGCATATAATTTGTTTGTGGTGGTGATTGTGTGGAAAGAATATGAGATTTTGGGTGACATGGTTATGTTAGGTTTATTAGTACTTGACCAGACCCGATCCAACTTTTTCTTGAAAATCAAAACTGTAAGAATGGACCGATATAGGGTGGGTATGCATGTCTTGATCTAGGGCTGTCTTTGAGAATTGTCAAAAATCTTTGGGCCTTAGAGTTAAGTAAAGCATTAACAATACATATTTTTAAAAATATATATTTATATATTAAAAAATTAAATCAGGCCTATCGGTTGTTGGAACGAGTTTAGTCGACTGCCCGACCCTATCTAATTGCCGGCCCTGTCTTGGTCTTTTTCTGGTTGTAATAGTGACGGATTCATGATTTTTTTTTGTTAGAAGTGACAAAATATGGGTTGGGTAAACTAAAAAATTAAAAATTAGCATGAAATAAACAACCAATCTAATAAATAAATAAAACTGATCATAGTAAAATTAGAGAAATAGAAATAGTATTGATTTTGTAAAAATACAAACATTGTGATTCTCTTTGGAGACTGAAGTTTTTTTTTTTAATTGCAAGGCAAGTTCTTACAATGTGGGTCTAGTTAATGACTAAAGTGCCCCAAGTTGGTAGTCAGATGATCAAAGTGTCCTATGTTACAGTTACATGACCAAAATGCCCCGGGTTTTGAAAATTATATGACCAAATTACCCTTAGGTTGGTCAAAAATTTTAAACAAGTTCTGAATAATTGTGGACTCTTGTGTGTGTTGGTAGTGGTGTGTGGGACACTCCTATGTAGTTTCAAGTGGGATTCAATTGGTACATAGAGGTACGTAAGCAGCTAACAAGTTGAGCCATTAAATTAGTTTGTTTAAAAAAAAAAAAAAAAGACGCATAGATATAGGTATCAGGTGTACACATTAGCTTATTAAAAAAATATCCAATGAGATAAATTAAAATAACTTAAAATACGATATACCACTAAAATGTTTGTGCAAGATTAATATATAAAATGGTCTCTCACGCATATAAATCGTGTGTATATATATATTTGATATAAAATTAGCATTTAAAAGTTATTTTTTTTGATGAAGATTATACACATATGTATACATATAACGATGATGTTACTGTATTCGACGACCAGCATACCACTAAAAAGTTTTTACAATGTATTGCCGATTGTTTAAAAGATAAGAAAAATACACACAAAAACTCATGGGAATATACTAGCAAACCATTAAACTTTTACGTGTTTGTTGACACAACGTTTAAATGTCGCCTAAGTTTCAGAAAACTTTTGACATATTATTCATGATTAAAAGTTTCATTCTTAGTTTATTACATATTCCAAGATTTTGAAAATTACAATAGCAATAACTCTCTAATTTGCTATTTCTAAATCATCACATTTTATAAAAATGTTACGATGACAAGTAATTGAAGAGAAGTCTAGATAAGATCATCATTTGAAATATTAAAGAAAATAAGTCTCTCTTAATAGACTTATTAATTATGTATAGATTATTATACCTTATCAATCAGTTATATGCTTAAGCATTCTTCTTTATCTAACGAATGAGAAGTCTGCTTTAAAATTAAGAAAATTGGATTACAATAATCCTAACTTTCTGTTATTGGCCGATAATAATCCCAACTTAGTTTATTCCCATAAGTAGTCCCAAATATTTAAAAAAATGTCCCCCGTTAAAAAAAAAGCTAACGACGTTAAGTTTTTTCAAATTTCAAACTGATTTTTTAGGGTTTTTGATCGGAAGAAGGATACGAGTCGATTGATGTAAAACTTAGCTCGAAACGATACTCCAAACAACTTAATTTTTGTTAATTTGAAGTTCAAACACCCGATTTGAAGCACTAATCAAGCCAATTGAAGCATCATTTCGAGCTAAGTTTTACGTTAATCGACTCATATCTTCCTTCCGATCAAAAGCCCTAAAAAATCAGTTTAAAATTCGGAAAAAAAGTTAACGCCGTTAGTTTTTTTTAACGGGGGACCATTGAGAGCCAACTTTTTTAAATTTGGGACCACTGGTGGGAATAAACTAAGTTTGGATTATTATCGGACAATAACAAAAAGTTGGGATTACTAAAATCCAATTTTCCTTAAAATTCTGAATCATCCGCCTCGTACCCATCCCTCGAGTATATGCTTCAAAAGGATTCACACAAAGGTAGATTATAAACCTCTAGTACTACGTAATATATTATTGACAAGTTTTAAAAAATCAAACCGTGTTAAGCCATAGATATACCCATCGATACAATAGACCTATAGAAGAGATACAATACTAGACAGGAACGAGTGATCTCATCGGCCTGCTAACCTTCACAAAGGACCGACCTTTATGCCTTATTTGCAGTGCATGCCGAAGCGAAGAAAGTATAGAAAGAGGTCCTTGGGCCAAGGAGAATCTAAGTCTCGATATGATCAGCCACGTCCTTAGGTCCCGAAGAGAGGGCTAGGTTTGCCCAACTTCTTCAACACCAGGGCGTCTTTGCTGGGTTATATAACGATATGCCAGGCTTAGATCTAGTCCTACCAATTAATACAACTTTAAAATTTCGATTATGTAAACCATGTAACCAATCCAGCTTGTCGATTAATAGTTAATACTTATATGCAATTCCAATAAAAAAAAATAAAAACTCAAAATCCAGTTCTACATACTGAAGATCACCATCTAGTTTAACAAAATCAACTTGCAATAAAACATAAATCCCATCAAAACTTTCCAAACAAACGAAAAAAGATAAACCACCGGTCCGAGAAGAAAAGGCCTAATCTTGACTCTCATCTTTGGCTAGTTTGATCATGTCATCAGTTCGAAGAATTGCTATAGCCGCTTCATTTTCTTCAATATATTTGCATGCTGCTCTCATTGCAAGCTGCAAACTCGTAAAAATAAAAAGTAAACGTGACAAAAATTATCGAAACAATATTACAGAGAAGCTGGAGAATTGTTTTAGCACTCACTCTGTATACACTGATTACTGATATTGGGTTTTGCACAAAGTCATTTGCTCTCTGCATAATTTTAACATGAAGAAACTTTAGGAAACTCATTTTCAATCACAAGTTATAAATTAAAGTTTGAATTTTGTGATCCACAATTAAAGTTAATAAAAAATATAAAAGTAAAGTTACTTTTCTCTCTCTTAAAAATATACGTAAAAGTTAATAAAAAATGTAAAAAATATCACAATTTTTTTTTATGTTTTTTGTATTAAATGTAACAACGTATATTACATATGTTTAAAAAATATGATGATATTAGATAATGTTTTCACGGGTTTTCTCAACTCAAATGTGTTTTCATTCTATACATTATCAATAAAAAAATTTATGTATTAGAATATGAATATCAATACCCTGAGTAACTCAGCAACTAAAATGACCATGGAAGTGACATCTCTATCTTCAAGTTCAGCCAATTCAATAAGAAGCTATATAACCAAAGGTTAAAATAAAACTAACATATTAAACAAACAAAAGGCAACAAGATAATAAGTGAAGCAAAAATAAAAAATAAAAAATTTGTTATGTCTAACCTTAGCAGCTGGATGCTCAGCATCTAACATCTGAGATATAATCTCACATTAGTTACACTCAAAAGATTTAACTTAATTGGAAAATAAAATCTAACAAGAAAGAAGCATAACATAAAAGCAAGTGCAAATAAATAAATTATATCAACAACTCATCATCTTTTGACAATATCACTAGGGATGCAATGAAACTCGTTTAGGCCTGCCAAGCGTTAAAGAGCCTTGTGTATTTTTAACTTTTAGCACTTAAGAACTTATATGTAATGTTCTTAAAGCTGGTTTTTTATTCATAACGGATTGAACTAGAAAATTGTACAGTTGGTTGAACCGGGTTGTACCGGAAGGTTCAACCACGTTGAATAGTTTACCTTATAATTCATATAAATGCAACTTTATCTCAAAAAATAACCAAAATTATATTATTCTATTATAAAGTATAATCTAAAAGCTAATCCATAATCAAAAAATAAAACAAAAGCACTTGATTTTCAAAAATAATCCAAAAGTTTACTTGTTTCAATGTCAATCGCTATGTTTAACGTTTAGCGTAATTTTACAAAAACATGGGGCGCACAATATCAAAAATCTATTGGGCTTAGAACCGGTTTGCTGGTTTAAACCAGTTTTCAGAAAAAACCGCCGGTTCAATGTTCTATAAAACCACACAAAAATACTGAGCTCAAATACCGGCCTGATATGCGAAACCCGATTTTGACGATTCAGCCGGCCTGTACAAACCGGTTTTTAAAACACTGCTTATATGTATTAATTTTACACTCCACAACTGAGCTCGAGTAAAGCTCTGGCTCTCTCAAATTATATAAAAATAATTTATAACATATATATATATAAGAAATAAGTCAATAACAACCAAGCCACCCAAATCTTGTTGTTCTCTAAATTAGTGTCATCAGAAGATAAAAGTATGTGTTTGTAAGCCCAAATCATCAATAATATTAAAGAAACATGGAATAGATCCTGGTCGGATCTATATCGATGTTCTTCGATTTTGAATATGAACGAAGCCATACATTAATCTTCTTCTCGGGTTGCTCCGGGCCTGACATGGAAGAGTGGGTGAGTGTTAAGAGTTTCCTATAAAAAAAAAGAGTCCACTAAAATGAGAGGTGAAATACTGCATCATGAAGCCCTAAACTTAGTGGGCCAAGTCCGGTTAGAAGTACCTCTACAACCCCCGACCCATTAGGCTTTGATTAGTAGACAATAATAATATAACAAACGCAACAGGTAATGTAATGTACCTCCAGTCCACAAATATTAAACACACAAAAATCACATCTCTTTAATTCGTATTTAGCCTATAACAACTTTATAACATACCAACAAATACCTTGTCGAGTTCAATTGACGTCTTGACAAAGCAGTAACTGCACCAAAACATTATTAACAATTATTAATTACTGTTCTGTAAAAAAAATCAAATATGAAAGGGTTTTGGACAAAATTATATGAAATAACCAACCACTCTGATAAATAGATAAAACTCAACATAAGAAATTAGCCAAATAATTATTTAAATAGTAAAAAGTAAAAACTATTGTGACTCGTTTATGTGTTGTAAAGGCAAGTCAAACAATGTGGGCCCAGTTAATGACTAAAATGTCCTATGTATGTATGTATATTATAGTTACATGACCAAAATGCCCCCTACTAAATTTCGGTGTGGGGACGCAGGTTCGATTCTCACTTGAACCAGCTCGAAGGACATATGGATGAAGGGACGAATCCAGTTTGAAGGACATATGAGTGAAGGGATAATTCAGGACTTTAATTCCGGGTTCGAACCCGACATGGGGGGAGTTTACGGCATGGGGTACGCTCCCATGACGGTCGAGGAGTCGATCTTGGGCATTGCCTACTCTTCGAAAGAAATTTATGTCTAGATAGAATCCTACTTTAAATTATTAAATGATTTATAAGTCTCAATAGACATAAACCCAAAGAATTAACTTAAGCATTAAGAGCACTAAAACATGTATAATTATTATATCTCAAGTCTAATAAGTTTGAAGATCCTATATTAAAAGCTTGTGTATCCTATACACTAATTGAATGTTGTCGTCCAAAAGCCACTCCTCAATTACTTATGATTGGAAGATGTCGTTTCTCGTCGTATATTCCACCAAGCGATAAAGATAATCGAGCCCACTAAATATTTTTTAGCAGTCTACAGTCTAGTCTAATCAAGCCAAAGATTACATACAGGACAGAGAACTGAAGGAACATCAAACTTTCTATTGACAAGATTGGAGCGAGTGGGAAGGCAAACCAACAAGACGCTCGACGCAAGAATGTTGATCTTTCTCAAAATGTGAAAAAAACAAATTGTCAAGATTCGTAAATCTTAGCTTTCAATATTACAAACTTTGTAATATTGGCAATCAAAATGTTGAGAAAATTGTAGAAAAAAGCCGTAATCATTTTTGGCCAAACTGTCTTAAACTTAAGTTCCGCCAGTTTTCACAAAAATACCGAAGGTCTCAAATCAAGTGCTACATACCGACGATCATCTAGTTTTGACAAATGAAACTAAACTACAAACGTGCAACAAAACTTTTCAAACAAACAAGCAAACCAAAAACGATTAATCGTAACATCACCCAAAAAGAGAAAAAAACTATTCTTGACCATCTTGACTCTCATCTTTAGCTAGCTTGATCATGTCATCAATACGAAGAATTGTTATAGCCGCTTCAGTTGCAAACTGTAACACGTAAACCAGTTTTATTCAAGCATCATAAAAATAAACAAAAGTTTATGTATTAAAATAATTTCGTAACTTACTTGAAGTATCTTGACTTTGCTCATTGCGGGTTCAATCACACCAGCTTCTAAGTTGTTGCGAACCGTACCATTTACTAGATCCAAACCCATGCTGCAAATTACAACAAATGAAAACACAAATCCAAATGGAAATTAGTTATTAAAATAACAATATTACCTTGATAAATGTTTCTTGTCTGCTTTAGTTTGTGCGGTGTGATGATAAGCACGCAGTTTGGCTACCAAATCAGTTGCATCCTTTGCAGCATTAACTGCAAGAACCTAAACATAAAAAAAGAAACAGAAATATATAATGATATAATCACTAACATTGAAAATAACCAATTTAAGTAACTTAAAATTTGACTACACGAAAGTCAAAACCTTTGGAATTATCAACAAGGATTCAGCAAACTCAGCAATTGCCAGCTGTTCACGAGAACCTAGAGTTGTAGCAAGGTACTCCAAATACACAGACAACGCCGCCTCAACCGCACCACCACCAGCCACCACCTGATTAAACAATCGACCAGCCGTCAATACATGTATATATAATTGTATGTAAATATTGTTTTATGCACTCTACGCAGATTACTACCGAATTTGATTCCAACGTCCTTTTGACTATGCATAAAGCATCATGTAAAGCTCTGTCCATTTCATCGAGCATGAAGTCATTAGCACCTCTGAGGATTACAGAAACCTGTTGAAATAATCCCAAACTTAATTATTAAAACTATTATACTTTGTATAAGAAATTTATTTTATTAAAAACTGGAAATGAGTTAATAACATACTGCACTTGATGTTTTAGTTCCTTTGATAAAGATGACATCATCGTCTGCAATGCGTTCCTCCACTACTTCATCCGCGTATCCTAGGAATGATGCGTCAAAAGTTTCTTCTCCTTCCATGTCAGCAAATGTTGACACCTGTACATAGTAATAATAAACTTAATTTCAAACCAATGTGTCCGTTATATAAAAAAACTGAAAAATATATATTTTCATGCATATTACCGCGGTTGCACCTGTTGCTTTCGCAACATGGCGTAAATCTTCCTTACGAACGCGTCTCACAGCAATCGCACCGGCTTCCACGAAATACTGAGTAAAGAAAATTTATTAGAATTAAATGAACAATACAATATATACGCCTGTAAACAAATCGGACCTTCAGCAAACTGTTTGCAAACAGTTCCGCAGGGAGTTCGTTTATGTCTGTTTATTTAATAACCGAACAAACATGAACAAAAAAAATTGTACATTAATGTTTGTTCATTTATGTTCATGGACATTCATCTATGTTTGTTCGTTTATGTCCATTAGTTTACATTTGTTTGAGTTCGTTCGTTTGCAATTGTTAATATATTCATGTAAATTTCTTAGGCATGCTACAAATTAGCATTAGTTGGTTAAGGCCCAATACATTGTTGTTCACATTTAACTTTAATTAGTTTTTACCTAAGTTATGCTCGTTTGTGAACTGTTCACTTATACAGTTAACGAACGAACATAAACAAACATGAACACTTTCACTTTCTTAACAATCAAACATGAAAAACAAAACCTGTTCGTTTAGGTGTTCGTGTTTGTTCAATAAAAGTTAAAACAATCAAACACAAACATGCTCCGTTTGCGTTCGTTCGATTCGTTTACATGCCTAAAATTGTATCACCAAAATTAAAAAGCACTAACCTTGAGTGCCATGTCATCAATTCCCTTGGTAGTTAAAACGACATTAGCACCAGCTTTTAGAATCTTTTCAATGCGTTCTTTAGTCATATCAGCTTCTCTGTAAGTTTACACATAATTCCAATATCATTACTTATTAAAAAAACAAATAAGAAAACGTGTGAAATAACAAGTTTTAGTTACCTTTGACGAATTTTCTCCAACTCACGTGGGTCGGTGACCAAAACCTGAACACCTAATTGCATTTTTGTTTTTTGAAGATTAAAGTCGAGACACGCAATTCTTGCGGGTGAAACTTTCATTGGCATTCCTTGTGCTGCACGCCCAGTGTTAAGTGCATAACCTTTTAATAAGTAGCTTTCTTTAGCACTTTTTCCATGAGCTTTCAGGATGTTAATTCCCTAATCAAATTAACATTTCAGATATTTGCAGGTGTGATAATTAACATAAAACATGAGAAAAAAAGTAATGAAGTTAATATAACAAACCTTGATTGGATACTTAATTTCACCACGTGCATTGGTCATTTTAACAGCTTGTACTGCCTCAACCACCTAAAGACGTAACCAAATATAAATCATCTCTACATATATGAAAGAGTAAGCCATATTTATTTTAATTAGTTACATACCAAATTTGCAAAGAAGTCAGAGTCACCAGATAACAATTTAGAAGACATGCTCGTCTTTGCACAGTTCACAAGAGAATCCTTTCCAAGCTTGTCAACCTAAATAAAAAGAGAAAAAAAATAAGAAACCTACAGTAATCAAAAGGGTGCATAGAATATTAAACTTATGTTTAAAATAAAGGCAAGAAAATTGAACTCTAGTGAGAAGTAATGAAGTACTTTTAGTGTATTAACATATTATACACTATAGACTCATTACCTTAATCGCAAGCTTTTCTTCAACATATTTGCATGCCTCTCTCATTGCAAGCTGCAAAAATAAAAATAAAAAGTAAGCATGAGCACGAATGATCAAAACGATATTACAAAGAAGTTGGAGAATTGTTTTAACACTCACTCTGTATCCACTGATTACAGATGTTGGGTGAATCTTGTTTTTCACAAGGTCATTTGCTCTCTGCAGAATTATCATTATAATATATACTAATAAGCACCTTTATTAGAAATTATCAATACAAAGATTTATGTACTAGAATAGGAATATCAATACCTTAAGTAACTCAGCAGCTACAATGACCACAGAAGTGGTTCCATCTCCTACTTCTCTATCTTGAAGCTCAGCCAATTCAACAAGAACCTATATAACCATGAGTTAGAACAAAACTAACATATAAAACAGGCAACAGGCAACAAGTTGATATATGGAGCAAAAGAAACAAAAATTGTTATGTCTAACCTTGGCAGCTGGATGCTCAACATCTAACATCTTGAGAATTGTAGCGCCATCATTCGTTATAGTTACATCTCCAATGTCATCAACCAACATCTAATACAAAATCTCACATTACATACACTCAAAAGGCTTAACTAGAAAATAAAATGTAGAAAAATGATAAGAGAAGCAAGTACAATGGCCGAAGTACTTGAAAGAACAATATATTATATCAATGTCACTAGGGGCGCAAATGCACCAAGCTACTCGTGAGCTACTCAAATCAGAATGATAAAAATCTCGAAAAAAAGCCGAACGTCTTCAAGCTCAGGTTGAACCCGCGCCTCATAAAAATTTTTATTTGGTTGAAATACAGAGCTGAGTTCAAGCCAATTTGGCTTGGTTAAAGCACTACATGAGCTTGAGCCGAGCTTAGGCTTGTTTATGATTTTTCTCATAATAATAATAATAATAATTTAAAATGTATATAAATTAACTAAGAAATAATAATAACCAAGCCCAGCCTGAGCTTAAAAACGACTCACAATTCAAGCTCGAGCTCCAGAAAGAGCGCAAAACGATTCAGCTCGAGCTCATTCACACTCATAAACGTCACAATATCATGTGGTTCATCTGAGCTAGTGTCACCATAGGCCAAAGTATATATTTGTAAGTGCAAATAAGTAATATCAAACACACAAATCAGATCTATTAAACTAGTGCATACCTACATCTATTCTAAACCAGCTCAAACTCCACCATTACACCACAAACAACATCGATCTAGCGTTTAAAACCACCAAAACCCTAAATTTACTAAATTAGGGCTAAAAACAACACAAATACCTTATCGAGTCCAACCGGACCAAGCGAAGTCTTCACAATATTGGATACAGACTGACAAGCAGTGACTGCATCACACCAAAACAATAACGGTAACAATTATAACTCGATTAACGGTACAGAAATTAGAAAGTGAATAATACATACTGTTTTGAGTGCGAACATCTTGACCGGATTGACGGTCTCCGAGTATATCAAGCGGTTGTGATCCAAGCGCCATCGATTATTATGATTATGGTGTGTGACGCTACGAAATGATCTCTCTGGAAGAAGAAGAAGAACCCTAATTAATATTACTGTGAGAGTGAGTGTGGTGTATGTATGTATGTATGGAGGGCTTTCTAATTGGGCTTATTTATTGGGTCGGGTTGGTCCGTTCGAGAATCTCTCATCGTTGTTATTATTGACGTATTGTGTTATGTTAAGTTTTAGGTGCTGTTTGTTTTTGCAGACATAAACTGTCTGTAAGCTGATTTCATCTGTTTTTATGTCTGCAGCTGAAGATGTGATCTGAAGCTCTATAAGCTGAAAAAATAAGACTGTTTGTTTTTATAAGTTAACACTGTCTGCATAAACTGAAAATACAAACACATCAATTAATAAATTATTTATTAATTCATTAATATCACCAAGAAAGGGAAGTACAAGGAGTTCCAGAAGACGATGTAGAAGAAACTCCATTGTTACTATTCGAATCACCACCGCCACAAACGTCTTCGTCGTCGCCAGAAGACGTCTCCTCCGTCTCCAACCGTGACGGCGACGTGTCCGGCGTCTCAAACGGCGTATTTCCGGCGACCCTACTCTTTCTCCCGTTTTCCTCACCGTTGTACACCGGATTCGAAATGGATGGGTGGCATGGGCGATTAATCCCATCGGGACCGGAATGGCGGGGGCTCAATCGTTTATCGCGTTCAAGGGTTCCAACGGATCGATGACAGTGAAGACGTATAATATTAGCTCCTACTCGTCAATTGTTGAAGGGAAGATTGCGTTTGAAGTGCCGGAGGCTAGTGCTGAGTTTTCCGGTGGGGTGATGAAAAAATTTTTGCGACGATGAAGTTGCCGGAGGCGATGACGGAGGTGAATCATATCTGGCCGGAGTTTATGGGATGCTTATTGTTGTTTTTGGATGGTTGGAGAGGAGGCAGCATGATAGCAGGTAGGGTGAAGATGTGTGAAGCAATAATTTTTAGCTTCTTTTTTAAGATAAAAGAAGCTGATTTCAGATCTTATCTTAAAAAAAAACAAACAGTCTTCATGGGTGATGTCTGAGCGCCTGCAGACATCACCCCTCCTGCAGATGTTTTAATAAAAAACAAACACAACCTTATTCAGCATTCGCGGTAGATACTTCATCTCTCAGGGGTATGTGACTGTTCAAAAATATCCGAGTCAGAATCCGTATTCGAACTATCCGAAATTTCAGATTTCCGAATCTCGGTTTTTAAGTTATAACCGTTTTAGGTTTTACAAAAATATAAAATCAAGCCGTCGGCTTTTGTTTCGTTTTGGTTTCTTGCACACCCCTACTATATGTGTCTCTATAATTAAACTAAAAATCATTATTTGATCTCTCCTTTTCACTTAAGTAATATATTGTTTTAAAACTTTATTATTGTCATTTTTCTCTCATTTACTCACAATCACTTTCAAAAGGTATAAAAAAATGTATAGAATGTAAACAATGTTTTTTCATTCACGACTATTCCATAAAATATAGAGAACACACTCATACATGGAGGAGATGTTGTGAATGCTTTTAGTTATTTCTTAATATTGTGATTTTTAGCACGTTCAAATAGTTTGTGCGTAAGGCTTAAAATTTCCTCGATTTCAAAATGAGTCGCTCTTGAGCCGAACATGTCATCTCCTACAACCGTTCCTTTGTCGGGGACTTCTGCATAATGAAAATGGGTCGACAATGTTGCCTTGCTCTTTAGCTCATCGGTAACATGTTAATAGTTGCCAATTTGTAAATGCAACTATCATCATTATATGATCGATTTCGCATCAAGGCTTTGTTATTTCTACTAAGTTTTATCACTCTAGCCGAGCCGAGCCAAACCGAATCAAGTAAAAAAACGAGTAGGTTTTCTTATAACAATGTCGATAGGGCTGTAAGCAAACCGGACGCCCGGCTGTTCGTTCGGTGGGAAGTTCGTTTATGTTCGTTCGTTAAATAAATAAACCGGATACGGACAAAAAAATTTTGTTCGGTAAGCTTAACGGACGAACACGGACAACATCCGTTTTCGTGAACGTCCATTAACATCTGTCCGATTACGTCTAGTAATGTCCATTTAATAGTGTTGTGTATATTGAAATTCCTTAAAAATGAAGAATTTGAAGCTTGTTTCTCATGAAACACTAAAAGTTTGTGGATTTTGATCACCAAAACATTACTTTGATATGATTATGTTTTTGGTTACTATGTTAAGTGAATGTTAAGTATTTTTGTATATCATGTGGTGTGATGTTCGTTAGTGTTAATGTTAAGTATTTTGATATGTTTATGTTTGATTGTCCATTAGCGTTCATTAGTGTCCATTGGTGCTTGTTTGTCAATTAGTGTTCGGTTACCCATTAGTGTCTGATAGCGTCCGTTTACAATACTAACAAACGGACACGAGCAAACTCAATTCATTAATGAACGAACACGGGCAACGTCTCGTCCGGTTCTGTTCGGTCCGCTTACAGCCCTAAATGTCAAGCTCGGGCTCAACTTTTCAGCTCAGTTTAAAATTCGAGCTAAGTTCAAGCCCGCTATGGTTGTGCTCAAGCTTGGCTCATAATATAAGCCGGTAACACGAAGCAACTGATATGATTTCCAATATAGAACCGTGTTTTGACATTTAATTTTTAAGATATAAACTTGGAGTTGTGACATAGTTGATGCTACGATATAATATTGGCTCTATGAAGGTTTATCTATGTTTGGGATCCATGTCGAGCTCCTCTAGCTTATCACTATAGCTTTGTTTGTATTGGCAACAAAAGTCTATTCTGCCATCAAAGCATAAAACTTAGATGCATCTTCCTCTTTGGTACATTGCATTGAGTTTAATAATAATATGGGCATAGAAACCATGATTGGTTAATAAGCATGTTTGTGATGAACCTACATGCTTCATATGTATTTTCATATGGAAAATTGGATTGTAATAATCTCAACTTTATGTTATTAGGATAATAATCTCAACTTAGTTTATTCCCACTGGTGGTCCCAAATTTAAAAAAGTTGGATCTCAATGGTCCTTCGTTAAAAATAATCTAACAGCGTTAAGTTTTTTCCGAATTTCAAACTGATTTTTAGGGCTTTTGATCGGAAGAATGATACAAGTCGATTGATGTAAAACTTAGCTCGAAACGATACTCCAAACAGCTTAATTTTTGTTAATTTGAAATTCAAACATCCGATTTGAACCACCAATCAAGCCATTTGAAGCGTCATTTCGAGCTAAGTTTTACGTTAATCGACTTGCATCCTCCTTCCGATCAAAAGCCCTAATAAATCAAATTGAAAATCGGAAAAAACTTAAAGTCGTTAGGTTTTTTTTAACTATTGAGAGCCAACTTTTTTAAATTTGGGACCACTGGTGGGAATAAACTAAGTTGGAGTTATTATTAGCCAATAACAGAAAGTTGAGATTATTAAAATCCAATTTTCCTTTTTTTATTGCATATGATTAAGTGCATTCAACATCCAGTTAAGTCAACTATAACAAAGTGAATAATGTTGTGAACCACCGACAATATTTATGAATGACACATTTTAATTTTTGTCAAAAGACATTGGCCACAAGAACACTCAAGATGTAATTAATGGTCATGTTCGTCTCCTGTACATTTACCTTTTGTGTAGTATAAATACTACAACGATGGAAATGAAATATCATCCCAGTAGAATTAACAACTCATATATCTCTTCACTCTCTTGTCTATTAGATATAATAAAGATCAATTATCATTTCAATAATCTTGTTATAATTAGAGCTAATATTATAACACGTTATCAGCACGAGCCGCTTATATCCTAACCAAGAAAGGTAATAGACACAAAGGTATCTACATAAGCATCATAAACACTTCTTTAATTATGTACATTAGATATATATCTATGCATATACATATACTAACTAATATACTGAGTAATAGCAATAATGTGTATAAACATTTTTATTAAAATTTGATAACTATTTTAGAAGTTAGATTTATTTACACTAACAATTCTATTCTTATTATTGTGCATACTAATTATATATATTTTATAAAATAAACTTTATTTAATATCTTATTTATTATCTTACTTTAAAATAATTAATATTATATATTATATATATACACACACACAAACGGTAATGTTACCGTTATAAACGGTAATATAACCGTTATAAATGGGTTATAAACTTTCACTTTAGATAACCAATCATTAACCCCATTTCATTTACAACAAACATTCTTCTTATTAAATTTATCCTAGATAAAATTCTCAAAATGATTCACCCGGTTTTGATGTTGGTCACTATAATGCTTATACTACTTCTCATTCTAATTTTTAATCTCCCATCTGAAGATTTCGGCATTTTCTTTTTCTTTTATATGTTTATAGCTCTACCAATGTATTGTATCTCATTGTTGATTGATATATATGGATTCTAATATTTATCTTATTATTTGCTCTATTATGTTTAGCAACAAAATGTCAAATATAGCAAAACTCGAATTCCTTACACTCAACATTTCTGGAGAAAATTATATGTCCTGGACAGCAAATGTCAAAAGACATTTAAAATCTATGGATGTGTTAGACGCAATCCAATAATACAATGATTGCTCTGACCAGGATAAAGCAAGAGCTGATGTTTTCATCCATAAACATATTGATGAATTACTACAACATGAGTATTTTAATTATGATAACCCATATATGATATGGGAAGATTTGAAAAGCAGATTCTGTCATCTAAAGGAAGTTTTACTTCCTACTTCTAGAGATGAATGGAACAGTCTTAGGTTCCAAGATTTTAAGAGGGTAAATGATTACACCTCTGCTTTATACTGAATTTGTTCAAAGCTAGAATTTTGTGGGTGTGACATCTGCCCGATCCGACCCGACCCAGGTACCCGTTTCTCTGACCCGATCTCTTTCTTTTATGATTTAATATTTATTTATACTTATATTTTACTTTTAATAATAATAATATATTTTCCTTCCCGCCTCTTTCTCTCTCTTTCTTTCCGCCGTCCCGTCCCTCTTCTCTCTTTCCGCCTTCTGTTCCCTCTTGTCGCCGTCCCGCCCTTAAGCCTTGTTTCCTTCTTTTTCTCCTCTCCTTGTCCTTTGTTTCTTCCCGCCTAAGGTTGTCTGCGCAGCTCCACGCGCCAGACACCTTTCAAGGAAGCCTGCGTGAAGACCATCTGTTCCAGCGATACGCGAGACGAACTCTTCTCGCAGCGCGCTAAGAATTGTAATTCTTCTCGCAGCGCGCTAAGAACGGTAGTTCTTCCCGCGACGCGCTAAGAAATGTGATTCTTCCCGCAGCGCGCCTTAGCCTTCTCGCGCGCAGCTTTCTCGCGCTAGACTTATCTTTTCTTCTGTTTTATCCGGCCTGTTTGCTTTTGTGTTGTCTTATCTTCTGTGCTGTTGACCTGACCTATCTTATGTCTGAAAAGCCACTTTTGGCGCAGCATGCGCACCAACCCCATTGGTTGGCAGAAAAAGTGACTGACATTATCTTTTGAGATCTGCTTTTTCCATGCCTGACCAGTACCTTTATCTGACCCGCCCATGCCTGTTTACTGTTCCCTGTCAGCTTTATCTTGCCCCCTGCAGCTGCCATATCTTTTGATATCTTTTGCTTTTGGAATCTTTTGCTTTTTGAGATCTTTTCCCCTTTTTCTAGGGATTGTGTTCCCTAGGGTTTCTCTATAAATAATAATGTTATTTTTCCTAACACTACACACACAAAGCACTTAAACTCTCCTATTCTCTCTTGCTCCTTGCTCTCTCTGTCGTCCTCCTCTCTGCCTCCGTCTTCCTCCCTGTTCTGCCCTGCTTTTCCGGTAATATATATTATATATAATAATTTACTTATTAATTATGCTAACTTGTAATCAAGACTTAAAACAAATCATTAAAACAATAATCTTGTTTATAGGTTAACTTGTGCTTGTTTAGAGTTGGTTCTTGCTTTATCTTACACCGCATCGTTTATCAAGTGAGTAATCTCGTAACTAATCCTTTTTTTATTTTTAATGTTTTGGGATGTTCATGTGTTCGTACAAACTTAGAGTCTTAAACTTGTTTATGAACTTTAGTCGCGCAGTATCCCATGTGTTGAGGACGTTTACTTGGCTGTTTATTTGTATGTGTGTATCATTAACCGCTTTGTTCGGCCTATTCCGAAGTTTTCATGGATCCATTAGATGAACACGGGAGACCTATCGTTTATGGTTTTCTTTGTTTACACTTGCACAGATGTTTTCTTGTTTTTGTGCTCATTTGGGAGCACGGATTGAACTATGAGCTATGATCTATTTAGGCTTGATCACAATCTGATTACACCCTTGTTAAACACCAGACATACACGTGTTGCGCGCAGATTTATGGTTATCTATGTATTGTATTAAACTTGATTTCTCACCAACACGCAAGTGTTTGACGTTTATTTTAACACATGTTTAGGTTTGCAGTAGCTGTTTTGGAGCTTGTGGACACGTATGACGTTTTTACTTTTGGACCTAGATTAAAATGTATCAAGACAAGTTATTGCTGTTCGAATATTATGATTTATAATATATTGATTTATGATGATTTATGTTATCTTATGTTTACTTTGCGCGTGCGCGAATGAATGTATTTATTAAATATTGACACCCAATAGTGTCACGAGTAATGAAACAATATGTGGCGCCCCGATGTATAATCCGCCTTTGGTCAGGGTGTTACAGTGGGTATCCCGTAACAGAGGAAGAAAAGTTAGAGAAAACTTTCTCCACGTTTCATGCATCAAATATAAACTTGCAAACACATTATCGTTTGCAGAATTTTAAAAGATACTCTGATCTAAATGCATTACTCCTTGTAGCAGAGAAAAATAATGAATTATTGATGAAAAATCATCAATCTTGTCCCACGGGTTCATTAGCAATACCAGAAGCACATGTTGCTCATAAAAGTTCTCATAAAAATTCTGATCATAAATGGGAACAAAGTCGAGGACGAGGCCGTGGACGTGGACGTGGTCATTTTGACAAAAGGCATTTTAATGATCGTAAGCATCCATTCAAATGGAACAATAACTCTTACGGTCGTGGTCGTGGCCGTGGTCGTGGTCGTAACCAGAGAGCCAATAATTATCATGTCCCACACAATACCAATTCCAACCACCAAAATAAATGGAATGAAGCTGGTAGGTCCGAAAACAATGGCACTTCATGTTTTAGATGTGGAAGTACAAACCACTGGGCAAAGGCTTGTCGCACAGCTCCACATCTGTGTGAACTGTACCAAGCCTCTCTAAAAGGAAAAGAGAAAGAAGTGAACCATGTTGATAACTTTAATAATATCAATGCTGAGCTGAGCATTGAAGACTTTGGGGTGGAACTTTGAAACAAAGTTACTTGACTACTATAATTAGATGCAATTATTAAGTGTGTTCTCATTATCTTTAATTATGTAGTTTCTCTTTCATTTACTACTTGTGTTTCAATTAAATAAAGTTCTTATTAAAATATCATATGTCTTCGTTATACACTTATTTTTTTTTCTTAATATTTTTCAAGATTTAAAATGAAAATCACCGGAGCACAAGATCAAACAAATGAAGAAGATATATTTATAGCGGATAGTGGAGCCACGCATACTATACTTAGATCTAAAAAATATTTTTATAAACTGAAACCAACAAAAGGGATCATCAATACAATATCAGGTCCTACAAACTTGATAAAAGGAGTGGGAAAAGCTAATTTAGCATTACCAAATGGTACAAAGCTCAAAATAGAAAATGCTTTATTTTCCCCAAAATCAACAAGAAATTTGTTGAGTTTCAGAAACATATATCATAATGGATATGATACTCAGTCAAGGACTGTTAGTAATGAAAAATATTTGCATATCATAAGCAAAGATCAAATATTGGAAAAATTGCTAATGCTCCATTCTGGTTTGCATTATACATATATAAATGTGCCTCAAGCACATATGGCAGTCAAAGAAAATTGTTGCGATTCTGGTATCATAAACTTATGGCATGACAGATTAGGCCATCCAGGATCCACAATGATGAAAATGATCATTGAAAATACACATGGGCATCCACTGAAAGGTCAAAAGATCCACAAAATAGATAAAATGCCTCAATGTATATCTTGTTCTCTTGGAAAATTAATTACAAGGCCTTCGCCATTAAAAGTCGATAAAGAAACACCAATGTTTCTTGAAAGAATTCAAGGTGACATATGTGGACCAATTCATCCACCATGTGGACCATTTAGATACTTCATGGTCTTAATAGACGCATCCAGCAGATGGTCTAATATCTCTTTATTATCGACTCGTAATGTTGCTTTTGCAAAATTTCTTGCTCAAATTATCAAATTACGTGCACATTTTCCGGATTATACCATTAAAAGAGTAAGGCTTGATAATGCGGGAGAATTTACATCACATGCTTTTGATGATTATTGCATGTCTGTGGGAATTGTTGTAGAACACCCTGTTGCTCATGTACACACACAAAATGGCTTAGCCGAGTCGTTGATCAAACGCCTACAGCTAATAGCTAGACCATTAATAATGAGGACAAAACTTCCTGTTTCTATTTGGGGTCATGCAATTATGCATGCTGGATCATTAATCCGCGTGAGACCAAGTGCAAATCATAAATACTCTCCCACACAACTTGTTTATGGAAATGAGCCAAATATCTCTCATCTTAGAATTTTTGGTTGTGCTGTGTATGTTCCTATTGCACCACCACAACGCACAAAAATGGGTCCCCAAAGAAGGTTGGGAATATATGTTGGATATGAAACATCTTCCATCATAAGATACCTTGAACCTTTAACAGGTGATGTATTTACAGCACGTTTTGCTGATTGTCATTTTAACGAGACAATGTTCCCAGCATTAGGGGGAGAAATGAAAAAGCAAGAAAGAGATATATCATGGTGTATACCATCATTGTTACACCTAGACCCAAGATCAAAACAAAGTGAGACAGAGGTTCAAAAAATAATACATCTACAAGAAATTGCAAATCAGTTACCTGATGCATTTACTGATATAAACAGGGTCACTAAATCTCATATACCAGCTGCTAATGCTCCAGCTCGAGTTGAGATTCCAAGCAAGCAAAATAATAATAATGCACCTCATGAATCCCAAATACGTTTAAAACGTGGAAGGCCAATCGGTTCAAAGGATAAAAATCCTCGAAAAAGAAAGGGTTCTGAGAAGGATACTGACCCTAAGGAAGGAATGATTGACAAAACCTTCCCTCAGGAAAGAATAAATGATATAACATTTCATCAGGAAGAAATAAATGATTCCAATAAAGAATTGTCAATAAACTATGGTAAATCACATATAATGTGGGATCGAGATGAAATGGAAAATATTGATGATATATTTTCTTATTCTGTGGCAAGCGATATCATGGAAGAAAATGATGACCCTGAACCAAAATCTGTAGATGATTGTAAAAATCGACAAGATTGGAACAAATGGAAAGATGCTATGCAAGCTGAATTAAACTCACTAAACAATCGAAAGGTTTTTGGACCTATTGTCATTACATCAAAGTCAATGAAACCTGTAGGATATAAATGGGTTTTTGTGAGAAAACGAAATGAGAAAAATGAAGTTACAAGATATAAAGCAAGACTTGTAGCTCAAGGTTTTTCTCAGAGGCCAGGAATTGACTATGAAGAAACGTATCCTCCTGTCATGGATGCTATTACGTTTAGATATTTAATCAGCTTAGCAGTCTCTAAAAATTTAAAGATGGGCCTTATGGATGTTGCCACAGCTTACTTGTATGGATCACTAGATAGTGACATCTATATGAAAATTCCCGAAGGATTTAAACTCCCCGATGCAATAAGCTCAAAGCCTAAGGAAATGTATTCCATCAAATTACAAAGATCCTTTTATGGACTGAAACAATCTGGAAGGATGTGGTACAATCGTTTGAGTGATTATTTGATAAGCAAAGGATACACAAATAATCTTATTTGTCCATGTGTCTTCATCAAGAAGACAACATCAGGATATGTGATCATAGCTGTGTATGTTGACGATCTAAATTTAATTGGGACACAAAAAGAAATTAATGAAGCAATTGCTCTTTTAAAGAAAGAATTCGAAATGAAAGATCTTGGAAAAACCAAATATTGTCTTGGTTTACAAATTGAGCATATGCATAATGGGATACTTGTGCATCAGTCAACTTATACTGAGAAACTCTTAAAACATTTCAATATGGACAAAGCAAATCCTTTAAGCACACCGATGGTTGTTAGATCACTCAATGTTGACAATGATCAATTTCGTCCTTGCGAAGATAATGAAGAGATTCTTGGTCCCGAAGTACCACACCTCAGTGCAATTGGAGCACTTATGTATCTTACTAACTGTACAAGACCTGACATTTCTTTTGCAGTTAATTTATTGGCAAGATTCAGTTCATCCCCTACTAAAAGACATTGGAATGGCATTAAACATATTTTTCGGTATTTAAAAGGAACTGTTGATTTAGGTTTATTTTATCCTAACGATTCAAAAGAAGGGTTAGTTGGTTATGCAGATGCAGGTTATTTATTTGATCCCCATAAAGCAAAATCTCAAACTGGATACGTATTTAAGAATGGAGGAACTGCGATTTCATGGCGTTCTCAGAAACAAACACTCATTGCAACATCTTCAAATCATGCTGAAGTCATTGCATTGCATGAAGCTTCAAGAGAATGTGTATGGTTAAGATCTATGTCACGACACATATTGATTTCTTGTGGACTAGAGAAAGATCGAATTCCAACTCCTATCTATGAAGATAATGCAGCTTGTGTCTCGCAAATGAAGGAATGATATATCAAAAGTGACAGAACAAAGCATATACCACCAAGATACTTTGAGTATACTCGAGACCTTATTAAAGACAATCAGGTTGAAATGAGATATGTCCAGTCCAGCAACAACTCAGCTGATCTTTTCACAAAAGCACTTCCCACAGCAACATTCAGGAAACATGTTCATGATATTGGCATGCGCCATGTACGGACAATGTAACGACCTACAATTTGAGGGGGAGCTATATACTGCACTTTTTTTCCCTTAGCTAAAGCTTTTTCCAATTGGGTTTTTCTTTAGCAAGGTTTTTAATGAGGCAGTACTTCAAGACCTCGAAGTTTTGAAAATGTGTCATCCAAGGGGGAGTGTTGTGAACCACCGACACTATTTATGAATGACACATTTCAATTTTTGTCAAAAGACATTGGCCAAAAGAACACTCAAGATGTAATTAATGGTCATGTTCGTCTCCTGTACATTTACCTTTTGTGTAGTATAAATACTACAACGATGGAAATGAAATATCATCCCAGTAGATTTAACAACTCATATATCTCTTCACTCTCTTGTCTATTAGATATAATAAAGATCAATTATCATTTCAATAATTTTGTTATAATTAGAGCTAATATTATAACAAATAATACATTTTGTCATTTTTCTTGTCAAAGAAACTTATTTACATTTTGTAAAACTCTAGTGAACTTTAATGGTGGTGACAGGTAGGTTTTGTTCTAGCAATTTTTAATGGCAGCGATAGACCTAGCGTCGTTCTAGATCTATTAAATGATTTCAACATGGTTAGCAGGTTAAAAGAGAGAAAATGACAACCGAGAAAATAAGAGCTTCAAAAGATAATTTTATCCCCCTTTTATTTTATTGCTTATTTTTATGTTTGTACGCCCTTTACAAATTATCAACATAAACCTTACGCTTGTAGGGTTTTCACTTAAACTTATTTCAATAAATTTAGTAATTACTTTAAAATTAACAATACTTGATCTACGGAATGCAACATGATAAGTACTTGTATTTTAAAGAAAAGTATAAGACATAGTTAATTGTACTAACGGTCTAAGTTATTTTTCATTTCCGGGGCTAATCATGCGATATGATCTAAGCATTTGAGTCATGTGTGCAATTAACTCTTTAGGTAAAACTTAGTAACAAATTAGCTGAAAATAGGCAAGTGATTCATGTACTTTAAAGAGAGCCCGGTCGGGCACTGGCCACTAGACACACTAGGCCGGTTCAGAGATACCAACGGCCCGATTCTTTTTCTTTTAATTTCCTTTCTCATTTGTGGGCCTAACTTGATGCTTGTTTTCATTAATCTACCCAAGGCCCAATAGTAGCCCCAATTTCTTTGTATTTCTTTTTTTCTTGAAGCCCATAAAAATAATCCAACATCAATAGTTTAGGCTAGAGGTGAAAGAAAAAAAAGGATTCTAGACCCGACAAGGCAGTTCCTACTCAGAACCAGACCTGATCTGACCCGACCCGCGGGTACAGACTGGGTTTTGGGTTTCTCCCCCAGAACCGGAACCGACTAGGTTCCGCCAGATATGGTTCCACCAATACCCGATCAAAACCTAACCCGACCCTACTTAAAACCGATAAAAACCCGACAAACCCAATCAAACACCCGACCATACCCCGAACCAGTTCCTACCCAACCTGATTCTTGAATTTTGTTGAACATATACAAAACCAGTTCCTACCCGATTCCACTTCCTAAAAATACCCAATTTATACACCTCTAGTTTAGTTTTACCAGTCATATTTAAAACCCAATTAAACTTCACTATCCACAAATGGATTAATAACCATTAAACCCAATAGTTTCTAATAAATCTCTTTATGTGTGTAAATTCATCACACCTACTTTAACCCAAAGCGATTTTAGCTTTAACAGTGTTTGATCAATTTATCAATGATCATGTTCGCATACTTTAATTTAATGCTTTTAACTCCTTTTTCTCCATAACCTACAAAACTTGAAAACAACTTGTGAAGTTACTTTGACCGATAGCTATTCATCAAGATTTTGTACCAAATGATCTTGGTGGTTGTAAAAGTTTACAAACTATTGATCAACTAAATTTAGTGTTACTGTTTAAGAGTATTGTAAATGCATATGTTATGTATCGCGAATGGTGAGGGAGGAGTGTGCCACGTCTGATCACGCTCACAGGAACTTGACGATATCCTTGCATAAGTGGTGAGTTCACACACATTCGTGTGATTTAAAATAAAACTTTTTTTTAACTATATGTTAACTTTTTAAAACGGCTTAAGTTAAAAAAAATGTATATTGTTTTTGACACTCCTGTATATACCATAAAACATGTTTGTAATTTCGGATCCTAAGTCATAAGTCGGTGAACAACTTTAACAAAAGTAATGTGCACAAATTAAATAAAACAAATATGTGTGATGAAGGAAGGATCAATGAAAAATCTTCTTTTCCCACCTGTTGAACAATATGAGGAACCAACATAGAAAAGTCGGTAATTGTTGGTTATGTTTCCTAATTACAACATGTATGTAATTGTTTTGCAATTATAACTGGTAATGTCTTGACTAATAAGTTACATTAGTTTATATAAAACGAGTTATGGTTAGACATTATTGAACATTTAAAATGCGACCGAGTTAGGGTTTATCAAAGAAAAACATGATATGCAATTACCGAGTTAGGGTTCATCATCCTCGGAGCTGCAACATTACATTTGGAGATAAATAATTACAAATTACATAAAGATTCATAATATGATAATTAAAACAACAACAAAAAAATGAATTCATATTAAAGAATCAAACCCACTATCTTATTATTCAATAGCCAAAACAACTACAAATTTCTCAACACAATTCAAACAATGTAATGTACTCTTGGCGAGTTTTATTTCTTTACACTTAGATATAAAAAATAATGAACGAATTAAAAATGATTACAATTAATTTGCAAAGTATCGGGCAAAGTAGATTAACATATAAAACATCTAGGGAAGAGCACCACAAATCCTCTGAATGACTCCTTCGTTACCGGTTAACGGCCTTATTTCACTCATCTTCACCATCGCAGCTGCAAAATCCGACTTAAACTTTGAAGGATTGTTGCTATATTCTCTAACAATACGGTCTGTTGATCCGCCACTAAACAACACTTGATCCGATTCAAGAAGACCCTTCTTTTGTATCAAGTTCTTGAAGTAATTGTAATCAAACGAATTAGGCGTCACCAAATCTAGTGGTGCAAGATTTTCGTTACCATCGTTTATAGGGCAACCACGTCTACGAGTGCTAGCAAATCCTGCATCAATGTCTGATCCATTACTGTATATCCTATCACGGAACAAGAAGCATTGAGCTTGTCCGATAGTATGAGCTCCTGCATTAATCCGACCTCCAATATTAGCATACATTTTGTTTTATACAAAAGATAATGAATCAAACTAGTCGGTAATAAATTAAGCACCTGATAATGCAACCATGTCACGAGCACTAAGTCCGTTATCACCAAAGGTTTTAATAAGTGAATCTAGCGGTGCTTTAAAACTAGGAAGACTAGTTTCTGCTAGAACAAGACTAGCGGTGGTTGAGTCTCTTCTTCCGAGCTTTACAGACCATGATGGACCACCAACCATTTCTGACGCATCACGCGCGGCCACAGTTAGTACATCTGCACATGATACAACTCCAGGACAGAGCTTTTCAACTTCAGATTTTGCCGCCTCTATCACTTCATAACCTCTTATTGAACCCTTATTAGGCAATGCATTCTTTTCACTTACGATTGAAGGACCATCATCTAACAAGATTGATGCGTCACAACCCTACATATAAAATGTTACCAACAACGTTACAATCTAATGTGATTAACATACGGCATGCATGTTAAAAATATATGCGTTTAAGCTTATTAGTACCTGAACAAAGCAGTCATGGAAGTGGAGGCGAAGGATGGAAGCCGCCATGCGACGTTCACGTGATATAGCTGTTCTGATGGTAGTCCTGATCGTACGTAGTGCATTGGGGCATGAACCGTCATAGAATGTGGACGATAACTGTGCTTCACATGGTGTATTGTAAGTAACGGAAAGAACTAGCAAGAAGAAGATAGGTGTAATAATACTTGGAGAAGCCATTTGAGCTAGGGATGTTTTGGTTTCTTTGCATTGGTATGATGTAAATGAAAGAGCATGGGGGAGATTTATAGTGTTTGTGGTAAAGCGTGTGGTGAAGGTGTCTTTCTATGATCAACAATTGTATATTTTTCTGACTTTGTTCTCTTGTTGTTGGTTGATGCATGGAAGCTAGCTCAACAAACTTTTTTATAAATATGACCTTTTCATCAAGTCAATAAAGTTAATGCTTAATCCAAATATATAAATAATATATTCATTCTTTAAGTTGTGTTTCATAGACTATGCAGGCCAGGACAAATCAAACCAATATATATTTAGACGATCATTTTTTACACTTTCTAGTCATTTATAATATAACATTTACGTCTAACTGTGTGCGTGCAATTGATGTTGTACGGTGTGTTTTGTTGTTTGTTCGCTTGTATCTCTATTTCTGCTTTGCCAAGTGTTCGTGGTTTCTTGTACATGCCTTTTTTCTGTGCTTAGCCCACATTTTGGGCGTCCCCTTTATGATTCCATCTTCGTTCTCATATCTCAATAAAACACACAAACAACTTACGAAAGTTGCCCTCTTCCTTCAATCGTCTTCTACTCCGATTTGTCTTATGTTTTAATTTCAGTTTTTTTGTTGCAATCTGAACCGGTACTAAACATTATCAGGTTACATGCATTTGCAATTAACTTAATATTTGATGGAATACTAAGAGATGTTTGTTTTATTGGGTCTATCAAACTTTTCATTTATGAACCAAAACATTAATATGTGTAGTCGAAATGTTTAAAATAAGTGAAGTGGCTGGCACTTAAACTCCAAACGACCACAAGTGAGCAAGGTATTATAATAATATTAGCGCAAATACCACAAAAAATCAATATATTTTATGGTTTTAATCACAAAAGTCCTTCAACTCGACTTTCGTATATATTAAATTCCTTCCTTCCGCTTGTTGAAGTTGAACATAAAAGTCCCTCAACTTAACTTTTGCGTATAAAAGTCCCTCAACTCAACTTTTACATATGAAATAATATATAACATAGTATCAAGATCCTCATCCTCAAGGTCCATTGTTAAAGAGTTTAACATTTCTCATCTTCAGACTTTCTTCCTTTCTTCATAAGTAGTGTCATAAAATATTCTCTTTATCATTTGTGTATTACTTCATTTATATAATAGCACGTACATAACCCGTAAATAAATAACACATAAAAAATAATATAATGTTTGAAAAAACAATATTACTACGTACCATTAGTAATAATTTAATATCAACTCAATATATACATACAATCAAATGATATGAAACTTAATAACTATAAAACTTAATATATAGATATTATCAAACAGGAATGTAAGTTAAAAAAAAAACATTTAAGCATGAAAAATCAAGAAACACAAATAGGTGATATCAAACAAGAATAATAAACGGCAATATATATCAGTTCATTCGTGTTGTTCAATTTCAAGTTTGTTTATTAGAGCATTCTCAACCCATCCTATAAATTTTTGTGAGATGTTTTTGCAAATTATATGATATAGTTAAGAGTGGTTGTGAAGTAGAGAGAAAAGTTAATGATTTTTTGTAAATTGGGGGAAACTTGTTTGCCCGCATTTATTTTTTAATATTTGTTGAAATTGGTTGTGAGTAAAGGAGAGATAAACTGTAATGATAATGATATAAAAAATATTATTTAATTGAACATGGGGAACAGGCTGGGAATGCTATTCACTTATATTCCAATTACATACCTTGTGTCGATCTCAAGTTGTAAAGATTTGCCGATTGTTAGTTTCATGTTCGTAACCATGAGTTGTCGTTTTAGTTTACTAGGATTTATATACAAAAGTTGAGTTGAGGGACTTTTATATGTAAAAGATTGAGTTGAGCAACATTTCTATATGAAAGTTGAGTTGAAAGACTTTTTTGTTCAAATTCAATAAGTGAAAGGACTTTTGTATGCAAAAGTTGAGTTAAAGGACTTTTGTGAGTAAAACCAAAAAATATGTTGGTTTTTTATGGTATTCATCCACAATATTATTGCACTATTATTTCATGGAGTGAGACTGGTGGTTACTCAAGTTATCGAGTCCAAATGACTAAAAATTGGCATAGTTCGTGCAGGTGGTGAGGGAGTTCGACTCATTTTTGACTACATGACAGATTTATCAATCAGGATGAAAGTTGCTTAGAGTGAAAGGATGAACTTTTTTGGGTTTTCTGGTCGGGTTTCTCGGATTGAGGTATTCAGCTTTTGTGTTTGTCAAAATCTATCCAGGTTCTGACCCAGTATATGATGGCATATGATGGCTTAATTAGGTTGTCAGGTTTCGACTTACTAAGATGGGCGTAATGTGAATTTGGGATATGGCATGTAATAGGTAGCATTAGGCTCTCATACACATATTGGTCCATTTGAAGAATCGACCCATTGTAAATAGTCAACTTTTTTATGATTTTCATGTCTATAAAGTCCTCATGGTATTATAATAGTTTAAAGTCAAACTATCAATGGAAACTTTCAAATGGACTACACCCACCCTGCAACATGAGACGCCAAAATACTAGTTTGTTTTTAAATTTGTAGTTGATACTATAAATTTAAACAAATTTTTTTTTTGTTTCAGCTTTTATACACTTCTATATATTTTTTGTTGAAACTAATTTATATGACACATAAAGTACTTTTCACTCTTGAAAAACTTTTATATTGTTTAAAACTAGATTTTCTGTACTTAATTATTATATATAGATTTTGATAAGAGAATAAATTATAAAACTAATGACCTGCAAAATAAGTTATGTAACTTAGATTTCTATAAAATATTTATCAAAACAAACAAAAATAATAACCATCACTACTACACAAAAGAGTATTATTTGTGAGTTTCTGACAAATTTCATTGGTTTTGATGAAACACCTTATCGACGGAAAATTCATTGGTAAATCTAGGATTGGATTTTCGATAAAACTGTCACGTACCATGATATTTTCAATAATGTCATGATTAAATCTACTGGATTATCGAGGGCGGAACCGTGGTGAACGTTCAAAAATTTCGTTAGTGTAATCCATGGCAAGTGTTTGTATACCATCATAAAAGAGTTGTATGTCACTACAGGTCGTTCAGCGGTCAGTATAATTAATCACCAAATTAGAAGTCGGTAATTCATCGAAGTCAACATTACCCACGTTAATAATCATAACGGAGTATCATGGAAGGATTCTCCTTAGTAACTTTCTTCAACGAATTTCCAATACAATGCTCCATTGGTGATTGATTTAAATTTATCTTAGATGCTGATATTTATTACAAAAACAAAACTAAATTTTAAGGTAGTTATGAAAGGAAATGAAAAGAGCAAAATTGTTCTTTTCTCAAATGATGTGACTTTGTGACTCAAGTCTATGTAGTTAATCTGTTCAGATTTTTTTTCTTCGTCTAGTTTGGTCGAAGCATGTTATTTTATACCATCACAGCTTTATAAAAAAAAAAATAGTTTGAGATTATCCTTTCATATTTCTTGACTTTGATCTACATAGTAGGATGAAATATGAAAATTTTTTATCTATAACTAGCAAACATGTAAAGAAAATTATAAAATCTGTTAATGTATTGAAAATGTTGGGTTTAATTTCTGTTTACAGCCCGTGTGGGGTCGGCCCGAGGGAAGGAGGCGATGAGGCCAAATTCTAAATGGGTAGGGTTATATTAATTGTAATTTCTTGTTGACTAAGTTAGGGTTAGTAAGGATTATTATTATAAGATCTCATAACCGAGTTATGGTTTTAGAGACAGTCTTTGTAATCAGGGTTTTTTGAGCCTATATTTTCCTTGATTAATAAAGCATTGGGAGTTATCCATGTTCTTGTTTTTGTCTTTTGATATCAATTCAAACTTGAATTGGTATCAGAGCGGAATCGTTCAAGGACATGTGAAGAAGCTGTTCGGATCGTGGCAGGGAAGACCGAAGAGGTACAAAGCGGCTCCTAGGGTTATCGATCAAGCATACTCGGGAAAGTTCTCAAGTTCGAGGTTGTTGGCTGAAATCAAAGTTCTGGGTACACCTTTGTATTACAGCCGTCAAAGAAAACGCGGGGTGATGGCAGACAACGCGCCGCCACCAACAAAGGAAGGTAATTCTGTTTCACTTCAATGTCCGATGCTCAACAAGACCAACTATACCGTATGGTCCATGCGCATGAAAGCTATTTTCAATGTGCATGGGGTGTGGGATATGATTGATCCAAGGACGAGTAGAGATATGAAAAAGAATAATATGGCAATTGCTCTTTTATTTCAAGCTTTACCGGAAGGGCATATTATGCTGGTTGAAAATAATGAAACCGCTAAGGAGATGTGGGATGCAATTAAATCTCGTCATCTCGGGGCGGATCGAGCTAGAGAGGCGAGACTACAAACGTTAATGTCAGATCTCGAGAACTTAAAGATGAAGGAGACTAGTACGATTGATGAGTTCGCTTCGGAGATATCCGGGTTTGCTTTTAAGGTAGCCGCGCTTGGCTCTGTTATTGAAGAAACGAATCTGGTTAAAAAGTTTTTGAATGGGTTACCAAGGGCTCGGTTCATTCACATGGTGGCTTCAATTGAACAGGTAGTTGATTTAAAAACTATTGGTTTTGATGATGTTGTAGGTCGTCTTAAGGCGTATGAAGAACGAATAAAAGACAAAGATAGCAAAGTAGAAAACCAAAGCAAATTAATGTTCACCAAAGCTGAATCGAGAAAGAGTCGCTCCTATGATCAGTTTAAGGGGCGTGGTCGTGAAAGTCAAGCAACCAGAGGCCGTGGGCGAGGCCGAGGTGGAGGACAAGGACGAGGTTCGGGTAATCCTAGTCAAAATCGACCTGATGACCGAACTGAGGTGCAATGTTTTCAGTGTGATGAGTTTGGACACTTTGCCTCGAGGTGTCCGGAGCGACAACAGAAAACTGATCAGGAAGCAAACATTGCCGAGACAGAACCATGTGACCCGACAAATTTCATGATGAGGTGCATACATGAAACTTTTCACCTTAACGAACAGAAAGTGATACCAAAGAACTTCGAATCCGAGTCAATGGAGGAGAACATTTGGTATCTTGACAACGGAGAGTCAAATCATATGACGGGAAACTGGTCTTATTTTTCGAAGTTAAACGAGCGGATTTCGGGAAGGGTGAAGTTCGATGATGATTCGTGTGTGGATATTAAAGGAAAGGGGTCGATCTTGTTCATAACCAAGACCGGTGAACACCGGCTCTTATCCGATGTTTATTTCATACCGAGCCTAAGAAGCAACATCATCAGTCTCGGTCAGACCACAGAATACGGTTGTGATGTTTACATGAAAGGTGAGTACCTGTCCCTACGTGACGAAGCGGGAAAGTTACTTATGAGAGTTCAAAGAACAAAGAACCGTCTCTATAAGATCAAGTTGACTGTGGGAGTTCCGGTGTGTTTGCTCGCCAAACTTGACGATCCCGCATGGCTTTGGCATGCCCGGTTAGGGCAACTAAACTTCGAGTCTATGAAGAATCTGAGCACCACGGGTTTGGTACGTGGCATGCCTAATATTATTCATGCTATTAATATTTGTGATTCATGTTTAGTAGGTAAACAGACACAGAAACCGTATCCGAATCAAGCAACGTTTCGAGCTACGAAGCCGCTTGAATTATTACATGCAGATTTATGCGGGCCGATTACACCATCATACCAGCGGGAAACCGATATATGTTTCTGATTGTTGATGATCTCACCCGTTACATGTGGTGCTTTCTGTTAAAGTCCAAAGATCAGGCGTTTGAGTTTTTTAAACGTTACCGGGCCTTAGTCGAAGTCGAGATGAAGTACAAGATCGGTGTGTTACGAACGGATCGTGGGGGTGAGTTTACATCCCACGAATTCAGTAGTTGGTGTGAGAAGGAGGGGATAAAGAGACATCTTACAGCTCCATACTCACCCCAACAAAACGGGGTGGTGGAGAGACGTAATCGATCGGTTATTAGCATGGTTCGTTGTATGTTGGCAGCGATGAAAGTACCAAAGAAGTTTTGGGGAGAGGCGGCAAAACATGCGGTTTATGTTCAAAACCGAAGTCCCACAAAACCAGTTGTTTCTAAAACTCCATATGAAGCCCTAGTTGGAGTAAAACCGAACATTGAGCATCTGCGTGTGTTTGGTTGTGTGGGGTTTGCATTTGAACCAAAAGTTAACCAGCAAAAGCTTGACGACCGCAGCCGTCCTATGGTATATTTTGGGACCGAACCAGGTTCAAAAGCCTATCGTATGTATGACCCGGTTCAGCGGAAAATATGCGTGAGAAGAACGGTGGAATTTTTTGAAAAAAAGAGTTGGTCATGGGAGGTTAACGGATCTGCATTAGAACCCGAAGACTTGATTGTCGAGTTTGACATCAGTAGTGCAACCTGAGTCGGATGGGGCTGCATCGGAGCCCAACTCAGGTACGAGTACCCATAATATTCCGGAACATGAAACGGGCCCACAAGCTCAACCGGAACATGTCCTGCAGGCCCAAATCAAAACAGGTCAGCCCAGTACAAGTCATAATACAGAAGCTGAAGTAGTTCCATTAAGGCATCAGCCCGTGCACACTCGGTACCGACACGGCTAAGAGATTTCTTTATCGAAGATAGGGTTAATCGGGGTGAAGATTATGAGTTTTTGTTGGTTGATGATGATGAACCAACAAAGTTTGCTGATGCTAAGGATGATCTAAACTGGGTAAATGCCATGAAGAGTGAGTTGTGTTCGATTGAGAAAAACGGTACATGGAAGTTGACCGATCTTCCAAAGGGGCACAAAGCGATAGGGGTAAAATGGGTATACAAGGTAAAAAGAAACCCAGATGGTACTATTAATAAATACAAGGCCCGTCTCTTAGCGAAGGGGTATATTCAGCAACATGGAGTTGATTTTGATGAAGTGTTTGCCCCGGTTGCTCGGATCGAGACGGTGAGGTTGATTTTGGCAATGGCCGCGCTCGAGGGTTGGCAAGTTCACCATCTAGATGTAAAATCGGCGTTTTTACATGGTGATCTCAAGGAGGAGGTGTACGTTTGTCAACCGGAAAGGTTTGTGAAAGGAGGGGCTGAACACAAAGTATACCGTTTGTCGAAGGCGTTATAAGGGTTACGACAGGCACCACGTGCTTGGAACACCAAACTGGATGCAACATTGAAAATGTTTGGTTTCAAAAGATGTCTCCATGAGCAAGCCATCTACACGAAGTATCACGGTAATGAATTGCAAGTTGTCGGAGTATACGTGGACGATTTGGTGGTGACCGGTACAAGTCCGACTCTCATTGCTAATTTTAAACAGTATATGGAAAGGGAGTTTGAGATGTCAGACTTGGGAAAATTGTCTTATTATTTGGGAATTCAAGTCACACAAGACCCAAATGGTGTGACAATTTCTCAAACCAATTATGCAAAGAAGATTCTCAAAGACGCCGGGAATGACCGAGTGTAACCCGACAAAGTGTCCGATGGAACCTGGGACTGTGATGTCAAAAGACGAAGACACCGGTTGACCTGACTATGTACCGAAGAATGATCGAGTGTCTACGGTATCTTTTGCATACTAGACCGGATTTTTCGTTTGCGGTTAGTATTGCAAGTCGATACATGCAGGAGCCAAAGAACTCTCATTTGCAGCAAGTAAAGCACATATTAAGGTATGTGAAGGGTACTCTTGATTACGGGGTTCGGTACAGGTATGGTGGGAATCGTGAGCTAGTTGGATATAGTGATAGTAGCCATGCATCGGGTAGAGATGATGGTAGAAGTACGAGTGGAATTGTGTTCTATTTTAATGGGTCCCCGGTAACATGGTGTACTCAAAAGCAGACAACTGTTGCATTGTCTTCGTGTGAAGCCGAGTTTATGGCTGCAACTGCAGTCGCGTGTCAAGCACTTTGGTTGCGTGACATCCTTACCGAGATTACGGGATGGTTAGAGAAGCCGGTTCTTATTAGAGTTGATAACGTTTCGGCGTTGGCACTCATGAAAAACCCGGTGTTCCATGGTAGGAGTAAACATATCCACACTCGTTACCACTTTATACGCGAGTGTGTTGATCGTGAGCAGGTGATGGTTGAACACGTGAGCGGTTAAGAACAAAAGGCGGACATCCTAACGAAGCCTTTAGCTCGAGTCAAGTTTGTTGAGATGAGACAGCTTCTTGGAGTTGAAGACATCCCAATTTCGGTTCAGAAATTAGGGGGGTGATTTTTGGGTTTAATTTCTGTTTACGGCCCGTATGGGGTCGGCCCGAGGGAAGGAGGCGATGAGGCCAAATTCTAAATGGGTTGGGTTATATTAATTGTAATTTCTTGTTGACTAAGTTAGGGTTAGCAAGGATTATTATTATAATATCTCATAACCGAGTTATGGTTTTAGAGACAGTCTTTGTAATCAGGGTTTTTTGAGCCCATATTTTCCTTGATTAATAAAGCATTGGGAGTTATCCACGTTCTTGTTTTTGTCTTTTGATATCAATTCAAACTTGAGAAACTGAAGTGTAAGCATGGCTATTGACCGTGTTCAACAAAGTGAATTTTGAGTTACTCGATTTAATAGAATGGAGTTATTTGAAATCAATCTGAAAATTGAGTTGAAGTTCAGAATTCAATTCAGGACCGTTCAAAATTTGGATTCGGTTCGAGTTTGAAATGCTTCATTTCTAATTAGTAAAAAAATAAAATTCAACTAAAAAAAAACTGATAGTGTTACCATGAAATATAGGTGAATAATAAAACAATAATTATATTGAACTGTTGTGCTTTTATTTCTTTACACTTGAAAGAAAAATAAATGAATGAATCAAGAAATGATTACAAGAGTAATTTCCAAAGCATAAAAAAAAAGAAGTAATCAGTGTTGAAAACAATTATGGAAGAGCACCACAAATCCTCCGTATGACTCCTTCCTGACCGGTTAACGGTCTAATTTCACTCATCTTTACCATTGCAACTGCAAAATCCGACTTGAACTTTGAAGGATTGTTGCTATATTCTCTAACAATACTGTCCGTTGATCCGCCACTAAACAACACTTGATCCGATTCAAGAAGACCCTTCTTTTGTATCAAGTTCTTGAAGTAGTTGTAATCAAAGGAATTAGGTGTCACCAAATCAAGAGGTGCAAGATTTCCGTTTCCATCGTTTATTGGGCAACCACGTCTACGTGTGCTAGCAAATCCCGCATCAATGTCTGATCCATTACTATATATCCTATCACGGAACAAGAAGCATTGAGCTTGTCCGATAGTATGAGCTCCTGCATTAATCCGACCTCCAATATTAGCATACATTTTGTTTTATACAAAAGATAATGAATCAAACTAGTCGGTAATAAATTAAGAACCTGATAATGCAACCATGTCACGAGCACTAAGTCCGTTATCACCAAAGGTTTTAATAAGTGAATCTAGCGGTGCTTTAAATAAAACTAGGAAGACTAGTTTCTGCTAGAACAAGACTAGCGGTGGTTGAGTCTCTTCTTCCGAGCTTTACAGACCATGATGGACCACCAACCATTTCTGACGCATCACGAGCGGCCACAGTTAGTACATCTGCACATGATACAACTCCAGGGCATAGTTTTTCAACCTCAGATTTTGCCGCCTCTATCACTTCATAACCTCTTACTGAACCCTTATTAGGCAATGCATTCTTTTCACTTACGATCAAAGGACCATCATCTAACAAGATTGATGCATCACAACCCTACATAAAATGTTACCAAAACCGTTACAATCTAATGTAATTAACATATGGCATGCATGCTAATCATATATTAGTACCTGAACAAAGCAGTCATGGAAGTGGAGGCGAAGGATGGAAGCCGCCATGCGACGTTCACGTGATATAGCTGTTCTGATGGTAGTCCTGATTGTACGTAGTGCATTGGGGCATGAACCGTCATAGAATGTAGACGATAACTGTGCTTCACATGGTGTATTGTAAGCAGCAAAGAGAACTAGCAAGAAGAAGATAGGTGTAATAATATTTTTAGAAGCCATTTGAGGGATGCTTTGGTTTCTTTGAATTGAATTAATGTTCGGTGAGAGATGATGTAAATGAAAGAGCATGGTGGAGATTTATAGTGTTTGTGTAAACCGTGTTGTGAAGATGTCTTTGTTTGATCAACATTTGTATAATGTTCTGACTTTGTTCTCTTGCTGTTGATGCATGGAAGCTCATCAAAACTTTTATTTGACTTTTTACCAAGTCAAGAAAGTTAACTTCCTCATATCCCTTTTAAAAATTGTTATATGTAAACATGTATCCAATGCCAGCTAGTAGTGTATTGAAATAAACAGAAAAACAACATTAAAATAATAAAATCATTCTTTTAGTTGTGTTTCATAGACTAAATCAAGCCACATCTATTTAACCCGGGAGAATTAGAAATTGTCAAGACAAATGAAAAGTCAATATTACATGTGTATAATTTAAAAGAAAAAAACAATATTTTAATTTTAGTTTAAAATACAACGTACGTTCATGTTAGTATGGACAACGACTAATAAATTCTAGTCCTTTCTTTTTTTAAATTGTAGTAGCTACTGTAAATTGAAACATTTAGTTTTTTTTAAACAGATTTATATCGAACGTAAAGTACTTTTCATTTGTGAAAAACTTTTATATTGTTTAAAGCTAGCTAGGTTTTGTGTACTTAATATTTCATATAGGCCTTGATAAGAGAATAAATTACAAAAACTAATGACTCCTAAAATCAAGTTAATTATATATAACTAATTAGATTTCTGTAACATGTATATCAAAACAGATTAAAATAATAATAATAACTGTCTACGGATTTCTAACATATTTAATTGGTTTTGGCGAGAACGAATGAAAATCTATTGATAATCAAAATTTCGATAAGATTTCCAAATTAAATCTGATGGATTATCGAGGATGGAACTATTGGTGAATTTTCAAAAATCATTAGTAGTCCATGGTAAATTAGTGTACTGTTATCGTAGAAGAGTTGCCTGTCACTAGAGGTCGAGAACCTGTCGATAATCTATCACCAAATTAGTTGTCAGTAATTTATCGGAGTCAACATTATCCATGTTCATATTTACGCGGAATTATACATACGGATTCTCTTCAACAACTTTCATCAATGGATTTTCGGTAAAATGCTATGTTGGTATATTGATTTGTTTAGTAGCGTATATATATTTAAATTTATTTTAAATGCTGATAATTATCAAAAGAAAATTAAATTTTAAGATGGTTAAAAAAGGAAATGAAAAGATAAAAAAATGTTCTTTTCTCAAATGATGTGACTTTGCCTCTCATGACTCTGAGGTTAATAGCTTGATATATATGATTGTTTATTGGATTACATCGAAACAGAAGGCAAGCCGGCAACAAGCTGCGCCGCTACTCCTTTTTGAATCGCAAAACCCAATCTTTTAAAAACTATATTTGCTGATCTTGGAGTCATAACATTACTATGCATGACCCGCTGAACACGGGTAAGTAGCTTGAGATTTACTTTTCATGTTTCTTGAATTTGAGTTTATCGCCCATTAATGCTATAAACTAGACCCACTAATAATTTATACACCCTGTTCGTTCGTGCATGTGATGCATGCATGAAAGCACATAATTTTAATAAAATTGTTTAATATTACAAAATTAAAATTAAAGAACTCAGAACCAAGTGTTTTATCTTTAACTAGTACACATGTAAAGAAGATCATCAAATTTGTTAATTGTCTAAATGTTATGTAAGCATGGTTACTGAGTACAATGTTCACCGAAGCGAATTTTAAGTTACTCGATTTAATAGATTCGAGTTATTCGAGATTTGAAATTTTGAAGCTGAAAATTGAATTGTGGTTCAAAATTTGAAATTTTAGTTCGGTTGAAACAATTCGATTCATATTTATATAAAAATATAATTCAATTTAAAAAAAACTAATAGCGTTGTCATAAAATATAGGTGAACAATACAGACTGTTGTACTTTTATTTCTTTGCACTTGAAAAGAAGAATAAATGAATGCATCAAGAAATGATTACATGAGTAATTTCCAAAGGATCAATTAAAGAGTAATCGATATTCAAAACAGTTACGGAAGAGCTCCACAAATCCTCCGTATGACTCCTTCTTGACCTGTTAATGGTCTAATTTCACTCATCTTTACCATTGCCACTGCAAAATCCGACTTGAACTTTGAAGGATTGTTGCTATATTCCCTAACAATGTCATCCGTTGATCCACCGCTAAACAACACTTGATCCGATTCAAGAAGACCCTTCTTTTGTATCAAGTTCTTGAAGTAGTTGTAATCAAATAAATTTGGTGTCACCAAATCAAGTGGTGCAAGATTTCCATTTCCATCGTTTATAGGGCAACCACGTCTACGTATGCTGGCAAATCCCGAATCAATGTCTGATCCATTACTGTATATCCTATCACGGAACAAGAAGCATTGAGCTTGTCCGATAGTATGAGCTCCTGCATTAATCCGACCTCCAATATTAGAATACATTTTGTTTTTAAGAAAAAGATAATAAATCAAACTAGTCGGTAATAAAGTACCTGATAATGCAACCATGTCACGAGCACTAAGTCCGTTATCACCAAAGGTTTTAATAAGTGAGTCTAGCGGAGCTTTAAAACTAGGAAGACTGATTTCTGCTAGAACATGGCTAGCCGTGGTTGAGTCTCTTCTTCCGAGCTTAACAGTCCATGTTGGACCACCAACCATTTCTGACGCATCACGAGCGGCCACAGTTAGTACATCTGCACATGACACAACTCCAGGACAGAGCTTTTCAACCTCAGATTTTGCCGCCTCTATCACTTCATAACCTCTTACTGAACCCTTATTAGGCAATGCATTCACTTACGATCGAAGGGCCATCATCTAACAAGATTGATGCATCACAACCCTACATAAAATGTTACCAAAACCATTACAATCTAATGTAATTACCATATGGCATGCATGTTAAACATATACATTTAAGCTAATTAGTACCTGAACAAAGCAGTCATGGAAGTGGAGGCGAAGGATGGAAGCCGCCATGCGACGTTCACGTGATATAGCTGTTCTGATGGTAGTCCTGATCGTACGTAGTGCATTGGGGCATGAATCGTCATAGAATGTGGACGATAACTGTGCTTCACATGGTGTATTGTAAGTAACGGAAAGAACTAGCAAGAAGAAGATAGGTGTAATAATACTTGGAGAAGCCATTTGAGCTAGGGATGTTTTGGTTTCTTTGGATTGGTAATTTGGTATGATGTAAATGAAAGAGCATGGTGGATATTTATAGTGTTTGTGGTAAAGCGTGTGGTGAAGGTGTCTTTATATGATCAACAGTTGTATAATGTTCTGACTTTGTTCTCTTGTTGCTGGTTGATGCATGGAAGCTAGCTCAACAAAAATTTTATAAATATGACTTTTTCATCAAGTCAATAAAGTTAACTGCTTAATCCAAATATAAAAATAATATTATTTAATTAAACATGGGAACGGGCTGGGAATGCTATTCACTTATATTCCCATTACATACCTCGTGTCGATCTCACTTTGCAAAGATTTGCCGATTATTAGTTTCATGTTTGTAACCGTGAGTTGTCGTTTTAGTTTACTAGGATTTATATACAAAAGTTGAGTTGAGTGACTTTTATATGCAAAAGTTAAGTTGAGGGACTTTTATGTTCAAATTCAACAAGTGGAAGGACTTTTGTATGCAAAATCGAGTTGAAGGACTTTTGTGAGTAAAACCAGAAAATATGTTGTTTTTTTATGGTATTCATCCATAATATTATTGCACTATTATTTCATGGAGTGAGACTGGTGGTTACTCAAGTTATCGAGTCCAAATGACTAAAAATTGGCACAGTTCGTGCAGGTGGTGAGGGAGTTCGACTCATTTTTGACTACATGACAGATTTATCAATCAGGATGAAAGTTGCTTAAAGCGAAGGATGAATTTTTTCGGGTTTTCTAGTCGGGTTTCTCGGACTGAGGTATTCAGCTTTTGTGTTTGTCAAAATCTATCCAGCTTCTGACCCAGTACATGATGGCATATGATAGCTTAATTAGGTTGTTAGGTTTAATTAGGTTGTGAGGTTTCGACTTACTAAGATGGGCGTAATGTGAATTTAGGCTCTCATACACATATTGGTCTATTTGAAGAATAGACCCATTGTAAATAGTCAACTGTTCATTTTTATGTCTCTAAAGTCCTCATGGTATTATAATAGTTGAAAGTTTAAACTATAAATGGAAACTTTCAAATGGCCTCCACTCACCCTACAACATGGGGCGCCAAAATATTAGTTTGTTTTTAAATTTGTAGTAGGTACTACGGGTATAAATTTACATAATTTTTTTTTTTTTTTTTTTTTTTTTTTTTTTTTTTTGTGTTTTAGCTTTTATACACTTCTATATATTTTTTCTTGAAACTAATTTATATGGAACATATTCTTGAAAAACTTTTATATTGTTTAACACTAGATTTTCTGTACTTAATTAATATATATAGATTTTGATAAGAGAATAAATTATAAAACTAATGACCTACAAAATAAGTTATATAACTTAGATTTCTATAAAATATTATCAAAACAAACAAAAATAATAACCATCACTACTATACAATAGAGTATTATCTGTGAGTTTATGACAAATTTCATTGGTTTTGATGAAACACCTTATGGACGGAAAATTCATTGGTAAATCTAGGATTGGATTTTCGATAAAACTGCAACGTACCATGATATTTTCAATAATGTCATGATTAAATCTATTAGATTATCGAGGGCGGAACGGCGGTGAACGTTCAAAAATTTCGTTAGTGTAATCCACGGTAAGTGTTTGTATGCCATCATAAAAGAGTTGCATGCCACTACAGGTCGTTCAGCGGTTAGTATAACTAATCACCAAATTAGAAGTCGGTAATTCATCGAAGTCAACATTACCCACATTAATAATCACAACGGAGTATCATGAAAGGATTCTCCTCAGTAATTTTCATCAACGGATTTCCAATATAATGCTCCATTGGTGATATTGATTTATTAGTAGCATATATATTTAAGTTGGATTTTATCCCCCGTATTACGGGGGTTGTTTTACATTATTCGTTTTTAATATTTATATATGTATATTTGGATTTTAATTTTATTTATTGTAAGAAAGTTAATAATTAATACTTGAGGTTTGATGATAAAATGGTTTCACAAATAAATGATATGTTATAATCCGGTTTAAAAGCTATCTGGGTTTGGTGATACCCATTACCCGTTTATTTTCTTTATTATAAAATTGTTTCTTAATTATAAATAATATTTTTTTTTTAAAATAAAATAGGATATTAATTTTTAGTATATCCTAATTTTATAGGATTTTCATATCAAATATTTTATGAGGTTAATTTTTAATATAATGAGATGTTATAACCTGTTTAAGAGCTATCTGGGTTTGGTGAGACCTTTACCCGTGAATTCGGGTCAAATACGTGAAAAACCATCATTTACAAATAAAACAATCTGATGGCGAGAGAATGGTTGTTTTACATTTTTCGTTTTTTAATATTTATTTTTTGGATTTTAATTTTCTTTATTGTAATAAAGTTAATAATATACTTATGAAAGAGTTTCATAAAGAATTGATATGTTATAACTCGTTTAAAAGCTATCTGGATTTGGTGACCCGTGACCAGCTTATGTTTTTTACTATAAAATTGTTTATTAATTATAAATAATATCTTTTTCTTTTTAAATTGGATATTAAATTTTAGTATATCTCTATTTTATAGGATTTTCATATCAAATAATTGGTAAGATTAATTTTTAATTCAATGAGATGTTATAACCCGTTTAAGAGCTATTTGGTTTTGGTAAGACCTATACCCATGAATTTGGGTTAAATCAATGAGAGGTCTCTACTTAAAAATCAAGCAATCTGGTGAGTTTTCCATAAAAGAGGGGAGCGACCACATCACGACACGTAGGATTTTAGGGGTTTCGTCTATATATATTATAGATTTATCTTAGATGTTGATTTTTATTAAAAAAACAAAACTAAATTTTAAGATAGTTAAGAAATTAAGGAAATGAAAAGAGCAAAATTGTTCTTTTCTCAAATGATGTGACTTTGCGGCTCAAGACTATGAGGTTACTCGGTTGAGATTTTTTTTTCTCCGTCTAGTTTGATCGGAGCACGTTATTTTATACCATCACAGCTTTAAAAAAAATTGCTTGAGATTCACCTTTCATGTTTCTTGACTTTGATCTACATAGTCGGATGAAATATGAAATCCGGGATTACCAGCCCAAAAATGCGATTTTCAATACAAATATAAAAGCACATAACATACATAATAAAATTGTTTAATATTTACAAAACTAAATTAAGAACTCAGAAAATTTTTTATCTTTGACTAGCAAACATGTAAAGAAAATTATAAAATCTGCTAATGTATTGAAAATGCAATGTATCCATGGTTATTGTCTGTGTTCAACAAAGCGAATTTTGAGTTACTTGATTTAATAGAATGTAGTTATTTGAATTCGGTTCGACTCTGAAACATTTCATTTTTACATAGTAAAAAAATTAAAATTCAATAAAAAAAAACTGATAGTTTTACCATGAAATATAGGTGAATAATACAAACAATAATTATATTCAACTGTTGTGCTTTTATTTCTTTACACTTGAAAGAGAATAAATGAATGAATCAAGAAATGATTACAAGAGTAATTTCCAAAGCATAAAAAAAAGAAGTAGTCGGTGTTGAAAACAATTACGAAAGCGTACCACAAATCCTCCGTAAGACTCCTTCCTGACCGGTTAATGGTCTAATTTCACTCATCTTTACCATTGCAGCAGCAAAATCCGACTTGAACTTTGAAGGATTGTTGTTGTATTCCCTAACAATGTCATCTGTTGATCCACCACTAAACAACACTTGATCCGATTCAAGAATACCCTTCTTTTGTATCAAGTTCTTGAAGTAGTTGTAATCAAACGAATTTGGTGTCACCAAATCAAGTGGTGCAAGATTTCCGTTTCCATCATTTATCGAGTTGAAGGACTTTTGTGAGTAAAACCAGAAAATATGTTGTTTTTTTATGGTATTCATCCATAATATTATTGCACTATTATTTCATGGAGTGAGACTGGTGGTTACTCAAGTTATCGAGTCCAAATGACTAAAAATTGGCACAGTTCGTGCAGGTGGTGAGGGAGTTCGACTCATTTTTGACTACATGACAGATTTATCAATCAGGATGAAAGTTGCTTAAAGCGAAGGATGAATTTTTTCGGGTTTTCTGGTCGGGTTTCTCGGACTGAGGTATTCAGCTTTTGTGTTTGTCAAAATCTATCCAGCTTCTGACCCAGTACATGATGGCATATGATAGCTTAATTAGGTTGTTAGGTTTAATTAGGTTGTGAGGTTTCGACTTACTAAGATGGGCGTAATGTGAATTTAGGCAATCATACACATATTGGTCTATTTGAAGAATAGACCCATTGTAAATAGTCAACTGTTCATTTTTATGTCTCTAAAGTCCTCATGGTATTATAATAGTTGAAAGTTTAAACTATAAATGGAAACTTTCAAATGGCCTCCACTCACCCTACAACATGGGGCGCCAAAATATTAGTTTGTTTTTAAATTTGTAGTAGGTACTAGTGTACTACGGGTATAAATTTACATAATTTTTTTTTTTGTGTTTTAGCTTTTATACACTTCTATATATTTTTTCTTGAAACTAATTTATATGGAACATATTCTTGAAAAACTTTTATATTGTTTAACACTAGATTTTCTGTACTTAATTAATATATATAGATTTTGCTAAGAGAATAAATTATAAAACTAACGACCTACAAAATAAGTTATATAACTTAGATTTCTATAAAATATTATCAAAACAAACAAAAATAATAACCACTACTATACAATAGAGTATTATCTGTGAGTTTATGACAAATTTCATTGGTTTTGATGAAAACACCTTATCGACGGAAAATTCATTGGTAAATCTAGGATTGGATTTTCGATAAAACTGTCACTTACCATGATATTTTCAATAATGTCATGATTAAATCTATTAGATTATCGAGGGCGGAACCGCGGTGAACGTTCAAAAATTTCGTTAGTGTAATCCACGGTAAGTGTTTGTATGCCATCATAAAAGAGTTGCATGCCACTACAGGTCGTTCAGCGGTTAGTATAACTAATCACCAAATTAGAAGTCGGTAATTCATCGAAGTCAACATTACCCACATTAATAATCACAACGGAGTATCATGAAAGGATTCTCCTCAGTAATTTTCATCAACGGATTTCCAATATAATGCTCCATTGGTGATATTGATTTGTTAGTAGCGTATATATTTAAGTTGGATTTTATCCCCCGTATTACGGGGGTTGTTTTACATTATTCGTTTTTAATATTTATATATGTATATTTGGATTTTAATTTTATTTATTGTAAGAAAGTTAATAATTAATACTTGAGGTTTGATGATAAAATGGTTTCACAAATAAATGATATGTTATAATCCGGTTTAAAAGCTATCTGGGTTTGGTGATACCCATTACCCGTTTATTTTCTTTATTATAAAATTGTTTCTTAATTATAAATAATATCTTTTTTTTTAAATAAAATAGGATATTAATTTTTAGTATATCCTAATTTTATAGGATTTTCATATCAAATATTTTATGAGGTTAATTTTTAATATAATGAGATGTTATAACCTGTTTAAGAGCTATCTGGGTTTGGTGAGACCTTTACCCGTGAATTCGGGTCAAATACGTGAAAAACCATCATTTACAAATAAAACAATCTGATGGCGAGAGAATGGTTGTTTTACATTTTTCGTTTTTTAATATTTATTTTTTGGATTTTAATTTTCTTTATTGTAATAAAGTTAATAATATACTTATGAAAGAGTTTCATAAAGAAATGATATGTTATAACTCGTTTAAAAGCTATCTGGATTTGGTGACCCGTGACCAGCTTATGTTTTTTACTATAAAATTGTTTATTAATTATAAATAATATCTTTTTCTTTTTAAATTGGATATTAAATTTTAGTATATCTCTATTTTATAGGATTTTCATATCAAATAATTGGTAAGATTAATTTTTAATTCAATGAGATGTTATAACCCGTTTAAGAGCTATTTGGTTTTGGTAAGACCTATACCCATGAATTTGGGTTAAATCAATGAGAGGTCTCTATTTAAAAATCAAGCAATCTGGTGAGTTTTCCATAAAAGAGGGGAGCGACCACATCACGACACGTAGGATTTTAGGGGTTTCGTCTATATATATTATAGATTTATCTTAGATGTTGATTTTTATTAAAAAAAACAAAACTAAATTTTAAGATAGTTAAGAAATTAAGGAAATGAAAAGAGCAAAATTGTTCTTTTCTCAAATGATGTGACTTTGCGGCTCAAGACTATGAGGTTACTCGGTTGAGATTTTTTTTTCTCCGTCTAGTTTGATCGGAGCACGTTATTTTATACCATCACAGCTTTAAAAAAAATTGCTTGAGATTCACCTTTCATGTTTCTTGACTTTGATCTACATAGTCGGATGAAATATGAAATCCGGGATTACCAGCCCAAAAATGCGATTTTCAATACAAATATAAAAGCACATAACATACATAATAAAATTGTTTAATATTTACAAAACTAAATTAAGAACTCAGAAAATTTTTTATCTTTGACTAGCAAACATGTAAAGAAAATTATAAAATCTGCTAATGTATTGAAAATGCAATGTATCCTCTGTGTTCAACAAAGCGAATTTTGAGTTACTTGATTTAATAGAATGTAGTTATTTGAATTCGGTTCGACTCTGAAACATTTCATTTTTACATAGTAAAAAAATTAAAATTCAATAAAAAAAAACTGATAGTTTTACCATGAAATATAGGTGAATAATACAAACAATAATTATATTCAACTGTTGTGCTTTTATTTCTTTACACTTGAAAGAGAATAAATGAATGAATCAAGAAATGATTACAAGAGTAATTTCCAAAGCATAAAAAAAAGAAGTAGTCGGTGTTGAAAACAATTACGAAAGCGTACCACAAATCCTCCGTATGACTCCTTCCTGACCGGTTAATGGTCTAATTTCACTCATCTTTACCATTGCAGCAGCAAAATCCGACTTGAACTTTGAAGGATTGTTGTTGTATTCCCTAACAATGTCATCTGTTGATCCACCACTAAACAACACTTGATCCGATTCAAGAATACCCTTCTTTTGTATCAAGTTCTTGAAGTAGTTGTAATCAAACGAATTTGGTGTCACCAAATCAAGTGGTGCAAGATTTCCGTTTCCATCATTTATAGGGCAACCACGTCTACGTGTGCTTGCAAATCCTGCATCAATGTCTGATCCATTACTGTATATCCTATCACGGAACACGAAGCATTGAGCTTGCCCGATAGCATGAGCTTCTACATTGATACGACCTCCAATATTAGCATACATTTTGTTTTTAAACAAAGATAACAAATGAAACTAGTTGGTAATAAAGTACCTGACAATGCAAACCATGTCACGAGCACTAAGTTTGTTATCAACAAATGTTTTAATAAGTGAGTCTAGCGGCGCTTTAAAACTAGGAAGACTGGTTTCTGCTAGAACAAGTGTAGGTCTCGAAAATGGATCCGACAACGAACGGCTTTGTTCGTGATAAGTGCTCGAGACGAATATAACGATAAAATAAAGGAACGATCTCGTAACCGGTACAAAAGATTCATAATATTAAACGAACCGATCCCACCCAAGGTGAGCTCCCCTTGGGTGGTTGTTTACACCATCAAAAACACACACATAAATGAAGACAACATTGTAGGTCCCGATGTCGGGTGGATCTAACAATGTTCTTGGATCAACCTAACTTAGTGCTAGCGAAAATCACACTAAGCCACCTAAGAGGTCTAGGATCTTGAGATATTATTTTCGGGTATAGTGAGAGAGAGAGAGAGAAACGAGAGAAAGTTAGATAGAGTAAGTGTATGAAAGTTAGAGAATTTGGCAAAAGGTCCTTGTTTCTCATGTCATGCTCCCTATTTATAGAGGAGCATGCATGAGAAATGGTTTTATTTCCAAACTACCCAATGGGCTAGATTACAAGTTTTTCCCTTGGGCCATTTCCCTTGGGCCATTACATACAAAATGAACTACTAAAGCCCAAAACATAATAAACCAATACAAAAGACTAATCATAAACAAATTGGGCCTAACAATCTCCCTCTAGTCTTTAGTATTGGAACCCGTCGGTGTCGTAGACCAAACATTCATCCTCGGATAGTGGAGTTCAACAAGTATTCGGACGAACTTGTTGAAGGCTTCAACTATCCGGTCTGTATTCTGACGACCCAAATCCTCAGCGGTTCCCAGTGGTGAGTTGTAAAGCTTCTTGACATCTTCTATGTGTAGTCTCATTAGCTCATGCTCATCAAACACTCGAATCTCGTGCATGTCACGGCAATGGATGACGGCCTCACCGGTTTTATTATCAAACTCCCAATCAATAAAATCTCGGACAGTGTTTGGAAGATAGGGCTCGCCATGATATATCTCATGACAGTCTTTTGGCGCCATGTACCTCCACATAATACGGGGCTCTCCGGTAGTTGGGTCTATTTCTCTTGGGTTCTTGTACTGGCGACCCTTATTCACTTCAAAATCTTTGTAGTTCTCTTCTGATTGACGATAAAGTTGAGTGGTGACCCATCCTTTGGGTGTGTCGTCATACTCACCACGTCCCAGAGCTTTTGATAGATAGCGGAGGTCTAGTTCTGGCAACGACTTCAGCTCGTGGTGGTTAAGATAAATAAGGTCTCCACTGTATCTTCTGATGGCCCAAACACTGTTCCGCTTATCATACTTCGCATAAACAATCAGCGAATCGTCATGATAAGGGTAGTTGAGCATGCGGGCACACGCACGACTTGACAAAATGTGTGACTTTCTCTTCTTCTTTGGTGGTTGGTGTGTCAAGTTGGCGGTTGGATCAGTTGTGGGAGCTTGTGAGGTCAGAACTTGAGCTGGAGGAGTGTCTGGATTTGGCGAGTAGTTGAGAAAGTCTTCTTCCACTGCCTCTTCCTATCACCCTTTTCGTAAGCATAATCAGGCTCATCAGCAATCTTTAACACCCTTCTAATAACCCCTTCCGTAATCGTCAATTCATTCCCAGCAACCTTTGTGGTAAAAGACAGAGAATCATCAGCAATCTTGGCAAACGCCTAGAAGTCCAAAACCCATTTGTAATAAACAGTTGGGTCGGCAGAGATAGCATGTGCAAGGGGTGATTGCTTAAGCCCCATGACCATAGACGTGAACACTTTGTCCCCTTTAGATTTTGGAATCTCAAGGGCACAAAATTGATTATAACCAAGGATTAAGTCCAAAACAGTCCAGGAGTCCAAACAGTCCATTGGTCCAAAACAGTTCAGTAGCCTCAGTCCAATCCTTCTGAAAAATTCTCTAAGTGTAAGTTTTTCGCATGGCCTTAATTTCGCATCGCATGGTCATGCGAAGCGAAACAGATGGTTGTTTCGCATCGCATGGTCATGCGAAGCGAAACACATTTCATGCGAAAAACTTAAACTTATCCATCTTTCATTCCTTTTCTTTCCTTGGGTGTCACCTAGACACAAATTATATTTCTGGAGAGTTTGAAGGCAAACCCCTTTGATTTACTTGGTCAACTTGACCCATGAAACTTCGAACAACCCTAGATCTACAAACTTTATACAAACAGACCTAAAATTAAAATCTAATGATGAATAACAAGATCTTAGAGGCCTAAAAACAGTTTATAAACATAAAAGCAACACAATTTATGATGATCTATCTCCAGATCTAGCCGACGGTTCATATGAACCACCGCCTTGATCTGTGTGAACCCAGAGAGTAAGAGGAATGGAGGAATCATGGTGTTTTGATGATATACCGAGGGTGTTGGATCTGGATTCAATGTCATAGTTGATAATGAGGGCCGGATTGTTGATGATTTAGAAAGTAAATTAGGGTTTGAGATGAAAGGATGAAAGAGAAGAGAGAGTGTGAAAACTGAAACGTTTGGTGAATAGTGAAAGTGATTTTGGTGACCCATATATATAGGGTCAGCCTATCTCGCAATAAGGTTAAAACATCACGAGTATTCACCGAAAATACACTCTCGGTCATCGGTCTTTAAAAATATTTGCATTTTCAAACCCCGAAAAACATTTACCCACCGAATCCGAGCACTTGTCTATTTGTTTGATTTTTCTTTTGTCGGTCCGTGACCGTTAACGTTTGCAAGATCGATATCTTTGTCAAAGTAAAAACAAAATAAACGAATACAATAAAAATAAAAAATAAAATTAAAATAAAATAAAATTAAATTAAAAATAAAACTTAAAATATTAAATTGTACAAGTACTTAACATTTTAGAAAACAAAATAAACTAAAACAAAACAAAAGAAAATTTAAAACATTTTGAAGTTAAAGATAATATTGAATTAATTTACATAGTTATTTTCTTTGATTAATTTACAAAGAACGATCCCGACATGGAATCATATTGATTTGCACAGCCCTAGATCATGTTTCCATTTTGAAATTATTATGACACAAATTCATCATTGACTGTAGATATTGTCCGTTTGTTTAACTTGACAAATGTTTTGGTGTTAACATGATACATTTGAGGTTCAATTAGGCACGGTACTTATGTGGTCCCCACTTAATCAGACATGTTACTGATTCCATCATATCTCGGGCCTAGTTTGTGTTGACATATCACCTCAACTTGACTTAAACCTTTCTTAGTTGATCACAGTACTCTTATTAACATACTTGACGCTTTATACTTTGTACACTAGACACTTTGTGTTTTGCACACTTGACTCGATCTAGAAAAGTTAAAATAAAGCAGAAGATTCAGGGCATTAACAATCAGATCTTGTATGACTACAAACAAAGAAAGTCCAAGGCTTGAATCAAAATAAATGAAGAAATAAAGCAGAATTAAAAATCCTAAATGACTCTTTTTCTTGATTTTTCATTTTGTTTTTCTGTTTTTCTTTTTCTTTTCTTGACTCTTTTGTTTTTCTTTTTCTTGCCTTTCCATCAGGCTTTTCTTGACTCAAATAGACACTTATTTCATAAGACGACTGTGATCAGGTAAAAACAGGCTTGGGTATGACATGTGTAATTACATTTCATCCTTCATGAATATGACTTCACGGAATCATGCAACCGCTTCTTAAACGTATAGCCACTAGCAACGGCAGTAGTTTTAGTTTATATCGCCCAACACTTACTTGTTTGTCATGCCTATTTACACATCAATGAATGACTTTGTAGTCTTTTGTTCTACTCTTTTGACGTGCTAGGATCAATACATACCAATGTACTATCACTTTCCAAATGGTCGGATCAAATTCTTAAAATTTAAAAATTTTAATTATCCGACTCCCTCTAAGCAGGAGGCTCCCTCTAAACGGGACAATTCCTTTTAGATTTTCTTAAAAGTAATATAAAATATTTTTGTTAAGTCAAGTGACTTGATTTTTGGTTTTTCTAAGAATAAATTTAAAATCTTTTTGGTGAGTTAAAGTTAACTCATTTTCTCCCTCTAAAATTGTGACATATTTTAAAAATATTTACAATTTTAAAATTTAAAAGATAAAATTTACTCAAAAGAAATCATGCCCAACGACTCAACGAGAAACAAAAATCGGGCACGATTAAAAGCTTTGGTAAAGAGACCTGCAAAGTTATAGTCCGTATGGACCCTTTTTATGTTCACAAGCTTAAGATCAAAACAATCACGAATAAAGTGTATTCGGATGTCGATGTGCTTAGTTTTAGTGTGCTGGACCGGGTTTTTAACAATAGCAACAGCCGCCTCATTATCACATTTGATTGTTGTATCATAGAAGTTCAAACCGTAATCCAGCAGCTGATGCTGGATCCATATCACTTGAGAACAGCAGCTGGATGCGGCAATGTACTCGGCTTCTACTGTGGAGGTGGACACGGTGACTTGTTTCTTGCACTGCCATGAGATCAATAGGTCTCCCAGGAATTGACATCCACCCAATGTTGATTTTCTGTCCAAGTTGCATCCCCCATAATCACTATCGGTGTAAGCATGAAGTTCCAAGGGAGACTCCTTGGGATACCAAAGACCCAACCGTGGTCTTCCCTTCAAGTATCTGAAAATACGCTTGACAGCAGTCATATGGGATTCTCTCGGGTCAGACTGATATCTGGCACACTGACAAACATGGAACATGATGTCTGGTCTGCTTGCAGTGAGATACATCATGGAACCAATCATTGACCTATAAAGGTGTTGATCGACTGGTTTTCCTGATGGATCAGGAGCGAGAACAGGTTGCGTAGCGATCGGTGTCACGTAGGCTGTTGAGTCCTTGAATCCAAATTTCTGAACAATGTCATGAACGTACTTTTCTTGGTGGATTAAAGTCTCGTCCTTCTTTTGTTCAACTTGTAAGCCCAGGAAGAAAGTCATCTCCCCTAAAGAACTCATTTCAAATCGCTTCTGCATACTCTCTGAAAACTCCTTGCACAGATTCTCATTCGTGGACCCGAAGATAATGTTATCAACATACACTTGAACGAGAATTAAATCACTCTTAACCTTCTTGACAAAGAGAGTTTGATCGACGATTCCTCTCTTGTATCCATTTTTTACTAAATGATCGGCCAGTGTGGCATACCATGCACGAGGTGCTTGGTGAAGACCATAAAGTGCTTTGTCAAGACGGTAAACGTGATCAGGATGATTTGGATCTTCAAAACCTGGAGGTTGACTGACGGTAGATCTCTTCTTTTACTTTCCCGTACAAGAAAGAAGTCTTCACATCCATTTGATACACTTTTGAAGTTCATGTACAAGGCATATGCCAGAAAGATACGAATTGCTTCCAATCTGGCTACCGGTGCATAGACTTCATCGTAATCAAGACCTTGACGTTGCCAAAAACCTTGTACACAAGCCGGGCTTTATTCCTTATGATCACCCCCTTGTCATCTTTCTTATTTTGGAACACCCATTTCGTTCTGATTGGCTTCTTATTTTATGGCTTCTTCACCAGCCTCCAAACATTCAACTTCTTGAACTATAACCTTGCATGGCTTCAACCCAAGAGTTCTCTTTCAGTGCAACTTTGTAGTCCTTGGGTTCCACCTGTGAAATAAAACAAGTAAAAAGACATCTGTTAATAGTACCAGAGGTGCTGCATGTTTGGATGCCAGCGGACGGATCTCCAATGATATTCTCAGTCGGATGTCGACGATGGATCGGTAATTGTGGAATTTTCTCGACTGGTTTTGCCTCAAGCTGGATGGTCAGGCTCTTTATGGAATGAAAAACAGTGGTCGCAGGGACAGAGGCACTTGGTTGAGGATCATTTCCAGCTTCTTCTTGATCAACCAAGTGTTTTGGAGCAATGGGACCTTCCCATAGGTTTTCATAGAATGGCACCACAACGACCGGAACAGAAGTTGAGTCGGTGTTACCAGAAGCTTCATTCGGACTTGGATCAACCTGCACATTTGATGCATCAACCTCCATTGCAGGACCTTGATTTTCTTCTTTTGAGGGAGGTGTGGGACAGATTCCACCACACTTGGTTCTGCAGGAGGTTGCTCTGCTTGTTCAACATGAACATTTTCTTCGTTGTCGGCTGACACATATGAATCAGTATCTGAATCAGTGATGTCTTCAACAACGGGCATTTTGGTGGTGTCAGCAGAGAGCTGCACATTATTGACCAGGGCTGGTTGATTAGCCGCTAGTTGTTCATTAAGTATAGGTGCAACAACTATATTAACATCTCCAAGATCTCTTAATACAGCATGCATCAGGATAGATTGATCATCAGCAGGTTGAAGTGGTGCAGAAACAACAGGGGAATTCGTTGGCACAACTGGGGCCACATACATCCCACGAAACTGCTTGAACAATCTTTCATAATCAAACATCCAGTCAAGACCATTGTGTGCATCAGTAGGGTTCAATTCTTGCCAATCAATGTTGAAAGACTCCAAGATCACTCTTGTTTTCTTGTTGTAGACCCAATAAGCACTTTTGTCAGCAGAATAACCAACAAAGTAGCACTTATCCGCCTTTTCAGCAAACTTGGAGGTTGTTCCAGCATTGGTTTGGAGTATGGTGCAGGGACATCCAAACGTTCTGAAGAAATTCACCCTTGGCTTCGTTCCATAGAAGACTTCATAAGGAGTCTTGTTTAGTCTCTTATTCAGAAGCACACGATTCTGGGTAAAGCAAGCTGCGTTGATGGCTTCACCCCAGAAGATCAATGGAAGTTTGGAATATGACAGCATAGTTCGAGCGTCTTCAACCAACGTACGGTTTCGTCGTTCAGCCACCCCATTCTGTTCGGGAGTGTAAGGTGCACTGAATTGACAAAGAATTCCCTTGTTGTAACAGAATTCATCCACCACTTTGTTGCAAAACTCCGTTCCGTTATCACTTCTGATACACTTCACCTTCTTTTCAGTTTGATTCTCAACCAGCACGATAAACCTAAGCAGAAATTGCGATGTCTTATCCTTGTGCCCTAAAAGAAATGTCTAACTGAAATGCGAAAAATCGTCAGTAATAACAAGACAATAGGCTTTTCGACCTATTGCCATTGGTTGAATTGGACCGAAGAGGTCGATGTGCAACAGCTGTAGAGTGGAATTTATGGAATTGACAGTCTTGGGACTGTGAGGGAGTTTGTGCTGTTTGCATTTAGAGCAGGATAAACATTTTTCAGCAAAATGAAAAGATTTTATTGGTAAACCCCTCACATGATCACCTTTAACCAACTTATTCAAGTTCTTAAAGTTGACGTGACCCAAGCATCGATGCTATAGAGATGAATCGTTCTCCGAGGCCTTGGACATCAAACAAGAAGCAGAACGCATGGAATAGTTGCTTCTCATGTCCAGAATATAAGCATCGTTGTGCCTCGGAGTACGCAACATGATCCACTCCTCAGGGACTTTAAAACCTGGTTTCAATATAAGACATTCATGTTCTGTAAACAGGGTTGAGAATTTCTTATCACAAATTTGAGATACGCTGAGCAGGTTGTGGTTGAGCTGTTCCACCAGGTTGACCTCGTCAAAAGTCAAAGTGCCATTTGAGACCTTTCCTTGCTTGGTTATCTCTCCTCCAATGTCACCGGCAAAAGAAATGTGCCGCCGTCGAATGGTTTGATGTCAAACAACAGCGACTCGTCTCCTGTCATGTGTCAGGTGCAGCCATTGTCTAAGTACCAAATACTGTTGACAAGCCTTCCAGGCTGACCCTACACATATGAACAACCAGTTTGCGGAGGGTTTCCCGAGACGCACTTGTCTCGGGAAAATTAAACACAAAATCACCAAGTTTAATTTTATGATTTCTGAAAATATACTCTTTTGGTGAGTCAGAATCTGAAGAGCAGTCCCTCGAGGAATTAGAATTATGATTTCCTTGGTTTTGAAACAGTTTTCTGGACTGCCTTCGTTTTGGTTTAGGCTTAACCACACAATCCTCTTGATTTGCCTTAGTGAAAACCTTTGAAGGGTTCTTGGCCTTTTCAGCTTCAGACCCCTTAGCTAACCTCTTCCTTTATCTTTGGGTTAGCCAGAAAGGTTTCTTGGGTTTCTCAGTTCTTTTGGGTCTGAAATCCGTCTCACTGGCTGAAGTATAAGTTTGGTTAGACATTTTCTTAGTTTGAGCAAGAAACTTAGAAAATGTCTGACCGAACTTACTATTGAAGTCTCTTTGTTGCCTATGCCAGTTTTTGCAGTGTCTTGCAAGATGAGACGGATTACCACAAACAAAGAAACATTTTCTTTGGTTACAGTTATAGATATCTTGGTCACTGAGATATGTGGGATGAAATGATGTGATAGGGTTAACATGTCTGTATCCTGTGTCTGTCTGATAATGATGAACATTTGAAAATTTTGAGGCAAAATAATTTGAATGCCTAGGTTTCTATTGAGAATAGTAATAGTTATTATCAACCTGATCATAGTATTGAGAACTATTGATATAATTTGTATTTTTTGAAAATGAGGTTTTCTTTGGTGGCACATATTTACAGGAAGTGTTTGGTTGTTCATTTTCAAAACTCAATTTCTCTTTTACTGAGTTCTCAACATTATGATCAATTAATGAGCACCTAGGACTGGTCTGTTCATCAACCTTGACTTCAATAGTTTCATCAAAAATAGTGTCACATTCTGAATCAGAAGAAGAACATTCACTTTCATTACAAAAATTTGTACAGCTTTCATCACTAGAAGTTTCACAAAATACAGCTTTTGATCCTGACATCAAACTTCTTAACATTGATTCACACACTTTATTACAGACAGGATTGTTAATTGTTTTTGTTAGACCCACACAAGACTCAAAATGGGGTTCTAACTCTCCTTTTGGCTTACAACCCTGGTAACCTTCCCACAATCACCATTTACATCACCTGCTCCACAAGACACATTGACGTTAGACTTATCAGATGATGGAATTGGAGCAGCTGATGGAGAGGTAGCAGAAACAACTTTCACTGGCTTTGGTACTTTACCAATTCCATATGCCATTTCTTCAACAGAAGAAGTATTATAGCTAAAGTGGGGCAAACTAGTATAATTATCATTCATCGGTGGAGGTACCGCTGAACAATCATATCCTAGCCCCGCTTTAACTTTAGTACTTCTTTGTGCTCCGATAAGATCATCTAATTTCTCAGATGATGTTTCAAATCTTTCAACTTGTTTTTCCTTTTCTCTTTTATCAGAAGCATCAAGTTTTAATTCTCAATTTCATCTTTTAACTCATTAATTATATTTTTATAATAGATGACATCTTGCTCCTTTATAAAATTCTTAAGTTAAAGATTTGCCACGTCATCATGATGAGTTTTTATCTTTTCAACATAGATCTTGTCAGCTTTAACATATTCAGCATTTAATTGACGAAGTTTTTCATTTTCTTTCAAAACTTTGTCTTGATGATATCTATAATATGTCACCTTATTTATGAAAGCTTGAGTACAAAGATTGTGATTTACCTCATCAATGGGTGATTCATCAGAACTTGCAGCTGCGGATGTGGATGCTTCCTCGTTTGTCGTGAAAGCCATGCTTGCCATGTTGAGAGGATTCTGCAGCTCTTGAAATTGATCATTCCAATCTATACCAACTTGGACCTCCGTTTGGGAGACAAGGGCCCTTGTGTTTGAGCTTGAGTTACCCTTGTGTGGATGATTTCCAATTCTTTGAGCTGGGCTGCTTGGCTTATGCACCTCATGCTTCTTTCCAGCCGCTTTGCTATTTTCTTCCTCTGTCACCTCGGTCAAACGAATATCATTGGCTGGCTTTGAAGGATTCGTGCATTCTCGTGAAAAGTGACCCATCTCACCGCAGTTGTAACACCGTAGCTTTGACTTGTCAAACCCGATCCTTTTCCTATCAAAATCCTTGAAGCTGTCTTTCCCATACATCTTCATGAAGTTTATGGATGTTTGCACGGCCATTGCCATTTGGTACTTGATATCCATCTTTTCAAGATCCTTTTGATTGATGTCTCTCAGATCCCCAATCTCAAATTGAGGTGGCAATAGATTTCCTTGCATCAACTCTTCATGGCTTGACAGAAAAGCATGAACTATAGCGATGTTTGATTCATTCAACAAGGGTAGTGCTTCACAGAAACTGGAGCTTTTGTTTGGCTGACTCTTTGATGAAATTCCATGGGCCTTTAATGCTTTCTCAACTACACTGTCAACTGCCTTTTGAAATGAGCTAGGCTCAGATGATCCAGATTGCCTTCCCGTTGAGATAAAGGCAGTAGTCTGTGGAGGAACACTTGATGAGTACTTTGGAGTAGACACAGGGTACACATTCTGCCAGGGTTTTGCTAATAAAAGCAGTTGGCATTGAAGATGCAGTACTCATCCCAGCTTAATTCAGAGAACTCAGATGATTATTCATTCTCATTTGCTCGTCCATTTCAAATGACTTGATGGTTGAGATCAAATCGGAGTTTGTCATGGCGTTCAAATTTGTGGTTCTCTTGATTGTAATTGTGTTGGTACTCCAGCTGTATGGCAGAGAATTTATCAACTTATGATTGACCTCAGAGTTGGTGATGTTGACACTTGCAGCTCTGACTCTTACCATTAATTTCTCAAATCTTTTCACCAAATCCAACACAGCTTCACCTTGACGATGATTGAACATGTTGAATTCTTCTTTCAATAGGGCTTTCTTGTTTTGCCTAATTTCAGCATTTCCTTCAACCTTCTCAACAAGAGCATCCCATAAACCCTTGGCAGTTCTATGTTCTTGTAGAGTCTCAGTAATCTCATTTGAAAGACAAACTGTCAAAGTGAGATATGCCTTCTTGTCTTATTCCAACAAAGTCCTATCATTATCATCATAATTTTCAGGAGTTTTTAGTTGTTCCCCAGCCTGAGTGACAGTCAATGGAACATGAGGACCTTGTTCAAAGCATCTCATTAAGTCAGAGTCAGTCAATGAGATAAAGTTCATGAACCTCCATTGAAGTTGGCAAAATTATCCTCTAAGGTCATGAATTTTGGAGGTTTTTGAGGTGTTTCCACTTGGTTTTCCAATAGCAAATACCCCTTCAACAGCTCAGAATCAGTGCTAGCCATGGTCTTAGCAGTCTCAAACACTTAACAGTCTTCAAACAGTTCAAATTTCAAAAACAGTCAACTTTTTCGCGCGAAAAAGTCTTTCACGCTAAGCGAAAAAGATTTTCCAAGCGAAGCGAAAAACTTGTGCGAGATGAACAGTGATGTGAAGAGAAATTCATTATGCGAAGCGAAACGCCAAGCGAAGCGAAAACCCAAGTGATGCGAAAATCCAGATGAAGCGAAAAAGTTTGTTATGCGAAAAAGTTTAGTTTTCTAGAAACAATCTTATTAGGGATTCGTTCACCTAATCTGTTAGTACTAGATCAAGGGTTGGTACACTAACTTTCATGCCATGCGAAGCGAAAAAGTTAACTTGTCATTTTAACAGATTCTCGATCCCGTAACACCAATTTTAACACTTTTAATCCCACAAATTTTAGATCTAAGGCAAGTATACTTTATATTTTCACCCAAGAACACAATCTAAGTCATGTTTATCAACTAGAAACCGATTCTTTTTGTGTTTTTTTTCCTTGTTTTTGATGTTTTTGTGAACTTTCTTGTCAATAACACTTCTTTTCTTCTTCTCAAGATCAAAACCCAAGGTTGTGATCCAAAAACCCTCAACTAGTGAGCCGAAGCTCTGATTCAAATTGTAGGTCCCGATGTCGGGTGGATCTAACAATGTTCTTGGGTCAACCTAACTTAGTGCTAGCGGAAATCACACTAAGCCACCTAAGAGGTCTCGGATCTTGAGATATTATTTTTAGGTATAGTGTGAGAGAGAGAAGCGAGAGAAAGTTAGAGAGAGTAATAGTATGAAAGTTAGAGAATTTAGCAAAAGGTCATTGTTTCTCATGTCATGCTCTCTATTTATAGAGGAGCATGCATGAGAAATGGTTTTATTTCCAAACTACCCAATGGGCTATATTACAAGATTTTCCCTTGGGCCATTTCCCTTGGGCAATTATATACAAAATGAACTACTAAAGCTCAAAACATAATACCAATACAAAAGACTAATCATAAACAAAATGGGCCTAACAAACATGTCACATTTATAGCAAAAAAAACATTCTAGAAGCATTCCCGTTGAAGTTAAACGCCCGTCGAAGTTCTCGTCTCGTGTCCGGATTTCTTGTCCACTTTAATTATTAACTTGACCATAAATATATAGCGGGTTTCGTACTTTGATATCGCAAGTCACATTTTTGGCCCTACAACAAGGCTAGCCGTAGTTGAGTCTCTTATTCCAAGCTTCACAGACCATGATGGACCACCAACCATTTCTGATGCATGACGAGCGGCCACAGTTAGTACATCCGCACATGATATAACTCCAGGACAGAGCTTTTCAATCTCAGATTTTTCCGCCTCTATCACTTCATAACCTCTTACTGAACCCTTATTAGGCAATGCATTCTTTTCACTTATGATCGAAGGACCATCATCTAACAAGATTGATGCGTCACAACCCTACATAAAATGTTACCAAAACTGTTACAATCTAATGTAATTACCATATGCCATGCATGTTAAGCATATACACGTTTAAGTTGATTAGTACCTAAAAAAAGTAGTCATGGAAATGGAGGCGAAGGATGGAAGCCGCCATGCGACGTTCACGTGATATAGCTTTTCTGATGGTAGTCCTGATCGTACGTAGTGCATTGGGGCATGAACTGTCACAGCCCCGACCCCTATACCCCGGGAGGGGAGCCGTGAACGTTGAGTGGTGGTATCGATGTTTATTAAAATAATTTGCAGTGGAATATTTCATCAGAACCGTAGTTAGGAAAATTAATCAGAGTTATAAAAACACCATAATTCTTATTTCATAAATTGGGATAAAAAAACCCCATTTTTATACAAACATATGTTTTATAGGGATAAACCCTAATTTACAAAACACGTTTCTTTATTCTGGTGACAAGCCACTTATTTAAGTTGGAAGCCTACAGGCATCATTCCTTTGTCTCTAACAAGTCACCTGAAACATGTTTAAAAATATTTGATCAGCAGGAAATACTGGTGAGTACATTCATTTATAAATGACACATTTTACAGTTACAGCATTAAGATGTTTTTACATCTGCCTGCTTACAAATTACCGAAATGTACTTGTCACTCGACCGTATCTGTGACTATGGTCATATTACTTATTGGCTAACACTTGTCCAATAAGGAACGTGGAAAGCCCAGTAGGCAAGCCTTGTATACAAAACCCCACAATACCAGTAGTAACCATCCCGTAAGTCTACAGAGACTTAATCACTGTAATGTATTTAAAATCGTTTGAAAATAATTGGACTATCTGTCATGAGTTTAATGGATTTAGAAAAGCATCATGACAGCATTGGAAAATCAGTTGTCTCACGCAAATGTGAGCTGTGCAAACTCGAATGTCTCACCTTGCAACTTTATATTTAACAAGCCTTCTGATGTTAAGCACCTAGATTAAGCACAATGTAGTATATCTATATTAGTTTAAACCCATAATTATAACGATAATCACGAGACATGAAACTTTACACGATGGCACAATGTCATACCTTGTTAAGGTAGAGCTTTTGGATTCGTGATATAAGTTCCTTTCGATCGGAGAGGTACCGTTACAATTACTCGGGTATAATACCAGTTTTTAAGAAGAGAGAAAATTTTTGAATGAGTTGTGAAGTCCAGATTTCTGCCCTATTTATACTTGAATTTGAGCATCTTCGCGTATCGCGAAGGAATCTTCGCGTATCGCGAAGTTGCAGTAAGGTTGTCTAGTCAGCCCTAGCTATGCCACGTGGCTCGACACGTGTCAGGTGACGTGCCAATGCTGCGTAACTTTTACGCGCCATTAAAGCGCCACATTGCGCCCATCGCACTTTGCCCGAGCCCGTGCGCGTCGGGTGCTTCGCACCCTCCGCTGGACTACTGGGTGTGATTTGGCACATAAGAATATTATCATGTGAACTCTCTTCCTTATGAAGAGCTTACAAATTTTGTAATCTAGCGATGTGGGACAAGAGTTAGAAATCCTATTTATACCATGGTGGAAGCCTTTCATTTTCTTCCCTCCACCAATGTGGGATGGAATTTTCCTTTATATTTTCCATTCTTCCTTTTACTTCTTCTCTTTTCTTTCTTATTTCTTCATTTCTTTCTTTGATTATTTTATTCTTTATTATGGTTTGTTATATGAACCGTCGTAGAATGTAGACGACAACTGTGCTTCACATGGTGTATTGTAAGTGATAGAAAAAACTAGCAAGAATAAGGTATGTGTAATAATACTTGGGAAAGCCATTTGAGTTAGGGTGTTTTGGTTTCTTTGAATTGGTATGAATGTATGATGTAAATGAAAGGGCAAGTTGGTGGAGATTTATAGCTAGTGTTTGGGGTATGTAAATCGTGTGGTAAAGGTTTCTTTGTTTGATCAACAGTTGTATAATATACAATGTTCTGACTTTGTTCTCTTGTTGCTGGCTGATGCATGGAAGCTGGCTCAACAAAATATTTATTTGACTTTTTCATCAAGTCAATAAAGTTAACTACCTAATCTCCTTATTAAAAAATTAAAATTGTAACGTAAAACATGTATCCAATGCCAGCTAGTAGTGTATTAAAACAAACAGCAATCCAAATATAAAAAGAATAAAGTCATTCTTTTAGTTGTGTTTTATAGACAAAATCAAACCGCATACATTCATTCATGTTATATGGATGACTCTTTCAGTCTATTAAGTTTTACAGGATGTGCTAATTAATTCTATTTAACCCGGAAGAAGAAAATGTCAGCACACATTAAATGCCAAATTTGTATATTTTAAAAGAAAACAACAATATTGTATTATTATTTTTGAACGATTACTTTTCTACACTATATTTGTCTTAAATCCATTATCTTCTATTTTACATCTTAATAATTATATAACCATCTCAGTAAAGTGAAACTGAGGCAATATTATTACTATAATTTATAATACAACCTAGTCTTTTCTTTTTAAATTTGTAATAGTTATTGTAAATTAAAACAGTTAGTTTTTTTATTTATCTATATTTCTATATATTCTTTTTTAAACTAATTTATATAGAATATAAAGTACATTTTGTTTTTAAAAACTTTGACATTGTTTAAAACTAAACTTTTTTGTACTTAATATTATATATAGACCGGATAAACAAAGAAGTTAAAAGAACCACGACCAAGAGCAAAAACGATTTTTTTGTCTTCATTAAAACGTCCAAGCACAAACTCGTGAAGGCCTCCACAATCCAACAATTTCTCTCTTGGTGGCTTGATTTTTTCAAACTGTCATCCGCTATATCACTTGTACCTCTTGCAATCTCCTCAATTTCTAGCCGTGATGACCTTCTTATCAAATAACCCAAAGGTCTGCTGAAGCTCCCCTGAGCTTTAATACATCAGTCACGGGCTCACGGCTATAATCCCCTAACATATTCTCTATCTTTGCCATGTCCGCTATAGTAAATCTGTCGCGCTATCAGACTATGAGATTCCATGAGAACAAACACTTCCCACTATAAGCAAATAATACATTTGAGAGACCCTTTCAGCCAGAATATTGGGTTTCTTAACTCACCGTTGCACTAGAGCTGCAACTGAAACACGACATGTTCTCCCATTGTCATAATATCTTCTGACTTGTTTAACCTTTTGAACTCGTTCATCTTCAGTCTTCACTCTAACTTTGGGTTTATCACTTGCAAAACAAACCCTCCTCTACTAATTAACGAGATTCTATGAACCTGACTTTGTCTTTCACTGGAACTGGATTTATTCCTTCATGTGGTATATCAACCATGTACAATAAACCTCTCTTTTTGCCATGAGCCAACACAAGATTCTCTTTTCCCACATTCCAAAGCCCGTTCCCGAAATTAACATTGTGCCCGTGATAATCCAACTTCCCAGTGAGGTTAACATCCTTTTTAGACTTGGAACAACCCTAATATCTTTCAAAATCCAAGTGGAACTAGCTTAAGTAATCTAAGTAGTAGAACTACTAACCGTTGTCACTGTTTCAGACCAACTATTCGGTAGTGAAAATAAAAACAATAGGCCTTAAACTTTATTGTTAAATCTAAAGTCAAATGACACTAAATAGTATATTATTGAGTTAAGATTATTTATATGCGTTGTAACTTATCCACCTTTGGTCGTCTTCGTGTTCACCAGCTCGTGGATCAAGTAAACCTTATTTGATGTAGAAGCCTTCTCATACATATTCGATATGCTAATTCCACCATTCTACAAGTTGTGGTCTACTTCAAGAGATTATAGGCAACACTATTTGACAATGATAGCCTTAACACTGCTTAGGCATTCTTTACCAACTTATCCCAATCCACAGGTTGCATTGTTTCCGGTTTTCTCTTGTTAACACTGCAACCAAGTCCTATCGATATAGAATTGCTTCAATCTGCATCTTCCACAACCTTTTCAATTGTAGCTTCCTCTTCTTCTACCATGACACTAACTAAACGAAAGAAGAGCATGTGAAACAGTGAATCGACATAACAATAATGTGTGCATGAACTTAACGGTTGCTCTATTGAACATTGTTAAAGATTTAATGTGTATAACAACTGTTAGGCCCATTTTGTATATTTAGTCTTTTGTATTGATTCGGTTATGTATTTGGGCCGATAGGTCATTTTGTACGTAGTTGGGCCACAGTCCATTTTAAAGAAGCCCATTGGGCCTTAGTGTATATGAAATATGCTTCTCATGCATGCCTCCCTATAAATAGGGTGCATGCCATGAGAAACTGAGACTATTGGCAATTCCTCAAACTCTTTCTCTTTCTCTTCCTTTCTCACCCGCAAATAACAATTTCAAGATCCGAGACCTCTTAGGTGACTTAGTGTGATTTCCGCTAGCACTAAGTTTGGTTGATCCAAGACACGTTGTTAGATCCACCCACTACGGGACCTACAATTGGTATCAGAGCTTCGGCTCACTAGTTGAGGGTTTTTGGATCACAACCTTGGGTTTTGATCTTGAGAAGAAGAAAACAAAGCGTTCAAGTGTTCTTGAAAAAGAAAAATCTTCAAAAAAAAAACAACAAAAACAAGAAAAATATCAAAAATACAAAAAGATTCGGCTTTAGTTCTTCATAAAAAATGTCTTAGAAAGTATTCTTGGTGAGTTGCAAGTGTTCAAGATCTAGATCCGAAAAGTTTTAGATTTAAAGGTGTTAAAGTGGTTGATTCGAATTTCAAAAGGTTAACAAAGTATTTCGCTTCTCATGGCATAGAAGTCTGTGCAACTACTTTTGACCAGATCTGATAAGGTTTGATGAAAACAAATCCCGAGGAAGATTTCTTCTAGAAAGTTGATCTCTTTCGCTTCGCTTGGATCCTTTCGCTTCGCTTAGGATCCTTTCGCTTCGCGCAAGATCCTTTCGTTTCGCTTGAAGATGTTTCGCTTCGCTTGAAGCTGTTTTGTGCAAAAAATTTAACTGTTTTGAATATTAAGCTTTGTTGAAGACTTGTAACTACTTAGACCATGGCTAGCACTGATTCAGAACTATTGAAGGGTTATTTGCTGTTGGAAAACCAAGTAGGAACCCCCACAAAGCCTCCAAAATATATGACCTTAGACGATAACTTTGCAGATTTCAAATGGAGATTTATGAATTATATCTCCTTGACTGAGACTGACTTGTTGAGATGCTTTGAACAAGGTCCTCATGTTCCCGTGACTCGCACTGATGCTGGGGAACAACTTAAGGCTCCAGAAAACCATGATCAAGCAGACAGAGACCTGTTAGCACAAGATAAGAAGGCCTATCTCATATTGACTGTTTGTCTTTCAAACGAAATCTCTGAAACTCTTCGTGAACACACAAGTGCCAAGGGTCTGTGGGAAGCACTTGTTGAAAAGGTTGAGGGCAATACCAAAATCAGGGAAAACAAAAAGGCCCTGTTTAAAGAAGAGTTCAATATGTTTAATCATCGTCAAGGTGAAGCTGTTTTGGAGTTGGTAAAGGGATTTGAGAAGTTGATGGTAAGAATTAGGGCTGCAAATGTCAACATTGCAAATGCTGAGGTCAACCACAAGTTGATGAACTCTTTGCCATATAGCTGGAGTATCAATACTGTCACGATCAAGAGAACTACCAATCTAAACATGATGACAAACACTGACTTGATATCCACTATCAAGTCATTTAAATTGGATGAGCAGATGAGAATGAACAATCATCTCAGTTCACTGAATCAAGCTAGAGTGAGTACTGCCACCTCGATGCCAACTGCTTTTTAAGCAAAGTTCAACCATCTGTGTATCCCGTGACCACTCCCAAGTACTCCTCATGTGTTCCTTCACAACCAACAGCATTCATCTCAACAACAAATCAATCAGATTCTTTAAATACAAGCTCGTTCCAAAAGGCGGTCGACAGTGCAGTTACCCAAGCCCTAGAAGCTCAAGGGATTTCATCATCTTCAAAACCACAACCAAGCAAGCCTTCAAGTTTCTGTGGAGCATTACCTATGCTAAATGACTCCAACATCGCAATAGTTCATACTTTTCTTTCAAGCCATGAAGAGTTGATGAAAGGAAATCTATTGCCACCTCAGTTTGAAGCTGGAGACTTGAGGGATATCAATCAGAAAGATCTTGAGAAGATGGATATCAAATATCATATGGCAATGGCGGTGCAAAGGGCTACTAACTTCATGAAAACGTACGGGAAGGATAGCTTTAATGATTCAGACAAGAAAAGGATCGGGTTTGACAAGTCAAAGATGCGTTGCTACAACTATGGTGAGATGGGTCACTTTTCCCGAGAATGCACGATCCTTCAAAACCTGCCAATGATATTCGTGTGACTGAGGTAACAGAGGAGGAGAACGGCAAGGCTGCAGGAAAAAGGCATGAGATGCAGAAACCAAGCAGCTCATCACAAAGAATTGGAGGTCATCCACACAAGGGCAACTCAAGCTCAAGCTCAAACTCAAAAGCCCTTGTCTCCTAATCGGAGGTCCAAGTTGGTGTGGATTGGGATGATCAATTCCAAGAGCTGCAGAATCCACTTAACATGGCCGGTATAGCTATCACAGACAATGAAGCTTCCTCATCGGCTGCTGCAAGTTCTGATGCATCACCATCAGACGAGGTAAAAAGAAATCTATGCACTGAAGCTTGCATAAATAAAGTTACATATTATAGATATCTTCAGGACGAAGTTTTGAAAGAAAACGCAAAACTTCGTCAACTAAATGCTGAATATGTAAAGGCTGACAAGATATATGTTGAAAAGATTAAAACTCATCACGATGATGTTGCAAATCTTAAGCTTAAAATCTTTCAAGGAGAGCACAATGTCATCTACTACAAAGACATTGTAAATAAATTAAAAGATGAAATTGAAAAGTTGAAACTTGATCTTTCTGATAAACGAGAAAAGGAAAAACAAGTTGAAAGATTTGAGGCATCATCTGTACAATTAGATGATCTTATCAAAGCTCAGAGAAGTACTAAAGTTAAAACGGGACTAGGATGTGATTACTCGGCGGTGGCCCCACCATTGAATGATAATTACACTTGCCTACCCCATTTTAGCTATAATACTTCTCCTGATGAAGAGATGGCATATGGTATTACCAATACCAAAACCAATGAAATTCGTTTCAGCCGCCTCTCCATCAACAGCTCAAATTTCGTCATCTGATAATTCTAACGTCAACATGTCTTGTGTAGCAGGTGATGTAAGTGGTGGGAAGGTTAACCAGGATTGTAAATCAAAGGGAGAGTTAGAACCACGTTTTGAATCCTGTGTGGGTGTAACAAAAACCATTAACAATCCTGTTTGTAACAAAGTGTGTGAATCATTGATAGGAAGTTTAATGTCTAGATCAAATGGTGTATTTTGTGAATCATCAAGTGATGACAGTTGTATAAATGTTTGCAATGAAAGTGAATGTTCCTCTTCTGATTCAAAATGTGAAACTATATTTGATGAAACTGTCAAAATCAAGGTTAATGAACAGACTAGTCAAAGCTGCTCATCAACTGATAATAAAATTGAAAACTTAATAAAAGAGAAAGTTAGCTTTGAAAATGAAAAACCGAGCACTTCATGTAAATATGTGCCACCAAAGAAAACTTCATTTTCTCAAAATACAAATTATAACAATAGTTTTCAATTTTATGATCAATGTGATAGTACCTTTTATTACTCTCGACAAAAACCTAGGCAATCAAATCATTTTGCAACTCATCATTCAAATGCTTTCAATTATAAGTCAGATAGAGGTCACCAACATGTTAACTAAACAACATCACCTCATCCCTCATATCTCAGCGAGCAATATGTCTATAAATGGAACCAAAGAAATGTTGCTTCATTTGTGGAAATCCGTCTCATCTTGCAAGACATTGCAAGAACTGGCACAAACAACAAAGAGACTTCAATAGTAAGTTTGGTTAGACATTTCCTAGGTATAATGCTCAAACCAAGAAAATGTCTCACCAAACTTACACTTCAGCCAGTGAGACAAATTTAAGATCCAAGAGAACCGAAAAACCCAAGAAATCATTTTGGCTAACCTAAAGAGAAAGAAGGCGGTTAGCTAAGGGTTTTGAAGCTGAAAAGCCCAAGAGCCCTTCAAAGGTTTTCTCAAAGGCTAATCAAGAAGATTTTGTGGTTAAGCCTAAACCAAAATGAAGGCAATCCAGAAAACTTTTCAAAAACTGAGAAAATCATAATTCAAGTTCCTCGAAGGATTGTTCATCAGATTCTGATTCACCAAAGGATTACATTTTCAGAAATCATAAAATTAAACTTGGTGATTTTGTGTTTAACCTTCCCGAGACAAGAGTGTCTCGGAAAACCCTCCACTAACTGGTTCTTCGTGTGTGGGGTCAGCCTGGACGGCCTGTCAACAGCATTTGGTACTTGGACAGTGGCTGCACCCGACACATGACAGGAGACGAATCGTTATTGTTCGACATCAAACCATTCAACGGTGGTCAAGTTTCCTTTGCCTGTGATATTGGAGGAGAGATAACGAAACAAGGGAAGGTCTCGAATGGCACATTGACATTTGATGAAGTCAATCTGGTGGAACAGCTCAACCACAACCTGCTAAGCGTCTCTCAGATCTATGAAAAGAAATTTTCAACCCTATTTACTGAAAATGAATGTCTCATTCTGAAACAAGGTTTTAAAGTCCCTGAAGAATGGATTATGATGCGTACTCTGAGGCACAACGATGCTTACATTCTGGACATGAGAAGCAATTATTCCATGTGGTCTGCTTCTTGCTTGATGTCCAAGGCCTCAGAGAACGACTCATCCTTATGGCATCGACGGTTGGGTCACATCAACTTTAAGAACTTGAACAAGTTGGTTAAAGGTGACCATGTGAGGGGTTTGCCAGTAAAATCTTTTCACTGTGCTGAAAAATGTTTATCTTGCTCTAAATGCAAATAGCACAAACTCCCTCATAGCCCAAGCTTGTCAATTCCATCAATTCCACTCTTCAGTTGTTGCACATGGACCTTTTTGGTCCAATTCAACCAATGGCAATAGGTCGAAAAGCCTATTGTCTGGTTATTGCAGATGACTTTTCGCGTTTAAGTTGGACATTTTTGTTATGGCACAAGGACGATACATCACATTTTCTGCTCAGGTTTATTGTGTTGGTTGAGAATCAAACTGATAAGAAGGTGAAATGTATCAGAAGTGACAACGGCACAGAATTCTGCAACAAGGTGGTGAATGAATTCTGTCAAAACAAGGGAATTGTTCATCAACTCAGTTCACCTTACACTCTCGAACAAAATGGGGTGGCTGAGAGAAGAAACCGTACTTTGGTGGAAGCCGCTAGAACAATGCTCTCATATTCAAAACTACCATTGATTTTCTGGGGAGAAGCCATCAACGCTGTCTGCTTTACCCAAAATCGTGTGCTGCTAAACAAAAGACTGAACAAGACTCCATATGATGTCTTCTATGGATCGAAGCCAAGGGTAAATTTCTTCAGAACGTTTGGATGTCCCTATACCATTCTCCAAACGAATGTTGGAACGACTTCCAAGTTTGCTGAAAAGGCGGATGAGTGCTACTTTGTTGGTTATTCTTCTGATAAAAGTGCTTATCGTGTGTATAACAAGAAATCAAGAGTAATCTTGGAATCCTTCAACATTGATTGGCAAGAGTTAAACCCTACTGATGCACACAATGGTCCGGATTGGATGTTTGATTATGAAGGATTGTTCAAGCAGTTTCATGGAATGTATGTGACACCCGCTGCACCAATAGTTTCACCTGTTGCTTCTCCGCTTGCTCAACCAGATGATGATCAGTCTATCCTGATGCATGTTGTTTTGAAAGATCTTGGACATGTTGACATAGCTGTTGCTGCACCCATACTGAATGTACAACCAATGACTAACCACCAAGTCCCGATTGGTGATGAGCAGCCCTCTGCCGACACCACAGAAATGAAAGCTTTTGAAGACATGACTGATTCAGATTCTGACTCATACATGTCAGCAGACAACAACCAAAATGTTCAAGTCGATCAAACAGATCTGCCTCCTACAGAACCAAGTGTGGTGGAATCTGTCCCCACACCTCCCTTAGAAGAAGACAATAAAGGTCCTGCAATGGAAGCTGATGCATCATGTGGGCAGGTGGAACCTAGTCCGAATGAAACTTCTGATAACGCCAACACAACTTCTGTTCCAACTGTTGCTGTTCCATTCTATGACAACCTATGGGAAGGTCCCATTACTGCAGAACATTTGGTTGAACCACAAGAAGATGGAACTGATCCTCAACCACGTGTTTCTGTCCCTGCGACCACTGTCAAGCATCCCATAGAGAGCATGTCCATTCAACTTGAGGCCACACCAGTCGAGCATGTCGACCAAATTCCACAGCTGCCAATTCATCGTCGACATCCGACTGAGAACATCATCAGAGATCCATCTGCTGGCATCCAAACACGCAGCACTTCCAGTAACATTAATAGATGTCTTTTGCACTAAAAGATAACTCTTGGGTAGAGGCCATGCAAGAAGAGTTGTTACAGTTTCAGAAGTTGAATGTTTGGAGGCTAGTAAAGAAGCCAGAAAATAAAAGGCCGATCGGAACGAAATGGGTGTTCCGAAATAAAAAGGATGACAAGGGGGTGATCATCAGAAACAAAGCCCGGCTTGTTGTACAAGGTTTTTGGCAACGTGAAGGTCTTGATTACGATGAAGTCTATGCACCGGTGGCCAGACTAGAAGCAATTCGCATCTTTCTGGCATACGCCTCGTACATGAACTTCAAAGTATATCAAATGGACGTAAATACTGCTTTCTTATACGGGAAAGTAAAAGAAGAGATCTATGTCAGTCAACCTCCAGGTTTTGAGGATCCAAGTCATCCTGATCACGTTTACCGCCTTGACAAAGCACTATGGTCTTCACCAAGCACCTCACGCTTGGTACGCCACACTGGCTGATCATTTGGTGAAAAATGGTTACAAGATAGGAATCATCGATCAAACTCTCTTTGTCAAGAAGGTCAACTGTGATTTGATTATGGTTCAAGTTTATGTCGACGACATCATCTTCGGGTCCACGAATGAGAATCTGTGCAAGGAGTTTTCTGAGGTTATGCAACAGCGATTTGAGATGAGTTCCTTAGGGGAGATGACCTTCTTCCTGGGCTTACAAGTTGAGCAAAAGAAGGACGGGACTTTGATTCACCAAGAAAAGTACGTTCAAGACATTGTTCAGCAATTTGGTTTCAAGGACTCACCATCATTCATGACACTGATCGCAACACGACCTGTTCTAGCTCCTGATCCATCGGGAAAACCAGTCGATCAACACCTTTACAGGTCAATGATTGGTTCCCTGATGTATCTCACTGCAAGCAGACCAGACATCATGTTCCCTGTTTGTCAGTGTGCCAGATATCAGTCAGACCCGAGAGAATCCCACATGACGGCTGTCAAGCATATTTTCAGATACTTGAAGGGTAGACCGCGTTTGGGTCTTTGGTATCCAAAGGAATCTCCCCTGGAACTTCATGCTTACACCGACAGTGATTATGGGGGATGCAACTTGGACAAAAAGTCCACATCTGGTGGATGTCAATTCCTGGGAGATCGGTTGATCTCATGGCAGTGCAAGAAACAAGTCACTGTGTCCACCTCCACAGCAGAAGCCGAGTACATTGCTGCATCCAGCTGCTGCTCTCAAGTGAAATGGATCCAGCATCAGCTGCTGGATTACGGTTTGAATTTCTATGGATCAACGATCAAATGTGATAATGAGGCGGCCGTTGCTATTGTCAAAAACCCGGTCCAGCACTCAAAGACTAAGCACATTGACATCCGGATACATTTTATTCGTGATTGTTATGATCGCAAGCTTGTCGACATAAAACGGGTCCATACTGATTTTAACTTTGCAGATCTCTTTACAAAAGCTTTCAGTCGTGCCCGATTTTTGTTTCTCGTTGAGTCATTGGGCATGATTTCCTTTCAGTAAATTTTATCGTTTATCTTTTAATTTATTGTAAATATTTTTAAAATATGTCACAATTTTAGAGGGAGAAAATGAGTTAACATTAACTCACCAAAAAGATTTTTCAAATTTATTTTAAGAAAACCAAAAATCGACTCACCTGACTTAACAAAAAGATTTTATTTTAATATATAATATTGACTTCATCTTTACTCCTATTTAAGTAAAATCTAAGAAAATTCAAAAAGAATTATCCCGTTTAGAGGGAGCTCCTGTTTAGAGGGAGTCGGATATTTAAAATTTTCAATCTAGAAATTGATCCGACTTTTTGGAAAGTGATAGTACGTTGGTATGTAATGATTCTAGCACATTAAAAGAGTAGAACAAAAGGCTACAAGATCATTCATAGATGTGTAGGTAGGCTTGACAAACAAGTAAGTGTCGGGTGATATAAACTTAAACTAATGCCGTTGCCAGTGGCTATACGTTTAAGAAGCGGTTGCATGATTCTGTGAAGTCATATTCATGAAGGCAAAAATATAACTATACATGTCATACCCAAGCCTCTCTTTACCTAATCACAGTAGTCTTATGAAAGTCAGTGCCAATTTTAATTTTCATTGAGTCAAGAAAAGAGTCAAGTAAAAAGTCAAGAAAAGCAAGAAAAAGAAAACAAAAGAGTCAGAAAATTCAAGAAAAAGAGTCAGAAAAAAAGTCAGTCCTAGGAATTTTAACTTCTGCTTTATTTCTTCATTTATTTTCGACTCAAGCCTTGGACTTTCTACGTTTGTAGTCATACAAGATCTTATTGTTAAGGCCCTGAGTCTTCTGATTTGTCTTATTTTCTTTCTTTTGTTCAAGCCTTGGACTTTCTCTGCGCGATAATATGGTATTATCCGACCTGATTGTTATGGCCTGAACTTCTGCCTTATTTTAATCTTTCTAGATCGAGTCATGTGTAAAGTGTACAGTAAGTCAGTCTGTCAATAAGAGTACTGTGATCAACTAAGAAAGGTCTAAGTTAAGTTGAGGTGATATGTTAACACAAAGTAGGCCTGAGATATGATGGAATCAGTAACATGTCTGATTAAGTGGGGACCACATAAGCACCGTGCCTAATTGTACTTTAAACGTATCATTTCTAGCATCAAAACACTTGTCAAGTTAAAAGGGAGGACAATATCTACAGTCAATGATAAACTTGTGTCACAATAATTTCAAAATGGAAACGCGATCTAGGGCTTTGCAAATCAATATGATTCCATATCGTGATCGTTCTTTGTAAATTAGCCAAAGAAAAGAACTATGAAAATTAATTTAATATTATTGTTTTTAACTTTAAAATGTCTTAAATTTTTTTGTATTTTCTAAATATTAAGTATCTACATAATTAAATATCTTAAACTTTACTTTTATTTATTTTAATTTTATTTTATTTTATCTTTAATTTTAATTTTATTTTTGTTTTTAGTTCGGTATCTTCTTTTATTATGTTTTGTCTTGACAAAAGAGATCGATCGTGCAAATGTTAACACTTAAGGACCAACAAAAGAAAATATTATAAACAATCAAGTGTGTGGATTCGGTTGGTAAATATTTTTTGGGTTTTGAAAATGCAAACTGTTTTAAAGACCGAGGACTGAGAGTGTATTTTCGGTGAATACTCACGATGTTTTGACCTTATCGCGAGATAGGCTGACCCTATATATGTAGGAAACCCAAAATATCATTCACTAGTCACCAAACACTTTTACCTTTTCTCTCTCTCTTCTCTCTCATCTTCAAACAATCAAACCCTAAATCTTCTTCAAATCTTCAACGAGCCAACCTTTTATCTCATTATGCCGTTGAATCCAGAGTATCCACCTTCGGTATAACAACATGAACACCATCGTTCACTCTTTCTTCTTGGTTTCTGGTTTTTCTTGGATCAAGACGACGGTTCATATGAACCGTCGGCTAGATCTATGATAGATCTTCAAGATTTGTGTTGCTATCATGCTTAGATTCTGATATCAGAACCTTAGATTGGATTTATCATCATTAAAATCTATTAGAATCAGGGTTGTTTTTGTATAGTTTGTAGATCTAGGTTTGACGAGATGTTCAAGGGTTCAATTGACCGGGCAAACAAAAGGGTTTCCGATTAAAATTTTCCAGAAAAACAATTCAATGCTAGGCGAATTCATTGAAAAGAAAAGGGAAGAAAATTTACCAAGTTGAAGTTTTTCACATAAAAAGATTTTCGCTTCGCATGGTCAAGCGAAGCGAAATAATCTGTTTCGCTTCGCTTGACCATGCGATGCGAAAAAGGACTTCATACGAAATTTTTCATGCGAAAAAGTGACACTTGGAGAATTTTTGAAAACTTAACTTTGTTAGCTACTATTCTGTTTTTGAAATTTGAACTATTTGGACATTTAGACTATACTGGACCTAACCATTGTACATTCTGGACTAAGTAACTTATGTAATGTATATAATTAACTAACTACTAAATCATGTAAAGTATACATACTTAAAGCCTTTGTATATGTATATATGTAACTCAATTGTTTTGTTTGTCTTAATGATGATTCTCATGATCATATGGTTTTGATTTTAGGGTCACAACAACTTTTGTGCTCTCGAGTTGCCCAAGGCAAAGGCTGATAAGGTGTTCACTCCTATGGTCAAGGGGCTCAGGCAATCACCCCTTGCCTATGCTATCACTACAAATCCAGCCATTTACTACAAGTGGGTTTTAGACTTCTGGGCATTTTCCAAGATTGCTGACGATTCTCTTTCCTTCATAACAACGGTCGCAAGAAAGGAATTAACCATCACAGAAGCAGATATTCGAAGAGTATTAAAGATTGATGACCAGCCGGATTACAAGTATGAGAGAGGAAACAAAAAGAAGCTGGAAGGTTTTGTTGCTCAGATGGGGTACGACACGGAATGGAAGAGCTTAGAGAATATTCATCCGTCACCATACTGGAGATTTCTCTTCCACATTGTCACTCATTGCTTCACAGACATTCGAGGTGGATTTGATAGCATGAGTACGGACTGGGTTCGTATTATGTCCGCATTGACCAACAAGGAGAAGTTCAACTACTCAAGACGGATATTTTTATGCATGCTTGCGAACATCAAGAGCGGGGCTACATGGTTGATGTATCCGAGATTCGTGCAGCTGTTGTTGGATGATATGATTCCAGATGTCCCAAGGTCGGGAGTCAAGAAGGCGAAAGACAAGAAGTCATATCCCGAGCCATATCATGTAAACAAGATCAAGGTGTCAGTGTTTGGTGTGTTGTTGAGCACAAATGGCAGAGGTCATCAGTATACGGGACCACGACCTGGTCCTAAGTTTGGATTATTCGAGGAAACAGAGCCTGCAAGGGATGAGGCATCTGTTGAGGAAGAAGAGGTTGATGAGCCAGAGACTGAGGGTGAGGAACAATCATCTGATGAGCCAACTAAAGGCAGAACCAAGTCAAAGCATGACTTGAAACAGAAAGCCGTGGATGTTGAAGAGGAGGAAGAGGAAGAGCAGCCTCAGCTCAAACGCATTAGGAAAGTTGGAGACTCCCAGAAGTCATCCAAGCTTCTAGTCAAGCTTTCCTCTAAAGGTAAACCTTCTCCTCCCCCTGTAGTAACTAAAGAAACCCTAACCCGAGTACTTAGGGATTTAGATGTTTCCAAGATTCAACTACCAGCCTATAGGAAACCCAAATCCAGAAAGAAATCCATGGCCAAACCCACTAAAACCCTACTCCATGATTCACCTGACTCATCACCCGAACCTCTAGATATTAACCAACCTGTTTCAACTTTCTTGCCTAGGATACCAGAATCACCACCTCACACACCACCAGACCTTAACCAATCCGAACTAGAGCCATCACTCTTAACCACACCACCAGAACAACCAACCCACATAGAAACCTCACCTTTCACACCACCACCCCAACCTGAATACTTACCTACCCAACCTGAACCAACCCAAACCATCATATCACCCATCCAAACTACCATTGAACCCACTTTCTCCCAAATATTTCCATACTCTATGTTTAGCTCTCCCATCAAATCTACAAGCCATTGGAGCCAAACCATTATCACTTCACCAACCATCACTCAACCAATCATTTTGCCTATCCAAACAACCTCACCACCCACTATGTATGTCACTCAAACTTCCACCATCCTCTCACCCAAACCTATCTCCCGAGGAAAGTCTTCGACAACTCCAGTATACGCCGATCTTATCCTCGATAGGATCGTCGCACTAGAGGAATCTAACGCAAGGCGAGCTGAACGAGAGATTGGACTCCTCAAGCTTATAAGGGAGATGAAGCAAAAGGAAGTACAGGACGAGAAGGAAAAGGATGAGCTAAAAGCAAGAGTCCAAGTTCTGGAGGATGAAAAAGTTGTAGCTGAGGCTCAAAATGAAAATCAAAGGTTGTTGATCAACACGCTGCACACAAGAGTCCAAAATCAACAGGTGCTGATGCAACAAGAATCGATCAAGAATTCAGAGCTAAAGGCTGAACAAACAAGACTAGCCAATCGAGTGGCTACTCTTGAACGGGAGTTACCAAGTGCCAATGCCCTTAGAACAAGTGTCAATAAGAAAATTGATGATGCAACAAGAAAGTGGAATCTTGAGAATGAAGCTACAAATTCAAGAGTTACGAGCTTAGAAAATCAACTGACATCCTCCACATCCTTGGATTCACTTCTAGCTGAAAATCAACGCCTGACGATAGAGATTGAAAATCTCCAGGCTAATCAGGCTCTCCAAGATCGATTAAATGAACGCCAATCTAAGCTGATCGAGGAATTACACAACAAGCATCAAGTCTCTTCGATTGCGTTTCACAATTTTGGAAACAAGACTTGATGCTGTGTTTGGAAGTTGGAGGGGATCGGATGAGATGCTGAGATTTGGAAGGTCACAACCCACTGCAGGACCGAGTGTGTCTTTGCAAGGCTTACCTCGTGTGGATCGGAGTGAAGAGGTAACTGTTGGTATTGTTGCTCAACAGGGTGTCCAAGGAACAAGTGAGGTTGATACCGGCTTGTTTTCTGAACAACAACCTCCACCTCAGACTCAAGCTGGTGGTGAAGAAGAAGGTAATGAGGAAGAAGATAAAGAAGATGATGGTGAGGATGACGGTGACGACGATAAAGATGATGATGTACACGACAGCTTTGATGACAATGATGGTGATGGTGGCAATGGTGGTGGTGGTGATGGAGGGGCCGGGGTGGCAGGAGGTGGAGGTGGAGATAACACTCAATCACCTCAACACGATGCTCAAGACCCTGCTAACCCCGATTCAGCCAGCAAAGTCAGAGAGGATGACTCACTACTTGACAGCTTGTATAAAGATATCATCTCTCCGACTGACAATACAAGTGTGATCGATGATTTTATTAATGCAGGTATGAGCTTTGAGGAATTCATCGAGAGAACGGGAACGGAGGAGGCAGTAAATGAACAAGACGATGACATTAACTACTCGCCAAATCCGGATACTCCTCCCGCTGAAGCTTCAGAGACTCCTGCAACCGATCCTGTCATTGACCATCCGCCAAAGAAGAAGCGAAAGATGCACATTGTCTCAAGTTGTGCGTCTGCCCGCGTGCTCAACTATCCGTATCATGATGACTCACTAATCGTATACGCAAAGTACGATCAGCGGATAGCGTTTTGGCCATCAGACGTTACAGCAGGGACCTCATCTATCTCAGTCATCACGAGCTGAAGACTCTACCTGAGCTTGATCTGAACTATCTAAAGAAAGCTCTAGGTTATGGTGCTGCTGAAAGTACGCTGGAAAGTTGGGTCCCGACTTATCTACAACATCAATCGAGAGTCAACTACAAGGACTTCGAGCCGAATAAGGGTCGCAAGTACAAGAACCCAAGAGAAATAAACCCGGCTACCGGAGAGCCTCGCACAATGTGGAGATACAAGGCGCCGAAAGAATGTCACAAGATTTATCATGGCGAGCCTTATCTTCCCAACACTCTCCGAGACTTCATCGATTGGGATTTCGACAACACAACCGGCGAAGCCGTCATTCACTGCCGTGATATGCACGAGATCAGAATGTTTGACGAGCATGAGCTTATGGGACTACACATTGAAGATGTGAAGAAGCTCTACAACAAGCCGCTGGGAACCGTCGAGGATTTGGGACATCAGAATACCGACCGGATAGTGGAAGCCTTCAACAAGTTCGTGCGTAGACTTGTTGAACTTCCACTAACCGAGGACGAATGCTTGGTATACGACACCGACGGGTTTCAATACTAAAGACTAGAGGGAGATTGTTAGGCCCCATTTTGTATATTTAGTCTTTTGTATTGATTCGGTTATGTATTTGGGCCGATAGGTCATTCTGTACGTAGTTGGGCCACGGTCCATTGTAAAGAAGCCCATTGGGCCTTAGTGTATATGAAATATGCTTCTCATGCATGCCTCCCTATAAATAGGGTGCATGCCATGAGAAACTGAAACTTTTGGCAATTCCTCAAACTCTTTCTCTTTCTCTTCCTTTTTCACCTGCAAATAACAATTTCAAGATCCGAGACCTCTTAGGTGACTTAGTCTAATTTCCGCTAGCACTAAGTTTGGTTGATCCAAGACACGTTGTTAGATCCACCCACTACGGGACCTACAACAACAACAACAACAACAACAACAAACTGCTAATCATAATACAAACCGAAAACGATAGAAATTAGCACATTGGTTATTGGTTTCCTTTGTTTCATGGCCACTGATGAGCTCATTAACAAAACACTTAACAATTGGCTTATGTCTCAATACTTGAGTTAAAAAAGAAAGAAACTCGACCAAAACTAAATTCACTCCCTTGATCTCAAAGCAAAACCAAGATGATGGTCCGCCACAAGTCACGGCTTTTGATCTGCGTAAACTGGTTGCCTAACGCCTGACCTTTGGATAATAGATCAGCAACTTTATCTGATTATCTCAAACTCGGTGATTGATAAAGGTTCAACAGCTACGACAACTAGCGAAAAACCTTAAACCCGAGGACATAAACTTTCATTTGGATTGAATTTGAAACTTGGGTTTTGTAAAACGATTCAATTTTAAAAAGCTGATGTTAGCATTAAGAAAATTACATGAACAATACAAAAAAACATTATAATGAACTCTTACAAGTTTTATTTTTACACTTGAAAAGAAAATAAATAAACGAATTAAGAAATTATTACAACGTTAATTTTCAAAGGATCGAAAAAAAGAAGTAATCGATATTTTAAACAATTACGGAAGAGCACCACAAATCCTTCGTACGACTCCTTCTTGACCTGTTAATGGTCTTATTTCACTCATCTTCACCATTGCCGCTGCAAAGTCCGACTTGAACTTTGAAGGATTGTTGCTATATTCTCTAACAATGTTGTCGGTTGATCCCCCACTAAACAACACTTGATCTGATTCAAGAAGACCTTTTTTTTGTATCAAGTTCTTGAAGTAATTGTAAACAAAAGAATTAGGCGTCACCAAATCTAGCGGTGCAAGATTTCCGTCACCATTGTTTATAGGGCAACCACGTCTACGAGTGCTAGCAAATCCTGCATCAATGTCTGATCCATTACTGTATATCCTATCACGGAACAAGAAGCATTGAGCTTGCCCGATAGTATGAGCTCCTACATTAATCCAACCTCCAATATTAGCATACTTTTGTTCTTATACAAAATATTATGGATCGAATATAACTATTCGGTAATAACATACCTGATAATGCAACCATGTCACGAGCACTAAGTCCGTTATCACCAAAGGTTTTAATAAGTGAATCTAACGGTGCTTTAAAACTAGGAAGACCAGTTTCTGCTAGAACAAGACTAGCGGTGGTTGAGTCTCTTCTTCCGAGCTTCACGGACCATGTTGGACCACCAACCATTTCTGACGCATCACGAGCGGCCACAGTTAGTACATCTGCACATGATACAACTCCAGGGCATAGTTTCTCAACCTCATATTTTGCCGCCTCTATCACTTCATAACCTCTTACCGAACCCTTATTAGGCAAAGCGTTTTTTTCACTTATGATTGTAGGACTATCATCTAACAAGATTGATGCGTCACAACCCTACATAAAATGTTACCAAAACCGTTACAATCTAACGTAATTAACATATGGCATGCATGTTGAACATATACACGTTTAAGCTAATTAGTACCAGAACAAAGCAGTCATGGAAGTGGAGACGAAGGATGGAGGCTGCCATGCGACGCTCACGAGATATGGCTGTTCTGATGGCGGTCCGGATTGTACGTAGTGCGTTGGGACATGAACCATCATAGAATGTAGACGATAACTGTGCTTCACATGGTGTATTGTAAGTAATAGAGAGAACTAGCATGAAGAATATAGCTTTCATAATATTTGGTGAAGCCATTTGAGAGATGGTTTTGTTTATGTTAATATCTAAGTTCAGAGATGGAATTTGTAGAAATGTGCATGATGGGTATTTATAGTGTTTGAGTAAACCGCGTGATGAAGCTGTGAAGGAGTCTTATTTTGATCAACAGTTGTTTTTGGTGGATTGACTTTTGTTCTTTTACATGCTGATGCATGGAAGCTCAGCAAAAATGTTGTTGACTTTACAGTTTACACCAAGTTAATAAAGTTAGTACGCCTTATTATTAAAACATAAAGTAAAACATGTATCTACTACTTTCTTGTCCCATGGTGACTATAAATTAATGGTTGTACGCTTTATACTAAGTTTATTAATAATATATGATTTAATATTATTTATTTTCACGCACTATTCTATGTTTTTCCGGGTACGTACGCTCGAAGACAATATGATAAAGCTGACCGGCCATATTATGAACACAGACAGATTCTTACGAAAAAAATGACATGTAAAATAAACATGTTTAAATATAGGTATATTGGTTTTTATTAATCTCAACTATCGTCATTTGGTCGTTGTCGGTTTCAACTAATGAATTGGCTGCTAACGGTTCCAACTTTTAGCGTATTTGTTCCCAACGGTCCGCGACTAACAGAATCCTAACGCCGTTTGTTGCAGGTCGCCGGAAAAATGTTTTTTGGCCAAAAAACTTACATTTATCTCTGGAAAACTCAACATTACTATCTCAAGCATCTTTGTAGCTTTGTATCGGTCCTTTAAAACCTTTTTCTATTAAAGCCCCAATTATTGAGGTCACCAGAACCCTAGAACCATCATCGAAAACGGTTGGTGGTGCTCAAGTGGTGGTGGTTGGTTGGTGGTGGTGGCGCTGTTCGGGTGGTGTTTTCTGGAAAAAAATGTGAATTTTCCGGTCAAAAACGTTTTTCCAACGACCTGTAACTATATAACGGCGTTAGGATTCTGTTAGTCGCGAACTGTTGGGAACAAATATGTTAAAAGTTGGGAACGTTAGCAACCAATTCGTTAGTTGGGACCTACAACGACCAAAAGGAGATAGTTAAGACTAATAAAAACCAATATACTTTGAATATAAGACTATAAGTTATTGATAAAATCACAAATTAATATAACAAAATGAAGTTTTAGTAACATCAAAATTGAGTTTGAAGACATCTTAAATGATATAGATATCTTTCATAGTTTTTATAGATATATACTATGGTTCTATAAATTATTAAGATTATTATTTTGTCAATGTTATTAAATTTGTCTTCACAAGTCCAATGTATATAAATCGGACCGGTAATTGAACTTCCTGCTCAATGGTTCATTGGTTGGTTCGTTTGACCGGTGTTAAAATCCGGATGCATGTTTAATTTTTCATTAAGTTTGTGTTAATGATAGGCAGGAGAAAGGCCTTAATGTATTGATTTTGAGTTTACTTTAATCCTTGATGAAAATTATCATATATTTGATATATATAAACCGATAAATAACATCAACTAATCTAATTAGTTTAGTTGGTAGACTCCGAGCACTAATTTTATTTATCGGTCATGTAGCTTCGTCTTTGTTTTGTTGTTTGAAAATAAATGCTCGTATAAAGGAAAATATTGCTTATCTAGCATACCTTTAACTCCTGTTAGGTGTTAGGTGTAAATCGGAACTATTTCATATAAATATAAACCAAAACACGAGTAAATATTCAAAAAGGTTTTGCCAAATAGCAATTATATTAATAAAATGCTAGCTAGTAGTGTATTAAAACAAACGAAGTTCTAAGCATAAAAATTAATAAAATCTTTCTCTTTTAGTTGGGTTTCATTGACTATGCAATAAGTATGAATTTAGCCTTGCGACCTGGACAAAATAAAACACGGTATTGCGTGTACTATATCTAATATATCTACATGTTAATATTGGCAATGATTTTTTTCCTTTTGAATTTTTTAATTTTAAAATTTATCAGAGGTGCTAGCTTATAAATTTTTATGTTAAAATATTACAAGTAATATTAAAAATTCAAAAAGTTAATCTTGCTATTATAAGACTTAGTTTTAGAAACATTAATTAAAAACTAAAAATGTTATAATTTATGTTTTTAAGTATTATTAAAAACTTATCTTTTGAAAATATATAAAAAAGCTTACAGTTATATAAAAAAGCTTAATTTAGAATACTAATTTTAAAAAATATATATACTGTAACTTAATTTTTTAATGGCTAACTTTTTTATTTGCCATCTTATGAAGCTCAGGCCCTGGTCTTTGTCAGATAACACAAACATCTTTACCATCACATCATAAAAGATGAGTCACTAGAATTTTGACTTTTAGAAATACGCTATTCATTTACTGTGTTTAAAAATATTTATAAACTTCAAATTAATTATTAAAACACTTCTTTAAATATTTATAAAGTTTAAGTATTAAAACTTATTTATAAAAACTTAAAATAAAAATATTAATGCATTAAAATATTCAAAAACTTATTTAACGATTAAGGGTTTCTCGATCTCCTGAGGTGGTTCTAGATTCGAATCTCTAACCTGTCAAACTAATTAAATTCGAGTATTAGTAATTGGTAGGCCTAATTGCTTACTGTGGAGTCAAAACGTCAAAAAAGCAAGCTTTCACTTCTAGAAAGTAAAGTTAAAAGTATGTTGAAATTTATCTTTAGAAAAATACTTACGAGAACAAAATTTTTAGAAATACCTTACAAATTTAGTGTGCTTAAAAATATTTATAGACTTCATATTATTAAAACCGTTTTTTCTTTTTAAATATAAAAAGTTAAAGTTATCAAAACCTGAAAAAAAAACTTAAATGTTTTGAATATTCAAAAAAACTTAAAAGAAAATGATTAATTGGTGCCACGTCAAGTCAAAGGTGTATACAATAACCCTACACGTGTCACCATTACCTCCACGTGTCAACCCAAAACCACCACCAGCTTTGCATGCACCGTATCATCTACACATCCATTCAATGGTATTCAAAGCCACACTCTTCATTCACACACTCAACTATGTGCAACTAATTACAGGCAATGGTGTTCAGAAGGTGGCTATTGGAAGGATACAAGAAGGTGGTGAACCCAAAACACAAGCGGTTCGGAATACTGGACCAACACCCGGTGGCTCAGGACCATGCTCAAGCAGCCGTTGAGTCACACCAAACCCTAAAAGATAATGTTAAAGCTCTTAAGAAAGAGTTTAAGATATATAGATGGAACCCTGATATGCCCTCTCAAAAACCCTTTCTTAAATCATACTTTATTGATCTTACCACTTGTGGCCCCATGGTACATATTATTGATCATACTTTTAAACTGAAATTAGTTATGCACTTACACGTGCTTTGTTTGATATCTAATCCCTTACTGTTTCAAACGAGTGTTAGAGAGAAGCATGAAGGCTGTTTTGATAATTTTTTTTTTCAAAAGTTTAGATTGATGTGTTTGTCCAAAATTGCCGTCCAAATATTACACATGACAATTCTGACAAAAAGAATTCAAAGTCTGACCGTCTATGGTCAGAGCGCGGCCTTCCAGATAAACGTTGGAAGGCCATTTGACCTAAGATTTTTTCAAAATTCGACGTGTTCATGGTCAGAATTGTCGTGTTCATGGTCAGAATGGTCGTCCGAAGACCCCCGGATATTGTTTAGACTGTTCGAATAGAGGTAGGAGGCCATTTGACTTAAGATTCGAAATTCGACGTTTTGTCCAGATAACGGTAACGGTGTTCTGCCAGAATTTTAAAGTTTGACTAGGGGTGCAAATGAGCTGAGCTCGGCTTGTTTAACTTACACATTCGATCTTTACTTCTAAAGCTCGAACTCGACTCGTGAGTAGTTTTCAAGCTCGAGTTCGGCTGGTTTATTATATATTAATAATTTTTATATGTTTATAATTATTATTATTATATAAAATTTTCAGTTATAATTATATATATTAATTAATAATTATATAGATATATGTGTATATATATATTTTTATATATAGTACGAATATCATTACAGAATACAAAAGGCATGCTCGTTTAGGCTCCAAGCTGCGCCTTTGTTTTGGGTCAAATCACGGGTTCCAATCCTGTCATCCCTACCTATTCTTCTCCTCTGGGCAGTCACGAGGGATCCATTGAGATCGATTCGGACATACATCATTTTTCATTTTCTGAGACTTTATGCATGTTTAGTTTTGGGGGTACAAAAAGAATCCTTTTCTTTTTAGTCGTATCTACTGTGATAAGAAAGCGTTCTTAGTTCAGTTCGGTAGAACGTGGGTCTCCAAAACCTGATGTCGTAGGTTCAAATCCTACAGAGCGTGATTCTGTTCTTGTTAGGTCTAATTAGAATTCAATAACTTCACTCATTTGAACAGCAACCTGAAGTGAACCTCCTGCGGATAAAAAAAGGAGGAAGTCAATAAAAAAAGAGATGTTAATGATTCAAAGGTCCAACTGATCGCCGCGAGGCTCGGAGCCGTCTTGAGCTCGATAAGTAAAGCCCGTTCTCGGGCTCGTTTATTAAACAAGCTCACTTTTAGGCGCGAGCTTAGGCTCAATCAGCTTTTACGCAAGCCAATCTCGATTAGCTCGCGAGCCCAGAGCTCGGCTAGCTTGCACCCCTAAGTCTGACCCTATGATCCGAACGGCCCCCTATAATTGGAACGGCCGTCTGGGTATTGTTCTCGGATATTGTACAAACGGTCCCTTTGACCAATTTGATACTTTCTTTTTTCTTCAAAACGGGGGTTAGTGTCTTGTGGTCAACTGTTTGATGGTGTGAAATTAAATGAGCTGAAGGTCCATGATGATTCTTGAATTTTGTGATCATTTGTTGTAGGTTTTGGATGCACTTCAAAAAATAAAAGCAGATGATGATTCAACATTGAGTTATAGGAGATCATGTAGAGAAGGAATATGTGGTTCTTGTGCTATGAACATTAATGGTACTAACACAGTTGCATGTTTAAAGCCGATTGATACCGACACGAGTAAGGCTACATATATTACTCCGTTGCCGCATATGTATGTGATCAAAGATCTTGTTGTTGACCTCACAAATTTCTACCAGCAGTACAAGTAAGATCATTTGATCCTTTAATTTGGTTTAGTTGTTTTGTTGTATTTTCTCGATAAGTAGGGGTGTGAATGTAGGGGTGTGAATATCTGGCATGATATGAAGCTAACACGAAACCCGAGGGTTTGGGTTTGGTACAAATGAGTGGGGGTCAGTTTGTTGAATACATGAACTGTTTAGTTAAATAGGTCAGTTCGCGGGTTTACCTGTTTAACCCAATTACTTTTAGTTTTTATTTTTGATGTATTTTATTTAATAAATAAATGAATTAAATTGGTTGGAAACTAAGAAGAAATTGAAATAAAATTTTATAATAGATGTAGTTGTTCTATACAAACTTATATTTTTTTTAAAAAAAATGTGAACTTAACGTTCATATATATAAATATATGAAAGAAATGATAAATAAAAAACTTGTGTGCCAAACCGTGTTTGGGCTCACGTGCGATACAAGATTTTCGGGTTCGGGTCGGGCTGGACCCGTGAACACGACTTGTTGAAACCCCTCTAAATGTTAGGTTATAAATGGTTGAAAATGTGTTTTATGTTATCATAAATAAAATTTGCTGGATATCTTATCACAGAGTTTAGAAGCTAAAAAAGAAAATATATAGCTTAAAATTTTATAATTAAATGTAATTGTTCTGTGCAAACTTGTACTTTTGCTGTAAAATACAAATTTAAATGCGAAAAGAATAATAAATAAAAATTTTCGGGGTTAAAATAGTCGTGTTTACGTTTATGTGTCTTACACGATTTTCAAGGTTCGTGTCAAATTTTCGGGTTCATGTTTGGTTGGACCTCCAATCGTTATATATAGTTGAACATGATGTTTGTAGGTCGATTGAGCCATGGTTGAAGACAAAAAACCTCCACCAGAGGGAAAAGAATACTTGCAAACACCTTTAGAAAGAAAGAAGCTTGATGGTTTATATGAGTGTATATTGTGTGCTTGTTGTAGCACTTCTTGCCCGTCTTACTGGTGGAACCCGGAGGAGTTTGATGGGCCGGCAGCGTTGTTGCACGCGCATCGTTGGATCTCGGACAGGTAATATCCTCGTAAACCTTGAACAATCTATTTTATAAAATAATAAAACAATTTTATTGAACATGTATATACCAAGATAGTTAAAATATCTTGGTCAAATGACATTCATCTAAGATAATTTCAATAAGCTTTTGATTTAGTACGTTTAGATATGTCATGGGTAATTGTAAAGTTAATATGTTCATATATATTTTATTCAAGAAGTTGATACGTTTATACATATTTTATGTGAAAATTACCAAAATAGGTTTGTTTGACCCAAATTTCTAAGAGTAGTTAAGACGACACCTTATCTAATAATGCTCCATAAGGCTCCAGAGGTGCATGTCATGTATTTCAACCTAGCTCCCTAGCCTTGTCTTCCTAGGCTAGGAAGGTGTCGTGGCAAGCCCTGTCAGGCACCTCTAGAACCTTATTAGATATAGCATTATCACGGTCCGTTTATTCACGACCAGGCACCTCTGTACATGGTTGAAACACGTCAAATAAAGGAGGTGCCAACTCACTTTTACTTGGGGGGGATCTGTTGTCTGTTGAAATTCTGTTGGCTACGCCTATTATTTTGTATATATCTTTATTTTAAAGAGAGTTGGGTCAAACATGTCTATTTTGGTAGTTTCTCATATTTTATTGGTCTCTTTCATGGCTTGATTTTGTACACGGATGCTTGACAGCCGTGATGATTACATGGAGGAGAGGTTGCGGGCGCTTACCGAGAACGACAGGCGTTTGTACCGATGTAGAACAATCAAGAATTGTATGGCCACGTGTCACAAGAGCTTAAATCCAGCACGTGCGATTCGTCAAATGGAGGCTATGAAGTCGAGAAATCCAATTTCCACTCGTGTAGCGAATACAGTATGATACTGTCTTGATGCAATAGGTACGTGTTTGATTTGTGTTATAGTTGTATGAACGAAGTTACAATCCTATGTGACAATGCTATGTTTGTTTAGCTTATAATCGTTTCGATATAATATTTGTTATTATTTGTTGTTTGATATTCGATATAATATTTATTTGTTATTATTTGTTGTTTGATATTAGCGTAGTTGAATCGGTATATACATTTTATAATTGTATACATTATTATCATATATTATGTAGTTTTAAGAATCTTAATAAAACAAGCCCATATCAACCTTATATTATGGGCTCAACTCATTAGCTATTGATCTATTCAAGTTAAAAAAGAGTGTATTATCTACTAATCTACATTTAGAGGTGCACAAGGTATGGAACCGGGTTTGGGTATGACCGGTATTGGAAAATTGGGTATTGGCAATACCCGGGTCGGGTTCGGGTCTGGGTATTCTCTTTAAAAAGCCATACCCTATGCATTAGGTTCGGGTTGGGTATCGAACCGGGTATTTGAATACCTTATTTTCGGGTATTGAAAAAACTCTTTTTTGGGTTTTTTTTGGCTTTTTTTAGGTTTTTTTCAGGTATAGATTAGATTTTTTTAAGGGGTTACAATTTTTAGGGGTCTTTTCGGGTATTTTTCAGGTATTTTTCGGGTAATTTCGGGTATAGATCGGGTATTTGAAAAACCCCGATTTGGAAAAACCCGGTTCCGGGTATGAAACGGGTTTCGGGTATTACCGGGTATAAATCGGGTCCGGTTCCGGGTTTCGGGTATTACCGGGTATAAATGGGGTCCGGTTCCGGGTACGGGTTTTTGGTACTGAAATGCATACCCTATCCGTACCCTATGGGTAGGGTTGGGTACAGGTTCGGGTATTAAAAACCCGGGTGTAAAAAAAACCGGTTCCGGGTATTTTTTCGGATCTGGTTCCAGGTTCGGGTTTTTTGTGCATCTCTACAATTCTACATAGAGGATGTCTGTACGCCCTAAAGGGAGGATTAGGCATTCGTCAAATGAATCAAGTGAATGAGGCCCTGCTCGACGCTTGGAGAGACTCTGTATCGACTGAATCGTATTGGGCGAAGGGCCCCCTGAGTCAAAGGGAGAGCTTCTGCGCCTCTCTCCAAGAGATACGATTCGGTATCTGAATCGGCTGAAGGAGAGTGAGAGTTCGAAGTTGCCGGTAGGTCAATATCCGGGGGTTGCTTTCCCTTAGTAATAGATGAAATGAGTTTCATAATTATATTAGCTTTTATGCGTTTTTTCAAGCTATTCTATCGTCTCAGACCCTATACAGGGCTTGATCGTCAAACATCTAGAGCATGTTCTCAATGAGGGCATAAATTTGAAAAAAAAAACAAAAAAAAGTTATTTAAGTACTTATAAATATAATTTTTTTAACAAGTGAACTTAATTGATAAGAAACCAATAAGGGCCCGTTCGTTTCACGGACTTTTTTTAAAGGATTTGGATTTGGATTTGGATTTGGATTTGGAATTGGAATTGGAATGGAATGGAATGGAATGGAATGTTTGAGAATCCCTTTTATGTGTTTGGTTGGTTAATATGTATTGGAATTGGAATCTTCATTCTCGGTTATATTTTTTTTATTTTTTTTTCGAAGAACGAGGACAACGAAGGAAACGTTTTAGTTTTTTTACATTTTTCGTTTTCTATTTATATTTTGAGTTATGATTTTTTTATTAATTTTTTTTGAATTTTTTTTAGGGGATTTTATTAACAATAAAAACCTCTCTATAACTAAATCATAACTCAAAATATAAATCAAAAACGAAAAAATGTAAAATAACTAAAACGTTTCCGTCTTTGCCCTCGTTCTTCAAAAAAAAACTGACCCGAAACCCGTTTTGACCCAAACCTTTTGACCCTAACCCGTTCCGACCGAACCAAAACAACCCTTTTTTAGTTGACCCATTCTGACCCTAACCGTTCCGACTCATGGCCCGTTTCGACCCAACCCAACCCATTTGCCACCCCTAGTGATTAAGGTTAATAAAACAATCCTTTATTTTCCATAACAATCCTTATATAATATTTATATAATATGTGGGATTTTAAATCCTATGAAATGTGGGATTTGATGGGATTTAGTTTTCATTCCCATTCTTTTATTTAATAAAACGAACATATTAATTTATGGGATATAAAATCTCATTTCTTATAATTACTTTCAAATTCTTGAAACGAACAGGACCTAAGAGTTCTTGAAATCTAAACAAATTAATTAAATATCAAGCAATCTACCGTATTAAAGTAATGAACTTCTAAATAACCTAATAATATGTTTTATTGGGCCAATAAAGTAATGGACTTTTCTATTAATATGTTTTATTAACCTAATAATATGTTTTATTGGGGTCATGCTGAGAGAGAACTTTTTTTTATATAAGGGCATTTTTACTTGTGTTGGGTATTTAAAATTTGAAAAGACATACTTGATTCTAGCTAATCTTGAACCAACATAGAGCTTGATGGATTTGAAAAGACATACTTTTTCTTTCTTCATACATGAATGATCTTGATGGATTTGCTTTTGTGTTTAATCATGGGTTTGGTAAATAAAATTTAAGATGTCGTAGATTCATAGGTAAACTGTTGTTGCCATTTTTATGAGTTTATTTATATAACTTGTTTTCTTGGAAGATGTTGATTTTTGATTAAAAAACACTCTTTAAAAAGGAATAAATGTTGAGTGGGAATTTGTTCATTGCGAACATTTTGCCCCATATATAAATATAATGATTTTGAAATATTATTGGGCCCAAACAGTTTGATTTCATAAGAATTCATAACTACCACTAAGACATAAGCATTGAAATAACCCAATATTATAAAGGAAAACACCATAAATAGTAACTGAAGAGGTAGGTTCCAGCAGAGCCCAGTTGGACCCGCAGGACTCACCTTGAAGAGAGACGTCTGCGCAGAAACCAACTGGATCCGCAGGACCCACCATGCTCAGAGACGTGACGTCCTTACGCGCAGTACGCAAGCTGTTCCCGCAGGAAATGCCTCCCAATGGTGAAGTACTCCGCCTGTTCCCGCAGCTGCGGATACAAGCCATCAGGGAAGGCCACCCGCGCAGCAAGGCTACACGTACAAGGCACTTAGCTCTCAATAATTCAGTAGTCACCTGAAGGAATGAGCAAAGCCGGGAACAATCCCGCACAAAGGCGGGAGGGGGAATACTCCCGCCCAAATGAGCCAGTCCGTACGATACTGGAAGATCTTTTGTACTGTACCTGACGAGGTATGGGCAAAAGATCTGACCAGAGATACGACAGTCCATTGACAACAGTATGGCGAGCAGCATGCTCTTGTACTGTATGTCACTATTAGCCGCTACCTACTCACCAACTCCTGTCATACCACGTGCATAGCCTGCAGTTGGTGGAAAAGGAATAGTACACAGCAGGCCTGGTCACTGTCAGCCGCTGCCTACCCACCAACTACCAGCATGGCACGTGCGTAGGCCACAGTTGGTAGAACATGAATACTATTCAACCGGCTATACCCTCTTGGAAACCTACCTTCGGCTATAAATACCCCAAATGGTATGATCATCTCATCTTATCTTGTATCTTACATCTTATACCTGATATCTGCTCTAGCAATCTCTTAATATACACTTATATTCAAGAGCAATCTAGTCTGATTCTCACGCCGGAGGGTGGTCACAAGGAGGTACCCCCCCCTTCTCAGTGACGAGCTCACGGTGTCTGTTTTGCAGGTTATCAGAAGAACCATCTTTGCCGGGTCTAACCCCTCGTGGGAAACATCTATTTAACCCCCAGATTATCCGTAATCTGCCCGGGGTCGATTAGTGTTTCTTCATTGGCGCCATCCGTGCATAAAAGCTAGAACTTCATTTCTTTTCAGTTTTTTCAAACTTCTGGAAAGATGGTTAAAGAAACTCCGGTAACCACAACCCCAGCTACTGAGGGGAATACCGGCGACTACACAGTTTTTACGAACACTACCCCGGTTACCCAAGCCGGGGCAAGAGCAGTAAATTTTATGAACACTACCCCAGTTACCCAAGCTGGGGCAAGTGCAGTAAATAATCGCTCACTGGGATTCACCGATACCCAGTTAGAGAGACAACGAACGAGGCTCCCCCGCCAAACACTCGATGAAGTTAAAGCATGGGCGGAAGCACGTCAAAAAGAATTCCAAGCTGAGTTGGATGAACGCTTACGTTTACTCCAACAGGCTGATGAATTCGTAGAGTACTTTGACGATGATTCGGAGGAATCCGATAGTGACGCAAACCCTCGTCATAGGGCGAAAGGGAAGCGTAAGGAAACGGACTCCCAACCGAGAAGGCATTTTGGAGAAACCTTCAAACCAAAAAACGCGGGTGGAAACCCACGTGACTTCTCCAAAACATTTACACCAACTGCTGCAAAGGCGGGAACGTCCAAATTTGCAAGGGACATTGCGGAAGCAATCGTCCCGAAAAGTGCCAAACAGATGTCCAACATCGGCACTTACGATGGTATATCTGATCCAGACGATCATTTGAACAGGTTCATAGCGGGGGCAACCGTCAGTAGTTGGACGGAACCTACGTGGTGTTACATGTTCCAAATGACGCTTGTTGGGGCAGCTAGAGCGTGGTTCGATCGTCTACCGGTCCACCACATCAACGATTGGGAAGACTTCCAGCAGAAATTTAGCCAACACTTCAGCCAACAAAGAAAGTATACCGAAGAGCAATGGACAATCCTCAAATGCATTCGAGAGGAAGATGAATCTTTGCCAGACTTCATCACTCGCTTCAACTCAAAGAAGCTAAGTCTGGGTAATATTAGCGAAGATCTTGTTCGCGCTGCTTTCATCCAGGGCGCGAACGACCCAGAGCTCATCCGCACCTTAACGGGTAAAGATGGCATGCCATCCACATGGGATGCCATCATGACAGCCGCTAAACGCTTTGCGGAAACGGAGAAGCAACTGGGTAGAGATCTCCCCCAGAGCACAAACCTCTACACCCAGAAAACAAGAGAAGACAACGTCCTTACCGCCCGACTAAACAAAAAGCGGAAACTAGGCATTTGGCAGTCAAGGGTAAACTTTGACACCTCATCCGGCTTGCAACATCGGTTAGGCGGAAGGGATAACGTACAGTCGAACCAGAACTCCAGATGGACGCCACTCACCAAAAGCGTCACCGAGATATTCGCCACTGAGGAGCTCCCATGGCCAAAGGCTCCAATAATCCGACATCGTCACAATGCTGATCGGAGCAAATACTGTGACTTTCACAGGACAAAAGGCCACAACACTGAAGAATGCACAGACGTAAAGGACATCGTCGAAGCATTTGTCAGAGATGGGACGCTCGCACACCTCGTGGCGTAACGAACGCTGAGCAGGCTGATGCGTGTAGAACCCCAGCTGGGGAAAACACGAATAAAATTGCAGCTTCAATGCCGGAGACTACATACTGCGTAAACAACGAGATCCCGAACCAGGTGCATATCGGCTCGATGGCACTCCCATCACAACAACATGGAAGGGAGCTCAATTACACAGTTTGCATGTAGATCAATTCCAAATTTGTAAAGAAAAGGCCCAGAGCCACTTCTAATGGAAATGATTCTCCTTAGAACATCGACGCTGATGATTTTACATTTATACTTATGAACTTTCCACACGGATATGCCGGTCTTCACCTCATACATAAGTGTGAAAGAAGTCGTTGCGTGGGGAAGGCGGAAAAACCCGCATAAACCCAAAAAACGGCAAACCTTCACGCAGGTCAGTCATAGGTAAAGTTCAGTCATCCCACTAAATGAAAGTGCCGGTCCTAACCGCACGAATCATGATAGAGGAAACTGAACACTAACCTATTAACAACCGCGCGTCGAACGGTTAATTTACTCAACACTGATGCCGGTTTTCACCGCATAATTACGTGGAAAGTCGTTGCATGGGGAAGGCGGCAAAACCCGCATAAACCCAAAAAACGGCAAACCTTCACGCAGGTCAGTCATAGGTAAACTTTGGTCATCCAACTAAATGAAAGTGCCGGTCCTAACCGCACAAATCATGAGAGGAAGCCGAACCTATTGACAACCGCGCGTCGAACGGTTAACTTATTCAAAATACTTTAGAAAATTTCTAACAGGATGAAGAAAACCTCCACGCAGGTTAGATGTAGGTAAAGTTTAGCCATCCTACTAAGTGCAAGTGACGGTCCTACCCGCACAATCACGAAAGAGGAAGCAAAACTTCAACCTATTATCTACCACGTTCAAAGGTTAACTTATTCTAAACACTTAGAAAATTTCTAAAAAGATGAGGAAAACCTCCACGCAGGTCAGATGTAGGTAAAGTTTAGCCATCCTACTAAGTGCAAGTGACGGTCCTACCCGCACAATCACGAAAGAGGAAGCAAAACTTCAACCTATTATCTACCACGTTCAAAGGTTAACTTATTCTAAACACTTAGAAAATTTCTAAAAAGATGAGGAAAACTTCCACGCAGGTCAGATATAGGTAAAGTTTAGCCATCCTACTAAGTGCAAGTGACGGTCCTACCCGCACAATCACGAAGGAGGAAGCAAAACTTCAACCTATTATCTACCACGTTCAAAGGTTAACTTATTCTAAACACTTGGAAAATTGCTAATTTAAACTAAAGTATGCATGAGCAAGTCATATAACGTTTACAAAGCAAGTCATACAGTGAAAGTAGCGGTCTTACCCGCACAAAGATTTATATTTCATAATATTCATTACAAGGGCCGGGTAACTACCCGCCTACAAGAATATAAATCTATACAAGCTAAACCTATCCTAACAGTGGGAAGGGATCTTCAGGATCAAGCTTCAGGACCACTTCCACTTGGACCAGCACCATCAGTAGAGCGTGGCGGTTCAAGGAAAGCTTTAAGGGTAGCTAGCCCATCATCAGCAGCAGCAACTTCGTTCACCTTCTCCACCACCGGATGCGGGAAGGCGGCATACTGATTCACTGCTTGGTCATAAACAGCTTCAGTATCCACATCATACAAAGGGAAGTTGGAAGGCGGGATGCCTTTCTCAACGAACCCTAGACCAAGCAGGAAGCCGGCCTTTTCCCCATCCTCATGAGAAGCATTGAGGGCTGCGCTCATGGCATCGTCGTATGATGTGTCCGTGAAGACTCGATGCACAACCTACAAAAAAAATATATATACAAGTATCAAAACCTTTTCTATTTACAAAGAAAAGCGTGAAGACATTATGAAGCTAAGCTTACCTGAGACAACGCTTCTCGAAGAAGCCATTCCTTGGTAACCAGAGCTTCCTGGAGGGCAGCTTGAGCTTGGTTACGGGCGCGTTCGGCTTCACTTTTGTTAAGGTTGGCAAGCAACACTTCTTTAGCCGCAGCCTCTTCAACGTCCTTTAGCTTCCGCTCAGTATGGTCAAGCACCCCCCTCTGGTCCAAGATCTCTTGGAGCTTCTTGGCGTCTTCCATCGCCAAGGCATCATGAGCTTGTTGGAGCGCCTCTAGTTTGGCTTTAAGTTCCTCATTCACGAGGCGTAGAGGCTCAGCAACAGCTTCAGCCTTGGTGGCCCTCTCAGTTGCGTTCCGTGCAGTTTCCTTAGCCAGCCGAAGCTGTTCGTTAACAGCTTGGGCAGCCTTGGAACGGGCCTCGAGACGGGCCTGAACTTCAACCTCGAGGGCCTGGAAAGCCTTCTCCTTTTCCGCAGCCACTGCGGTAAGCCTCTTGTTCTCCTCCCGGACAGCCCGCGCCTGAGCTACTTCTTGGATGCGAGCTGCTTTTAACTTGTCGTTTTCACGACAAAGCAGCTCGACGCGCGGCTGCATCCGGGCCAGGAGAATCCGCAGCTCATTGGTTAGCCTACCCTCCTGGTAGCTAGCATTGCTTCCCCCAACGCACCACTGGGAGCTGCGTGACGAGCCCACTCCACGTACTCCACAGGCGTGCGAAGGGTTGTTCCTCGGCGGATGTTCCAGCGTGGAACATACACTTCATTGGAATCCGATACTGCAAAAAACAAAAAGCAGTTAGGAAAAGATGATATATATATAAAAAAAAAAGGCCAAAAGAACCCTACGCACCTGTAGGGTCGACAACAGGCCGATAGCCGCAAAACCCATCACCTGAACCCAAGGGAAATCCATCCAAGAGGTCAGGCAGATGGGAATGAGGCAGAGGTTGGCGAGAAGCCCCAAGCATACCCGAAGGATCGGCTGTAGCTGCCGACGTCGGAGGCATGGAGGCCGCCGCGGTAGAAACCAACGGAGGTGAACTCACCGGAGGTGAACTCACAACCGTGGTCGCCGCTGCGGAAGTACCCGCAGAAATAGTCACCGCCGGCTCAGTGAAAGATTCAGTAAATATGGCACTGACAGCCGGCGATGTCATCACAATTGGAACAGTTGGCTCAACTGGGTGAGCAACTGAACCAACCGAAGCAGGCGCAGCCGCCTGGGTCATCGCCTCAGGTAGGTTGACCAAGCCTACCGTCATGGGTCCGGAGGTGCTCCTCCCCGCTCCACCCTGGATTGCGGTAGCATCCACGCCTGCACAAAGAAGATATAAGTATAATGGCGGAAAGATATGAAGTTAAAAAGTAAAGTTTGTACTTACGGGTTTTCTTAAGCCTAAAAGTGCGAACAGGCGGGGACGAACCCGATGGAGCCGGCCTCTTCACGCCGCTCACCGTCGTCGTCCTGGGCTGCTCAGAGGTGACGGTCGTCTCAGCCTCCGGAGCAGTGGTCTTATCACCACCAGGGTTCCCCGCCACCTCCTCGCTCTCGGTCTCTGAATCAGACCGAGGCACCGGATCGGCAGTGGAGGCAACCTTCGCCTTCCCCTTCCCGTCGGCAGCCTTCTTCTTCCGCACCAACGGAGGACCATCTGCGGATTCCTCATCAGAACACAAGATTAGAGGAATTCCAGCAGAGGTTTCAGCATTGAGGGGTCGAGGGTTGAATAACTCCATACCTGGCCGCCTGGCTCTCAGGATCTCGTGGCCTGGCGGGTAGACCTCCACGAACCGATCCGCCGTCTGTTCAAGGATGGGCAACTCGTTCTCATCTAGAGCACGAGTACCCATCCGAGCGGGACTATCAGCCTCCCGCGGATGCAGGAGCGACTGCAAGTCATTCCCCTCTGAAACAAAAGAAAAACAGTTAGAAGACAAACCTATATAAACAAAGAAGACAGAGCATACCGTAAGGGACAGAGTTCAAACCGTATTCAAGGACGATCGGGATCTTTTGCGCCTCCGCATCCTTCCACACCCGGCTCATCCCGAGCATCACCATCCCGGACTCCGCAAAGCGGTAAACCGGAGATTGGACTCGGGAAATCTTTGAGAACCATTCCGCCTCCTGGTAGTTGGAGGCGTGAAGGCTGGGGAGTGCTTGCCCATTCTTAAACTTCATGGCAAGGGGGATGGCGCGAGCGGAGATATAAAAGAACTCCCGCTTCCATGAACGAAGACTGCGCTCGGTTGCGCAAATCTTCAAACCCTTGATCCGGGTTATCAGAGTATACCACCCCTGGATGCACCTTTAAGAGTAGAAGGTCATCAGGCGGTCGACGAAGGGCTCAACGCCCAGAATCCGGCACACCCACTCGAAGTGGCGAATCTTTGCGATCGCCATCGGGTGTACCTCGGTCAGGTGTACACCGTGCCTCTCCAGAACACGGTACACAAACTTCGTCAAGGGGAACCTAAGATTCCCATAGACAAAGAATGCGGCATATACCCCGATCTTGCCTCTGGGGGCATCATACACCGTCTGATGAGGTTCAGGAAACTCAGGCTCGAAAGACTCGAGCATGAACTTCCTGACGATGTACTGATATAGATCGACAGGCAGAGCACACTGGCACTCGCCAGCAGTACTCTTGTCATCCCTGTCGGACGTGGATGACGGGTTCTCGGCGTACACCCCAGCCTCATGGGCTGTAGCCTCAAGATCGTGAGCAGAAGACATCTTGCAGGTATGAAAGAAGAGAACGATTTCAAGAGAATGCTCGACTGAAAAGGTGAGTATTCGCCGGAAATCGTTTTGAAGATGAAGAGAAAAGTGAAAGTGTGGATTACAAAGTACCCTCTCCCCCTTTATATACTAATCGCAATCAATGCGTTGAATTTAATGCGGAAGAGAGAGAAATCGCAGGTGCAATGAAACTATGACACGTGGCAAAAAGCAAGCTGGCAACAGCTGTTGAAAGGACGCGTGTCATTAATTTCGCGGCCACGCGCCCGAAAAATCGCGCCCACGCGCCTGAAAAAGCGTCTGGAATGACCATGTACTGTCACGTCACCATAACTTCCTGCACGTCCTGACACAGTCAGAAGAAACCGTCGGACGACGTTTCAACAGTTTGGACTGTTCTTATCCTTTCACCAACTCTTCGAATTTCAAAAATTCAAAAAGATTCAAAAGTAAGCGGGAAAATACCCCTTACCTTGGCAACCAAGTAACTGTAAGACAGGTGCGAGTACAGTGTTAAGGCAAAACCCTTCACATACTTAGCACCTGCAGGGAATTGAAGCCAAGAATACCTCGGCAACTAAGTAACTATAAGACGGGTGCGGGTACAGTGTTAAGGCAAAACCCTTCACATACTTAGCACCCGCAGGGAATTGACGCCAGGAATACCTTGGAAGTAAAGTAACCGTAAGACGAGTGCGGGTACAGTGTCAAGGCAAAACCCTTCACATACCTAGCGCTCCGCAGGGAATTGAAACCAAGAAGGATCTTCTGGGCAATGCTTGCGGAAACGGGAATAACATCCCCGCATAGCGGGAACGTCGAGAGCTACATTGTTTGAAGCTCCAAGATGGAATTGGTGGTTTTAACATAATTGATCACTATGTTCAAAACTACCAAAACCTCATGGAGAATCCACACAAGTGGGACTCAACGCTCCTGACTTGCGAGGAGGTTACAGACCTACCCGCATCATACCCAAAGATCAAGCAGGAAAGTCGGGAATTTCTGCAAGTGACATAAGGACTTCCGCGGGAAGAATCCCCATGGAAAACCTTAAAACTAAACCCTTTTCAAAAACCCTTTGCTTAAGTCCAAAAGTTCACCTCACTTATTAAACACTCATGAAAAGAACATTGGACTGGGGGGACTTGAAGAGGTAGGTCCCAGCAGAGCCCAGTTGGACCCGCAGGACTCACCTTGAAGAGAGACGTCTGCGCAGAAACCAACAGGATCCGCAGGACCCACCATGCTCAGAGACGTGACGTCCTTACGCGCAGTACGCAAGCTGTTCCCGCAGGAAATGCCTCCCAATGGTGAAGTACTCCGCCTGTTCCCGCAGCTGCGGATACAAGCCATCAGGGAAGGCCACCCGCGCAGCAAGGCTACACGCACAAGGCACTTAGCTCTCAATAATTCAGTAGTCACCTGAAGGAATGAGCAAAGCCGGGAACAATCCCGCACAAAAGCGGGAGGGGGAATACGCCCGCCCAAATGAGCCAGTCCGTACGATACTGGAAGATCTTTTGTACTGTACCTGACGAGGTATGGGCAAAAGATCTGACCAGAGATACGACAGCCCATTGACAACAGTATGGCGAGCAGCATGCTCTTGTACTGTATGTCACTATTAGCCGCTACCTACTCACCAACTCCTGTCATACCACGTGCATAGCCTGCAGTTGGTGGAAAAGGAATAGTACACAGCAGGCCTGGTCACTGTCAGCCGCTGCCTACCCACCAACTACCAGCATGGCACGTGCGTAGGCCACAATTGGTAGAACAGGAATACTATTCAACCGGCTATACCCTCTTGGAAACCTACCTTCGGCTATAAATACCCCAAATGGTATGATCATCTCATTTTATCTTGTATCTTACATCTTATACCTGATATCTGCTCTAGCAATCTCTTAATATACACTTATATTCAAGAGCAATCTAGTCTGATTCTCACGCCGGAGAGTGGTCACAAGGAGGTACCCCCCCTTCTCAGTGACGAGCTCACGGTGTCTGTTTTGCAGGTTATAAGAAGAACCATCTTTGCCGGGTCTAACCCCTCGTGGGAAACATCTATTTAACCCCCAGATTATCCGTAATCTGCCCGGGGTCGATTAGTGTTTCTTCAGTAACCGATTTCAAACGAATTATATATATATATATATATATATATATATATATATATATATATATATATATATATAAATTTAGAAGTAACGGTTTACTCACATTTGACTATTGTTGTAGTGCTACCGTTTTTTAAGCGTGTAGTACAAGTGCTTAACACGTCTCTGATTTTGCACCTGATTGCTACCTTTCCACCGCTCCCCCAATTCTTTTTTCTTTCTTTCTTCCTCGCTCACACCACTGACTTGCTCCCGAAATTTTTAGGTTTTTGTAATTGAAACTTTTTCTTTCTTTTAGGCATGACTGATTGTTCATAACTAGCAACATATATTGATTGCATTTTGTATTTGTATTTTGATATGTAGGATGAGAGTGGTTATGATAAAGATGACTCCGAGGAGGACACATGAATTGATGCAAAAAGTAATATCAATTTGCTAACTTAACTTTATAACTTTTCTATAATCATAGCTTTTATGTTAGTCTTGAGTAGTCTGTTTTTAATTATAGCTTATTATAATTTACTTTAGAGGTAAGTGTATGAAACATCTATTAGCGTTCGATCGAAAAGTTGTTTATTAACACAACTATGAATGTGTCAAAGCTTTTTTTGTTAGTTTAGTTAAGGGAACAAACGTAAGCTTATGTTCCGGTCATGTATGTTTAGAGTTAATTACACGGATGCTCACTGTGGTTTGCACGGGTTTCATTGGTCCCTAATTTTGATAAATTACATGCATGCTCCCTAGTATTTTGTAAAGCATAACATGGGGGCTCCTTCGAATGAATGAAGGTTAGTTTTCCAGTTAGTTATGTGTGAAATGATTGAAATACCCCTACTAAATTACATAAATCCATAAATCATTAAAATAAATAACCACTTCGAATGAATTAACTTGGAAGGAAGTGCTAGGGCTAGATGGTGTTATAGTGTTGGAGAAGAAACCTGCACTGCCATTTAAATTTTTTTATGGTTTTTGTTTATCATTAAGAGTATAATAGTAATTGCATACCCACTTAACTGAAAAACTATAACGTTCAAGGGAGTACGAGTGTACCAGGTACAAAATATTAGGGAGCGTGCATGTAATTTATCAAAGTTAGGGACCAAACGTGAAATCCATGCAAACCACAATGAGCATCCGTGTAATTAACTATATATGTTTATATTCGTTCACTAGCTTTTGAACCCGTGTATTATATTGGATTTGTTAAATGATAAAAAATAAGATTTGCTATTTGAAATAAATGAACAAAATTAAAAGTAAAAAAGAAATAAAATATATTATGCAAACAGTAAGAAGTCTGAAATCTCAAATTTATAAATTTTGATAAAATCTCTTTATATACAACATTTATTATTTTATCACAAGTATTCAAATTGTCATATAATATAAACAAATTTAAACTATGTCTACCAGTTACCCTGAATAATGCACATATAATGTTCATGAGAAAAAAATGGACATCGAAGGAACAAAACAACTTTAGAAAAAGATTGTTCGTTAATATTTCTACTTGTTTTTCATATTTCTACTTGTTTGATCCCCATCAATATTTTACTTTTTAATTTCGTGACTATTTTATAACTCAATTGCCAAAATGGTTTTGGCCCATGACCCATTGTAGGTAGTAGGAGTGAGATTAGAACAGAAAATTGACTATTTTATAACCCAATTGTTAAATTAGTTTCAACTCATGACCCGTGGTAACATGGATTAAGAACAATAAAGTTTAGAAATTAGGATTTAATGTAGGGATGGCAATGGGTCGGGTTTAGGTATTCCCAAACCCATACCCGGTTATAAAAGTCCATCCCAAACCCGTCCCAAACCCGTCGGATTTTAATCAGGTAATTACCCGTCGGGTTTCGGGTTTTCCCATCGGGTTTCGGGTTTTCTATCGGGTTTTGATAAAATACCCGTTGGGTATATCCGGCTCAAAACCCGTCAGGTTTCTACAGGGGTTTAGACAAAATATAACTAACCGATTACAAAGATGGTTACCATATAGGTAAAATATCTTAAATAATTGACATAAACAAGTTTAGACAAATAATAGATTCAGAATATAGTAGATATATAATATAATAAATTATATCGGGTACATCGGGTATATAATCGGGTAAATGGTCTATGTTATCGGGTCGGGTAATCGGGTATATTAGAAATCCCAAACCCGCAAAAAATTTCAAAACTAATCCCAAACCCGTCCCAAACCCTAACGGGCCAGGTATTACCCGTCCCATTTATGTCGAGTTTCAGGTTTTCCCATCGGGTTCGGGTTTCATTGCCATACCTAATTTAATGTGGTTATGATACATCATCATCATTACTTTTGTTTATTAGTAGATTAAGATTAGAATGAAGAATTGACTATTTTATAACCCAATTGTCAAAATGATTTTAACCCATGACAAATAGATAGCAAGGATTAAGGAGAATAAAGATTAGAAATTATGATTTAATGTTGTTATGACACATCATCATCTATATTTTTGTTTATTAGTAGATTAAGATAAGATTAAGATTAAGATTAAGATTAGATAAGATTTCACCATCTTCACGATAGGTGGTTTGCTCCAACTATTAGGCCAAAAAGCAATCACATGAAGCTATGATTTCGAACATCCTATCAATACTGGAATCTATGCTCCAATAATATAACTCCCTATATTCAAATAACTCCTTTAGAATCAGGCCAACTACAATCATATTGGAATCAAAGCTGGTGGACAAAAACAACAAATCTCAAAGTTCTATATTACACAGACATGTGCTATTGTCTCATATACTTTTCTACTTGCATTACATACACCCACTCAAAACAAAAAACAAAAATGATGTGGACATTTTAGGGCTTAGAACTATGAACTTTGCATCCTTGTATTTGTTTGATTACTAATTATTTCCACACAAATCGCAACGATATTCACTGTCACGGCGTCATTTTACTTTTAATATTGAAGCTTAACCGGTCAGAACGACTCATGTATACATCGTCAGAATGGAAAGCGATATTGGTACTTGGCCGTGGTCCAAACCTATGTGATAAGCAAAGGCTTTGGCACCTCAATCGTGAAACTTTAACTTCAGTAGAGAACATAGCTTTCACGGGTCTGTGATCAGACAATCGTGTTTCACATCTTGTGTACATTAGTTGCTTTAATCCCTCGCCCGTCCAAATTATCCTATCACACCTATATGCATAATGATTTCTTGAAGTTTCTCTCACAATGTAAATATACTTTTTTGCATGAATTAGTGAAAATAAAGAAATTAGTGATTCATAAACTTAAGGAGAAATACTACCATGCAGGAGCACGTTTCTTTTTGCCTTTGGTACCAATATCGCTACATCCATAGTATTTATCACAATTTAGTTGGTACTTGTAAGTAGGAGCAAAATTGACTGTTCCTTCATGCCAAGCTTCCAATGATTTACCATCCATGAGTTCCATTCGAAGCTTTCGTTGTTTAAAACGTAGCATATTAGTAATTAGTTTTATTTAAAAAATAAAAAAAATAAAAGAACCAATCATCAAAACCCAAAAATAGTATTAAAAAAAAAGAGGAAAAAAACTAGTTAAGAAATAGCTAAATAAGCAATTTTATATTTTTAGTAAAAATATGAGTAAAATAAATATTTTATAAGTTATTATTAATAAAATATATTAATATGGTTTGATATACTCATCTTATAAAATCATCCATGAAGTTTGGTCACGATTGTCATTTTCATCCAAATAAGTAAAAAAGACAGAAATGCCCTTCAAGTTAAAAAAAAGGTGAATGGGTTAACAAAATAGACGAAAATGGCAAGAATCGGAAACCTCAAGGGCCCATAAACATAAAAAAATGTTTTTAGACTAAAGTTTCATAAGTGATGAAAACTCATAGACGAAAATAACACTGCACTTTTTTTAAATTGGTTACCTGGTCATTCTCAAGTAACGCATTCCAATCTTTTCTATTTACCAGTAATCTTGTCTCCCTCTCTGACAAGGAAATCCGGTAATTTAGGTCTCCCAGCAATATAATACGACTATAATTATAGAAGAAGTATTTGACATTAGTACAACAAAATAAGACAAATAAGCATCGTGTAACAAACTTAGAGCGCCTACATACTAGTTGGTAAAATTATCAAATTCTTCAATTTTAAGGAAAAAAAATGAAGGTATTAACCTAAAACTCTAAATGACTCATACAACCCGTTTTCTAAATCTTAAAACTTATTCATAAAATTACATGTACGCTTATTCCTTATAATTATACCATATATGTGAGAAGTTTTTAAAAATACAGATAACTTTAAGAAATTATGACTTTTTAGTTAAATTATAAGAATAGAAATAAATAAAAGGTAAGTGATAGTTAAATTTAAGAAATTAGCGTTTAAAATTATAAGAATGACTTTTTAGTTAAATTATAAGAATGTCGCAAAAATATTGATAAAAAAGTGATGTTCTTGTAAAAGTAAAATCAGAAGTTTCATGAGATTAAGAAATATATTATATAATAGATTTCTAGAAGAGAGAAAATGTAAGGTAGATATAAAAGTTTGAACACTTTTCAATTCGAAAAAAATAACCAATTATTTAATAATTATTTAATATTAGGTTATTTCTTTTTTAAAATTGGTTCTTTCTTATTTAAGTGACAACGATGATAAGACTATGTATCGTAGATGTATCATCTATGATATAGGCATGACGTTGCCATCCACACTGCCCCGACCATTTTGAGCCGGCGTCGTGGAGGGTAGACGCCACCCCATAATGGTACTATCACTTACCTTTTTTTTTTAATGAATTTGCACTCAATTGTCATGTGACCATTAAATAAATTAAATAAACATAAAATATTTTTAAATTCAATGTTAATGCTAGTTATCTCATAACGTAAAAAATAGGAAATAGCTATTTATTGACTCTTTTAAGTAATATGACACGATAAGTGGCTTTTACTAATTATATCCACTTATCTCACAGGCCACGACACAGCCTAAGCAGAATACACCAACAAAAGAAGAAAATCCACTAATCACTACTTGGGGTGGTGATTAATATTAAATAATTTAATAATTGACCACAAGATTGGCTTTTTGTCAACAACTAATCAATAATATAAAACATTTCATGCTTTTCACGAAAATTAAACATTCAAGTCCTCTTTTGTTGGTATTATTTTCTATACATATTAAAGACATATGTTTTAGTGAGATCGAGCTAGTTTGATAATCTGTTAGATATTTGAAGTTGAGATTTAAAATTAAGTGTTTAAAAGGTAAAACAAGTTTATAAAAATAATATCATCCGTAGTATAAAAGTTATGTTACAACGAGTTATATTTAAAAAAAATGATATAAATGTTAGAATTAAACAAGCAAAACAAAAAAAGGAAATAATAAAAAGGCATGTGCTTGTTGATTAATTAAGAGGCATAATCCATGTGTAATACTTATTTTTAAACACTCTTTGCTTAAAAATATTATAATTTAAACATTCTTTGTTTTTGCCTAATATTATAATTTTCAATTTTTTAGTTGAAGCCATTATATTCATTAAAAAGTCACAAATATTTCACCTTGGGTTTGTTTTTAAACTATTAAGCTTTCCAGTCATGGTTTAATATCAATTTGTCTATTTATAAATTAAACAATCATAAAAAGTTGTCGTTAACCAAATAAATATTTTTTTTTTCAAAGTAAATTACGTATTTTGTACAAATTGAAAGTTAAATAAGCAAATATCATAAATAAATTTAATGTCTTTATATCACATATATATCTACGAGTAAGATACTTTTGTTTCTTCCTTTGTAATTTCTTCAATGAATAATCATATAGAAATGAGTAAGATATTATTATATATGTTATTCATATTTATTTAGTTTATTATTGGAAAATAATTTTGATTAAATTAATCCCACAACTTGGTTTATAGTCTATTAACAAATTAACATGATTGAGCAGTAGTCAAATAAATGAAAGACTATATATATATAACCAAAGACAACTTAATTATTAGTATTTCAATATAACTTCTTCTTCTTCTTCTTTTTTTTTTTTTTTTTTGTTTTGTAAAAACAAACCATCATTTTCCATTAAACGTCAAAGAAAAAGTTATATCCTTTTGAAATAATGATTATTTTTGGCAAAATCTATGGAACTTGGTTAATTAATAGCATTGGTGATCAATTATTATTTAGAACAAAAACAAACATATATACGATTATTTGAAATGTTAGCTATTTAATTCAAAACGTACTCATGGTCTAGAATCCTTTTGGGCAGGTCGAGTGATGGTCCCATAGTGGTTGGAAAACATGTTCGCAATAAAATCTCAGCAGCATTGGCGTTTCTAAGTCTCTCGTCTCCTTCTCTCCCTCCTGATGCCAGATGACAACATACGAAACAAAAACTTGTCTTGTAAAACTGAAACCGAACTGAAACCGAGCCCTATGATTATACAACAAGTATAAGAGAAAATACAAGATATTATATATAATAAAGGTAGGTTGCATAAAATACAACTGTTAATAAATCATTCTCTTAAGTATAATATACCTTATTGCCAAGGCACCCCATGATGCCACAACCAACACAAGAGACACTTGGATTTCGGAAGAATGGATGAAGATCGCTATGAACCCAAACCGATATCATGATTCCAACCATTTGTTTGCTGACCAGACACCGAAACTCGGGTTGGATCTTGCTAGTCTCAATATCTGATTTCTTGCCTTCCATCACATGCTGTTGCTTCTTGCTCAAGCTATTGATTTTGTAGTATTGGTTGTGTGAGTTCTTGTTTAAAGCTTTCCTAATCAAAGAGTTCCATTTCGAAGCTATTTTCTTCTTGTCTGGCCCCAAGACATTCGAAGCTTTTAGAGGAACCACTTCTTGAAACCTTAAAAACATGCATGATCATGTGTGCAATCAGATATTAATGTAACTAAAAACGTCTTAGGTTGCTATTTCCTAAGAGCATCGCCAACATGCCTCGGGGGGGGGGGGGGGTGTTCAGCTGAAGTCCATGGACGAGGTCTGGTTTTGAAGACGATCTGGCGGACTACCCCCCCCCCCCTCTCACATATGCATATATAGACATTATATATGTATAATTTTAAAACCTTTTTTTTGACGGGGTTTGTATAGGTTTGTTGTCGTAGAATCTGGAAACAACTAAGTGTTTTTTTTAAATGTTTGAAATTTTATGTGGCATGCTGAGATGAAGGTTTTGTGAAGTATGGTGTTGGAGATGCTCTAAGAGATCACATACCCTAGTACATAGATATCGCATGTAGTGTTGCATGTATCTAACAACTCATCGATATTTATATCGTCAGTAGGCGCAACACCGCCAACGTTCCATGTACTTGCGAATACCCTTCATGTTTAAAAGAACACAAACTTAATTAGTTAACAAGTTCTATATCAAATTAACCTTCGACTAAAACACAAAAGAAAGGTTTGATGCAATTTAGGCCTGTAAATGAACCGAACGTTCGTTGAACTATCGTGAACCATTCGGCGGGAAGTTCGTTTATTTAATAAACGAACGAACATGAACAAAAAAATTTGTGTTCGTTTAATAAACGAACGAACATGAACACATGTTCCGTTCGTTGATTTATGTTCATGAACGTTCGTTTATTTATGTTCGTTTATGTCTGTTTATTTATGTTCGTTTATGTATTAATAGAAAATAATTAAATATTATCCAGAAAGGTCATCTGCTTAAAGGTTTTATATTTGTTAATTTGTGTTTATTAAAGTGTTTTCATTTAAGTTCGTTTATGTTTGTTTGTGTTCATTTACATTTGTTCATGTATGCTCGTTTATCTTTGTTCTGTTATGTTCGTTTAGATTTTAAATAAACGAACATAGATGTCTCTTTTTAAATAAACAAACATAAACATAAATATTTGTTCGATTAAGTGTCTGTGCTCTTTTAAAGTTAAATGAATGAACACGAACATGTTCTTGATTGTGTTCATTCGATTCGTTTACAGGCTTTCATTATTCACACTGATGAATACATCGATCTCAATCTCTAGGCTCTTCCGATTTTATTTGTATTCGTTTGTGTTCGTGAACCGTTCATGAACACATTAATTTCCTTAATGAACGAACACGAACATAAAATCCCGTTCGGTAAGTGTTCGTGAACACATTATTTTCTTAACAAACGAACATGAACAAGGCCTTGTTCATGTTCGTTCGGTTCGTTTACAGCCCTAGATGCATGTATATATAAGTTAAATATTTATCATGTTTACAGGCATCATACTTGAACTTCTGCGTATCATGGTGATCAGTCAAGACAATCTTAGGACTCAAGACGGGTTCGAGATCCATCTTAGGAAGATCAACAAAAGAACATGTGTTTCCGGGAAAGTCCGCAACAAAGTTGTTAGATCCTAATGTTTTCCTTAGCAGCTTACTGGCCACCAATCTTGGCCACATCACCTTAAACACAACATAAGATAGTCAGCTTGCTTTTGTACATACATTTGCATGTTACCTAGTACATACCTCCTCGTAAGACATTATGTATTACTGATAAACTATTTATAGAAACATAATCAAGATGAGTATAAAGGATTACTATCATATACCAAGTGTTGTGGCCGGGAACAAGATGGCCTGGGCGCCACCCTTGTCCCCAGTGGTAGCCCAGGCTCCACACCACCTCCAAATTGGGAGTATATTACCTTTGCCCACCACCGGAGTAACGGCGTCAAAGCCTTCTCCACAACAAGTGGGGTACCAAGAAGGTCGCGTACATAATAATGTACGATAAGCCATTATTGTACAATAACTCATCCTTATATATGTGTGTGCGTGTGTCTATGTGTCTGTGTGTGTGTAGGGTTAAGACAAAATAAAAACCCACTTGAGTAAAGAAAACTCATTCTTAATCATATGTTTTTAATTAAACTTTGAATATTTTGGTTCACGATTAAAAATAAAAAATGTAAAGATAAAGTTATATTTTCTCTCACCTGAAAAATGTTTTTAAAAGTTAAAAAAATGTAAAAAAAATACAAAACAAATTTTTTTCTGATGTTTTGTATTAAATGTAACAACATATATTACATATGTAAAAAACAAAAAATGATGTTACATGAGGTTTTCACAACTCAAATAGATTTTCATTCTATACATGCCTTGTGTATATATGTATGTACGCATAAAATGTCTAATATATATGACTTGAGAGAGAGAGAGAGAGAGAGAGAGAGAGAGACTCACTTCTCCTCCCATATATATTGGTATGAAGGAAAATGTTGGTGAAGTTAAAGAAGAAGGGAGAGCATAAGTCTCAACAAAATATATATAAAGACATGGGAAGAGAGAAAGAGATGCCAAATACTCCATTTTTAATTTATTAAATATATTTTTTTATTCAAAACTTTATACTATTTTGATCGAAGAGGAGAGCATGCAAGTTGGAACAATAGAAACAATAGAATGACGTACTAGGTGATGTGGATGCATGGAGAAGATAATCAAGAGTTTGCTGCCTCTTATTTACTGGATTAAAGTTAGACTTGATTTTACGCACTTAAAACACTTACAATAAACTAATAAGTTTATACAATCAGTTTGTATATAGATTGTTTGATAGAATGATAACTTCTTAACCTTTAAAAGGTATCTAGGACAACTAACTACTAGTTCTGCAAATTATGATAAAAAGTTCTATTTTATAACGTTTTGGTTTTAAAATCATAAATCAAGATTTCATTATCTTAACTTACTGTTTTATAAGAATCGAATATGAATCATTTCTTAGTATATTACATTCTAAGACAAATGGGTATACATAATTTAATCCATCCTAACATTAACATGTTATTTTTAAAGCTATAGTAAAACTTTCTTGCTATCATGTTTTAGCGTGAAGCCACCATCCGCATCCATATAATTCGGCAAAATATATCAATTAAATTTCTTTACTTTTTAAAAATCTTTCATACGCGATTCCTCGCATATATTCATAATCAATTTGTTCATTTTTACCCTACTTATGAGATGGTGGGCTAGCGCTCGCCAATGAACATGTGCCTAAGGGAGTGGCGAAGGCTGGCAATTAGGTACCTGTTAAATATACGATAAGACCTGTTAAGCAAAAAAGTGTTGTATATGATTTTTTAGTTTTCTTAAATAATTGAAATTAGTAGGATAGATTCCATTGTATTCCCTTATTGGTACATGAAACTTAAAACTGTCTTATAGTCATGACATATAAAGTCGTTAAACGAGTCACGTTCATGTTTGATACTTGTGTTCAGCGCGTCGTTTCATACCTGTTAAACCTGTTAAGACAGGAATTGCCAGCCCTACTGTGGCGCCCCTCAATGCTTGGATCGCAATGGTGTTTGGTGCCATCGGAGGTGATATGAAAGTGGGTTAACACCCGCTACACATGCTCGTATGACACAATTAGCTATGTCGTATTTAGCAAATAATGTATGTGAGAAGGTTTCACTTGTTTGAGCATTTTGATTGGCTGTTTACACTTTGTAGGCCAATGAATGGATCATGTGGCATCCATATTTTTTTTAATATACGTACAAGTCTTAAATATATCATATATGTGTAGAGGCTTCTATTGCATTTAAATATTTTTGTTTACTGTATTTTCCTTAAAACAATTACTAAAAGTAAAAATATCTCCTTAAGAGTATTAGTATAATTAGTACCAAATAATTTTTATGGGTTGTGAATTAACACGTCACAGAGCATGTGCGTGATTCAACGTTTTTATGTCTTTTGTTCGGTTTAACGGTACTGCTACATCGCGCTTCACTTTTTTACAAAAAAATTCAAATAATGTCAACGCTTTCGCTATAACATGTGGGTTTGCATAGAATATATATATATTTTAATAAACTTTCAAACACGATAACCTTTTTCACAGTTTTACACGTAAAATTTGTATAACGGTTCCGTCAGTGGCGGATATACCATATGAGGAGGGGTAGCCTCCGCTACCCCCTCAACGTTTTACCGGTAGTGTAAAAAAAATGGTCGGTTTTCGTGTTTCGTTACCCCTGAAAAAAAATAACGTTATCCTTATGTATTTTAAGCCTAGCCAATTTAATACTTAAACTCAACAAAAGTCCAGTTCAATGCAAAAAACCCAATAACCCAAATAATACAATAAAAAAAGGGAGCAGACCTCAGACCTAGTACTCTACTCAGCCTCTGAGTCTCACGACACTGTAACCAGCCACCACCACGACACCTCCACCTCAGTCCGCCACCTACCGCCAATCCACCACCAGCCACTCCATCTTCGGCCTCTCCATCTTTCCTGTGAGATTTATTGTATTTAGGGATTTAGGGTTATGTTTAAATTGAAATTAATTTGGGATTTAGGGTTTATGTTTAAATTGGAATTGATTAGGTATTTAGGGTTATGTTTAAATTGGAATTAATTAGGGATTTAGGCTTTAGCTTTATGTGTAAATTGGAATTGATATTAGGTTTTTGGTTCAAATTTTGTTTAGGGAACTTTGAAAATGAGTAAGCTATCTCTTATTAGCAACCTTTTAGAATGTCAAAGAAAAAAAATGATAACATCGGTTAATCACCAAGTTTAAATATTCCAACTTCAAATTCAAACATGTGCGACTCTTTTATTTTCTTATTTTAATTAAATATTGTGTTTATCAATATTTTTGTTGAGTAAACTTTAAAACTACTCATTAACAATATGCGTTTGATCTGATCGAAAGATATCAATAAAATCATTGTATTAGTAAGCTAATAAGTTTGAATAATTTTACAATATCACTAAGCAAACAAGTTTATGTTATTTTGATGCGGCCCATTATAAACCAACTTGTTTTGATCCGCCATTGCAAATAGGTTAACGGGGTGCCGATACGCTTGTAACACGAAGCCGAGCCGGGACGCGCCAAGTGCGTAACCAGACACTTACACGAGCAAAACGCATTACTGGGCTCCGATACGTGCGAAACGCGTAATCAGACCCCATAAACGCGAAACCGGTAAAAAAAATTCTTAATGTACAGTTAAAAAAAACTTTTACGCTACCCATGAAATTATTTTCTAGATCCGCCACTGAGTTCCGTAATACACCCGGTCATGAAATACTAGTGTTTACTTAATTATTAATTTATTACAACGAACTATATATGATGCATGGTGGAAACCCTACCAGAATAGGCTTCATCTATCTACAACCACATAATTACAATTTATTTATGATAATTATATTGTCATCAACTAAATTGGTTAGGAGCTAGCTGACGTGTATGGATTAGTAGCCACAAGAATCGATTTGACCAATGTCAAGTTGTGTGCCTACGACATTTTATGTTTGTGTTTCGATTGGCTGAGTCTAACATTAATATATAAGGCTGAGGGGTGTGGGGGGCGTGAGAGGGGGCGCGAGTGGGGGCGCCAGCCAATAATATTGTGACGTGTGGCAGAGAGAGAAACTTGATAAGATGGGTGTTGGTAGTGGTGCTCGCGCCCCGGGACATGGTGTGGAGGGGCGCGAGAGGGGGCGCGAGCGGTTTTTTTTTTTTATTTTTTTATAAATGTATTAAAAAAACGTATTATTAAAAAAACTCATAAATTATTTAAAAAAACACACATTAATTAAAAAAACACATTAATATCTAAAAAAAAAATTAAAGTACTAAAAAAAACATTATTCTTATTCTTCGGCTTGGTCTTCTTCGATCAACCTCTTCCGGATACGTTCCTTTTGTTTTTCCGTCAGCATTTGGTCGACCGGATTTAGGTTACTGAAGTCTCTTGTAAGGAATTCCAAATCTCTCATTCTTTTTTTTTTCCTTTTTGTCATTAGAGACCACCTCCATGGTTTTGTTGAATTTATTGAGGGATTCAACAAGATCGTTGATGTTTACGGCTTCCCCCTCAGCCGGTTTTTTGCCCCTGGCGTCCCTTCCCAATGGCCGCCTCCTCGGCGGTGAAGAAGTTTCCTCCCCCGCAACGTTTAGGTCGAATCCAACCCGGCAATCCGACCCGGCGGAAGTGTTGTACGCTCCAGACGAACTAGTTTTAGTCCGTTTCGGCCCTACTTCCGCATCAACGTCCGGCGCCACCAGCTCAACCCACTTAGAACACCTTCTCAACCTCTCCCACACCTTTACATCGTCCCACGTCTTCACCGTCCCATACCTCCGCAGGCACTCCTGCTTCCACTCTTCGACAGTGAAATTATAAACCGCCAAATCGTCACTGCCACTTGGTCTCATACGACCGGCGTTCCTGTGGAACAGATTAGTAAACAAGCCGACAAATTTTCTGATTTCGGTCCACCGACCCGAAATCATATCGGCGTTCCGCTCTGTACTCCCAACGAGCGAATAGAACGTCTCTCTAACCTTTGTCCAAAAGACCTTGCTCTTTTGGTAGTCCGCTGCAAAATGCATAAATAAATTTGTAAGTCATTTAACTTTTTTATTAAAAATCATTTTTAAAAACGTTAAAACAATTACCGCAACGCCGATCCTCAGAAGTGACTATCCAAGCCCGACACAGGGCTTCCTTCTCATCCGATGACCACGGAGTGATTTTCCGTTTCGTCCTTCCGGTCGAAGCCGAACCCGACCCGTCCGTTGCAACTTGTTTTTTCCGGTAGACGCGTCTTCTTTGTCCCGCAGCTTCACCTTCTGGTTCTTGTGTCTCCGGAACTACAAAGTTAGGAGACGGTTGTATGTTGGATGGTTGAAAGCCGGATGGTTGTTGCGACCCCGAATAAAACATCGCTTGGTCCGGTGCCGACCATAAATCGTCGTAACTGTAATCTGATTCTAGGTTTGGGTACCAATTTCCAGCCATGTGATATTGGTATGTGATATTGGTGTTGGTTTGGGTTTGATATAGGTTTAATAGAGAGAAAATTGTATGTTTTATATTGTTGTTGGTTTGTATTTGATATAGATATATATAGAGTAAAAAAAATTTTTTTTTTTATTAAATAAAGAGCCAACGGCTCATTTTCACCATTCCAACGGCTCTTTTCACCATTCCCAAGCCCATTTACGCCCCACAGGTCCCGCTAACCCCCTTGCGCCTGTCTCTTTTTCCGCTCTCGCGCCCCTCTCGCGCCTCGGTGGTGTGGTGCTCGCGCCCCAGGGCGCGAGCGGCTGGCCTCTTGCGCCCTTTCTAGCGCTCCACGCCCCTCAGCCTAAGAATTTGGCCAATTGGGAGTCTTTTATTGATATACATCTTCTTCTTTTTTATGTTTTGTATAATAAATAGAAAGATACACTTCAAGTTTTGAGATCTTTTAGGAGTTGGTGGCATCTTGTGCACGCCTACGTGAATTGGAACCTTTTATGTTAATATAATACGTTTAGTCACCTGTATTACAGGGTTGTTTTTATTTTGCGTTTCTAATATTTATATATTTTTTTATTCTAATTTAATTTATTGTAAGAGATTAATAATATACTTAGGATTTCACAAATAAATGAGATGTTTTAACCCGTTTAAAAGCTATCTGAGATTGGTGAGACCCATGACCCGCTTATTATTATTATTATTATTATTATTATTATTATTTTTTTTTTTACTATAAAAGTGTTTCTTAATATAAATAATAACTTTTAAAAAATTGGATATTAATTTAGTATATCCCTATTTTATAGTATTTTCATCTTAAATATTTTGTTAGATTAATTTTTAATATAATGAGATGTTATAACTCATTTAAGGTTATTTGGGTTTGATGAGACTCATACCTGTTATTCGGGTCAAATGCATTAGAGGTATTAATTTACAAATAAAACAATCTGATTGTTTGAGATAATGTAGGAAGCAACCAGAAAGCTTTTAAATATTTCGTTTATATATATTTAAGATTAAGATGAAATGAGTTAACGGAAATAATCTTAATTTACAAGTTACGATGTTTATTACATCCTAGTAGTTTGTAGGAGGGTGAAGATAAACATTCAAACGGGTGCGTTACATCCCACTAGTTTGGTGAAGATGTCATCATATTGAGACGTTGGTGGAACATGAAGAATGCGAAACTGACTTATCAGGACGTTTTCATGCACAAAGAGAATGTTGATCCCAATATGTATTGTTGTGTTGTATCGGGTTAGTGGAAATATATAGACACTAACGTAGTTATAATAGATAGTGGCGGCATGAAGTAAAAGACAATGAAGCTCAAGAAGAATATCACATGTTCAAAATTGAAGAGGTAGGTCCCAGCAGAGCCCAGTTGGACCCGCAAGACTCACCTTAAAGAGGGACGTCTGCGCAGAAACCAACTGGATCCGCAGGACCCACCATGCTCAGAGACGTGACGTCCTTACGCGCAGTACGCAAGCTGTTCCCGCAGGAAATGCCTCCCAATGGTGAAGTACTCTGCCTGTTCCCACAGCTGCGGATACAAGCCATCAGGGAAGGCCACCCGCGCAGCAAGGCTACACGCACAAGGCACTTAGCTCTCAATCACTCAGTGTCACCTGAAGGAATGAGCAAAGCCGGGAACAATCCCGCACAAAGGCGGGAGGGGGAATACTCCCGCCCAAAAGCCAGTCCGTACGATACGGGAAGATCTTCTGTACTGTACCTGACGAGGTATGGGCAAAAGATCTGACTAAAGATACGACAGCTTATTGACAACAGTATGGCGAGCAGCATGCTCTTGTACTGTATGTCACTATTAGCCGCTGCCTACTCACCAACTCCTGTCATACCACGTGCATAGCCGGCAGTTGGTGGAAAAGGAATAGTACACAGCAGGCCTGGTCACTATCAGCCGCTGCCTACCCACCAACTACCAGCAGGGCACGTGCGTAGGCCACAGTTGGTAGAACAGGAATACTATTCAGCCGGCCACACCTCCTTGGAAACCTACCTTCGGCTATAAATACCCCAAATGGTATGATCATCTTATCTTATCACATTATCATCATATTATACCTGATATCTGCTCTAGCAATCTCTTAATATACATTTATATTCAAGAGCAATCTAGTCTGATTCTCACGCCGGAGGGTGGTCACAAGGAGGAACCCCCCCCTTCTCAGTGACGAGCTCACGGTGTCTGTTTTGCAGGTTATCAGAAGAACCATCTTTGCAGGGTCTAAACCCTCGTGGGAAACGTCTATCTAACCCCCATGTTACCCGTAATCTGCCCGGGGTCCGGTTAGTGTTTCTTCATTGGCGCCATCCGTGCATAAAAGCTAGAACATTTCTTTTCAGTTTTTTCAAACTTCTGGAAAGATGGTTAAAGAAACTCCGGTAACCACAACCCCAGCTACTGGGGGGAATACCGGCGACTACACAGTCTTTACAAACACTACCCCGGTTACCCAAGCCGGGGCAAGTGAAGTAAATTTTACGAACACTACCCCAGTTACCCAAGCTGAGGCAAGTGCAGTAAATAATCGCTCACTGGGATTCACCGATACCCAGTTAGAGAAACGAACAAGACTCCCCCGCCAAACACTCGATGAAGTTAAGGCATGGGCGGAGGCACGCCAGAAGGAATTCCAAGCTGAGTTGGACGAACGCTTGCGTTCCGTCCAACAGGCTGACGAATTCGAAGAATACTTGGACGATGACTCGGAGGAATCCGACACCGACGCGAACCCTCGCCATAGGGCAAAAGGGAAGCGTAAGGAAACGGACTCCCAACCGAGAAGGCGTTTTGGAGAAGCCTTCAAACCAAAAAACACAGGTGGAAGCCCACGTGACTTCTCCAAAACATTTAGACCAACTGTTGCAAATGCGGGAACGTCCAAATTTGCAGGGGACATTGCGGAAGCAATTGCCCCAAAAAGTGCCAAACAAATGTCCAACATAGGCACATATGATGGTATATCTGACCCAGATGATCATTTGAACAGATTCATAGCGGGGGCAACCGTCAGCAATTGGACGGAACCTACGTGGTGTTACATGTTCCAAATGACGCTTGTTGGGCCAGCTAGAGCGTGGTTCGATTGTCTACCGGTCAACCACATCTACGACTGGGCAGACTTCCAACAGAAGTTTAGCCAACACTTCAGCCAACAACGAAAGTATACCGAGGAGCAATGGACAATCCTCAAATGCATTCGAGAGGAAGATGAATATTTGCTAGACTTCATCACTCGCTTCAACTCAAAGAAGCTTAGTCTGGGTAATATCAGCGAAGATCTTGTTCGCGCTGCTTTCATCCAGGGCGCGAACGACCCAGAGCTCATCCGCACCTTAACGGGTAAAGATGGCATGCCATCCACATGGGATGCCATCATAACAGCAGCTAAACGCTTTGCGGAAACGGAGAAGCAACTGGGTAGAGATCTCCCACAGAGCACAAACCTCTACACCCAGAAGACAAGAGAAGACAACGTCCTTACCGCCCGACTAAACAAAAAGCGGAAGCTAGGCATTTGGCAGTCAAGGGTAAACTTTGACACCTCATCCGGCTTGCAACATCGGTTAGGCGGAAGGGATAACGTACGGTCGAACCAGAACTCCAGATGGACGCCACTCACCAAAAGCGTCACCGAGATATTCGCCACTGAGGAGCTCCCATGGCCAAAGGCTCCAATAATCCGACATCGTCCCAATGCTGATCGGAGCAAATTCTGTGACTTTCACAGGACAAAAGGCCACAACACTGAAGAATGCACAGACGTAAAGGACATGGTCGAAGCATTTGTCAGAGATGGGACGCTCGCGCACCTCGTGGCGCAATGAACGCTGAGCAGGCTGATGCGTGTAGAACCCCAGTTGGGGAAAACACGAATAAAATTGCAGCTTCAATGTTGGAGACTACATACTGCGCAAACAACGAGATCCCGAACCAGGTGCATATCGGCTCGATGGCACTCCCATCCCAGCAACAGGGAAGGGAGCTCAATTACACAGTTTGCATGTAGATCAATTCCAAATTTGTAAAGAAAAGGCCCAGAGCCACTTCTAATGGAAATGATTCTCCTTAGAACATCGACGCTGATGATTTTACATTTATACTTTTATGAACTTCCAACACGGATATGCCGGTCTTCACCGCATACATAAGTGTGAAAGTCGTTGCGTGGGGAAGGCGGCAAAACCCGTATAAACCCAAAAAACGGCAAACCTTCACGCAGGTCAGTTAAAGGGTAAAGTTCAGTCATCCCACTAAATGAAAGTGCCGGTCTATCCGCATGAATCATGATAGAGGAAACTGAACACTAACCTATTAACAACCGCGCGTCGAACGGTTAATTTATTCAACACTGATGCCGGTTTTCACCGCATACATGTGTGAAAGTCGTTGCGTGGGGAAGGCGGCAAAACCCGCATAAACCCAAAAAACGACAAACCTTCACGCAGGTCAGTCATAGGTAAACTTTGGTCAACAAAATGAAAGTGCCGGTCCTAACCGCACAAATCATGAGAGGAAACCAAACCTATTGACAACCGCGCGTCGAACGGTTAACTTATTCAAAACAGAGAATTTCTAACAAAAGGATGAGGAAAACCTACACGCAGGTCAGATATAGGTAAAGTTTAGCCATCCTACTAAGTGCAAGTGACGGTCCTACCCGCACAATCACGAAAGAGGAAGCAAAACTTCAACCTATTATCTACCACGTTCAAAGGTTAACTTATCCTAAACACTTAGAAATTTCAAAAAAGATGAGGAAAACCTCCACGCAGGTCAGATGGTAAAGTTTAGCCATCCTACTAAGTGCAAGTGACGGTCCTACCCGCACAATCACGAAAGAGGAAGCAAAACTTCAACCTATTATCTACCACGTTCAAAGGTTAACTTATTCTAAACACTTGGAAAATTGCTAATTTAAACTAAAGTATGCAAGTCATATAACGTTTATAAAGCAAGGAATCCAGTGAAAGTAGCGGTCTTACCCGCACAAAGATTTATAAAGCAAGGAATCCAGGATCGGCCGTCGTTGCCGATGACGGAGGAGGCATGGTAAAAGCCGCCGCGGTCGCCGCTGCGGAATCCGCAGCAAAAGTAACCGCCGGCTCAGTGAAAGATGCGGTAAAAATGGCACTGACAGCCGGCGGTGATGTCATCACAGCTGGAACAGTCGGCTCAACGGAGTGAGCAACTGAACCAGCGGAAGCAGGCGCAGGCGCAGCCGCCTGGGTCGTCGCCTCAGGTAGGCTGACCAAGCCTACCGTCATGGGCGGAGGGGTACTCCTCTGCGCTCCACCCTGGAATGCGTTAACATCCACGCCTGCACAAAGAAGATAAGTGTTAATGATATTAAGCTATGAAGTTAAAAATAAAGTTTGTACTTACGGGTTTTCTTGAGCCTGAAAGTGCGGACAGGCGGGGACGAACCCGATGGAGCCGGCCTTTTTGCGCCGCTCACCGTCGTCATCCGGGGCTCTCCGGAGGTGACAATCGTCGCAGCCTCCGGAGCAGTGGTCTTATCACCACCGGGGTTCCCCGCCACCTCTTCGCTCTCGGTCTCCGAATCAGACCGAGGCACCGGATCGGCAGTGGAGGCCACCTTCTCCTTTCCCTTCCCGCCGGCGGCCTTCTTCTTCCGCACCAACGGAGAACCATCTGCGGATTCCTCATCAGAACATAAGATTAGAGGAATTCCAGCAGAGGTTTCAACATTGAGGGGTCGAGGGTTGAATAGCGCCTTACCTGGCCGCCTGGCGCTCAGGATCTCGTGGCCTAGCGGGTAGACCTCCACGAACCGATCCGCCGTTTGTTCTAGGATGGGCAACTCGTTCTCATCTAGAGCACGAGTACCCATCCGAGCGGGACTGTCAGCCTCCCGCGGATACAGGAGCGACTGCAAGTCGTTCCCCTCTGAAATAAACAGGAAAGAAGTTAGAAGAAATTCTAAATCAACAAAAAGAAACAGAGCATACCGTAAGGAACATAGTTCAAACCGTATTCGAGGACAATCGGGATCTTTCGCGCATCCGCATCCTTCCACACCCGGCTCATCCCGAGCATCACCATCCCGGACTCCGCAAACCGGTAAACCGGAGATTGGACTCGGGATATCTTCGAGAACCATTCCGCCTCCTGGTAGTTGGAGGCGTGAAGGCTGGGAAGTGCTTGCCCATTCTTGAATTTCATGGCAAGGGGGATGGCGCGAGCGGAGATGTAGAAGAACTCACGCTTCCACGAACGAAGACTGCGCTCGGTTGCGCAAATCTTCAAACCCTTGATCCGGGTTATCAACGTATACCACCCCTGGATGCACCTCCAAGAGTAGAAGGTCATCAGGCGGTCGACATAGGGCTCAATGCCCAGAATCCGGCACGCCCACTCGAAGTGGCGAATCTTCGCGATCGCCATCGGGTGCACCTCGGTCAGGTGCACACCGTGCCTTTCCAAGACACGGTAAACAAACTTTGTCAATGGGAACCTAAGATTCCCATAGACAAAGAATGCAGCATAAACCCCGATCTTGCCTCTGGGGGCATCATACACCGTCTGGTGGGGTTCAGGAAACTCAGGCTCGAGAGACTCGAGCATGAACTTCCTGACGATGTACTGATACAGATCGACAGGCAGAGCACACTGGCACTCGCCAGCAGTGCTCTTGTCATCGGCAAACACCCCAGCCTCCTGGGCTGTAGATTCGAGATCACGAGAAGACATCTTGCAGATGAAAGAAGAAAACGATTTCAAGAGAATGCTCGACTGAAAGGTGAGTATTCGCCGGAAATCGTTTTGAAGATGAAGAGAAAAGTGAAAGTGTGGATTACAAAGAACCCTCTCCCCCTTTATATACTAATCGCAATTAATGCGATGAATTTAATGCGGAGGAGAGAGAAATCGAAGGTGCAATGAAACTATGACACGTGGCAAAAAGCAAGCTGGCAACAGCTGTTGAAAGGACGCGTACCATTAATTTCGCGGCCACGCGCCCGAAAAATCGCGCCCACGCGCCTGAAAAAGCGTCTGGAATGACCAGGTACTGTCACGTCACCATAACTTCCTGCACGTCCTGACACAGTCAGAAGAAACCGTCGCACGACGTTTCAGAGGTTTGGACTGTTCTTATCCTTTCACCAACTCTTCGAATTTCAAAATTCAAAAAGATTCAAAAGTAAGCGGGAAAATACCCCTTACCTTGGCAACCAAGTAACCATAAGACGGGTGCGGGTACAGTGTTAAGGCAAAACCCTTCACATACTTAGCACCTGCAGGGAATTGAAGCCAAGAATACCTCGGCAACCAAGTAACTATAAGACGGGTGCGGGTACAGTGTTAAGGCAAAACCCTTCACATACCTAGCACCTGCAGGGAATTGACGCCAGGAATACCTTGGCAACCAAGTAACCATAAGACGGGTGCGGGTACAGTGTTAAGGCAAAACCCTTCACATACCTAGCACCCGCAGGGAATTGACGCCAGGAATACCTTGGAAGTAAAGTAACCATAAGACGAGCGCGGGTACAGTGTCAAGGCAAAACCCTTCACATACCTAGCGCTCCGCAGGGAATTGAAACCAAGAAGGATCTTCTGGGCAATGCTTGCGGAAACGGAAATAACATCCCCGCATAGCGGGAACGTCGAGAACTACATTGTTTGAAGCTTCAGGATGGAATTGGTGGTTTTAACATAATTGATCACTATGTTCAAAACTACCAAAACCTCATGGAGAATCCACACAAGTGGGACTCAACGCTCCTGACTTGCGAGGAGGTTACAGACCTACCCGCATCATACCCAAAGATCAAGCAGGAAAGTCGGGAATTTCTGCAAGTGACAAGGACTTCCGCGGGAAGAATCCCCATGGAAAACCTTAAAACTAAACCCTTTTCAAAACCCTTTGCTTAAGTCCAAAAGTTCACATCACTTTATTAAACATTCATGAGAAGAACATTGGACTGGGGGGACTTGAAGAGGTAGGTCCCAGCAGAGCCCAGTTGGACCCGCAAGACTCACCTTGAAGAGGGACGTCTGCGCAGAAACCAACTGGATCCGCAGGACCCACCATGCTCAGAGACGTGACGTCCTTACGCGCAGTACGCAAGCTGTTCCCGCAGGAAATGCCTCCCAATGGTGAAGTACTCTGCCTGTTCCCGCAGCTGCGGATACAAGCCATCAGAGAAGGCCACCCGCGCAGCAAGGCTACACGCACAAGGCACTTAGCTCTCAATCACTCAGTGTCACCTGAAGGAATGAGCAAAGCCGGGAACAATCCCGCACAAAGGCGGGAGGGGGAATACTCCCGCCCAAAAGCCAGTCCGTACGATACGGGAAGATCTTTTGTACTGTACCTGACGAGGTATGGGCAAAAGATCTGACTAAAGATACGACAGCTTATTGACAACAGTATGGCGAGCAGCATGCTCTTGTACTGTATGTCACTATTAGCCGCTGCCTACTCACCAACTCCTGTCATACCACGTGCATAGCCGGCAGTTGGTGGAAAAGGAATAGTACACAGCAGGCCTGGTCACTATCAGCCGCTGCCTACCCACCAACTACCAGCAGGGCACGTGCGTAGGCCACAGTTGGTAGAACAGGAATACTATTCAGCCGGCTACACCTCCTTGGAAACCTACCTTCGGCTATAAATACCCCAAATGATATGATCATCTTATCTTATCACATTATCATCATATTATACCTGATATCTGCTCTAGCAATTCTTTTAATATACATTTATATTCAAGAGCAATCTAGTCTGATTCTCACGCCGGAGGGTGGTCACAAGGAGGAACCCCCCCTTCTCAGTGACGAGCTCACGGTGTCTGTTTTGCAGGTTATCAGAAGAACCATCTTTACAGGGTCTAAACCCTCGTGGGAAACATCTATCTAACCCCCAGGTTACCCGTAATCTGCCCGGGGTCCGGTTAGTGTTTCTTCAAAAATGTTTTGACAACACCAGCAACTCCACGTTATTCAACTTTAACACTAGAGTGAGATTCCACAGCTGAAGTTTGAAATCCTAGTTAATAAGTTATCACAGAAAACACATAACCACCATAAAGTACACGAATTTAGCATTCGATCTCCTCACAGCACCAATATTGTACGCCTTACACACAACAAGCTAATGATTTGTTTTTTGTTGCGCCGTTAGAAACTTCCAATGAGCCAGAAGCCACTCATATTAGTACTACTCCCAGATGAGCACGCTTATTTGTGAAGTTCTTCATTCATCCACTTGAGGCGGAGCCTTCATCATACACCAAGAATCGATCATGTCCGATTTGCCTAAGTTGTTACAATCTCTTAGCACCTTAGGTGAATATCACATAATTATGTTACGAGATAAAGAATCTCACGCCTCAAATATCACCAATCATTTTGGGGCTTAATGGTAGTGAACAAGAGAATAACTCCATAGTTAAAGTGGTCAGGCGGCGTAGAACAATGAAGGTGACTTCTTTGGAAATCTCTACTGAGACAAACAGAAACAAATCTACGAGTTTCCGGTGGATATGATTAGAGATGCATAAAAAACCCGAACCCGGAACTGGACCCGAAAAAATACATGATACTGGTTTTTTTTATACCCGGGTTTTTAATACCTGAACCCGTACCCGATCCTACTCGTATGGTACGGATAGGGTATGCATTTTAGTACCAAAACCCGTACCAGGAACCGGGCCCGATTTATACCTGGTAATACCCGAAAACCGGAACCGGTTCCATACTAGGAACCGAGTTTTTCCAATACCCGAAACGGGTTCTTTCAAATACCTGATCTATACCCGGAAAATATCTGAAAAATACCTGAAAATACCCCTAAAAATTGTAACCCCTTAAAAAGATCCAATCTATACCCGAGAAAAACCCGGAAACCCCAAAAAAGGGTTTTTTCAATACACGGAAATAGGATATTCAAATACCCGGTTCTATACCTGACCCCAACCCGATGCATAGGGTGTGGTTGTTAGAGACAATACCCAGACCCGATCCCCCCGACCCGGATATTACCAATACCCAATTTTTCAATACCCGATCATACCCGAACCCGGTTAACCCGTGTATTTGAAAAACCCGATTTGTGCACCTCTAGATATGATCAACATTGATGGCACGTGAAGTCAGATATTTCAAATGCTCTCTCAATTTTTAGCATATTTGAACCACTAACAAAAGATTTTGAATTCGTCACTTGAAAATATGATTTAACAAGTGACACTGCATAATTTCACCCGTAAATTTAAATATATAAATTAGTTGATAACGAAATGGCTCAATTAAAAATTGCACTATGAAATATCTGTATATTATATTGTGAAATGTAATAGCAAGTAATGCATTTAGTTATTTTTATTTGCAATAAGATTTAAAATAGCATATATCTTAATATCATTTTTATTTACAAAGAATTTGTGTTTTTTTTAAAGCAACTAAATGCACCTAATTTACACCATATTAAATTACCTAACTCTATGCGTTGTGGTCAATGAATTATGACTTCAACAGATAAACTGAGCCACGTCACTTGCAAAAACCGCAACGGGTATCAAGCAAACAGTGGCTTCAACGACACACGCGAGCTGGTTAGTGGCTACGATAGACAAAAAGTGAAGGGATAGGGGCGCGAATGGCTAGCGGACCACAACGGGCTCAAGTGAACGGTGGCATGAGTGACAATTGGCAAAGGGCTAGGTCCAGCCAGCGCCATATGACACAATATGATAGAATGAATCTTAAAGATAGCTTCAACACAACACATAACCTTATAAGCAGGGCTCAAACCCTTAACGTTAAGACGAGCTTCACCACTTTAACTCCTATTGGCTTTGCTATTGGACCCACCCTCATCCAAGAGACATGAGTTACTTAAAATAATTATGTTTTAGTTATTGATATTTTGCAAGTACTAAATACATTAATATTTTTTAAGACTACGTGTACTAAAGTGTGAGGGTGTTAAATGGCATGCCATGTCACACTTTAATGCCACAAACACTCTAGGCGGGTGTTAGCATAGAGCACCAAAGCCTCATCCACGAAGCCTTTAACGGAGCTGGGGGTGGGGATTGGCAGGTAGGTCAATCCCCAATCAATCAATCAATCACATAAATTTATTAATATTTTTCTTTTGTTTTTTCTTTAGTTTAATTGCTAGTTTAAACCACTACACCAAAGATATAAGTAGGGATGAGCAATTTCGGGATTGGTACCGGTACTGGTACTGAAATCGGCACCGATTTGGTGCCGTCGGTACCGAAAATCGGTACCGATTCGGTACCGTCGGTACCGAATCGGTACCAAAATTTGAGTATCGGTACCGGTACCCGGGATTCCCAAACTTTTTTACCTTCAGTACCGGTACCAAAATTTTGTGAATTTCGGGACCGGGATTTTCGGTACCGATCTCATCCCTAGATAAAAGGGTATTTAGTTAAAATTTTACGGTCTATATGGCAATTGCGTGACACTTTAACGATGAGAGTATTTTAAGCATGTAATTCTGTCTTCATAACATGTTAAAAGATCTTTTTAATAATAATTATATTATTACTTTTTTGTAATAGGATTTTACAGAATAAATATATACTTATTACATAGTTTTAAAGCTTTCAGTTTTAAATTTTGAATTCAATAATGTATTTTAATAATTATCATATTATTACTTTTTAATAGGATTACAAAATATATATACTTATTATTACTTACTTTTAAAGCTTTTTTTAGTTTAGTTTTAAAATTTGAATGCTTGAAAAGGTAATAATGTGTAATTTAAAGAGATGTATTATAGTTTTTGATGATTTTATTTACTTATATATTTTATAAATGATGTTAAGTTCCTAAACATTTATTTTGATTCATAATAATTGCTTAATAGTTTTAGTGATGTAATTTATTAAAAGTATTGTTTTCGTATTTTTGTTCATGATGTCGATTCATATATTATATATTTAGTGTCGGCCAACATAAAATTGATGGGTTTACATGAGTTCATTTAATGGTCAGGTACGATTAAAAGATTGATTCGGTCGGTTTTGGTTCATTTGGAAAGCTCATAACATTATATTTTCACTGGCAAGAAGACGGTGGCGAGTTATATAATCCAGGAGATTCAGTCCAAGCTTAATGCTTTAGGTGGCCCCTACCATACTACCAATGTACTAAATCCAACCACCCACCCTTGTTGTAGTTTCATCAGGGCCCAAGCCACAGCACAATTATATGTAAGGTTTTACATTTTCTCCAGGCCCAAAATACCCTAATTGTCCATTAATACAGTACTCGTAGAGGTGCAAAAACACCCGAACCCGGAACCAGACCCGAAAAAAATACCCGGAACCGGTTTTTTATACCCAGGTTTTTAATACCCGAACCCGACCCTACCCGTAGGTACGGATAGGGTATGTATTTCAGTACCAAAACCCGTATCCGGAACCGGACCCGATGTATACCCGGTAATACCCGAAACCCGGAACCGGGTTTTTCCAATACCCGAAATCGGGTTTTTCAAATACCCGATCTATACTCGAAAAATACCTAAAAAATACCCCTAAAAATTGTAACCCTTTAAAAAAATCTAATCTATACCCGAAAAAAAACCCGGAAAGAGCCCAAAAACCCCAAAAATAGGGTTTTTTCAATACCCGAAAATAGGGTATTCAAATACCCGGTTCTATACCCGACCCGAACCCGATGTATAGGGTATGGTTTTAAAGAGAATACCTGGACCCGAACCCGACCCGGGTATTGCCAATACCTGATTTTCCAATATCCGGTTATACCTGAACTCGGTTCCATACCCGAACCCGGGTATTTGAAAAACCCGTTTTGTACACCTCTAGTACTACGCAAATAGCAACAGTCTAGAAATACACTAAACCCCCGAACCTGGATCCGGAAAAAAACCCGAAACCGAGTTTTTAATACACGAACATGTACCCGACCCTACCCGTAGGGTAAAGATAGGGTACGCAAAAATACCTAGAAAAGTGCAACACCTTAAAAAACCCGAATATACACCTAAAAAATACCCCGAAAAAAGCCCGAATAAACCTGAAAATAGAGTTTTTTTCAATACATAGAAATATGGTATTCAAATAAAAACCATAAAATAGAGTTTTTTCAATACCAAGAAATAGGGTATTCAAGTACCAAATTTTAGAATACCCAGTTTTATACCCGACCATAAACCGATGCATAGAATATGGTTTAAGAGATAATACCTGAACCCGAATCTGAAACGGGTATTGCCAATACCCGATTTTCCAATACCATGTTCCATACCCAGAACCGGTATTTGAAAAACCCGATTTGTGAACCTCTAAGCAACACCCCGATTTTGACATGCGAGGTGGATCTCTCAAAGGCTCAGCCGGTCACCTTTTAGGTATTTCTCTTTTAAAAAAAATATTATTGCTTTATATTAATAAGGATACACCGGTTAATTAATAGATTTAACTGAAAATTTAGCCGTTAGGTAGTGTAAATGACGTGAAATGTTACAAACCTCTTAGTTTACTATTTTAAATGATCATAACACTTTTAATTTTCACTTAAATGTTCAAGAACAATCATGCTTTTCCAATCATCATAGATTTACACTTGATTTCACTTGTATAAATTATAAACTGTATTTCAAAACTCACCCTAAGCGACCAAGTACTTTGGAGGGAAATAAACTAATTTTCTTCAGCTCGGACAGAAAATCGGACTTGGTTAACTCAGGCCTACTTGGGCTAGTGGGTAAGATCGGTCATACTCAAATGCTCGGTCAAAGGGGCTCTTTTCCATGTACTTTTTACTTATTTTTGCCGTTTTTCACAAAGACAAATTGAAAGTCGAAAGTTAAATAATAACTATGCCTACAATATTAAATAATGAATATAACTTAAAGAAAATACTTCAACATTTGAAATATGTCTGTTTTTTATTTATTTATATTAATATTAATGTATTTTGCTATAAGTACAACTAAACTCTTTTTTTTAACCAACTTACAACTCTAGGTGTACAAACCAGTTTAAAACTCAAAATTAGTTTGGTCAATAAAAGTCAAAACCAATAAAAGTCAAAATCAGTTTATGATTGGTTTCTTGACCAGGTTATGATCGTTTGCGGTTCGGTTTGATCGGTTTCAGTTCGAGTTTTGACCGGTTTGGAACTAGATTTGGTGGATAAAATAACAAACTAGTTCCAAACCTTCGGTTTCAATCGGTTCTAAACCGGTCTCTACACAATCGGTTTCAAACAGGTTCGATTTCAATTTGATTTTCTGATCAATCAAATCAATTAACTGGTTTATTTGCGCACCTCTACCTACAACTTACAACAAAAATCAAAGTTTTAACAATATTTTTTACTTTTAAGTGATGAGTTAATACCACTTATTGACAACATTCAATGCCTAATAAGTAATAACATCACAAAAAGGCAAAAAACAAAAACCAAATATAAATTAACTAACATTAACTTAAGTGGACCCAACTTACGTTATCAACCCACTCTTTCCAATTTGGGCCAAACCCACCTCACCGGAGACCACCACCACCACCACCACCACCACCACCACCACCATCATCTTCAATTACCACCGCCGGAGACTGTTATCCATGGACCCATTAACCTTCGGTATAATCCTCACCATAATAATATTATTCTTCATCATTATCTGCTTCATTACCATCGAAGGCACCTGCAAACGCCGATCTTCGTGAAACCCTAAATACCCATCAATTCAAGATTTTGAAAATGAGGGTTTTTGTGAATGGGTTTTGTAATTGGATCTACTGGGTGTTGATAATATTGGTTTTGGGAGGTGGGTTTTGCTTGGAATTGAGTTTTGGGCATCAATCAGTTCATGTTCATAAGTGTGATCATCATCATGATCATGGTCATCATCATGGCCATGGTGATTTGGGGGTGAAGAAGATGTTGGCGGAAGAGTTGGCGGAAGAGGAGGATTTGAAGATGGAGTTTATGTCTCATTATGAGCATGATCATGATTATCATTATCATGGTGGTGATTCGGAGTTATCCGGAATTGGTAATGTTCTTTCGTTAAGCTTTTATCGGGCATTTTTTTGTTTTTGTTGGCTGTAACTGAACCGAAAAGGGTTTGTTCATGTTCGTTCGTTAGGTTTTTACTGGACAATTTTTTTTATATTTTTCTCAATTTTTACTAATTTTTTCAATTTAAAAAAAAATATTATGCAACGTCAAACTATTTAAAAAAAAATCCTAGATAACATGTTATCCAGATAAAATATCTAGTAAAGGAACAAAAAGAAAACTTTATTGGAACAAAATTGTGAAAGGTAGATTCACTTAGGGCTGTAACCGAACCGAACAGGGTCTTGTTCGTGTTTGTTTGTTAGGTTTTTACTGGACCTTTTTTTTTATTTGTGAAAGGTAGATTCACTTAGGGCTGTAACTGAACCGAACAGGGTCTTGTTCATGTTTGTTCGTTAAGTTTTTGTCGGACTTTTTGTTTTTTGTTTTTTTTGGGTGAGGTAGATCCACTTAGGGCTGTAAGCGAACCGGACAGGGTATTGTTCATGTTTGTTCGTTAAGTTTTTGTTGGACTTTTTTTTTGGGTGAAAGGTAGATTCACTTAGGGCTGTAACCGAACCGAACAGGGACTTGGTCATGTTCGTTCGTTAAGTTTTTGTTGGATTTTTTTTTATTTGTGAAAGGTAGATTCATTTACGGCTGCAACCGAACCGAACAGGGTCTTGTTAATGTTTGTTCGTTAAGTTTTTGTCGGACTTTTTTTTTGGTGAAAGGTAGATCCGCTAGGTATGTAACCGAACCGAACAGGGTCTTGTCATGTTTGTTCGTTAAGTTTTTGTCGGACTTTTTTTTTGGGTGAAAGGTAGATCTCCTTAGAACTGTAACCGAACCGAACAAGGCATTGTTCATGTTCGTTCGTTAAGCTTTTATCAGACAATTTTTATTTTATTTTTTTTGGATGAAAGGTGGATCCACTTAGGGCTGTAACCGGGTCTTGTTCATGTTCGTTCGTTGTTGAGCTTTTATCTGGCAATTTTTTTTTTGTCGGGTGAAAGATAGATCCACTTAGGGCTGTAACCAAACCAAACAGGTCCTTGTTCATGTTTGTTTGTTAAGCTTTTATCAAACAATTTTTATTATCATTTTTTTTGTGAAAGGTAGATTGATACGAATCCTATGAAGCTGGATAGAGGGAATCAAAATGGAGGGAAAACATTTGAAAGTTTAGGAAGTGGGGGGTGATCCACTAAACCAGGAAGTGGGAATAACCCCCCACTAACTTTTAGTTTAAGTATTTGTTTTAGCATTTTGTTTGGTTGTTCATGTTTTATTTATAAAATTAGGGTTCTTAACCTTTGTAATTTGGAGACATAATCCTTCTCGAATTGGATTAAAATCTATCAATTTCATCTTTTATTTTCCGGTTTCTATCATAGATCCACTTAGGTTGTAGCCAAACCGAACAGGGTCTTGTTCATGTTCGTTCGTTAGATTTTATTGGACAAGAAAACGGTTCACTAACACTTAACCGATTAATATTTTTTTCTTGTTCGTGAGCGGTTTTATTTGATTTGACTAACCGATAATCGTCGGTGTCAACAGATCGGCCCGGTTACCAAGTTTTTGTGTTTTTTACATTCATATTCATCTGTTTATTTACAATAAATTAATTACATAATACTCATGAATATTTTTTGTTTTTTAGTTAATAGTTTTGCTTAAATCTAGATGATAAGAGTAGAAACGTCTTTTAAAAATATTAAAAACCTTTAATGAGCAAATATTAACAAACATAAACGAACACAATAGAACGAGTATGGCTTCTGTTCATGTTCGTTCATTTAGTTAATCGAACGTAATTCTTTGTTCATGTTCGATCATTTGTTAATCGAGCGAACATAAACGAACTTCCCAACGTACGGTTCGTTTACAGCCCTAGATGAACTCACTGAAATTTATGAAAATATATGATCATTGTTGATATTTTTTAGGGCTTTGGATTCAAGCAATGGGGTGCTCACTGTTGGTGAGCTTGGCTTCTCTAATCTGTTTAATTCTACTGCCATTGATATTCTGTGAGTTGATTGACTATTAGCTTTCATTTCTATAATTCTATCGAACGAAATATACCTAAATTTGTAAATTCTTGTAGTTCAAGGAAAACCTTCAAAGGCGTTTGTTGATTCACTGGCTGTATTTGGGGTAAGATTCTTGATATTCATTTTCTTCTTACATGTGCTAGTGTTTCGGTTGATAAAGTTTGAATCTTTATTGGTATTTTAGGCAGGAGCTATGCTCGGGGATGCTTTTCTTCATCAATTGCCGCATGCATTCGGTATGATCAAACATGAAATTCAAATCTTGAAATGATATTAATCATAAAGCTCAAATCTTTGTTGTCGGTCGTTGAATGTGTTTATCAGGTGGTGGACATTCTCATAATCATGATGATCATGTTCATAATTCTCATTCACATTCACATTCACATGCACATTCGATCGAAGATCTGTCGGTTGGATTATCCATTTTGTGTGAGTAATGATACATTTTGTGTAAGTGATATTAATGTAATGTGTAATGCTTTTAATTAATGTGTGTGTGTGTATGTGTGTTTTTTTTTTTTTTTTTTTTTTTGCAGTTGGAATTGTTATTTTTCTTCTTGTGGAAAAGATTGTTAGGTATGTTGAAGAAAGGTCAGGTGGAGGTGATTCATGGGGTCATCATCACCATCACCATAAGAAGAATGAATCGGTGCAGGATATTAAAGGTGATGGCGACAAAAAGTTATCAGAAACCGCATCAGATAAATCTTTAAAAACAGAAAAAGAAAGTGAATCTTCGGTTCTTCGCATGGTATAACTTAATCATGCATTGTGTTTTAACTTTTAAGCAGTTGATAATTTAGTAATTTATCCAAGAAGAAAATACTACTTGTAACGTTTTATATGATAAAATGCGTGTCGCCATCAGTTAATTGCTTATTTTTATACCTGGAAACCGTCAGGTTGGTTGAGCTAATAGGACAAATGAGTTTATAAAAAGTTATCAATGTGATTCGGGTCAAATGGGCTCTGACCAAATAGTGGGTCAAACAGTTCGTTTTAAAATGTATCATTTTGTTCTGGGTCAAACGGGTTCTGACCAAATACTATAAAGAGCCAACAAGGTTGTCCTAAAAAGCATCAAATTATCAGTTTGGCTTGGGTCAAACGGGCTCGGACCAAAGAGTGGGTCAAACAGGGGCGTTTTTTAAAGAAAGTATCAATTTGGTTCGGGTCAAAGGGGTCGTTTAAAAAAGTATCAATTTGGGTCTGGTCAAATGGGTTCTGCTCAAATAGCAGGTCAAGCGGGTTCTGAGTTCTAACCAAATAATGGGTCAAACGGAAATAGCGGGTCAAATGGGCTGTTTTTGAGAGGTATTAATTTGGTTCAGGTCAAACAGGTTCTGACCAAATAGCGGTACAAAAGGGTCATTTTTAAAAAGTATCGATTCGGTTCGGGTCTGAAGGGTGGCTTTAGATAAGAAAAAGTATCAAAACCGGTTCACCCCGCGCTATATTTATCATCTATATCAAAATCTACTTTGCAGAGAAAAACTACTGAAAACGGGCCCGAAAGTATGAAGCCCGAGATTGAGAACAAGCCTGCACACTCATCAAGTCTGGTGTTCGGTTATCTTAATCTATTCTCGGATGGTGTTGTATGTGTTTCTTAACCTTTTCATTCGTTTCTCCCATTTATGATTAAAAAATAATGATACCATTTGCAGCATAATTTTACCGATGGCATGGCTTTAGAAGTGCTTTTCTTCTATACGGGTCGGTTGGTGGGTGGTCAAGAACACTTTTCCTACTTGCACATGAGCTTCCTCAAGAGGTATTGTAATGGTTTTAATCAAATATTTAGATTGTTATTATTATTTTCATTAAACACTAGTTATCGCAGATTGGCGATTTTGGAATCTTGGTGAGATCTGGTTTTAGTGTATCGAAAGCCCTATTCTTTAACTTCCTATCTGCATTGGTGGCATTAGCAGGAACTGCATTGGTTAGTTACTTAATATTAATATTATTATATTTATTAAAAATCACAAAAAAAAATATAACAATAATATAAACATGACTATGTATCAGGCATTGTCATTGGGACAAGATCCAGGGCAATCATCTTTAATTGAGGTATAATTTTTTCGCATTTTGCTGTGCCCTGCTTCATGTGCGCGCATATAATGTGTATATGGGATTTTTTTTTGGGGGGGGGGGGTTGAATTTGCACTAATTTTGACGTTATTTTACTAATTTCGTGAAAATAACGTTAAAAGTAGCGGAAGGTTAATCAGGCATCATGCGGTGCGCTGATAGCCAGAAGACAAGGGTACATGCACCAATCTGTCGGTGAGTGTTCCCGATGGTTGAGTGCTATGTGCCTTATGTCCAAGGCTTGATGCAAAACTACTATCGGGTCAAGGGTTTCACTCTCACCGGAAGCAACCTCCATATTCCTACGGGGTAGAGGTAAGACCATCTACATCTTACTCTCCTCAGACCCTACCATAGCTTTGCTATTGGTGAGATTTACTGAGTACGATGCTGATGCTGATGCAGATGATGATTCTTTCAGATTTTTTTATTAGTGTTATGTATTGGAAGAGAATATATTATTTTTTATAAAATGACTTAACTCGGGTACTGTTTTCGGTTGAGAATTGTAGGGACTTACAGCAGGAGGGTTCATATACATTGCGGTAGGGGTGATGGCAGAAATGAATAACGGAAGTTCATCGGTGAAAACTAGTGTGATACAATTAATCTCATTGGCACTGGGTATGTGTGTTGCGCTTTTTATCTCTCTTGTTGAATAGAACATTTGGATTTTTAAGAAGTTATAGAGATATTTTTTTTATTTGTTATGGGATTTGAAGTTCTTATGTTATTTTGTATTTACTTTTTAGTTATTTGAAACTATTAGAATTTGTTTACTAACAATCATAATTGTAAATTATTTAAAGATCATTCATCAATCTAAGGTTCACTTGAAGGTACAAGTGAGAAATTTATCACAATGTAATATTTATCTGTGAGACCTCCGACGTCTAGAATGTTTGATGTATACGTTTTTACACGAGTAAAAGCAGAAACACGACAAAAGATTCACCTTCCCATGGTTATACATGTGAAGTCCTTTTAAAGATAATCCAAATATACGTATATTGAGGCTTATGCTGTATTGTGAATGGGTTAACTCGTTTCTTGAAAGAGTGAAGCTTTGTGCGGTCCATATGAAGGAACAGACAGTTCTAGATTTTGTAGGATAAATATACCACTTAACCATCGATACAAATAATTGTTAACTTGAGAAATATACGAAGAACTAAAATAATAACACTACGTCGCCAACACTGGCGTACTTATTATTGCGCTACAACTAAATACAGTAATGTAATAATAATTATTCTAGTTAAAAAAAGCTATACCGTAGTTACTTTCCAATGTAGTGTAATGGTAGGAAACATGTGTTCTTTAATGGAGACCCATGTTCAATCCTCACAGACAGCACTTTGGGGAAGGCATGGTGACTCAATGAATGAAGACCGAGATATGTGTGATATCTTGTTTGATCCTAAGGACGTCTAGCTTTTACCACCAGTGAACCTTCAGATGGTGGATTTTCTCCAAAAATGTAGATAATTTGGAGGTGCTTAAGGATTCCGCATGACTGGATTGGGTTAGCTAACGGTGACCTTTTGTCACTGGGTCACCCACTCACCCATATGAGATACTTAAACAATTCTCTGTTTTTTGATCGTTCAATTAAAAAAAAGCTATAACCTAATAATAAATACTCAAGTCATTTCTATGTTTATCATGTTAAAAAGTTTTTTGCATTTGATCCTAACACCATAAATAATATATCGCATACATAGATTAATGATTTATATAATTTTCTGTTAAGTTTTGCAAGCACTTAATTATTAATTAAAAAGAAAAAGTTCACATACAGAAGATGAAACAATCTCCCAAAACGAAAGTGATTAGTGACCGGTCGGTCACTTTACAGTAATTAAGTTGTCGGAGACTCGGAGATACAATCGAGATTAATGAAAGCGACCCTTTATTAATTATTATTATTATTATTATTAATGTTTTTAATTTCAATTCTAAATTTCTAATTCCAAATCTTAACCTTGACTCCCACTGTTTACAGTCCACCCCTCAATTCTCGGCCACCTTTTCGAGACTCAAAAATTTCTGAAAGTTAAAGCCATCAATAGTCCCCTGTCTCTCCCTTTCTCCGGCGTGCAAACGAGCCGAGCTGATCACGAGCTGCTTGAGTTCGGCTGTGTAAAAAGGTCAAAACGAAACGAGTCTTATTGAGCCCGAGAATGAGCCTTGTATGAAAAGATCATTTAGGTTGGTTGAGTCTTAACGAGCCTCATGCATTTTTAAGTAACTCTTTCCGTCCGTTTAAGGTACTACATACAAGCTCGAGCTGAGCTCTAGCTTGAAAATAAAAAAAATGTATATAAATGATTAATAATTAATAAACGAGCCTAGCCCGAGCTGAACTCGAGTTTGAAAAAATGACTCACGCGTCGAGCTTGAGCTTTAGAAAGAAGAGCTTGAAGCGAGCCGAAATAAAGCTCTCTTAAATTAAAACAAGCCAGGCTCTGGCTAGAAAATATTTTAAAATGCATGCAAATCAATTAGTTAACAATAAATGAGCCTAGCCTAAGCTAAGCTCAAGTTCGAAAAAATGACTCACGAATTGAGCTCAAGTTTTTAAAAAAAGAGCTCGAAACAAGCCAAACTCGAGCTTTCTTAAGGTTAAAATGAGCCTAGCTCTAGCTAGAACATATTTTAAAGCGTACACAACTTAATTAATAACTAAAAATCAAGTCTAACCCAAACTGGGCTCTAGTTTGAAAAAACGACTTACGCGTCGAGCTCGAGCTTAAAAAGAAGAGCTTGAAACGGACCAAACTCAAGCCTTCTTAAGGTTAAAATGAGCCTAGCTCTAGCTAGAACATATTTTAAAGCGTACACAACTTAATTAATAACTAAAAATCAAGTCTAGCCCAAACTGGGCTCGAGTTTGAAAAAACAACTTACGCGTCGAGCTCGAGCTTAAAAAAAAGAGCTTGAAACGGACCAAACTCGAGCCTTCTTAAGGTTAAAATGAGCCTAGCTTTAGCTAGAAAATATTTTAAAATGTACACAAATTAATTAATAAATAAATAACGAGCCTAGCTCGAGCCGAGCTCAACTTTGGAAAATGACTTAGAGCCGAGCTCGAGCTTTACAAAAAGAGCTTGAAAAAAGTTGAGCTCAGGCTCGGCCTCGTCTCGTTTTTGGCGCTAAATATTAACCTGATTGGGAAAATCTAAGAACCCTAATTTCAAAAGTTAACAAAAGCTGGTGATTGTGTATATTTAATTTGGAAACGATTGTCTATAACTTTAATGATTTTGTGTACTCTACAAATCCAAGGAGAAGCAAAATCCAAAAAGCAACAAACTTGGTATCCATTTTCAAACTAAAATCCACTGTTGTTAAAGTAAAGGTTTAAAAAGGTGGGAAAGTGAAAAAGCATGTCTTTGGTGTGTTTGGGATGGGCTCTAAAGTTGTTATTTGACATAGATATGGAGTGTTTGGGTTAAGGATTTAATTTAAAAGATAATATGACAATAAGAGACACGACACGATTACATACGTTGCTTGACGAACGTGGCATACACTTTCAAACATGAACCTGTTCAAAAACAGGTTACACGACACGACTTGTTTAGGGACCTGGTTAGGGACACGATAAATATCACATATATGGTAAAACAAAAGTTGCCAAAAGTTTATAATAGGCTTAACTAATATATAATTTGCTAGCATATTTGAAACAAAAATCCAAGTGCGCGGCATAAGGTAACTAAGGCATATACCGTTTGGTTGGGTGACAGATCGGCCATAGGAGTACTCCAGGAGGATATAAACCAGGGCATCAAAAATGGAGAATACGGTGATGCCGCCCGTTTTCATTTCGTTGAAGTCCCCGGTAGAGGAAAGGGCTGCAGGTGATGGCGTGTTCTGCTTCTTCTTATCTTCTAGAGAGGGGGCTAAATCCTTTCTATTCTATGGGCTCGTGCGTGGCAACTGGTATACGAGTTTTCAAACATGAACCTGTTCAAAAACAGGTTACACGACACGGCTTGTTTTGGGACCTGGTTAGGGGCACGATAAATATCACATATATGGTAAAAAAAAAAGTTGCAAAAAATTCATTAAAAACATAAAAACATAATTCTTAACATATTTGAAACAAAATTCAAGTACGGGGCGCAAGGTAACTAAGGCTTATACTATATATTTTACTTTTTTTTTATATAAAAAAAGTAGAAATATTAATAGGTCATTAACAGGTTAACGGGTTTTAACTTGTTTGGACATGGATCTAATTGTGTCATAAACATGTTGACCTCTTTAAGACACGAAACTTGTTTAACTCCGTGTCATTTCGTGTAGTGTTAACGGACACGTATTGTATTAAAGATGCAATTTATCTTTAAATAATCAAAACAAGTTTTGCTGTAGCAACTTGTAAAATACAAAAATAATAATAATAATAATAATAATAATAAGATAAAATCAGTATACTATAGTTAGATATACAATCACTTTAGTGTCCTTGGTATTCTCATAGGGAGCACACGCACAAGGAAATGATATGGACCCAAATAAAGAAAGAAAGGAAGAATGGTCAGTAGCCATCAGAGGACTAGAATGATTATTAAGAATCTTTTTTCCACTTTTACTATTGCCTTGCCCATTTAGTCTTTTTTGTGTTTATTTTAGGTGGTGTTTTTGGATCTTGTTATGATATCTAAAATGTCAGTTGTCTATATGGGGTGTTCACTAGAAGATGACCTTGTAAGTCTTTTGTTATCTCATCTTGCTTACTTTCTAGCATCCTTGTATGTCTTCTTATCTTTTACTTGCATTGTTTCACCTTAATATGTCAGTTTGTATTTGTTTATAAGATCTTTTTTTTTTCTTTTTTATCATTTATTGACAATGGGGTTTTCATTTGAGGGTTAGTTTGTCTAGCATTCACATCCTGCTGCATTTCTTACACACCATTTATTGAGGCTTTTTGTCAGTTTGTGTGTTTAATTTATGATGTTTTGAGCTTGTGTTATAATACAAAATGTATTAAAAAAATTCATAACCGAGGGTGGTCGGGCTCAAAATTTAAGTTGAAAACGGGTAAATTTACACCACCTAAAAAATTTTTCGGCAGAAAACAGGTAAATTTACCGCACTACGCAAAAAAACCGGGGGGGGGGGACCCCAAGCCCTCACTAACCTTCGCCCTTGCCCGTGCGTGTTTTCTGATGCTTTGAGCGTGTGTTATGATCCAAAATGTCAATTCTTGATACAGATTCTTGTTTCTTGCATAATCTTTGAAAGTTGCGTGTTTTTTTTTGTTTTTTGTTTTTTTTTTGATGTTTTGAGCTTGTGTTATGATCTAAAATATCAATTCTTGATACGGTTCTTGTTTCATTCATAATCTTTGAAAGTTGTGTTTTTCTTGATGTTTTTGAGCTTGTGTTATGATCTAAAGTGTCAATTCTTAATATGGGTTCTTGTTTCTTGACTAATCTTTGAGAATTGAGTGTTTTCTGATGTTTTGAGTCTGTGTTATACGCTTGATATGGGCTAGTGTTTCTTGGTTGATCTTTGAGACTTGTATTTATTTTCTGATGTTTTGAGCTTGTTTTATAGTCTAAAATATTAGTTCTTGACATGGGTTCTTTTTTAGGGCTAATCTTTGAGACTTTGTGTGTTTTCTGATGTTTTGAGCTTGCGTTATGATCTAAAATGTCAATTCTTGATATGGGTTTTTCTTTCTTGGCTGATCTTGTGAGTGCTTATTGTGTTAGCTTATGTAGTTATGTTAAAACCATTTTCAAATGCTATATTTTATGTGCTATGATCTAAAATGTCACAGGAAATGAAAGAAGGGGTGGTGATTCAGCCAAAAGAGGACACTAGAGAGAGTAGCGGCAACTTGATGATCGAAAACGTGGAAGTCAACGGTTTTGATCTAGAACCCGAGTTTGACTTTTGGCCGATTCAACACCCAAGCGAACCGTCCCATGAAGATAGACCGGTCCAGTGTCCTATGCCTCACTCTTCCCACCTCATTAAAGTAAGCCTTTTTCCCCTTATTCAACTTGTTATATGTCTTAGTTGAATACATGATATTCCATAATAATAATAATAATAATCGATTAACCATACAGGATGAAAAAATGCAAGATGATCGGTTTTCATGTCAAGCAACGCCAAAAGAAAAACCGGTTCTTAACAAAGAGGACAATGCACTAGAAGCTAGAAAACCGGCAATGAGAATGGTTCGCAAGAGGCATCATGACCATACAAATACCATCATACCATCACTTCCAATGTCGCCTCTGTGTCCTTATTCGCATCCAAAGCCCGTCTTCAACAAGATTGAACAAGTTCCCAAGTTCGAATCTTAACGGTCCCAAAATCGAGTTTTAGTAGCCGGGTTTAGATTCAATGGTTTCTTGCATTTTGTTGATCATCAATGCTGTTGTGACACTTAACCTAGAGTAAAAATGTTACTAGTGAATTAGATGGGGTTTGGTGAAACATTTTTTATATATGTATGATATTGAGCTTTTCTTTTAGTTGCATCCAACCTTTTGACTGCTATGCTGATTTATAAATTTCTCTATATCAGGTTGGATCATTGGAATTATGCTTATAAAAAGTATTAACTTTATATACTTATAAAGTCATATGTGGCTTGGAGTGGTAATAATTGAAGGGACATTAAGTGACATTAACCATTACACATGTTCTTTTGCTAAAAAAGAAATGATAGTATGACAGAAAAGGCTTCTTAAGAGGCATTAACCATTACGTATAGTCTAACAATTTTATGTTTTAGCATTCAATGTAAGTCCTTTTCCAAGAGAGACAAAAAATGCTCGCAACAATTTTATCTCTTTTTGAACGTTTTTATTTTTCGTCACCCATGGAATTTGATCATTCACCGTTCGTAAAAATAAAACCTTATCTAACATCTTGATGCCATTAGGCTAAATGCTCTTTTGGGTATTTAAGTAGATGACATCTACAATACTTCCAACTTTCACTTTTAGTATCAGTTAATCATATTTTGAACAATTAAAATCAATAACATAAAAGTAATTGTGTCAAGGACAGTCTCACCATAACGTAAAAGTAATTATGTCCAACTCTGATAAATAACTGACTTGTTTTATTCAAACGGAGATGCTATAAATTGTTTAAAAACGATGTATATAAAAGTTTGGAGCAAAGTGGCAAACAAAGTTATTTCTTTGTTAGAGTGAAGTTACACACAACGCAATTAAAACTTCACTTATCGAGTTTGATCCGGCTCGCAAGCCTAAGCGAGTATGTCGTTTACACACACACACACACACACACACACATATATATATTATGTATATATAAAATTATTATTATTTTTTTTAACAGCCAACAAACAAAGAATACCTAGGTACTCCGTACAGGATGACCCAATGCAAAAGGTCACCGCCAATGGCCCAACCTAGCCGTACGGAGCCCTTAAGCGCCTCAAAATTATCTTCAGTTATGGAAAATCCACTCGTCTGAAGGTCCACTGGTGGTAAAATCCGGACGCCCTTAAAATCGAACTGGAGATCACAAAAATCTTAATCTTCGTTTATTGAGCCACCCGTACCCCCCCCCAAAGTGTTGTTTGTGAGGATTAAACCTGAGTCTTCACTGAAAAACTCAAGCTTCCTACCACTACACCATAATAAAAAGGATATAAATAAAATTATAATTGAAAAACAAATACAAAAACAATTATATAATACAATTGATAACTTTGGTGTCGTCAAGCCCCCGTTGGGCAACTTGGCGGTACCATATTCGGCAAGGCATTTTTTTTCGTTTACTTCCGGTACCGTAACGAAAACCGACAGACTGCCATCTTTTATAGTTTTGGTATCGTAATAAACGTGACGGAAACCGACCGAATTCCCGTGGGCTCACCACGTATTTATTTAGTTCTAAAACCGTCACGAACATAACAAAAACCGATCGAATTTGCGTAGATTCACCGTCTCAACACCCAGGTTCGACAACGCTCGTGTTTAACCAACACCCAAGTTTTACCGACTAACGCCAACCCATTGGTCCACCTCCATTTTCATATACTTTTTGGTTTTAGTTCTTGTATCATAAGCATGTTGAATTCGTGTCAAATTAACATTTCAACGCTCTAAATCGACAACACTTATGTTTTATCACCGCACAGGTTTTACCAACCTGAACACGCCGGGTAAAACACTAGTTATAAATCTATAAAAATTTGTAAACGAGTTGAATGTGAACCAAGCTCGAGCTTTAAAACTCACTAACAACTCAACCACAAGCTTTAGAAATAGATATCAAAACCATCCAAGTTCGAGCTTTTGTGTAATTTAAAAAAACTGAGCTCGAGCCTAGTCTAGCTCGAATTTGACTGCCTGCCGGCCCTGGGCGTCAAGTCATCAACTAACTAACACTAATTGTCTGCTACTGCTACAGTCACCTCTAAACCCTGATGATATAATTTAATACAGTAGCACCCCGTCCTCATTCTTCTTCTATAAACCCTAGGCTACAACAACAACTTAAGCTTAATAATAATAATAACCAGTTCCGATTGCAATCTATGGATCTTCAATCTCTGGCCGTTGTTCTGAATGCAGCACTTAGTCCTAATCCTGCCGAACGCAAAGCTGCTGAGCACACTCTCACTAAGGTATTATTATTATTATTCACTGATTATGCTTACTTAGTTTAGAATATGATTTATAAATTACAACTGCTTGTTATTATTATTATTATTATTCACTGATTATGCTTAGTTAGTTTAGAATATGATTTATAAATTACAATTGCTTGTTGTCTTGTTAGTTTTGATTTTGTATGCGTGCAACTGTTTCATTGCTGTTATCAATTGCTAGTCGTAATCGTTTAGCGGAGTCGATTTTGACCTAATTTTCACGAATTATGTTCAGTGTAGATTATATAATTGAGCCTAAACAAGCCTGTCATTTATATAATTTTTACGATATATAATGATTATTAATTAATATATAAAAATGTTATGGAAAAATAACTAAATAATATATTTTATGTTGTATTAAATTATAATTAAGGAAAAAGTTTATTAAAGTAATTATAAGTATGTAAAGGATTAATTATTAAATAGTAACCGAGCTGAGCTCGAGCTTGAAAACCTACTCACGAGCCGGGCTCGAGCTTTAGAAATAGAGATCGGAACGAGCCTAGCTCGTCTGCACTCCTAGTAGAACTCGCTAGGGGCTGGTTAGGCGGTGGGGTACGACTAGCGAATAATCAGGATTAATCGGATTGGAATTTTACATGTAAAGTTTCAAAATTATATATATACACACACCACAAAATTTTTCAAAGTTATATTTATAATTTTTCAAACTTGTTATTCGGATTGATAACTATATTTTTTCAAAGATTTTGACCAATTTTGACTGATTTTGAACAAATTTTGACCGAAATTTGAACGAGTTGGGCCGACATTGACCGGATTTGACAGACTAGTGATTATTGAGTCCATTAGCTGAAATTGCGTCAGTCACTTACTGGTTACGATTAATCGGCGACTAATACCGATTTTTACAGCATTGATTATGTTTTGTTAATGATGAACTGAATTGTTAGGGTGAACATGATTTTGTTTTCAGTTTCAGTATACTCCTCAGCATCTGGTAAGACTGCTGCAGATTATCGTGGATGGAAATTGTGATATGGCAGTTAGGCAGGTTGCCAGTATTCATTTTAAGAACTTTATAGCACAAAATTGGTCACCTCTTGATCCAGGTACTTGATAATGCCATACAATCGCATGACAATTCACTAATGGATCCAACAAATTTGCATAAATAACTGTGTGTTTTGTAGAGGAACAATCCAAGATTTCACCAAGTGATAAAGACTTAGTGAGGCAAAACATACTTGTTTTTCTAGCACAAGTTCCTGCATTGTTGAGGTAATGGTTGCTTTAACTATTGCTTCTTTTGCCCAATGGCTATCATAATATTTGTATAGTAAGCAACCGATTCTGTTTATTACAGGGCACAGTTAGGTGAATGTCTCAAGACAATCATACATGCAGATTATCCTGAGCAATGGCCAGGCCTTTTGCAGTGGGTGACGCATAATTTACAGGACCAGCAAGTTTATGGTGCTCTATTTGTGCTACGAATTCTTGCTAGAAAATACGAGTATGTGAAATGCTGTTTAAAATCTCAAGATTTTCATTAAGTTGTTAGATGTATTGAAGCAATGTATTTACTTATAATATGGTACTTGTAGGTTCAAGTCGGATGAGGAGAGGACACCATTTCATCATGTAGTTGAGGAGACGTTTCCTCATTTACTCAATATATTTAGCAGGCTTGTTCAGATAGGAAATCCATCAATAGAAGTTGCAGATTTGATTAAGCTAATCTGCAAAATATTCTGGTCTTCCATTTATGTAAGTTACATCATTAAATTATTCAGTTTATTAACATCACGTTCCAATTTATACACTTGTAAATTTGTAATATAAGAAATATGTTGTATGACGTTGTTGTTCAGCTTGAGATTCCAAAGAAATTGTATGATCAAAATGTATTCAATGCTTGGATGGTACTTTTCTTAAACATATTGGAGCGACCTGTTCCATTAGAGGGCCAACCCGTTGACCCAGAGTTACGTAAGTCATGGGGATGGTGGAAGGTGAAAAAGTGGACCGCTCATATATTGAACCGTCTCTATACTCGGTGAGCTTTATAAACGTTTTTGAAAGTTTTGACCTTTTGACTATGTAAAGTTGACTTTTCTTTGCTGCAAATTTGGGGATTTAAAATTGCAAAGCCCTGAAAGCAAAGCTTTTGCACAGCACTTTCAGAAAAACTATGCTGGGAAAATTTTGGAATGCCATCTGAATTTGTTAAATGCGGTCCGCGTTGGTGGTTACTTACCTGACAGACTCATTAACCTGAGTTTGCAGTATTTATCTAATAGGTAATTATAATATTTTTTATTTACATTTAATGACGTTGTAGTAAATTCAATAAATTTGCATGCAGTCTTTCAAAGAATACTACATATGGTCTACTTCAAACGAGGCTTGATGTGGTTCTTTTTGAGATAATATTTCCACTTATGTGTTTCAATGACACCGATCAAAAGCTTTGGGACGAAGATCCACACGAGTATGTGAGAAAGGGTTATGGTGAGTCACTGAGTCATCAATATTTTTATTATCTGGCTGTCAATATTTATTTTGTTAACACTTTGTTTTTTGCAGACATTATTGAAGATCTGTACAGTTCTAGGACTGCAGCAGTGGACTTTGTGACTGAGTTGGTGAGAAAGCGTGGAAAAGAAAATCTTCAAAAGTTCATATTATTCATTGTGGAGATTTTTAATAGGTATGTCTTGTAAGTTGTGTCATCTATGTATCATATTTATTATTTTCTATGCAGAATTCTGTTAATTTTGTAATATGTTATTCTTTAATCAGATACCAGCAAGCACCGATTGAGATTAAACCTTACAGACAAAAGGACGGTGCACTTCTTGCAATTGGAACTCTGAGTGATAAACTGAAACGCACTGAACCATATAAATCTGAGCTCGAGCCCATGCTAGTGCAACATGTTTTTCCTGAGTTCAACAACCCAATGGGCCATATCAGAGCAAAGGTAAACTGAACTTCATTATTCGATATTATTTATTCTTTGAAAAGAATATAAAGTAAAAAACTCGATACTAAAATTTTTATTTTTGAATTCTAGGCTGCATAGGTTGCAGGACAACATGCCCATATTAAATTCTCAGACCCGAATAATTTTCGCAAAGCATTACAAAGCGTTGTTGCTGGAATGCGGGACCCGGAGCTTCCGGTGCGTGTGGATTCTGTTTTTGGATTGAGATCTTTTGTTGAAGCCTGCACAGGTAACACACATCAAATAAGGTTTGTTTAACGACAATACATTTATATATTTATATTATATTTTACAGATCTTGATGAAATTAGGCCTTTACTTCCACAACTACTTGATGATATGTAACTACCCATATCTATTTATAATTTTATATTTACTCCTATCCCTGATATGTTTATTTAATTATTTTGTAGTTAATTACACGTATAGAATTATAGTGCCTGTAGTTTGCACATGTTTAGGGCTGTAAATGAACCGAACTGGACGAGACCTTGTTCGTGTTTGTCCGTTAAGCTTTTGTCGGACAAACTGACGGTTCACGAACACTCTACCAAACAAAAATTCATGTCTGTGTTCTCGTACATTAAGGAATTGAGCTTGTTCATGTTCGTTTGTCTCCTTTCGTTAATATTGTAAACAAACACAAATGGACACTAATGAACACTATCGGATGTAACTGGACGCCGGCGGACAGAAAACATAAACAAACCTAACAGGCCCTAGCAAACAAACGGAAACGACACTAACAGACAAACTAAATAAACGATGACATATTAATTCGAGCATAATAATCGTAAATCCACACAAATTCGGAATTATACCCAAAATATCCAAAAAAACTTAACAGTTTACATAGTAAAACAATAAATAAAAATATTAATAGTAGAATATTTAAACATGAACTTAAACGGACGGACATAAGTCACATAACCGGACGAACGTAAACAAAAACAATACCGAACGTTCACGAACGCTATTGAACGAATGCGGCCTATGTTCGTGTTCGTTTGTTAAGCTTACTGAACGGAATTTTTTTGTTCATGTTTGTTCATTTATTAAATGGACGAACACAAACAAACTTCCTGCCGAACGGTTCGCCGGACATTCGCTGGACGTTCGGTTCGTTTATAGCCCTACTCGTGTTTCATGCGTAGTCCCCACCTTTTAAAATTCTAAGTATAGTCCCTGCTGTTCATCAGCCGTAACACATATCTATTTATAATTTTATATTTACTCCTATCCCTGATATGTTTATTTAATTATTTTGTAGTTAATTACACGTATAGAATTATAGTGCCTGTAGTTTGCACATGTTTAGGGCTGTAAATGAACCGAACTGGACGAGACCTTGTTCGTGTTTGTCCGTTAAGCTTTTGTCGGACAAACTGACGGTTCACGAACACTCTACCAAACAAAAATTCATGTCTGTGTTCTCGTACATTAAGGAATTGAGCTTGTTCATGTTCGTTTGTCTCCTTTCGTTAATATTGTAAACAAACACAAATGGACACTAATGAACACTATCGGATGTAACTGGACGCCGGCGGACAGAAAACATAAACAAACCTAACAGGCCCTAGCAAACAAACGGAAACGACACTAACAGACAAACTAAATAAACGATGACATATTAATTCGAGCATAATAATCGTAAATCCACACAAATTCGGAATTATACCCAAAATATCCAAAAAAACTTAACAGTTTACATAGTAAAACAATAAATAAAAATATTAATAGTAGAATATTTAAACATGAACTTAAACGGACGGACATAAGTCACATAACCGGACGAACGTAAACAAAAACAATACCGAACGTTCACGAACGCTATTGAACGAATGCGGCCTATGTTCGTGTTCGTTTGTTAAGCTTACTGAACGGAATTTTTTTTGTTCATGTTTGTTCATTTATTAAATGGACGAACACAAACAAACTTCCTGCCGAACGGTTCGCCGGACATTCGCTGGACGTTCGGTTCGTTTATAGCCCTACTCGTGTTTCATGCGTAGTCCCCACCTTTTAAAATTCTAAGTATAGTCCCTGCTGTTCATCAGCCGTAACACAGATAGTTGACTTTTCTGTTAAATCTCAAAGAAATGACCAAAATACCATTGTCGCTAAAAATATCAATTAAGCGAGATGTTAAACTTTTATTAAAATGGGTGGTCCTGATATAGTAAAATAAAGACACCTGAATATATATGTTATAACATTAAGTGGGTCCCTTCCATCTTCTTACACAAGGGTATTTTGGTCATTTCTTTCAAATTTAACGGAAAAGTTAACATTCATCCACTCCAAAGGCCATCTGTGTTACAATTGAGTGAACAGTAAGGACTATACTTTTTAGAAACTTCGGGACTATACGTGCCATATGGCAAACCACAAAGACCATTCGCGTAACTAATTCATTATTTAATTTCCACATTGTTTTTTTCCCAGAATTTTTCAAGCTTATGAATGAAGTGGAAAACGAAGATTTGGTGTTCACACTTGAGACTATCGTTGACAAGTTTGGTGAGGAGATGGCACCATATGCTGTCGGCTTATGCCAGAATCTGGTGATGCATTTTTATATAAATCTTTTTTTTTTTAACTTTTTTTTTATGCGCACACTAACGTTTTATCGCTACAGGCTGCTACATTTTGGAAGTGCATCAACACAACCGAAGCTGATGATGCTGAAGCTGATGATCCTGGTGCATTAGCAGCCGTTGGATGCTTACGTGCTATTAGCACCATTCTTGAATCAGTTAGCCAGCTTCCTCACCTTTTTGCTCATTTTGAGCCAACTTTACTTCCGATCATGCGTCGAATGCTTACTACCGATGGTCAAGGTAACCTTTTTTTTTTTTTTTACTTTTTTAATTTTCATTTTCTTGCAGTTTAAACATAAGTTTTCTTGCAGAGGTATTTGAAGAAGTTTTGGAAATTGTATCATACATGACCTTTTTCTCACCTACAATATCCACGGATATGTGGAGTCTTTGGCCATTATTAATGGAAGCTCTTGCTGAATGGGCTGTTGATTTTTTTCCAAGTATGTTAATAACTTTAATTTCTTTCTTTACATTTTAATATTTTTATTTTAATTATTATTATTGTAGATATTCTTGTTTGTGCCTTTGGACAACTACATATCCAGAAGTACGGTGCACTATCTAACATGCAAGGAGCCTGACTACCAACAAAGTTTATGGACTATGCTTTCGAATGTATAAATTTTCTACTCTTTATTTAAAAATTGAAAGATTATTCTCTGTAAGCCTACATACTTATATAAGTTTTATTCCAGATAATGAATGATAAAAACTTGGAAGACAATGACATTGAACCTGCACCGAAGCTTATATCAGTAGTGCTACAAAACTGCAGGGGCCAGGTCAACCAATGGGTCGAACCGTTCATTAGAATCACCGTTGAACGGTTGCACCGAACCGAACGCCCGCTTTTAAAGTGCCTTTTGATGGAAGTTGTAAGTTAAATCTGGCGTTATCTTTTTCTTTTTAATGTTTTTTTGTTTGGCTAATTATAATGTGTGCGTTTTCGTGCAGATTGCTGATGCGTTATACTACAGTCCATCTTTGACACTCAATATACTGCAAAAGCTCGGTGTGGCTACCGAGATCTTTAACCTTTGGTTTCAAATGTTGCAACAAACTAAAAAGAATGGTGCGCGGGTAAATTTCAAGAGGGAAACCGATAAGAAAATCTGTTGTTTGGGGTTGACTTCTTTGCTTTCACTTTCTGCTGATCAGTTGCCATTGGAGGCGTTAGAGCGTGTTTTTAAAGCAACGCTTGATCTGCTTGCTGCCTACAAGGATCAACTAGCAGGTTTTTACTTTTTACTACCAGTTTATGAATATACCTTTATGTTTTTCGGTTTAAGTTATATAATAATAAAATGAACAGAAGCCGAGAAGAAAGTTCCTGAGGATGACGACGATGACGATAATACTGATGATGACGACGACGACATGAATGGTGGTTTGCAAACCGATGATGATGACGGGTCTGATAAGGAAATGGGATTTGATGATGAAGATGGTGATGAAGCTAATAGCTCGAGATTTCAAAAGCTCGGTGAACAGGTTTGTTATAGACTTATAGTTTATTTATTTCTGTTACTTTGTTTAGTTATGCAATGATGTAACATCCAACTAACTTGTGTTCAGGTAAGGGTATTCAGGTCAACCGATGACTATAACGATGACTCAGATGACGACTTTAGCGATGACGAAGACTTACATTCGCCTATTGATGACGTCGACCCATTTATTCTCTTCGTTGATACTGTGAAAGGTATTTTTCTTAAGAGTAAACTGCGGTTTTCGTCCCTGTGGTTTGTCCGAATCTGTGGTTTTTGTCCAATAGTTTTAAATCTGCGATTTTCGTCCCTGCGGTTTCATTTCACTTGCAATTAAACCCAACACCACTAACACCGTTAAGTCTGGTGGTTAAATCCATCGGCGTGTCCCTTACGTGAGGGGCAGTTTTGTCCGTTTTCTCTCTAAATAAACCACAACCCTAATTCGCAAGCCCCCTCGTGTGAGGAGCTGAGGTGTATTTGGGGAAAAAAGGACAAAACTGCCCCTCACGTGAGGGGTACGCTGATGGGTTTAACGATCAGACTTAACGCAGTTAGTGGGATCAGGTTTAATTGCAAGGGAAATGAAACCATTGGGACAAAAATCGCAGATTTGAAACTATTGGACTAAAACCGCAGATTTGGACAAACCACAGGGACGAAAACCGCAGTTTATTCTTTTCTTAAAAAAACTTTAGTTTATTGTTTCATTAACATTAATTTTGTTTATGAATCTGTAGTTATCCAAACATCAGATCCAACTAGATTCCAGAATCTCTCACAAACACTCGATTTTGTTATCAAGCACTCGCCAACGGAGTCGCACAACATGCTGATCAAAGAAGAGCGGTAATCGAGAAAGCATCGGTAGCCTCGTGATCGTTGTCTCGTGTTATATAATATTTGTTGTACAAAATTTTGTTTGAAGTATTCTTCATTCATTTTTATTCTCTTATCATTGCCATTTTTCATGCTCCATGTTTGTTGACAAGACATTGTACACAATTTTGTTGTTTTATTAAAAGTGTTTCTTATATGATTATTAAGTTTCACCAACACTTTCTAGAAATAACAAAAGGCCAAACAATTCCGCCGGATCTGACATAAACCATCTCTGATCAGATGGAATAATGCATCCAATCATAAGTCGCCATGTGCCTTAGTTTTACAGCGGATCCGACATTTCCCGAAATTATCCGGCGGATCTGTGTGTTAGCCGACAAAAAAGGTCGGCTTTGACGTTGCAGATTTTGTTTTTGTCAGACCCGACTGTTTAACTTGTCTGTCGAACCTTAGATTTTCAATTCAGGGGTTTTTGATTTCGAGTTCTAGAGTGAAATTGAACACTATGATTGTGTTCTCCTCGAAAAACTAAGTGATTTATACCATGAATTTGCTTGATTTTGTAGAGAAGAGAAAGATAGAGATGGATGTTAGTTATGGAGCTTTAAGGTTTGATAGGTAGGAGATGAATTCCGTCGTCGGATATATTAAAATTCCATCGGATCAATTAATACGTTAACATGTGGCGCGATTTTACGGGTCAACAAATTCCGTCGGACGGTGTTGAAATTCCGTCGGATCCGATTGAAAAAAAATGGCTCTGGTACTTTTTTTTCAAAACCATGACTAAAACTAGAAAGTGTTAGTCAAAGGTAGAGGTGGACAAATAAACAGTTAACTGAACCGATTCAAAATCCGAACCGAAGCCGGACTGGTTTGAAACCGATTATGTAGAAACTGGTTTGGAACCGATTAAAACCGTAGGTTCGGAACCGGTTTGTAATTTTCTCCACCAAAAACCGGTTTCAAACCGGTTAACCGAACCGAAACCGGCCAAAACCGGTGAAAACCCGAACCGAAACCGATCGTAACATTGTAAGAAACTGGTTTCAACCCGAACCGAAACCGATAATAAACCGGCTTTGACTTTTGTTGACCAAACCGAACCGGTTTCAACCCAAACCGGTTAGCGCACCTCTAATGCCACGTGATTTTACGGGTCAACAACTTCCGTCGGACGGTGTTGAAATTCCATCTGTTCTGGCAGGAAAAAATTGGCTATTTCTGGTATTTTTTTTCAAAACCATGACTAAAACTGGAAAGTGTTAGTCAAAGGGTTATTGTAGAATTTTCACTATAAATCTACTGTTAAAGAGTCAACAACAAATATACTTCTTTTGCATAAATGGAAGAAGAAAACAAAATATGAAACCCCAAATGTTCATCTAATTGTTACAAACTTATTGGTACCATGTTTAGCCCAATGACTCTTCAAATCAATTGCATCTGCAAAATCATAACCATCAGAAGCCAACTTGTCCAACACTTTCTTGAAAGCCCCTTGATTCATTTTCCTCCCAGCAATCCTCGCGCCGCGCCGCTTGGTGCTCATCGGCAGCGGGTACATTGAAATGGTGGTGGTGCAACAAGCCGACTGCCACCCCCTGACCCCCATCGGTAACACGGCTGAGGTGTTCCTGTACACGAACATACGGGTATCGGGATCCCGGTTATGTCCATTTCGACACCGTTTATGACCATGTCCAAGTTCCACTTCATAACCTTTGTTCGATGCCCTGTCGGGTTTCCGTTTTCTTTAACTTTCTTCGGTTTTTTCCCCACCGATCTTGATCTTTTCTTCGGTGGACACTCGACACCAGTATAACCGTCACTGTCACCGTCATTGTCATCGTCATTGCCACCAATGTCGTCTAAATTCAATCCAAGATCCGATTCTATCGGCTGCATCACATTACCTGAACCTGAAGCGGAGGTGTCATGAACGATATCAAAATTAGAGTTTGCGGGATACATATGAAGAAGTCTTTCTCTTTGTATCCAACTATCTCGCATGTAATGCGACGGTATCAGCGGTTGGTGGTGGTAATTGTTGGCGTTCGGGTTTATCATGATCGGGTTTTCACGGGGAGATCCAAACGGTTTCGACTCTCGATGGTCGCCTAACGGAGACATTAACTGCAATCCAAGATGTTCTTTGAATGAAGGCTCATAATACCCCCAATTTCGAATACTCAATCCATCATCATCATCCATCAATACTACATATGCAACCAAAACACCACATTATCAAAATTTGTGATTCAACCGATCATAATATTAACATTTCCGTTCAAAAAAAGGCAAACTGGCAACAAACTACGTCAGCATTATCAAAATTTGTGATTCAACCCATCATAATATTATATACTAACATTAACATTTCCGTTCAAATAGAAGGCAAACTGGCAACAAGCTACGGCACCCATCAGCCCTTTTTGAATAGCAAAATCAAGTTTTTGAAAACATGACTGCCGAACCCAACTAAATAGCTCCACAATTTCACGGGAAACGCACATCTAGGGCTTAACAATAACGAACGAAAAACTGACGAAACCAAACCGAAAATCGGTAAATCAGCCATCGGTTTTTTTTTACATCAGTTAACCAAACCAAACCATTCATATTTTAATATCACCATTTCATATGTTTATATATCTATTTAATGTATTTCTAAATAAAAATTTCAACACAAGTTTGATTTTGGTTTTCAACCGAAATTAACCAAACCGAAAACCGAAGAACTAACCGAACAAATTAACCGGTAACCGATTAATTAATTGGGTCACATTCTTGTGAAATCCATCAACTTGACCCAAAAACACACATTTTCTAAGATCTAGTATGAACATGGTGAAGCAATTAACAAATATATGATATTAAGATTAATAAGATTTCAACATTTAGGAAGATAGATCTGGCATAAATGGTGATGGATCAAAACAGATCCGTAAACAAAAACTATGTAACATTAATAATAATTCAAGAAAAAATCAAACAAACTTGAAACACATGAATACGGATTAGAATTTCATATGAAGAAAATTACAAAAAAAAAAAAAAAAAAACAGATGCATAAAATGTAATAATATTAATATTAATGATAATAAGTTAAATATTTTAGACGGAGAGAGAGAGAGACTTACGAGTTGGGGGTAAAAGTGGTATTATTTTTTTTCAGGTGAGAGGAGAGAGAAGAAAGGAAAAAGAGTGCTTAAAATGGAGATTAAATCCAAATCCAGATCTCAACGACCAAAGTCTTATCTCTATATGTTTGTGTCTGTCTTTCCTACGTGGAGATGTTAATGTTATCGTCTTTTGTTTCCACGTGTTAAACGAATAAACGAATAGAATTCATAAGAGAACAAGCATTTCAAATTAATAAAATACATTGGGCAAATTCCTAAAATAAGCTAAAATAGTAAAGAGAAATCTATTTTATTCGAAAATTTTAGAACTTTTTAATAATGATTTATTGAAAACTTACGGAGCTGTGATATTTGGATTCGTGACGTGAGTTTTCGCTAGTCACTAATATTATGCAACGTGTTATATGTCTGACCCCACTCGTGAGATTTAAAACCAAATCCATCTGACCTGTGAGTTTTGATACCAAACCGCCTCCTAGAATACCATCTCCTACGTGAGATTTGGAAAAAGTTTGAATCCACCGCATTCCACCATTGATTCACCAACACCACGTTGCCGGAAACCAGAGAAGACGACAGAGAAGACAACGAAGTTGATGCATATCTTAAGCTAACGCCCATGAATACTTGCTCGAAGGCAAAACATTGCGGTAAGGTAAAACTAGGGTTGTCAATTTATGACACGGACATGTTAACACGGCACGACACGACACGGGTTTTAACAGGTTTGGGTTTGAGCTTAACAGGTTTCGTGTCTTAAACAGGTCAACCTGTTTAAGACATGTTTAAATTCGTGTCTTAGCAGGTTAAAGACCTGTTAACCTGTTAGTAACCTGCGTATATTTTTAATTTATAATATATATATATACTTCTAAAGTCCTAAACCTTAAGTCATATTTACATACAACATTTCACTCATGCCCGTCAAAACCGGATATTATATTTTTAATGGATGTTATGATTTTCTTCTATGGTTTTTTGTTTCAAGTATGTTAAAGATTTGTGGTTTTTTTGCTTCAAGTATGTTATTAATTTGTGGTTTTTGTTTCAAAATGTCATAGATTATGTATTAATTAAGATTTTTATGCTCATTTTAAAAATTTTTGTTTCATTACACATGCATTATTCATTGTGTCTTTAAACAGGTCCATTAACAGGTCTAACAGGTTAACCTGTTACTAAACAGGATCGTGTTCGTGTTTGGAAAAAATAACACGATTAGTTATCGTATTGTGTTTGTGTTTAGTATCACAGGTCATCGTGTTTTATCGTGTCGTGTCTTATCGTGTCGTGTCCGACATGTTATGACAGCCCTAGGTAAAACTCGCTCAATTCACTGATCAAATTGGCGATTGGCACCTGTTCACCCAGTCTCACATAATCACCAGATGCATATGAAACTAAATAGTGAGGGAATGAATCAAACATGGGTCACTTAGAACACAAAGTGTCTTCCTTACCACTTCACCATAAATTCATTGGCAAGAAAAAAAACTAAAAAATTACTTTTACTTTTAAAAGTTAATAGATATTTATTCAAAATTAAAAAAAAACTAAGAATTAAACTTAAATTTTAACACTATCTTATCTCTAAAACTGCAAATATTAACTTCTCTAAAATTTTTAAACAGGTTAACAGGTCAACCCATTTGTTAACGGGTCGTGTAAGCCGACTCAAAACCTATATTTTTTCGTCTCAGGTTTTGGATCATGTCATGAATTTTCGCCCCTAATTTAAATGACATACGCTTTTTTAATTATTTTAGCTCAAAATATGTAAATTGTAATAGTCAATTAGTTATTAGTTAACAAATTGATTTGGGCCCAAATTCAATATTTGGGGCGAAACCTTTTCAATCCAAAACTTTTAAGCTCAAATAAAAAAATCGAAACCGAACTAAACCCAAGTCAAAGACCCACCGAAAATCCAAACCCTAGTGGTTTCTACAATTTTGAAAACCGAAGTTGTAGTTTTTGGTTACGTTTTAATGATGGAGTAGAGAGAAAAAAGAATGAAATGGATAATTTCATAACTGCTTTATATACTTGTTATAGAAAAAAGTTAGGGGATACTTTATATGACTGTTGTAAAATTAATTCTGAGTTAGACGTACTACAGATTTTGGTAATTAACTTTGGACATTGTGGCTAATGGCTATAGAGATGCACACACTAACCGGTTAACCGGTTCCTAACCGAAAAGCTAACCGGTTACTAACCAGTCGGATCCTAACCGGTTACTAACTGATCCTAACCGCCGGTTAGTAACCGGTTTATATTCTTGATTTCAAAACCGGTTAACCGATTTTTTTTTATTATTTTATAAAAAACCAGTTTTTAACCGATTAATAACCGACCGGTTAACCGATTTCATTTTTTTATTAATTTTTCAAAACCGGTTAGTACCCGACCCGATTAATCGGTCTAACCGGTTATTTGCCGCCAAAAAAAACCGGTTAGGAAGAAAACCGGTTTTCGGTTAACCGGAATGTGCAACTCTAAATGGCTATACGCCTATACGTATCATCAATATAGTACATTAGTACATTCGTTTGGGTTGTAATGTTGTTGGGCTTGTTTGATGATGGCCCTAAATGTAAGTCCATTGGGCTCTTGGGTGGTTTCTCCTTGATACGTTACGGCCCATTTAAATTCTAAAGTTAAAGTATGACGATGTGGAAACGTAAGGAGGTTTGTGAATAAAATGAACTGACGGGAAAAAGTTTATAGGAATAGTTGTAGGTGTTGTCAACGTGTCAAATGACGAGACGCATTTATAATTCCTTTTGAATATCTAAACTTTAAATTAGTCAAATACAAGAACAACAAACGTGCATGGTTAGTTCATAAATATAAAACCTAAGAATTTGGCTAACATATGGTCTTCTCATCATGGTAACTTCTAATGAGTTATAATGGGACCAAACAGTAGCTCATAATCAATGAACTTTCACAGACAGACATTGCATCAATGGTCGGGTCATGTGCTACAGTTTTAGGTCCAAGAAGTTATGGGAATCTTTTATTTCGATCAATACCGGATCCAAGAAACCACTTGGATGAATCGAAGCTATTGTAACATTTACACCCGCTAAGAAGCATGCAAACAAACAGACCTAGATGAGCGGATTAAACATGATTTGTTAGACTTTCACCTTCATAATAACATGATCAATCATAACCATTCTTGTAGACGTCGGATAAAATTTAGAGATATTTAGAAAGCGTATAGTCTTCATAATTACCTTTGCCTTGGTGTCATCTTTTGTTTGTCATTCTTCCTAGGTGGTACTTTTTTTGGCGACTAGATTTTGCTTTCTATAGGATTTAAACTCATAACCTCATTAAAGCAGGAATGACCTTCCTAGGTGGTACTAACTTTCTTTTCTTTTCTCCTCTACTTAATTATTATTTATAGTTTTGTTTTTGTTTTCCTTATATATGCTTTATGGTGTTGTGTTTTTTCTTTATACTAAACTAGCTTTAGAACCCGTGTGATGCATGGGATGCTTCGAAAGAATACAATTAAGGTATAGAAATTAAATGATTAAAGATGCACCTGGTGATTTATAAGTTGTAATTATATATTTTAATAAAATAGCAAATTCTAACAAAAGTTGATAACCATTATGAAGGACATATATAAAAGAAGAACACCATATATAAAATTAACATAAATAAAAAAACGCTTTTGTATTATAGTTTCGAAAGAGATTGATGAAAACTCCATGGCTCTATGGAGGTTGATTAGATACATGTGAATAAAATTGCTATTCATTCATAATTTCTTCTTGTCTTTATTATTAGGCCTATAAATATCGTTTTTTTGAATTTTACCACATTTATCTTCTACACTCAAAGTGTATATATTGATTTATAAACAAGTAGACTTGATTTCATTAAAGATATTAAAATTTTGAATATATTGAGATAAATACCTGCATATTTTGAATCATTATAATGTAGGTAATTAGTTATTTGATTAAAAGATAGATTGATATGTTTTAATTACACTGACATAAATATTTTCATTAAAAATATAAACATATTCTAAGCGGGACATTTAGGCAAAGAATGAATCTCCAGCTGACATTGTCCTCATTTATTTTCTTTTATTAGAATACTAGATTTTATCTCCCGTATTACGGGGGTTATTTTACATTGTTTGTTTTTAATATTTATATATGTATATTTGGATTTTAATTTTATTTATTGTAAAAAAGTTAAATTAATATACTTGAGGTTTGATGATAAAATGGTTTCACAAATAAATAATATGTTATAATCCGGTTTAAAAGCTATCTGGGTTTGGTGATACACATTACCCGTTTATTTTCTTTATTATAAAATTGTTTCTTAATTATAAATAATATCTTTTTTTAAATAAAATAGGATATTAATTTTTGGGGTTTGGATCAAATACAATGAAATTAACGTGCTAAACAGGAGAATCAAGTAGAGTAATTATAAATACAAGTAGAGTAATTATGTAATCAAATCATAGAGTAATTACGTAATTATTCTATGATGTAATTACATAATTACTCTACTTGTATATGTAATTACTCTACTTGATTCTCATGTTTAGCACGTTAATTTCATTTGTACGTTAACTTTCCTCTAATTTTTTGTATATCCCTATTTTATAGGATTTTCATGTCAAATATTTGATGAGATTAATTTTTAATATAATGAGATGTTATAACCCGTTTAAGAGCTATCTGGGTTTGGTGAGACCTTTACCCGTGAATTCAGGTCAAATGCAAGAGAAGCCTTCATTTACACATAAAGCAATCTGATAACTTGAGAGAATGGTTGTTTTACATTTTTCGTTTTTTAATATTTATTTTTTGGATTTTAATTTTCTTTATTGTATGAAAGTTAATAATATACTTAGGGTTTGATGATAAAAGGGTTTCATAAATAAATGATATGTTATAACCCGTTTAAAAGCTATTTGGATTTGGTGATCCATGACCCGCTCATGTTTTTTTACTATAAAATTGTTTATTAATTATAAATAATATTACATTATTCGTTTTTAATATTTATCTAATATTTGGATTTTAATTTTATTTATCGTAAGAAAGTTAATAATTAATATACTTGAGGTTTGATGATGAAATGGTTTCACAAATAAATGATATGTTATAATCCGGTTTAAAAGCTATCCGGGTTTGGTGATATCCATTACCCGTTTATTTTCTTTATTATAAAATTATTTCTTAATTATAAATAATATCTTTTTTTTTAAATAAAATAGGATATTAATTTTTAACATATCCCTATTTATAGGATTTTCATATCAAATATTTGATAAGATTAATTTTTAATATAATGAAATGCCATAACCCGTTTAAGAGCTATCTGGGTTTGGTGAGACCTTTACCCGTGAATTCGAGTCAAATGCGTGAGAAGCCTTCATTTACAAATAAAACAATCTGATGGCTTGAGAGAATGATTATTTTACATTTTTCGTTTTTTAATATTTGTTTTTTGGATTTTAATTTTCTTTATTGTAAGAAGTTAATAATATACTTAGGGTTTGATGATGAAAGCGTTTCATAAATAAACGACATGTTATAACCCATTTAAAAACTATTTGGATTTGGTGACCCATGACCCGCTTATGTTTTTTACTATAAAATTGTTTATTTATTATAAATAATATCTTTTTCGTTTTAAATTGGATATTAAATTTTAGTATATCCATATTTTATAGGATTTTTATATCAAATAATTGGTAAGATTAATTTTTAATTTAATGAGATGCTATAACCCGTTTAAGAGCCATCGGGTTTTGGTAAAACCCATACCCATGGATTTGGGTTAAATCAATGAGAGGTCTCCATTTAAAAATCAAGCAATCTAGTAGCTTCCATAAAAGGGGGAGCGACCACATCGCGACACGTAGGATTTCAGGGGTTTCGTTTATATATATTATAGATAGATAGATGTACAACTAGATATTTCTTAAAGAGGTTCTTTAAGCCCGGGTGTCATTATGAATTTATAACTTCTCTATCTCGTAACATAATGGTAATGCTTGTAAGTTTATCTTCATCTTATCCTCTTTGTACCCTAGTTTTATTAGTGAGATCATATTACTATGTATTTTCATTTGTTTGTTACACCCGTTATAGAATTTATTAGATTATACATACACAATATTGTTACGGAGATAAAATTTGTCTTTAATTTAAAGGTACTACAACAACTCTTACGGTTTAAGTGACCCTTTTCATGTTAGTTGGAGCAACAAAGTGTAACAAAATATGTAAATATTGGTATATTATAGTGATACTCGTAAACAGAAGTACTATAACTTCACAATCACAAATTGACATCATAGAATGCTTTATATGTGGGGTTCTTTCCTTTGAAGATGTGAACCAAAAGTTGGCCACCAGTACCACAATAGATGCTGACCAAACAAAATATCAACCTTTTCTTTCAAAATTTACTTTTCTTTACATTAAAAGAAGACTACCTTTAACCTAGTTAGTATTTACTAACATTGGATCTTAAACAAAATCAATTGCACTTATAGGAAATAGCTAGGGCTGTTTAAAAAGCTCGGGCTTGTGATTCGCTCAAATAAAACTAGCTAAAAAAACTTGATTTAAAACAACATGAGCCTGATCATTTTTGTAACCGAGCCAAAATCAACTTAAGCTCGGCTCAAGTGATCATGGCTCAGCTCGTTGGCTCGATCATAGGATCGTTTAACTTCAAAATCAAGCTAGAGCCTAGCTAAGTTGCCTCGTTTAATTTCGAGCTCGAAACAACCCTGGCTCAACTCGTGAACAACCCTTGAAATACCAGGGCCTGTTCAGAACTTCAGATTCTATACAAGGTAGGCCGGCACCTAGTATGTATTATAATAATATGTTATTGGGTCTGGGCCTAGTAATAAGATAATGGACCTGCACATTATCTAATAATGTGCTTCGTTGGATCGTTTTGTGAAAATTAACCTTATATAAGGGCTGTCTTTTAGTACTTGTTTTGAACACTTGAAATCTCGGAGTCAGCCCTGGGAAATAGTACCTAATAATTTACGCGGTTTAACTGATCGCGGTCAATTCGGTTGATCTAGTTCAAGTCTATCTTATTGATGAAGGAGCAATAATCAGAGTTGATAACTTAGCATGAATATATGTATTCTCTTTGTTTGTTTGTGGCCGGGTTTTGTTGAGAATGTATGTACACATGAAAATGATATGGCCGACACCATGTTCAACTTGTCAGCCATATATTTTTATTATTTCTAACAAACAAAAATATAAATCCATCAAGTGTTCCAAAGAAACCATCAGAACCAGACACTGTATATTCTCTAGTTCTCGTTTTTTTCTGTACGTGTGTGTATGTGTGGATAAATAGGACATTCAAAAGATTTGTTTGCTAGTCAAGTACAATTTACTATTATTATTTTTAAATTATATCCACACTTAGAAGTTAGAACTCATAACCTAAGGGTTTAGGGTTTTGGCAGAAGTTTAATTATAAGCCTATTGGTCAAACACATAAGTTTAATGTAGGTTTATTCCATGCACTAACGAAGCCGAGGTTTAAGAGGGCGCCGCTCCCTTGGTAGTCCTTGGTGGGGCCTGAGGGTAGCGTCTTTGGCAGGATCCAAGAGGCAGAGTCCATGATGGGAAAATTGCTTGATTGTTGGAAAATTACAAGAGATTAATCTTCATAGGTTCTTATTGGTCATAAAAAGATCAAGTGCAACTTGGTCCAGGAGTGACAAGTGTGACAAATACCAACGGATCAATTACAGCATGAGGAGTCTAATCAGTTGAAAACTTGAAATTGATCAACATCAACTGCGAGTATGATAGGTGATCATCAATGGTAATTGGTAGCAAGTAATAATTGATAAAACCGGGTAACGATGTAATTACATAATTGTCGATAGTTATAATTGCCAAAAGGGGTAGCGGCGCAGTTTGTTGTTTATTTGTCTTCCATGTGTAATAGTGATGTTTGAGTGCTATATATATATATATATATATATATATATATATGTATATATATATATATATATATATATTGACCATCATGATGGTTCATAAATCATAACACATGATATAATAAAATTTTCTTGTCCGTAAAAATTTGCTAACCGGCATAATCTTTCACGAAGCATTGTGTCGTTTCAACTTAACCGTTGTGACGGTTCGTCGACCACAAAAGGAGAGTCTTTGGTTTGACTTTGACACGTTAAATAGTTGTTCTTGTTTCCTCTTTAAATTATCCAATTGAATTTTCGAGTGCCTTCAAAAATATTTCTATCTAATATCAATCAATCAATCATACTCAGTGGATCCCGCCAATAGCAAAGCTATAAGTAGGATCTGGAGAGGGTGGGATGTAGGCACACCGTACCTCTCTCTAATAGAATAGAGAAGTGGCTTCCAAAGAGACCCTCAGCTCTAAAAATCATATGTATTGCAGGATATAAAGACAATCCAAGTTCAACAGTAATATAACTAATAATAACACTTAGTAATAATAATAATAATACTATATAGATATATTTCTATTTAATAGTGATTTTTATATCATTCACAAAAATATCCGGACCCTTACTGAAGAAACACTAATCGGCGCCGGGCAGATTACGGATAATCTGGGGGTTAAATAGATGTTTCCCACGAGGGGTTAGATCCGGCAAAGATGGTTCTTCTGATAACCTGCAAAACAGACACCGTGAGCTCGTCACTGAGAAGGGGGGGGGGGGGTTCCTCCTTGTGACCACCCTCCGGCGTGAGAATCAGACTAGATTGCTCTTGAATATAAGTATATATTAAGAGATTGCTAGAGCAGATATTAGGTATAATATGTAAGATACAAGATAGTATATGATAAGATGAGATGATCATACCATTTGGGGTATTTATAGCCGAATGTAGGTTTCCAAGAAGGTGTAGCCGGCTGAATAGTATTCCTGTTCTACCAACTGTGGCCTACGCACGTGCCATGCTGGTAGTTGGTGGGTAGGCAGCGGCTGACAGTGACCAGGCCTGCTGTGTACTACTCATTTTCCACCAACTACAGGCTATGCACGTGGTATGACAGGAGTTGGTGAGTAGGTAGCGGCTAATAGTGACATACAGTACAAGAGCATGCTGCTCGCCATACTGTTGTCGATGAGCTGTCGTATCTTTGGTCAGATCTTTTGCCCATACCTCGTCAGGTACAGTACAAAAGATCTTTCAGTATCGTACGGACTGGCTCATTTGGGCGGAGTATTCCCCCTCCCGCCTTTGTGCGGGATTGTTCCCGGCTTGCTCATTCCTTCTTCAGGTGACTACTGAATTATTATGAGTGTTAAGCCTTGTGCGTGTAGCCTTGCTGCGCGGGTAGCCTTCCCTGATGGCTGGTATCCGTAACTGCGGGAACAGGCGGAGTACTTGGAAACCATTGGGAGGCGTTTCCTGCGGGAACAGCTTGCGCACTGCGCGTAAGGACGTCACGTCTCTGAGCATGGTGGGTCCTGCCTGTGACATCTGCCCCGATCCGACCCGACCCAGGTACCCGTTTCTCTGACCCGATCTCTTTCTTTTATGATTTAATATTTATACTTATATTTTACTTTTAATAATAATATATATATTTTCCTTCCCGCCTCTTTCTCTCTCTTTCTTTCCGCCGTCCCGTCCCTCTCCTTCTCTCTTTTCGCCTTCTTTTCCCTCTTGTCGCCGTCCCGCCCTTACGCCTTGTTTCCCTCTTTTTCTTCTAACTCTTTGCTTGTCCTTTGTTCCTTCCCGCCTAAGGTTGTCTGCGCAGCTCCACGCGCCAGACCCCTTACAAGGAATCCTGCGTGAAGACCACCTGTTTCAGCGATACGCGAGACGAACTCTTCTCGCAGCGCGCTAAGAATTGTAATTCTTCTCGCAGCGCGCTAAGAACGGTAGTTCTTCCCGCGACGCGCTAAGGATTTGTAGTTCTTCTCGCAGCGCGCTAAGAATCGTAGTTCATCCCTCGACGCGCGAAGAATTATAGTTCTTCCCGCGGCGCGCTAGGAATTTTAGTTCCTCCCGCGGCGCGCTAAGAAATGTGATTCTTCCCGCGGCGCGCTTAGAAATGTATTTCTTTCCGCGACGCGTTAAGGTTGGTTCTGTCTGCCTTCGCGCTCGCGCTCTCTTGACCTTCTGTGTCTGCCTTCGCGCTCGAGCCTTCTCGCGCTAAACCCTTTGAGTCTTCTTCCGTTTAATCTAGCCGTTTGCTTTTGTGTTGTCTTATCTTTTGTGCTGTTGACCTAATCTGCTTTATGTCTGAAAAGTTACTTTCGGCGCAGCATGCGCACCAACCCCATTGGTTGGCAGAAAAAGTGACTGACATTATCTTTTGAGATCTGCTTTTTCCTTGCTTGACCAGTACCTTTTTCTGAACTGCCCATGCCTTTTTACTGTTCCCTGTCAGCTTTATCTTGCCCCCTGCAGCTGCCATATCTTTTGATATCTTTTGCTTTTGGAATCTTTTGCTTTTTGAGATCTTTTCCCCTTTTCTAAGGATTGTGTTCCCTAGGGTTTCTCTATAAATAATAATGTTAATTTCCTAACACTACACACACAAAGCACTTAATCTCTCCTGTTCTCTCTTACTCCTTGCCGTTGTTTTTCCTCTGCCGTCTCCTTCGTCTTCCCTCCTGTTCTGCCCTGTTTTCCGGTAATATATTATATATAATAATTTGTTTAATTTACTTATTAATTATGCTAACTTATAATCAAGACTTAAATCAATTCATTAAAACAATAATCTTATTTATAGGTTAACTTGTGCTTGTTTAAAGTTGGTTCTTGCTTTATCTTACACCGCATCGTTTATCAAGTGAGTAATCTCGTACCTAATCCCTTTTTGCTTTTAATGTTTTGGGATGTTCACGTGTTCATACAAACTTAGAGTCTTAAACTTGTTTATGAACTTTAGTCGCGCAGTATCCCATGTGTTGAGGACGTAGACTTGGCTGTTTATTTGTATGTGTGGATCATTAACCGTCTTGTCGGTCTATTCCGCAGTTCTCATGGTACCATTAGATGAACACGGGAGAACTATCGTTTATGATTTTCTCTTTTGTTTGCACATGCACAGTTTGTCTTGTTTGTGAGCTCAATTGTGAGCACTGGCAGTCTATGAATCTTAGAGTTGGTCCCGATCAGATTACACCCTTGTTGAAAACCAGACATACACATGTTGCGCGCAGAGTTATGGTTATCTATGTATTGTATTAAACTTGATTTCTCACCAACACGCAAGTGTTTGACGTTTATTTTAACACATGTTCAGGTTTGCAGTAGCTGTTTTGGAGTTCGAGGACACGTAGGGAGTTTTCTTTATTTTGGACCTAGATTAAAATGTATCAAGACAAGTTATTGTTGTTCGAATATTATGATATATTGATTTATGATGATTTATGTTATCTTGTGTTTACTTTGCGCGTGCGCGAATGAATGTATTTATTAAATATTGACACCCAATAGTGTCACGAGTAATGAAACAATATGTGGCGCCCCGATGTATAATCCGCCTTTGGTCGGGGTGTTACACTGCCGATCCAGTTGGTTTCTGCGCAGACGTCTCTCTTTGAGGTGAGTTGCGAGTTTGGCCTTTGCGCAGACGTCCCTCTTTGAGGTGAGTCTTGCGGGTCCAACTGCGCAGACGTCTCTTTGAGGTGAGTCTTACGGGTCCAACTGGGCTCTGCTGGGACCTACCTCTTCAAGTCCCCCCAGTCCAATGTTCTTCTCATGAATGTTTAATAAAGTGAGGTGAACTTTTGGACTTAAGCAAAGGGTTTTTGAAAAGGGTTTAATTTTAAGGTTTTCCATGGGGATTCTTCCCGCGGAAGTCCTAATGTCACTTGCAGAAATTCCCGACTTTCCTGCTTGATCTTTGGGTATGATGCGGGTAGGTCTGTAACCTCCTCGCAAGTCAGGAGCGTTGAGTCTCACTTGTGTGGATTCTCCATGAGGTTTTGGTAGTTTTGAACATAGTGATCAATTATTTTAAAACCACCAATTCCATCCTGGAGCTTCAAACAATGTAGTTCTCGACGTTCCCGCTATGCGGGGATGTTATTCCCGTTTCCGCAAGCATTGCCCAGAAGATCCTTCTTGGTTTCAATTCCCTGCGGAGCGCTAGGTATGTGAAGGGTTTTGCCTTGACACTGTACCCGCACTCGTCTTATAGTTACTTTACTTCCAAGGTATTCCTGGCGTCAATTCCCTACAGGTGCTAGGTATGTGAAGGGTTTTGCCTTGACACTGTACCCGCACCCGTCTTATAGTTACTTGGTTGCCGAGGTATTTTTGGCTTCAATTCCCTGCAGGTGCTAAGTATGTGAAGGGTTTTGCCTTAACACTGTACTCGTACCCGTCTTATAGTTACTTGGTTGCCAAGGTAAGGGGTATTTTCCCGCTTACTTTTGAATCTTTGGGACTTGCGTTATAAACGTTACATGACTTGCGCATGCATATTTTAGTTTATTTTAGCAATTTTCCCAGTGTTTTGGATAAGTTAACCGTTCGACGCGTGGTTGTCAATAGGTTCGGTTTCCTCTCATGATTTGTGCGGTTAGGACCGTCACTTTCATTTAGTGGGATGACCAAAGTTTACCTATGACTGACCTGCGTGAAGGTTTGCCGTTTTTTGGGTTTATGCGGGTTTTACCGCCTTCCCCACGCAACGGCTTTCTTTCACACTTATGTATGCGGTGAAGACCGGCATATCCGTGTGGAAAGTTAAAAGTATAAATGTAAAATCATCAGCGTCGATGTTCTAAGGAGAATCATTTCCATTAGAAGTGGCTCTGGGCCTTTTCTTTACAAATTTGGAATTGATCTACATGTAACATTTGCGTAATTGAGCTCCGTTCCATGTTCGTGGGACGGGAGTGCCATCGAGCCTTTCGAGCCGGTATGCGCCATTTCCCAGAACTCCTTTGATAACGTATGGACCTTCCCAGACAGGGGCCAGCTTTCCTGGGCGCTCTTGGTTCGAAGCCTCGTTGTTACGCAATATGTAGTCTCCTACATTGAAGTTGCAGAGTTTTACCCGCGTGTTGTAGTACTTTTGCATTTGTCGTTTGTAGTTCTCTTCACGCGCTGCGGCTAAGTCTCTGCGTTTCTCGGTTAGCATAAGGTCTAACCGTCTTTCCGCATTATTGTCCTCTGGTTGAATCATGACCCTTGGTGAGGGTAGACCAATTTCGACCGGGACCATGGCTTCAGTGCCATAAGTGAGGCTGAACGGGGTTTCTCCCGTACTTGCCTTTTTCATCGTTCTGTGTGCCCGAAGTACGTGTGGAACTTCGTCCACCCAGCCGGATCTATGTTCCAATAGTCTTCTCTTTATGCCGTCGACGATGCTCCTATTTGCTCTTTCCACCTCACCATTACCCCGCGGGTGCGCCACCGAGGTAAAGGTGTGGGTGATTTGAAGTTCTTTAAGCCATTGTTGTAGCTTCTTGTCAGCAAAGTTGGTGCCGTTATCGCTCACCAAATTCTGTGGAAGCCCGAAACGACAAATAATAAATTCCCAAATGAATTTTTTGATATGTTTTGCGGTCGTTTGGGCTAAGGGTTTTGCCTCTATCCACTTGGTGAAGTAGTCGATGGCGACCACTAGAAACTGGACGTTCCCTGCTGCTGTGGGAAATGGGCCTGTCACGTCGATGGCCCACTTCTGAAATGGCCATGCAGAGGTGACTGGAACAAGTTCATTCTTCGGGCGATGCGTGTTGGGTGCGTAGAGCTGACAAGACCTGCACTTTCTGATGTACGCCAGCGCATCCGTATGCATCCCCGGCCAAAAGTATCCCGCGTTGTTTAGCTTAGCTACAACTGCGCGTGGACCTGCATGTATCCCACAGATGCCTTCGTGTACTTCCCTTAGGAGGTAGTTGGCATCTTGGTCATCAACGCATCTGAGGAGGGGGGCCAAGAAAGTTACGTCTGTAAAGGATGTCATCGATGAGTTGATAGTTCAGTGCTTTACAGCGTAGTTTTCTTGCCTGTGTTTTTTACTCTGGTAGTATACCCGCCGCAAGGTAATTTATTATTGGTGTCATCCACGTTTCTGTGCCGGTTTGGATGACACAGACTTCCTTGTGTGGGACTGATGGTGCTCCAAGGAGTTCAATGCGGATGTCCTTTCCCAAGTGGGTGAAAGCTAATGACGCAAGCTTGCTTAACGCATCCGCAGATTTGTTTTCGCTACGCTTGACATGTATGACTTTACAATCATTAAAATCGCGCATGAGGGTTTTTGCTTGAGCGAGGTACAGGGCTATTGTGTCGTTTACGGCCGTGTACGTCCCGTTTATCTGATTGGCTACTAACATGGAATCCACATGGGCTTCCAAGTTCTTTACTCCCATTTTACGCGCAATCCTCAACCCGGCCAAGAATGCTTCATACTCAGCTTCGTTATTTGTACTTGGAAAGTCTAATCGAATAGCGTAAGTGTATTCTTGGCCTGCTGGGTTGGTAAGTTTTAACCCTGCGCCTGAGCCCTCGTTGCTGGCCGCTCCATCAGTGTAAAGTCGCCAGACATCATCGATGTCTTGTGCTGGAGAGGGTTGAGCCTCGTCCTGGCACTCTTTCTCCCGCGATGCGGGGACTTCGGCAATAAAGTCGGCCAAGACCTGGCCTTTTATAGCTGGCCTTGGCTTGTACTTTATCGCGTATTCTCCCAATTCTATTGCCCATTTGGCTAGGCGTCCCGAAAGTTCGGGTTTGCTTAAAACGTTTGCAAGTTTGAAGTTGGTGAGAATAGTGATTGGGTGACCTTGGAAATATCGTCTTAGCCTGCGTGAAGCCTGTACAAGTGCTAAGACTAATTTTTCCAGGGTAGAGTACCGAGTTTCGACGTCTGTTAGGAGACGGCTAACATAGTAGATTGGCATCTGGATGCCTTTTCGCTCGACTAACAGGACGGCCCCGGTTGTTCTATCTGTGGCGGAGAGGTATAGGATTAATTCCTCTCCCGCTTCTGGTGCTGTGAGCGTTGGGAGTTCGATCAAGCGTGACCGAATTTCCTGAAAAGCTGCTTCCGCTTCTGGTGTCCAGCGGAAGTGCGTTTTCTTTAGACAGTTTCTCAGCGTCGACACGAATGGGAACGACCTATCCGCATGATTTGCCAAGAAGCGGTTAAGTGCAACTAGGCGTCCGTTCAGTGTCTGAGCTTGCTTGATGGTAGTAGGTGATTCCATTTTGATAATGGCTTCGACCTTTTCAGGGTTCGCTCTGAAGCCATCTTTTGTAACAATGACTCCTAAGAACTTCCCTTCTTCCATCCCAAAGGAACACTTGCTCGGGTTGAGCTTCATGTTTATCCTTCTGAGTGTGTTGAATGTTTCTTCGATGTCTTTCAACATCGCTTCTAGGTCAAGGCTTTTGATGACCAGGTCATCCATGTATACTTCCAAGTTCCTCCCAATTTGGGCATGAAACTCTTTGTCCATCAGGCGTTGGTATGTGGACCCGGCATTCTTAAGTCCGAATGGCATCATTTGATAACATAATGTGCCATCGGGCGTCCGAAATGCGGTTTTGTCCTGATCGTCAACGGTCATGTGGATTTGATGGTACCCTTTATACGCATCAAGGAAGCATTTAAGGCGAAACGGTGATAACGAATCTACCTTAAGATCAATTTCGGGTAACGGTAACAATCTTTGGGGCATGCTTTATCCAAGTCTTTGAAATCTATGCACATGCGCCATTGCTTGTTAGACTTCGGTACCATAACGGGATTTGCAACCCAAGTTTGATATCTGCTAACGCGTACGATGCCCGCGTCAAGGAGTTCCTTGACTTGGGTTCTACACGCGTTAGCTTGTTCCGCCCCCATTACTCTACGCTTTTGTATGACCGGCGTAAAAGCCTGGTCACACTTGAGCTTATGCTCTGCTTTACTTCGAGGTACACCAGTCATGTCTGCTGGTTTCCATGCGAAGATGTCAGCGTTTTTCTGTAGTAAGCGTTTGAGTAATGTGCGCGTAGGATCAGTGATTGCTGGGCCAATGGTAACAGCCTGGTCAGGGTATTTGCCATTGAGGGCCCATTTTTCTGGTTCGGTGATGGTTGGTTTAGCCATCTTTGGTTTGGGTTTAAATGAGACAGATGCGATGCATACCTGGGGGATACCGGTGATCATCGCTACACCCTCAGCAGTTGGCCATCCCATCATGCCGTGGACTGAAGATACCACGGCGTTGAATCTTGCCATCCCGTCTCTCCCGAAGAGAATATCGTATGTGTGGTGTGGCTTCCTCATTACGACGAAGTCCACGTCTTCTGTGCGGGAGTGTTTCCCGTCCGTAAGAATGACAGGGAAAGATAGGATACCCAGGGGGGTGTTTGTGCTGCCGTCGAACCCTTCCATTGAGGCGTAGACCGTTTCCAGGCGTTCCTTGTCTTCGTCGTCTAGCTTGTCGAAGAACTGCCTGTACATAACCGTTGACGAGGCGCCGTTTTCAACAAGAGTGCGAGAAGTGATGTAGTGCCCCAGCTGGCTTTTGATGACGATAGGGCCTTCTTTGCTGGGTCCTCCTGGCACTCGCGGGAAGCGAACCTCAGCTTCTTTCCATGCGCATGGTTCTGTCGTCCGTCTTTTTCTTCCTCTGATGTTACCACGAACCATGTGAATGCTGATGTCAACGGGCTTTCGTCCGTTGCTTTTGTATCGGTTGTCATTCTTCCCTCCATTCCTGATTGATGCCACCAGGTGTGTATGTTTGCCCTCCTTGACGAATGTTTCGATAATATCCCTCAAGGAGGAACACTTCTCAGTGGTGTGACCCTTTGTGCCGTGGAAGTCACAGTATTTGCTCTGATCCGCGCCAGGTCGTTGTCGGACCGTTGGAGCTTTTGGCCATGGGAGTTTCTCAGTGGCAAATATCTCCGTGACGCTTTTGGTGAGCGGCGTCCACCTGGGGTGTCGGCTTGATGGGTGTGTATTACCCCTTCCGCCTACTAGGGAGCGAGAGTTGGAAGAGGTGTCAAAGTTTACCCTTGACTGCCACGTGCTTAGCTTCCTCCTTTTGTTTTGCCGGGCGGTCTGGACGTTGTTTTCTCTTGTCCTCTGCGTATAGAAGTTTGTAGTCTGGGGCAGATTCCCACCCAGTTGCTTCTCTGTTTCGGCAAAGCGCTTGGCTGCCGTCATGATGGCATCCCATGTGGATGGCATGCCATCCTTACCCGTCAACGTGCGGATAAGCTCTGGGTATTCGGCGCCTTGGATGAAAGCGGCGCGAACAAGGTCCTCGCTTATAACGCCCAGACTCAGCTTTTTCGAGTTAAAGCGAGTGATGAAGTCTAGTAAAGGTTCATCCTTATCTCTAACGCAGTTGAGGATCGTCAATGTTCTTCAATATATTTCCTCTGTTGACTGAAGTGTTGGCTGAACTTGTGTTGGAAGTCCGCCCAATCATAGATGTGGTGGACCGGTAAACGGTCAAACCACGCTCTAGCCGCTCCAACCAGTGTCATCTGGAACATATAACACCACGTGGGTTCCGTCCAGTTGCTGACGGTTGCCCCCGCTATGAATCTGTTCAGGTGATCATCTGGGTCGGATATACCATCATAAGTGCCGATGTTGGGCATCTGCTTGGCACTTTTCGGGGCGATTGCTTCCGCAATGTCCCTTGCAAACTTGGATGTTCCCGCGTTTGCAGCAGTTGGTCTGAAGGTTTTGGAGAAGTCACGTGGGTTTCCCCCCGTGTTCCTTTGTTTGAAGGTTTCTCCGAAATTCCTTCTCGTTTGGAAGTCCGTTTCCTTACGCTTCTCTTTCGCCCTAAGGCGAGGGTTTGCGTCGGTGTCGGATTCCTCCCGATCATCGTCCTAGGACTCGTACTCACTGCTCATGTTGAGCTGTTGTCGAGTGCTTTCAAATTCGTCAGCCTGTTGGACGGAACGCAAGCGTTCGTCCAACTCGGCTTGGAATTCCTTCTGACGTGCCTCCGCCCACGCTTTAACTTGTTCAAGTGTTTGGCGGGGAAGTCTCGTCTGTTGTCCTTCCGCCTGGGTATTACTGAATCCCAGGGGATGGTTGTTTACTGCACTTGCCCTGGCTTGGGTAACCGGGGTAGTGTTCGTAAAATTTACTGCACTTGCCTCGGGTTGGGTAACCGGGGTAGTGTTCGTAAAATTTGTGTGTTCGCCGGTGTTCCCCCCAGTAGCTGGGGTTGTGGTTACCGGAGTTTCTTTAACCATCTTTCCAGAAGTTTGAAAAAACTGAAAAGAAATGAAGTTCTAGCTTTTATGTACGGATGGCGCCAATGAAGAAACACTAATCGGCCCCGGGAAGATTACGGATAATCTGGGGGTTAAATAGATGTTTCCCACGAGGGGTTAGATCCGGCAAAGATGGTTCTTCTGATAACCTGCAAAACAGACACCGTGAGCTCGTCACTGAGAAGGGGGGGGGGTTCCTCCTTGTGACCACCCTCCGGCGTGAGAATCAGACTAGATTGCTCTTGAATATAAGTATATATTAAGAGATTGCTAGAGCAGATATCAGGTATAATATGTAAGATACAAGATAGTATATGATAAGATGAGATGATCATACCATTTGGGGTATTTATAGCCGAAGGTAGGTTTCCAAGAAGGTGTAGCCGGCTGAATAGTATTCCTGTTCTACCAACTGTGGCCTACGCACGTGCCATGCTGGTAGTTGGTGGGTAGGCAGCGGCTGACAGTGACCAGGCCTGCTGTGTACTACTCATTTTCCACCAACTACAGGCTATGCACGTGGTATGACAGGAGTTGGTGAGTAGGTAGCGGCTAATAGTGACATACAGTACAAGAGCATGCTGCTCGCCATACTGTTGTCGATGAGCTGTCGTATCTTTGGTCAGATCTTTTGCCCATACCTCGTCAGGTACAGTACAAAAGATCTTTCAGTATCGTACGGACTGGCTCATTTGGGCGGGAGTATTCCCCCTCCCGCCTTTGTGCGGGATTGTTCCCGGCTTGCTCATTCCTTCTTCAGGTGACTACTGAATTATTATGAGTGTTAAGCCTTGTGCGTGTAGCCTTGCTGCGCGGGTAGCCTTCCCTGATGGCTGGTATCCGTAACTGCGGGAACAGGCGGAGTACTTGGAAACCATTGGGAGGCGTTTCCTGCGGGAACAGCTTGCGCACTGCGCGTAAGGACGTCACGTCTCTGAGCATGGTGGGTCCTGCCGATCCAGTTGGTTTCTACGCAGACGTCTCTCTTTGAGGTGAGTTGCGAGTTTGGTCTTTGCGCAGACGTCCCTCTTTGAGGTGAGTCTTGCGGGTCCAACTGCGCAGACGTCTCTTTGAGGTGAGTCTTACGGGTCCAACTGGGCTCTGCTGGGACCTACCTCTTCACTTACTATTGGTAAAACTTACATTTCGAGGTGGTTTCTTATACAAGAATATAATCATAAACATGTATCTGCTTCACATATGGTGCATGAATCTTCTTGAATGGGATAGTTCACACATGCTGAATTCAAACTAGGCATCTTTATGTTACACTTTTTTAAACATAATCAACACTTAAATCCTTTTTGTAAACATAACTAGCACCTAAATCAGGCCGAAAAACGCATCTTCTTTAAGCACAGAGACACAAATGCAAGAATTTTCTTTGATTACACCATATCTCGTGGCTTCTAGTGTTTCACTTATGCTATTGGATTTTTTGGTTCAAGATGTCAACATAAATTAGTTAATGACTAGCTCACACATATAGATGACAACAAAAATAAACCAGACAAATGCCACAGCTATCAACTACAACAAAAAGGGGCCATCACTTTGCACTATACCCATCATGGAATTATTGAGGTGCACATGCATAAAAATGTTTCTAATGTTTGTATCCCTCCCCTTTTTGTTCTTAAATCTTTCATACTTTACTGAAATGATTAAAGGGAAAAGAAATAGAGACCCATAAAGAAAATAATTAAATTTTAAGCAACACCTATTGTTTCAACAAGATAATTATTGATTCGAACCATCTCTTGGATCCACAAAAGTTAATTGATGCCACTTTAACAGTTTGTGTCTACCTCCTTTTGTTTTAGAACATGCTAAGATTGCCCATTCTTATCAACTCCTCATGGAATGGCATATATATCTTTAGGATATGTTGAAAGATTTTGTGTGCTTTGCATTTAATAAACCTTATTTGCACAAGTTTTATTGCTTGACATACATATATCTTTAGGATATAGGTTCTCTTTTTAATAATTTGCTTCTTTAGATTGTTTTTTTAAGTACCTAGTCAAACTAAAACCTAAATTATTGACTGAAGTTATAATTTTGTTTATGATCTTTGTCATTTATGTTTTTAGTTAATATGTTAGTTTCTTTGACTGAATTTATTATGTAGACTAGCAAATAACTTATAAATAAAGCCTTAATTGCAACGCTTTGGGGAACTTTTGATTTACAATACAATTTCTGCCATATGGGTCTTAATCGAATCGTTTGCTAGAATGTATCTAGAACATTTTGTCAATTCTGCTATGCGTTAATTACTAGTTGTTTAAGACGACTGTTATTTCTAATACATGGTTCAAGGGCATGAAACCCCTTGATCTGAAGGCCATTGGTCGGACCAGGGGTCACATCTATGACGAGGTCCAATGGGTTGGGCCCCTGCTCGTGTAACCACAAGGATCACAAGTTCAATTGCCATGTTGAGCCATTGGAAAGTTGCTTATGATATGGTTGCTTGATTCATTAGTAGTAGCTAGTAACTAACGGTCAGTAGCAACATTTGATCGCCTAAAAATAGTGCACCAGTACTAGTAAGTGCTAACTTAGACTATCGGTAGCAACTTCTATTAGCGGTAACTAGAGAGAATCAACATGTTGGGCAATTTCTTGCATGCAAGTCATTAGATATAAGTTATAGAACTAAATACTAAAGAAATCCGTGCTTGCAGATGTTATGATGATGGTAACTGAATAATTGAATACTAAAACACTCTTTCGTGAATGTTATATATGTCATTTCAAATTAAACTTAGTTAGGTTGCGTGCTATGGTGGGTGGCTTCGAAGCCCCTCCACAGTGCCACGTCAACGCCACGTGGGTACTGGGGGGCATCGAAGCCCCAGGGCATAATGCCCCTCTATGGTGAGGGGGCTTCGAAGCCCAACCTTTTCTCTTTTTTTTAAACAAAAAAACCAATACAATAACATATAATACAATAATAAAAAAATACAATAATACTAAAATACAAAATAAATTAAATAAAAACACATATAAAAAAATTAAAGCTATTTTTAGTCGTCATCCTCGCCGTCATCTTGCTTATTACTCCAAAGATGTTCAACCAAATCCGATCGAAGGCTGAAATTCGTTTCCCTCTTTCGTGTTTTTAATAAATTAGCAAGTTTCTCATCTTCGCTTAGTGTACAGATCGGCTCTGGCTCATCGTTGTACTCGCATTGGCAAACTGCTCTACCCGAGTCCTCCAATATCATATTATGCAAGATAATACAAGTGTACAATATTTTTTTTAACTTATCCATTTGTAGAAAATGAGCCGGTTAATGATAGACCAAAGTTTCTTTAATACACCGAATGCCCTTTCGATGTCTTTTCTTGCCGACTCGTGTTTTTTCTTGAAATACTAACGTTTTTCGTCAGTCGGGCACGTAAAGCTAAGAACCAACGTGGCCCACTCCGGATAAATACCGTCGACTAGATAATATTCGTATTCGTAGTTGACATCGTTCGTGGAAAATGAGATGTCAGGTGAGACTCCGTCTGTCAGGTGGTCAAAAATAGGGGACGTATTAATCACAGCTACATCATTGTTTGCAGCGGGCATCCCAAAAAACGCATGTCATATCCAAAGATCAAATGATTCAGCCGCCTCAAGAATAACTGTTGGGCCATCATGATCACCCCGATGATATTGACCTTGCCAAGCAACAGGACAGGCTTCCCATTCCCAATGCATGCAATCGAGGCTACCAAGCATCCCGGGAAAACCGTGTCTTTGATGATGCACCTCGTATATTTTTTTGTACGTCGCTTTGAGTCGGCTTCCTCAAATATTTTTTATGATATAGTTGTGGAATACCTAAGTTTAACAAATTTTATGAAATTCATGCTTAAAATGTTACGGTTTTGAAATAAATAATTAGAATATTAACACTCACATTTGCCGAATGTGTGAAGCGCCTCACGAGCCACTGTCTCTGACATCTGTAAGTTCTCTTCCATGTCGTCGTTCGCAGTCTCGTATGCTAGTTGACGAATTGCCGCCGTGCATTTTTGCATTGCCGAATATCCCGGTTTTCCTCTCGCGTCTGCCCGTTGTTGGAAGAATGCATAAACGCTTTTTAAATCACCAACTATTCGTAAAAATAGTTGGCGACTCATTCGAAAACGGCACCGAAATCGTTCCGAATCAAAAGTCGCCTCCGGCGAAAAATAATCTTTCATCAACCGGTCATGCGCACTTACGCGATCCCGTTGAAGATGAGGCCGTCTTTTTAGTGGTTGTGAGCTTTCGCAATGTTGGACTACGAGTCGGGCAGCCTCTAGAACGGCACTAAATATCACTTCATCATCTGAATCCGAATTGAAAATATCGTCGATTTCGGGGTTGGAAGTCGGGTGTGAAAGATGAGTCGGAAGACATATTTTGGGAGAAAGTTTTATAAAGTTTAAATAGGAGAAAGAGATGTTTGTAGAGATTGGGTGAATGGTATATATATAGTATTTTATATTATTTAATTTTTTTAAACAGTCTTATTTATAGCCGTTGGTGGTGGGCCCCCCACCTCACCCCCCACCACGCTCATCGTCCCCTCCACCCCCCCCCCCCCGTCCGCACCCCACCTCACCGCGCCCCTCCCCCCCCCCTTCCGCGCCCCCCATAGCGTTTAGTCTTATTGTTCCATACCTATATGAGGAAGGTCTTAGGTTTGTTTAAGTATACGTGTCTGTCCTGCTTGAACTTTCTGAATTATCCAATTAAGATTTTACACTGTCAAAAAGTATTTTAATAAAAAAAATTAAGATTAACACGATTTCAAAAGCTGTACAAAAACTTTAAGTTACAAAACTAAATAAGACGGTATATCCTAGCAAGAAAAAAGATCGTCTTGTTAGAATGAGTATTTCGGTGTAGTTTACAATAATTGGAATATAATTGTATTTTCAGAACATAAACTATTGTTTATTTAAAAACAACTTTTTAGTTCCATCAATATCGTGTGGCTCAAAGGTGCATCAGTGACAAAGGTTGGACGAAAACACCGGAAGAGGGGGGGGGGGTTACCATGCAGATGCATCCCATGTGAATTCTTAAAATTCACTAATGAATCGAACATAAAATTCACAAATTTGAGTAAACTTTTGATCAAATATGTGTAAACGTTTAGCTAATGGGTTGGGTGAAAGCACCCTAAACCTAGTTAAAGCAGTTTTATTTCCTAAGGTAAACTAATTGATCATTTTATTCAAATATTAAAAGAAAAAGAACCGATAATCAAATTTATAGTTTAAGTGTAAGATTTTATACGAATTGTGATTTCTTTTTGTTGTAAAATTTTTACTTTTGGAGTATGTTGTATAAAATTTTCGGGTTACTGCCGACATACACAACTTATAGTTACCAAAAGCGCAAACGTATAAATACGAAAGTTATCATTTAAAAGGGGTTTCTTTCTTACCTCCTTTTCATGCTGTCACTATCTATGAAGGATAACACCTTTAAATTGCTACATTTCAGTTAGACAAACTGTTTTGTAGGCCCTCTATATATTCCCCCGAATCAAACTAGCTTATCGCCCTTAAATAATTGAAAATTAATTGTTTATTGGATTACATCGAAACAGAATGGAAGCGGGCAACAAGTTGCGCCGCTACCCCTTTTTGAATCGCAAAACCCAATCTTTTAAAAACTATATTTGCTGATCTTGGAGTCATAACATTACTATGCATGACCCGCTGAACACGGGTAAGTAGCTCCACAGCTTCAGGCGCGAGGAAACCAAAAGTGTCAAAAGCAAAAGGAATAAATACATGTTGGTTGTCAAGACACGCCTTTTCATGTTTTGCCACCTTACCTAAAGCAGCTTTTAATGCGGCTTGACCGACCGCGAAACCACTACTCCCTAAGCCCACCAAAGGAGAAACCCCTGTTAAATCCACACACACGTATTCGTAGTTGACATCGTTCGTGGAAAATGAGATGTCGGGTGAGACTCCGTCTGTCAGGTGGTCAAAAATAGGGGACGTATTAATCACAGCTACATCATTGTTTGCAGCGGGCATCCCAAAAAACGCATGTCATATCCAAAGATCAAATGATTCAGCCGCCTCAAGAATAACTGTTGGGCCATCATGATCACCCCGATGATATTGACCTTGCCAAGCAACAGGACAGGCTTCCCATTCCCAATGCATGCAATCGAGGCTACCAAGCATCCCGGGAAAACCGTGTCTTTGATGATGCACCTCGTATATTTTTTTGTACGTCGCTTTGAGTCGGCTTCTGTAACACCCCGACCGATGGCGGATTATACATCGGGGCGCCACGTATTGTTTCATTACTCGTGACACTATTTGGGTGTCAATATTTAATAAATACATTTACTGCGCACGCGCAACACAATTTGTAAAGTAACATGAATCATAACATAAATCAAAATATTCAAATAACATAATTTTTTGAAATCTTCTTTTGCATGCCTTGACCAGTACCTTTATCTGACTCCTCCCATGCTTTTTTTCTGTAACCTGTCAGCCCTTTTTCCTGTTCCCCTGCTGCCATATCTTTTGATATCTTTTGCTTTTGTTTTCTTATGCTTTTAATATCTTTTGCTTGATTTGATGAGATCTTTTCCTCTTTTTAAGGGATTGTGTTCCCTAGGGTTTCCCTATATATAATACTATTTTCTTGTTATTTAACACTACACACACAAACACTTAAACTCTTCTCTGCTCTCTTATCCTTGCCCTCTACCGTTGTTCCTCAGCCGCCTCCTCTCTCTGCCTTCGTCTTTTCCCTCGTCCTGCCCAGATTTCCGGTAATATATAATATATAATAATTTGTTAAAGATACATATTGCTATGCTAACATATATTCTAGGCATAAAAAACCAATCGTTAAACCAATAAACTCTTATTTATAGGTTAACTTGTGCTTGTTTAAAAGTTGGTTCTTGCTTTAGCTTTTAACACACCTTTTTCAGGTGAGTAATCTCGTACCTAATCCCTTTTTATTTTTAATGTTTTGGGATGTTCATGTGTTCGTACAAACTTGAGTCTTAAGCTTGTTTATAAACTTTTGTCGCGCAAAACCCCATGTGTTATGGACGTAGACTTGGCTGTTTATTTGTATGTGTGGATCATTAACCGTCTTGTCGGCCTATTCCGCAGTTTTCATGGATCCATTAGATGAACACGGGAGAACTATCGTTTATGATTTCTCTTTTGTTTACACATGCACAGTTTTCTTGTTTTTGTGCTCAATTGGGAGCACGGATTGAACTATGAGCTATGATCTAAGGCTTGATCACAATCTGATTACACCCTTGTTGAACACCAGTTATACACATGATGCGCGCAGATATTGTTATCTATTTATATGTATTAAACTTGATTTCTCACCGACACGCAAGTGTTGACGTTTTATTTTAACACATGTTCAGGTTTGCTGTAGCTGTTTCTGGAAGCTTGAGGACACATAGGGTGTTTTCTTTTCTTTTGGACCTAGTTTAAAATGTAACAAGACAAGTTTATGTTATTTGAATATTTTGATTTATGTTATGATTCATGTTACTTTACAAATTGTGTTGCGCGTGCGCAGTAAATGTATTTATTAAATATTGACACCCAAATAGTGTCACGAGTAATGAAACAATACGTGGCGCCCCGATGTATAATCCGCCATCGGTCGGGGTGTTACAGATAGACTGCTTTTCGAACCCGCTACGGTCATTTTGAATTCTTGGTCATGCCCTTCGGTTTAACCAACGCACCCGCTGTCTTCATGGATCTAATGAACCGGGTGTGTAGGTCTTTCTTGGACCGATTCGTGATCGTATTCATCGATGATGTTCTGGTGTATTCTAAAACCAAGGCCGAGCATGAGCAACATCTTCGGTTGGTGTTGCAAAAGCTTCGAACCGAGCAACTCATTGCCAAACTCTCCAAGTGTGAATTTTGGTCGGATGAAGTACAGTTTCTTGGTCATGTTGTAAACAAGATGGGTATTCATGTCGACCCATCCAAGATTGAAGCAATCAAGAACTGGATTACGCCATCCACTCCTACCGAAATCCGTTCCTTTTTGGGCTTAGCTGGTTACTACCGGCGATTTATTTCGAACTTCTCAAAGATCGCTTTGCCTTTAACAGCTTTAACGCACAAAGGCAAACCGTATATTTGGGGCTCGAAGCAAGAAGAAGCCTTTCAAACGCTCAAGCGATTGTTGTGCGAAGCTTCTGTTCTAGCGTTACCTGAGGGTACTGACGATTTTGTCGTTTATTGTGATGCCTCCAACCAAGGTCTCGGTTGTGTACTTATGCAACGAGGCAAGGTTATCGCTTACGCGTCTAGGCAACTCAAAATTCATGAAAAGAATTATACGACTCACGACCTCGAACTTGGTGCAGTTGTATTTGCTTTAAAAATCTGGAGACACTACCTTTATGGGACTAAGTGTATCATTTACACAGACCATAAAAGCCTTCAGCACATTTTTGATCAAAAGGAACTTAACATGAGACAACGCCGATGGAACGAACTCATCAGCGATTACGATTGTGAGATCCGATATCACCCTGGAAAGGCTAATGTGGTAGCCGATGCGCTCAGCCGTAAACCCTGCCAACTCAACTGTATCTTGCCGCGTACGCAGCTTCACTTCGCGCCGATTCAAAGCAATCTTGAATCATGCATTCGTGACGCGCAGCGCGCATCCATCAGCAATGGCAACCTTCGCGCCGAGTTAGCGTGTGGCGCGGAAGCGCATTTTGTCCCTAATCTGAGTGGAATTCTCTGCTATCTCAATCGCATCTGGATCCCCAATGATGAGAATCTTCGCTCTGTCATACTGAGTGAAGCGCACAAATCTCGGTATTCCGTTCATCCTGGTGCTGACAAAATGTACAAAGATTTGCGCCTTTCTTATTGGTGGCCTGGTATGAAAAAGGATATTGCTGTGTTCGTAGCTAAATGCCTAACTTGTTCTAAGGTAAAAGCTGAACATCAACGCCCATCTGGTTTGCTCGAACAACCTGAAATTCCTACGTGGAAATGGGAAAGTATAGCAATGGACTTTATCACCAAGTTACCCTTGACTGCAAGCAAACATGATAGCATTTGGGTAATAGTGGATCGATTGACCAAGTCTGCCCACTTTCTGCCCATTCGTGAAAACTACCGTGTTGAACAACTTGCGCATCTTTATGTCAAAGAAATTGTCTGCCGTCATGGTACTCCTTTGAGCATCATATCCGATCGCGATGGCCGTTTTATATCTCGCTTTTGGAAATCTCTCCAAACTGCGTTAGGAACTCGTTTGGACATGAGTACTGCATATCATCCTCAGACTGACGGACAGTTTGAGCGAACCATCCAAACCCTTGAGGATATGCTTCGATCTTGTGCTCTTGATTTTGGAGGTAATTGGGATTCGCACCTACCTCTGATCGAGTTCTCTTATAATAACAGCTATCATTCCAGCATCGGTATGGCCTCATTTGAAGCACTTTACGGTCGAAAGTGCCGCTCGCCGATTTGTTGGAGCGAAGTGGGTGAAGTTCAAATCACAGGACCCGAACTAGTTCAAGAGACAACCGATAAAATCGCCAAGATCCGTGATCATCTGTTGACTGCCAGAAGCCGACAGAAGAGTTACGCAGATCGCAGGCGGAAGCCTCTCGAATTTCTAGTTGGTAATCTTGTTCTCCTCAAAGTATCGCCCTGGAAGGGTGTTGTCCGCTTTGGGAAGAAAGGTAAGCTTGCACCTCGTTATGTTGGACCATTCAAGATTCTTGCGAGGGTGGGAAAAGTTGCCCACAAGCTTGACCTACCGCCCGCGCTCAGCAATGTGCATCCAACGTTCCATGTATCCAATCTCAAGAAATGTTTAGCTGACGAGAACCTTCACATACCACTTGATGAAGTTCAAGTTGATGAATCCATGCATTTCGTTGAGAAGCCTGTTGAGATTATGGATCGCGAGGTAAAGCAAACCAAGCGCAGTCGCATCCCTATTGTTAAAGTTCGTTGGCAGTCCAAGCACGGAGCCGAGTTCACTTGGGAAAGGGAAGATCAGATGAAGATCAAGTACCCGCACCTTTTCTCTGCGCAACCTACTTCGAGATAAATTTCGGGACGAAATTTCCTAAAGTAGGGGAGACTGTGACAACTGCCCGATCCGACCCGACCCAGGTACCCGTTTTCGAATCCGATTCTTTTTTGTGATTTAAAATTTGTTTATTAATCTTTGTAAATTTAACATTAAGTAAAATTATATATATTTTTACATTACTTAATAATAATAATAATAATAATAATAATAGTATTAATTTCTTCCCGCCTCTTTCTCTTTCGTGTCGCCGTCCCGCCTCTTTCTCTTTCTTGTCGCCGTCCCGCCTCTTTCTCTCTTGTCGCCATCTCGCCCTTTCTCTCTCTTGTTGCCGTCCCGCCCCTCTGCTTAACCCTTAAGCCTTGAACCCCTTTTTCTCTTAACTCTTTGTTTGTCCTTTGGTTCTTCCCGCCTAAGGATGTCTGCGCAGCTCCACGCACCAGACTCCTTACAAGGAAGCCTGCGCGAAGACCAGCTGTTCATGCGATACGCGAGACGAACTCTTCTCGCAGCGCGCTAAGAATTGTAATTCTTCTCGCAGCGTGCTAAGGAATCGTAGTTCTTCCCTCGACGCGCGAAGAATTATAGTTCTTCCCGCGGCGCGCTAGGAATTGTAGTTCCTCCCGCGGCGCGCTAAGAAATGTATTTCTTCCCGCGGCGCGCCTTAGCCTTCTCGCGCGCGCAGCCTCTCGCGCGCAGCTTTCTCGCGCTAGACCTTAAGTCTTTTCTTCTGTTTAGGTCAGCCTGTATACTTTTGTGATATCTTATCTTCTGTCTGAATAGTCATTTTCGGCGCAGCATGCGCACCAACCCCATTGGTTGGCAGAAAAAGTGACTGACATAATATTTTGAAATCTTCTTTTGCATGCCTTGACCAGTACCTTTATCTGACTCCTCCCATGCTTTTTTTCTGTAACCTGTCAGCCCTTTTTCCTGTTCCCCTGCTGCCATATCTTTTGATATCTTTTGCTTTTGTTTTCTTATGCTTTTAATATCTTTTGCTTGATTTGATGAGATCTTTTCCTCTTTTTAAGGGATTGTGTTCCCTAGGGTTTCCCTATATATAATACTATTTTCTTGTTACCCCGACCGATGGCGGATTATACATCGGGGCGCCACGTATTGTTTCATTACTCGTGACACTATTTGGGTGTTACAGCTTCCTCAAATATTTTTTATGATATAGTTGTGGAATACCTAAGTTTAACAAATTTTATGAAATTCATGCTTAAAATGTTACGGTTTTGAAATAAATAATTAGAATATTAACACTCACATTTGCCGAATGTGTGAAGCGCCTCACGAGCCACTGTCTCTGACATCTGTAAGTTCTCTTCCATGTCGTCGTTCGCAGTCCCGTATGCTAGTTGACGAATTGCCGCCGTGCATTTTTGCATTGCCGAATATCCCGGTTTACCTCTCGCGTCTGCCCGTTGTTGGAAGAATGCATAAACGCTTTTTAAATCACCAACTATTCGTAAAAATAGTTGGCGACTCATTCGAAAACGGCACCGAAATCGTTCCGAATCAAAAGTCGCCTCCGGCGAAAAATAATCTTTCATCAACCGGTCATGCGCACTAACGCGATCCCGTTGAAGATGAGGCCGTCTTTTTAGTGGTTGTGAGCTTTCGCAATGTTGGACTACGAGTCGGGCAGCCTCTAGAACGGCACTAAATATCACTTCATCATCTGAATCCGAATTGAAAATATCGTCGATTTCGGGGTTGGAAGTCGGGTGTGAAAGATGAGTCGGAAGACATATTTTGGGAGAAAGTTTTATAAAGTTTAAATAGGAGAAAGAGATGTTTGTAGAGATTGGGTGAATGGTATATATATAGTATTTTATATTATTTAATTTTTTTAAACAGTCTTATTTATAGCCGTTGGTGGTGGGCCCCCCACCTCACCCCCCACCACGCTCATCGTCCCCTCCACCCCCCCCCCCCCCCCGTCCGCACCCCACCTCACCGCGCCCCTCCCCCCCCCCCCTTCCGCGCCCCCCATAGCGTTTAGTCTTATTGTTCCATACCTATATGAGGAAGGTCTTAGGTTTGTTTAAGTATACGTGTCTGTCCTGCTTGAACTTTCTGAATTATCCAATTAAGATTTTACACTGTCAAAAAGTATTTTAATAAAAAAAATTAAGATTAACACGATTTCAAAAGCTGTACAAAAACTTTAAGTTACAAAACTAAATAAGACGGTATATCCTAGCAAGAAAAAAGATCGTCTTGTTAGAATGAGTATTTCGGTGTAGTTTACAATAATTGGAATATAATTGTATTTTCAGAACATAAACTATTGTTTATTTAAAAACAACTTTTTAGTTCCATCAATATCGTGTGGCTCAAAGGTGCATCAGTGACAAAGGTTGGACGAAAACACCGGAAGAGGGGGGGGGGGGGGGGTTACCATGCAGATGCATCCCATGTGAATTCTTAAAATTCACTAATGAATCGAACATAAAATTCACAAATTTGAGTAAACTTTTGATCAAATATGTGTAAACGTTTAGCTAATGGGTTGGGTGAAAGCACCCTAAACCTAGTTAAAGCAGTTTTATTTCCTAAGGTAAACTAATTGATCATTTTATTCAAATATTAAAAGAAAAAGAACCGATAATCAAATTTATAGTTTAAGTGTAAGATTTTATACGAATTGTGATTTCTTTTTGTTGTAAAATTTTTACTTTTGGAGTATGTTGTATAAAATTTTCGGGTTACTGCCGACATACACAACTTATAGTTACCAAAAGCGCAAACGTATAAATACGAAAGTTATCATTTAAAAGGGGTTTCTTTCTTACCTCCTTTTCATGCTGTCACTATCTATGAAGGATAACACCTTTAAATTGCTACATTTCAGTTAGACAAACTGTTTTGTAGGCCCTCTATATATTCCCCCGAATCAAACTAGCTTATCGCCCTTAAATAATTGAAAATTAATTGTTTATTTGACTACATCGAAACAGAACGGAAGCGGGCAACAAGTTGCGCCGCTACCCCTTTTTGAATCGCAAAACCCAATCTTTTAAAAACTATATTTGCTGATCTTGGAGTCATAACATTACTATGCATGACCCGCTGAACACGGGTAAGTAGCTCCACAGCTTCAGGCGCGAGGAAACCAAAAGTGTCAAAAGCAAAAGGAATAAATACATGTTGGTTGTCAAGACACGCCTTTTCATGTCTTGCCACCTTACCTAAAGCAGCTTTAATGCGGCTTGACCGACCGCGAAACCACTACTCCCTAAGCCCACCAAAGGAGAAACCCCTGTTAAATCAACACACACGTGTTTCCCTCCAAACACCAAAATGTCAGCCGGTCGAAGAGATGATCTTCCCTCCGACGGGTAAATCAGGAAATTCACAGGTGCTTCTTTCTTAACAGAAATTCCAGCTCGCCTGAATATATCAAAGAGCACATCCCTAACAAGATCGTGTCGGTACTTGAACCCCGGGAGCTCTTTACAGTGCACCGCGTGCTCCCCATATGAGTCTAAACACGCTTTACGACAAACAGGACATATCTCATCAACCGGAAATAGAGGAATCATAGGGCGATACTTAAGGATACTACGATACTCCACTGTAGACATATGCTGGCCTAACCCATCTATAGGGATAGCAAGAAGAAAATCTTAAGCATGTGGTGATTGTAGACACTCAAAAATGGCTTTTTGTCTGCTTGTCATGTTAAAGTGTGACTCCATGTCGTGAACAATTTTACTAAAAAGAGTGCTTGCCAATGCATGCTGGGCTTTAGAGGGGGCGGTCTCTTTGTTAGAGAAACTGCTAAAATCGAAGCTTGGAATCATATCACGAAGACAAGCAAGAGTACAAGAATAATCAGAATCCTTCCCACATATACCACTGTCTCGCAAAATGTGATCCTGAAGCACCCACGATTGGGCTCTCGAGGCCATAAACGCATAAGAGGAAGCCTCAACTGCCGAATACAACCCCAAACCCCCATTCTTAATGGGTAAGGAAGCAAGTCGCCATTGGAGGTCTCCAATGAAAGGACATCCACACACTACAATGTCCTCGATCGCCTCACGCAATCCCTTGTCAAAAAACACCGCTGCCTCCATCATGTGTACAGGTTGGCATGTTTTCAAACCGAAGAAAAGTTTAGCAATACCCATACATGATCGAAGCAAAAGTAACTCTCTCTGCGGGTCACCAAGTTTTGGGAGAAGACGCATCAAATCAACAGCATTAGTAGCTCTCTTCTTTGCCAAACCCTTAATAAACCCGGTGTCTTTACTAACAGCTCCCCAAAGAAGCTTCACCACTAATAATGGTCTCCTGATGTCAGCAGGGAATAAACCGTCACGAGACTTCGTACCATCGCAAGAAGGCCAAAATAGCTCAGTTTTCTTAATATTCAGTTCAAGACCCAAAGTTGGACCCGTCACCTTAATGATATCCAGCACTTTAGCCACCTCCATTGAATCTTCAATGACTGTCCCATCATCAAGATACCAGGCATGAAGAAGAAGCTTGCAATTGTCTCAAATCTGATGCACAAGGGGGTGTAAAACCAAGGAAAAAAAGGAGTGTTCCCAATGGGTCTCCTTGTTGAACCCCTGTGGTGGACCAAATATTGTCATCCCCAAGATATAGTCTTGATGGCTGCCCATATAAAAATTCCACCCACAAGAAAATAGAAGGACATCTGATCCTTACCTCATGAAGTAAAGCTGATCTATCCACCATATTAAATGCATTAGAAAAATCAACTGTAAGCATTGCAAGAGACCCATCAGTGTGGCGCTCACTCAATACCCTGTTGGCGCTATGTAATATGGCCTCCGCACCACCCGACACACCAACCCCAAACTGGAAATCATTAAGGTATTTGGTCATTTCTTTGCCAACCCCTTTCATAGCCACCTTAGAAACCAAACGCCTCCATATAGTACCCACTGCAATAGGTCGAATCCCGTTGTCGGGTTTTAAAAGCGGTGTAAGAGGAGCAGACGCGACAAACTCTGTCAAAGTAGACGGACATCTCCCTCCTAACCATAAATTAACCACTGCAGTGATAGCACATATGAGGTCAGTGGCAATAGCCGACTTTCACATTATTTTGTCTCAGTGGATCTCCGTTAAAAAATTTTAACGTCGTTAATTTTTTTCCGACTTTCAAACCAGTGTTTTAGGGCTTTTGATTGGAAGAAGGATACGTGTCGACTGATGTAAAACTTAGCTTGAAACGGTGATTCAAATGGCTTTATTTTTTTTATTGGAAATTGAAACACCCAAATTAAAACACTATTGTTTCTAATTTACCTATATGATTTAGGTTCACGTGGTTTCTAAGTCACCGTCCATTTATCTCACAAGGCTTTCTTTCCACAACACCAATAATCTCTCGTGGTGTGTTTGTCATCGACTATTTGAATACTGTATTGCAATTTATGCTTGCTCTTAAGGGTTGTGGGGTTAAGCAACTCAAACCTTGAAATTTGTTATCAATGGTTAAACTTATTATTATGATATTTACAGTGACGGATCTAGGAATTTTTTTTAGGTGGTGCACTACTTTTATATGCTTAAATTTCATAGAGTCGGTCGGGTATAAAAAATTCCGGGTCGGTTCGATGATTCGGCCAAAGCTCATTACATAATAAAAATACGATAAAATAATAAAAAAGATACCGTCATTAAAGTGTCTTAATTTACCAACTAAATTGGTTAGAGGTAAATCATGCCCGGTTTGTTGACACGTACATCTAAGTAGATATGCCCGTCTAATTTCATCTTTTTGACTTCGCTGATAAGATGAAATGGTTTGCCTTTCGAAAGGATCCCATGAAAGATCATCAAAAATTATTTTTGACGGTTTACTACTTGAAATTGATGATCCAAGGTTCGATGGTTCACTTTGTAAATATCTCTTAATATTCAAAATACCTACAAATCAACAATTACAAACTAACAAATTAAAAACTATAAGAAACTAACAAATTTTAACAAACTAAGAAATTAAAACCAACAATCTAACTAATTAAAACTAAAGTAACAATCAAAAACAATTAACAAGAAGTCAAGAACAATTAAAACTAAAGCAACAATTTAACAAATGGATGATCATTTTATAGAAAACTTTCTAAGAAGCATTTCATCGAACACCTTGTAAGCATAATTGTTACAATAAAAAAACATTTATTCATCTCATTCTACCACCAAATTAGAAAGATTTGAGAGCTGAATGTGAGAGTTAAACAACCAAACCACTTATTAACACAACCTAGACCATATAAGACAATAGAAGAAAGCAAAAATCCCAAAAATCATTTCAACATATCGATGGGAATTGGGAAAGAACATGGAAGATCGAACATACCTTCAAAGTCGGAAGAAGAGAACGGCTGAACGGGGACGAGGGGTCAGGGGAGATAGGCTGTCTGTGTTTGAAGAGAGGCCAGGGAAAACTGAAGAGGCGCCAAATTTGTTGTTGTGGTCTTAGTGTTTTAATAAAACCCATAAGGTAAGTTGGTAAAAAAAATAAAAATAAATCTATCCTTCAACAAGAATGGAACCTGCGACCTTAAGGTAACCAAACAAACACCATACCGGCTGAACCAGCACTTCGAACTTTTATGTAGTGGTTCCTTTCATATTTATAAGGTGGTTCCTTTTATATTTTCTATATATAATTAGACTATTATTTCGAAACTCGAGTGGTTCCGCGGAACCACCCACTTCTACTATAGATCCGCCCCTGGATATTTATAATATTGTTTGTCTACAATAATACGGTAGTAGTGTGTTTGTCATCGACTATATAAAGACTATATTACAATTTACGAATGCTCTTATTTGTGCAATGTTTTAGTGTTCTTGGTAGGATATGATTTATGTACAAGCTTATAAGAATGATGAGTCATAGACTGGTTGTGAGTTTTATTAGATAAGCGAGCATATCTTTTGCAAGAATTCATAAATCAATCGAGAAAAGAGAATATATTATGAGGGTTGTGAACTGCATGTGTAATTGGAAAATGAATCGAGCCAAGTCTAGGGATTCCCTATTTTCAAAATGTAGTACCATAGATTTCCATAGATTTATCTAGGGTTTCTTAACTTTGTTAGTCTTGGGGTTAAGTTTTAAGACCTGAAGTGTGGGAATAACGCCAAACTAAGACCCGAAAACTGTTAAGTTGATTGGTTGTGAATGCTATAGCTTTCATGAGAGATTGCTTAGGGAAAAGTAATGCTTAAGTGTGGGAGTATTGATGTGTCCGCATAAACATATGGTTTTTAATACAAAAATACCCATATTTAACATTGTTTTAGCTATACTAAATGTATAGAACGGAATGGCATGCAAGTCTCCACGTTTCATATCTATTCTAGAGAATAAAATGAAATATTTATTATGTTAACTCCTTAATTTTCACTAAAATATAAAGGTTGAAGTTAAAACTGAAAAAATGATTGTCAGTGAGTTTTAGCTCAAAAGACTAATGAATGAAAGTGAAGACTTGACTAGAGACTGCAAGGTCTCAAGTTCAAAATCGATGGCCCAATTCGATTTTACTGTAGTGGGCTAGGGGCGACGGGTTTTCCACCGAACATGAGATGGCAGACTTGAGCTACCTTGCGCAGTCTATGATCGCCTTTTGAAACTAGGTTACCTCAAATAGTTGGGTTTTATTCATTGATCGTTAAAAAAAGTAAAACTAAAATATGATGCATGAGATTAGGAGCTATAACACAGAGGGCTATAGTCATGATATTTAGACTCGCTATAGTGAAGGCTTAACAAAAATATTGTGTATTTATAAACTCGTTTATATAAATATGTAGGCAACTTGAAAATAAATAATCTTACTGTTTGTGTATTAGCCGATAATAATCTCATTTTTAAAAATCCCTGCCAACGGTCCAACCTTTAGACTATTTTTCTCTCAATGGACCTCTAATAAAAAACACTTAACGTTGTTAAGTTTTTTTTCCCCGAATTTCAAACCGTTTCGAGATAAGTTTTACACCAATCGACCCATATCTTTCTTTCGATCAAAAGCCCTAAAACATCGGTTTGAAATTCAAAAACACATTTAACGATGTTAAATGTTTTTTAACGGAGGTCAATTGAGAGAAAAATAGTCGAAAGGTGAACTATTGGTAGCGATTTTTAAAGATAAAGATTATTATTGACCACTTTGTCAAAATATTATGATTACGTTTTCATTTTTTTTATTTATTTATTTTTGTTTCCCTATGAAAAGAAATAGAAGAATGAGAATAGTTTTTTTAAAAGCCAACAAATAGAGAATTGCCTACACTCTTCGTGCAGGTGATCTAATAGTAAAAGGTCACCGCTATCTGGTTCAATTCAGTCGTACGGAACCCTTAAGCACCTAAATTATCTCCAGTTCTGGAGAATACCCACCCGCCTGAAAGCCCACTGGCAGTAAAATCCCGGACGCCCTCAGCATCGAACTGGAGATCACAAAAATCACGGCCTTCGTTCATCCCCTTACAAAGTGTATTCGTGGTAATTCAACCCGAATCTCCATTAACAACCCATACTTTTTACCATTACACTACACCAGAAAGAAGAATGAGAAGTGAGAATCGGATTTTCTAGGGACACCGCCCAATTGCTAAAACACCGGTGTATATGCCGCGTATAGATCTATACGCGGCGTATACACCGGTGTTTCTAGAAAATCCAACCAATTTTGTCTTATTATGTTTTTATTTTATTTTTTTCCTTTGTTATTTTGTTATTATTAGTATATATTAATTAATTATTTATTTATTATTTAATATCCTTTCGGTGAAAAACAGTTAACACATATATATACCAAAAATCATTGTTAAATCTGTACAAAAAAAAGAAAATACGACAACTAAAACATAAAATCCACGTGAAGTCCCCCAAGTCCATGCCCATGTCGTCGTCGTGGCCCACGAGCCCCCCGAACGCGTTGTCAACGTCGGCGTCGTCCTCTCCCCTGCGCCTTGGCCCCGAACCGTCCGGGGCATCCACGTCGTCGCCCCGTCCGCGTCTCACGCCAGACGTGCTCGCCTTGTGGTCAAAACTGGGGGGTGGTGGCGGTGGCGGTGGCACGGCGTACTGCTGTCCAGACAGCTCCGCTACCCGACTGGCAACAAGCCAGTCGATCTGGCGCGACATCTGGCTCATTCGCCAGTCAATCTGGCGCGACATCCGCCTCATCTCCAACTCTAGGGCCTCCAACCTAGCGTCGGTGGCGGGACCCAGACGCACTGCGCGATATATGCGTGGAACGTGCTGCGTCGGCCCCTAACAACAAAACCACATAAATATGTTTAATACGAAGTCGAATTAAAAGAAACGATAAAACGATAATATATTAAAACGTACCTGAGATGCACCCAGATCCTCACGTCCGGCACCACCGTCGTCCGAATTCCCGCCGGCCCCCTCCCCCGCGTCGACAGGCTCATGGACCAGCTCCACATCTGGTGCCGTGATCGGGGGAGGCTCGACTAAAGGCACCGGGACGTAAGGCGCACGTGCCCCCGGCCCAGCCACCAGTCGGTCCTGCGAGCCGTGGGGCCCGGGGAACGAACGCACACCGTGCATGCCGCCGCAACGCTGGCGGTCCAGCGGGCTGGGAGGGCTCGGAGTGATACGCAGGCCGTCCACCAGGGCTCCATAGCCAAGAGATATCGCAAGCTGGGTGACGTACCCGCCACCCATCAAGGACCCTCGTCCCTGCCTGAACTGGTAGGCGACAAAATAGTCTTCAAACCCCCTAGCGAGGTTGCAGTGCCTGTGAGTCAGCAGACACCTCAAAAAAAAAACAGGTCGCGTAGGCTGATTGCGACCCGCGCCCTAATTGCGACCCGCAATGGACATCGCAATCAACCTGTGAAGCATCGGCTGGGCCTAGGGCGTATCATGTCCAATGTACTCAGCCGCCCGCTGGTGCGCATCACAGGACTCCAAAAACGGCCAGAACGTCCAGGATATAATCGTGCTGGGAAACAGGTGCATCTGGCGTAGGCGAATGTATCATGTGTGGGCGGGAGTACCCTCATCAAACTGCAAATGAGGGTATGTGAGCAACACGTCGTTGCCCTCGGGGGGTCCGCGGCCCCGCCCCTGGCCCCAGCACCGGCCACGGACATAGCCCTGGCCCCGCCCGAGCTGCTCGAGCTCGTCCTCAATCTCGTCGTCCACAAACTATAATAATAACAAATAATAATAATAATAATAATTAAAACAATAAAAATTACAATAATAACAATAAATACTAATAGTAAATATTAATAATAATATTTATAATAATATTTATAACAAATAATAATAATTATTATAATAATAATAATATTAATAACAATAATAATAATAATAACAATAAATACTAATAATAAATATTAATAATAATATTTATAACAAACAATAATAATTATAATAAAAATATTAACAATAACAACAATAATAATAAATACTAATAATAAATATTTATAATAATATTAATGTTAATAATAATATTATTATTAATAATAATAAAAATAAACAGAAAAAAAATTATATCAGACGCCGCGTATAGGGCTATATGCCGCGTCTGATAGTCCCTGTAAACCGACGGCCGGACTCCGGCTATTTTACGGCCGGACTCCGGCCGACAGTTTTATCCATCCAAACAACATAATCATCATAATCACATCATCAACAACACATCTTCATCATCATGTTAACCTAATCATCATCACTAATATAATATTAAAAAATTACCTCCATGTCGTGTCGGTGTCGGTGTCGGGTGAAAACTCGTCGGCTCGTTTGGTATTCCGGTTGGTGTCCGTCCGATATAGGCTCGTGTGTGGATGCTCGGTTGTTCGGGCGGGAGTTTTGAAATTTGAAAGTGTGGCAGCTGAGCAGGCATTTGCTGATATAAGGGGTCCTAGACGCGTATAGGCCTATTTAGTTATTATTATTTATTATTATTTTTATTATTTTTATTATTTTTTTATATTATTTAGTTATTAATATTAATATTAATATTAATATTAATTTGTTATTTAATTATTGTTATTTATTATTATTAAAATTATTATTATTTATTATTTATTATTATTATTATTATTATTATAGACTTTTTGTCTATTGATACAATGTCTTCTATAAACTGTCTAGATCTACGTTAGAGGATTCCCTTCGCCAACCCTGGCGTATGTCTTCGTACTCCTTCAAACGCTGTCCGAACCGTGTTTTCCATTCAAGCGCCGCCGGTACGACGCTTCTTTCCCAATTAGGGTTTGGCGTAGGCATTGGGAAATCCCCTACTAGGTTGATATATATCCAGCGATCACCTCCCCAGTTAGTGATGCCTATAACCTGTGGATCCGGAACCAAGTTAGGACCGATTCTCAATGGGAAGTAAGATTCGGTCTGATTGCCAACTAGGTTGACTAACACACACGCGTATGTCTGAGAAGCCACGTACCCATGACCGGGTAAGCTGAACCAACGACTCGGCGGCGTCGGTTTGACCGTGTTGTAGTATGGAATGCTGGAATGAACCCAGCCGTACAATCTGTCATCCTCTTTGTTGAACATCGCCCTCCACCACCCTTCGTTCGTTTCCAGCTCGTTCTGCATCGCCCGCCTAATATCCGGCCAAACTTTCTCATGTATCCCCAAACCCACTGCGATTGATCGAAAACCGCAGTTACCGTCTGGGCGTACGTTTTTGATGTCTGCGACGAACGGCTGGGCCCAGCTAGGAATGACGCTCCTAAACGTTTCTATCGCCGGTACTTGCGCTGGGGAAACCATCAAAGGAAACCCGAGGTGAGCTCTCGTAGGTTTCGATGTCTTAGGTCGTATACGAGGAGTTTTAAACCGCGACGCTGACTGGGACAACGAATGAGACAGCGAGGATGGGGTGGGGGTTTCTTAGCTGGGCCCTTGTGAAGAGGATGGGTTGTAGGAGCTGTGTCTGGGGAGATCTGGAGCGGGGGTGTATGCGCTGTGCCTCGGGGGATCTTGTAACACCCCGACCAAAGGCGGATTATACATCGGGGCGCCACATATTGTTTCATTACTCGTGACACTATTGGGTGTCAATATTTAATAAATACATTCATTCGCGCACGCGCAAAGTAAACACAATATAACATAAATCAACATAAATCAATATATTATAAATCATAATATTCGAACAGCAAAAACTTGTCTTGATACATTTTAATCTAGGTCCAAAATAAAGAAAACTTCCTACGTGTCCACAAGCTCCAAAACAGCTACTGCAAACCTGAACATGTGTTAAAATAAACGTCAAACACTTGCGTGTTGGTGAGAAATCAAGTTTAATACAATACATAGATAACAATAAATCTGCGCGCAACACGTGTATGTCTGGTGTTTAACAAGGGTGCAATCAGATTGTGATCAAGCCTAGATAGATCATAGCTCATAGTTCATAGTTCAATCCGTGCTCCCAATTGAGCACAAAAACGAGAAAACATATGTGCAAGTGTAAACAAAGAAAACCGTAAACGATAGGTCTCCCGTGTTCGTCTAATGGATCCATGAAAACTTCGGAATAGGCCGAACAAAGCGGTTAATGATACACACATACAAATAAACAGCCAAGTAAACGTCCTCAACACATGGGATACTGCGCGACTAAAGTTCATAACAAGTTTAAGACTCTAAGTTTGTACGAACACATGAACATCCCAAAACATTAAAAATAAAAAGGGATTAGGTACGAGATTACTCACTTGATAACGATGCGGTGTAAGATAAAGCAAGAACCAACTTTTAACAAGCACAAGTTAACCTATAAACAAGATTATTGTTTTAATGATTTGTTTTAAGTCTTGATTACAAGTTAGCATAATTAATAAGTAAATTATTATATATAATATATATTACCGGAAAAACAGGGCAGAACAGGGAGGAAGACGGAGGCAGAGAGGGAGGCGGCAGAGAGAGCAAGGAGGAGGACAGGAGAGATTAAGTGTTTTGTGTGTGTAGTGTTAGGAAAAATAATACTATTATTTATAGAGAAACCCTAGGGAACACAATCCCTAGAAAAAGGGGAAAAGATCTCAAAAAGCAAAAGATTCCAAAAGCAAAAGATATCAAAAGATATGGCAGCTGCAGGGGACAAGAGAAAGCTGACAGGGAACAGAAAAAAAGGCATGGGCGGGTCAGAAAAAGGTACTGGTCAAGCATGGCAAATGCAGATCTCAAAAGATTATGTCAGTCACTTTTTCTGCCAACCAATGGGGTTGGTGCGCATGCTGCGCCAAAAGTGGCTTTTTAGACATAAAGCAAATTAGGTCAACGGCTCAAAAGATAAGACATCACAAAAGCAAATGGCTAGATTAAACAGAAGAAAACTCAAAGGGTTTAGCGCGAGAAGGCTTGAGCGCGAAGGCAGACACAGAAGGTCAAGAGAGCGCGAGCGCGAAGGCAGACAGAACTAACCTTAACGCGTCGCGGATAGAACTACACTTCTAAGCGCGCCGCGGGAAGAATCACATTTCTTAGCGCGCCGCGGGAGGAACTAAAATTCCTAGCGCGCCGCGGGAAGAACTATAATTCTTCGCGCGTCGAGGGATGAACTACGATTCTTAGCGCGCTGCGAGAAGAACTACAAATCCTTAGCGCGTCGCGGGAAGAACTACCGTTCTTAGCGCGCTGCGAGAAGAATTACAATTCTTAGCGCGCTGCGAGAAGAGTTCGTCTCGCGTATCGCTGTAACAGGTGGTCTTCACGCAGGATTCCTTGTAAGGGGTCTGGCGCGTGGAGCTGCGCAGACAACCTTAGGCGGGAAGGAACAAAGGACAAGCAAAGAGTTAGAAGAAAAAGGGGGAAACAAGGCTGAAAGAGAGAAGAGGGACGGGACGGCGGAAAGAAAGAGAGAGAAAGAGGCGGGAAGAAAAATATATTATTATTAAAAGTAAAATATAAGTATAAATAAATATTAAATCATAAAAGAAAGAGATCGGGTCAGAGAAACGGGTACCTGGGTCGGGTCGGATCGGGTCAGATGTCACAGTCTCCCCTACTTTAAGAAATTTCGTCCCGAAATTTATCTCGAAGTAGGTTGCGCAGAGAACAGGTGCGGGTACTTGATCTTCATTTGATCTTCCCTTTCCCATGTAAACTCGGCTCCGCGCTTGGACTCCCATCGAACTTTAACAATAGGGATACGACTGCGCTTGGTTTGCTTAACCTCGCGATCCATAATCTCAACAGGCTTCTCAACGAAATGCATAGATTCATCAACTTGAATTTCATCAAGTGGAATGTGAAGGTTCTCGTCAGCTAAACACTTCTTGAGATTGGATACATGGAACGTTGGATGCACATTACTGAGCGCGGGCGGCAGGTCAAGTCTGTAGGCAACTTTTCCTACGCGCGCGAGAATCTTAAATAGTCCAACATATCGAGGAGCAAGCTTACCTTTCTTCCCAAAGCGGACAACACCCTTCCAGGGCGACACTTTGAGGAGAACAAGATCACCAACTTGAAATTCGAGAGGCTTCCTGTAGGTTCCTGAACGGATCGTACACGGGATATCGCTAACAACGCAGGTGCGGAATCCCTGCGCAGGTAGTTACGAGTGTAGAGATAGAATCACACGAGCAATAAATCAAACACGTTATATTGATAACCGAACACGTGACTCACGGTCACTATTACAGAAGATGACACGTAACAATACGAAACACACTGAAACAAACCCTAAAACGACCAACCCAAACTGTTTCGTCTGAAACAGTTTATATACACGACAACTTCGCCATAGGCGAAGTTGTCAATAACTTCGCTGATTCAACAAGTTCGCCATAGCGAACTTGTTGACAACTTCGCGCATTACAAAACAAACATAAACAAAACATAATTACATTACAGACTCGATTACAAATGCTAGACTATGAACTACTGACACACATGTACCAACAGACTCCCCCTTGGCAGTAGCTTCATATCTTGATCTTTAAATCTTGAGTCTTGTAATCTTCACCTCTACGCGTGCGCCCCTTCTCTCACACATACCGACACTACCCTTTGATATTTCCTAGCTTGATCCTTCCAAGCAGGAATGTAGAAGATCTTCTTCTCGTTGAGCACTTTCAAATCAGCCTTCGATAGATTAACAAGATGCATCGGGTCGTACACCCGAAGTACTTCTTGTTCATCCTCATCTTCCATTACCGCCTCAGCTGTCTCACAATCCACGTACCACCATTTTAAATCTTTTAGGACGTTCTTGGGCATAACTTTCATCGGTACTTCTTTCAAATGACGGACTGGTTTATACTTCATTACCATCCAAGGTTTGCCGTCAGCCCTCATTCCACGATCTTTGTCTTCTATCAACTTTCCTTTTTGAGGCTTTAGCAGTTCAAACTTTTTGTCTTTAATGGCTTCTTTCCAGACGATCTTCCCAATGATTCTTGCCATATCATCATTACTTCTATTGATCAGCCCCAATCTCGCTAAATCTTTCACCTCACATTCTGGTAAGGAATTCAGAGATCTCAACAATCTCTTAAAGTACTGAATGCCGTCGTACCGTTTGATCACAAATAGTTTCAGCTCTTTGTCGTACAACCAGCATATGATTCCTTTCTTTGACTCTGCATAGCCCTTTATATTATAAGTCTTTCTGAACATCGTTGGCACTGCAGGCTTCTTGGTTTTAACAAACCACTGAGCACAGCCTTCTTTCCAGTTCGGCTGCTCCTCCCATACTGTATCTTCTATCACGCTCTCATCCCCCAATTCTGATCTCTCAACAGCTGGAATCTCATGTTCCACTGAATCATCCACAATCTCACCTTCTTCTAATACATCTTCCACATTAATCTGTTCTCCAATCCTCTCAATCTCATCCATAGGCAACACGTCATCATCATCCATCAACTCATCGTCCTCCTCCTCATCCAACTCCTTCAACGCATCAATAACGTCTTCAACATCAGCGTCGTCATCCACAACTACAACATCATCACCAGCTGCATTTGTAGACTCCCCCTCAGTTGTGGAAGCTCCAAGAGCCTGAGAGGTTCTTGGCAGCTCATCACCTGCACCTGAAGGTGCATTGGGATCATCGTCATGATCTTCTCGTCTTTTCGTTCTCAACTCATCGCCCCTACACGTCTTCTCCCCCTGAGATGCCAAGTAATCCTTGAAGGCATCTATTATTCGTCCATGTTCAACCAGGAGGGCAGCTTGTAGTCGATTGGATTCCACTAGGCGGTCAATAGTCTTTGACTGTTCAGCAACAATCCGCTCTAGCGAAAGAATCCTCTCGGTATCTGAAGTAGGCAATGGAGTTGGAGGAACATCAGCAGAAGTGACCGCAGGTGGTACACTTGGTAACCCTGCAGTAGAAGTGATTGTCGACTCCACAAACCGTGCAACTACCACCGGTGGATTAAGCGGTTGAGGTGGTAGGGACACAATTGTTGGTGCCGACGTCTCGATCGCTGTAACCTGTGCAGTAGTAGGAATAAGAGACATACCAGATAAGGCAGGTGGAGCAAAACGTACTAGTCTTGAAGATTCTCCAGCTCCCGAACCTATCCCTCTCTGTTCTCTTCTTGAACGTCTTAGCACAATCTGTACTGCCTCCTCTTCATCCACTTCATCCTCATCCTCCTCCACGGTTCTCGGCCTCTTTCCCGTAGTCCGTTCCCGAGACACCATAAGTCTTCGTGCCTCAGCAAACGTCTCGTCTAGATCAGAGTCAGCTACCGAAGTAGCTGCTCTGGTAACATCCATAAACTGAGGACCCGAGACATCCATATCAAACAAACCATGTCCACTAAAAGCAGCATCTAGATCAACATGTTCAGCAGTGGACACAACCTGAGATATAGTAGCTGGCACAGCAGCAGAAGATACAACAGGCGCAGCTGATACAGCATGAGGTGCTGCCGCCTGATGTGGTTGCGGATCCCTGAACTCGTCCCCTCCTGCAGGAACATACTCCGGGTTAATGAGATGCCCGAAAAGTGGAGTATGCCTGGGACGCCGCTCAGGGTTGCTACGAGTGCTCGACGTTCTGCACTGAGCAAAGATACGTTTTGTTACGCACTCAACGTATCTGATAGGGCGTCTTTGCGGTATAGACGGAGCGACATGATTAATAATCATTTGTAGAAACCGAGGATACATAATAAAACGCTCGCGCGCCGTCGCTCGTCTCTGACGATCAATCTCGTAAAAGATTAGCTGACTAAAAGAATATCTGCGGTTGTAAGTCAGCGCAATCATAGCCGATTGCATCGTCGCACCCATCCCGTCTGTTCCTGCCTTTCTGCCGGACATGCATACTATCAACACATGCATCAAAAAGCGCCATTGATCCAGCAGAAAGCCTTTCCTCCTCTGCGAGTCCCCCAGCGGACCCGAATAACCCATCCTTAAGTAAGCTCCGTCACGGAAAGGAGCTACGAATTCCGTTGGGTCGTCTGTCGTTTCATCACCGAACTGCAGAGCCAACCGTATGTCTTCCGAGGAAAACTGTATGTCTTGACCATTGACAGTTGCTCGCATCACTGGAGGCTCAGGTCTGCAATCATAATACACCGTCTGCCAGAAATCTTGAATGTTGGGCAGAGATATGGGTAGTGTATTAGTGATCGCGTGAAAAACTCGTGATCGTTGGAGAAATGTGATAATCTCCCTATAGTCTTCAACGCCTCGTGCGTCTGGATCCAAAGTGATGTATTGGTTATGGGCTGGGAAGAATTGTCATTGCTCATCACCATCATCACCTCCAACAGCAGCCATATCTGCACAAAACAAATCAAGTTAGAGACCATATAACCATCTCACAAGTTCGCTGTGTACCATGTGCGAAGTTGTGATGTACAGGCGAATTTAAAGGTGAGGCGAAGTTGGGAACAACTTCGCTTCATCTGTAAGTTCGTCTAAAATCTTATAAAAAATTTGAAATAGGCGAAGTTGTGTTCAAGGCGAAGTTATGGATAACTTCGCCATAGGCGAAATTAAGCTTCAAGCGAAGTTGTGGATAACTTCGCTGAAGGCGAACTTAAGCCACTGGCGAAGTTGAGAATAACTTCGCGTAAACCTTAACTTCGCCTGAATCTGAACCGGCGACTGTTCAGATTCAAACAAGTTATATCCGACGTTTCGGACCGATTTAACGATCCACCAATGAAGAACGGCATGGATTAATGATATTGAGACGTGAAGGACGTCCATGAACACGTAACACAAAGGTGAAAAACTTGGTTTTGAAGGTTCGACGACCCGAGGTCTCGAACCGGGTAAAACTATAACGAACGAGTAAGTTTGGATGATATTGACAACACATACCACGAGTATAGTAGAAACTAGGAACACAAGATCGAAATCGAAAGTGAAGAATAAGATCTGGATGTAATGGTGTTTAGAACAAGTTCGCCTGTAATTCGAAAAAAAATGATACTGTTACTGTTTACAATCCCTTATATAGGGCAGAGTTGGTTCAGGCGAAGTTACGCTTAACTTCGCCAAGGCGAAGTTAAGCACAACTTCGCCGAATTCAACAACTTCGCCCGTAATTTTCAAAATCAGCCCTTTAAGTTTGAATAATCTAGAATTTAACCTTATAAATTACCAAAAAGAGTTAAACAAATATGATCAAGATCTAGTAACCAACAATAATATAACTACAAAAAAAAAACATAGAAAAATTTTAACGAAATAAGGGATCAAATTTCAGTCTAGTCAGGGACCACTACGTTTTAGAAAAGATCCTAACAGGAATCATACTAACGATGTGACTGTCACTTAGATCCGTGTTTAGCTGTATTATGACATAGAGACACAGGTTGTAAGCATGTAAATAACGTAAATGGTTTTCATCGTTTCTGTGATACGGATTAAGGTTCAGTTAAGCTCAAAAGTTTAAGTTGGCAACATCTCAGAGATAATGATGTCTTCTATCTATTCTCAAAGCGTATTTGGCTATACCCAAGTCACCCCGAATTGACTTCGACCCATAATGTCTGATTATCTTGTAGATACACTATGTCTGCCTCCCGTTTTCTTCTAACTCCAGACTTGAGAAGTCTTGATTGTTACTATGTCTCATAAGTATTTAAAAATATACACGTATATATATATATATATATATATATATATATATATATATATATATATATATTTTTATAAATTAAACATTTTTATCGACTTCGGAGTACTAAATCACTGCAAGTCCCGAATCTGGATCACTGCAGTATCTTGAAATGCTTTCTTCACGGGAATCAGAACACTCACGGGCTCGTGTATGACTGGGTAGTCGCTTTTCTGCCTATCCTTCGAAAAGATATGTATGAAGACATACAAAACTCTTAAGGAGTTTCCACGTAAATTCGAGTAAATTTAAGTTAGTATCACATACACTTTTACGCACCATAAAAATTACCATGACATACAATGACTGTTCTAAAGCCTTTTAAGCCTAATAACTTCACTAGTTAAGCACACACAATCAGTATATATATCATTTTCCAAGGTTGGATCAATTTTCTGTTAAACACAGCATAGAACTTCATACGAAGTAACAGACTTGAAAATTAATTTCATTTCCCTAAAAAAAACTTTAAATTCAATCGCCCCAATCACGTTAAAGTCGTCAGGTAAACGGCTATCCTGAAGATCCAATGGATCAACTGGACCGACCACATACAAGTATGTGTCCTTCTTACTAAGTATGACCGACTAATTTTCAGCAACTGAAAGAACACACGTCATAGCTGCCCCGGTCACTTTCAGTCTTCCGGTTAATGGCTATCCTCATTCTCTAAGTTGAAACAAGGACCAAAACATATCCTAGGATATGTCCATCAAACTGAGGTAACCGACTAATTTTAAGCAAAAATGACCCATGTTTTTTTTTTTTTTTTTTTTTTTAACAAAGACATGGTTACTCGGGATTGATCATCCCGTTTAGCTCAATTAGGTTTTGAAATCTGGATTTATCAAACGCTTTTGTAAACAAGTCAGCAAAATTTTCAAGTGTATCAACTTTTTCGATCTTTATCAGTTTCTTCTCAGCACAATCCCGTATGAAGTGATGACGAATGTCAATATGCTTAGTCTTACTGTGCTTCACGGGATTGTTAATTACTGAGATGGCGGCAGTGTTATCAATTAAAATAGGAGTAAGTAAGAAATTCAGACCATAGTCGCGCAATTGTTGCTGAATCCACAAAACCTGAGAGCAGCAGTTGGATGCTGCCATGTATTCAGCTTCGCATGTTGAAATTGCAACTGATGTCTGTTTCTTGCACTGCCAGGAAACTAATCTTCCTCCAAGAAACTGACAGCCTCCTGTTGTTGACTTCCGACTCTGATTACAGCCACCATAATCAGAATCTGTATACGCCACCAGTTCAACGTCTCCTCCCTTTGGGTACCACAACCCTAGTTTCGGCTTGCCCTTAAGATACCGCAAAATCCTCTTCACACCTTTCATGTGAGATTCCTTTGGGTTTGCCTGAAAACGAGCACAAAGACAAACAGAAAACATTATATCGGGCCTAGAAGCAGTTAAATACATTAATGAACCTATTATCGCCCGATACAGAGTAGGGTCCACATCTGCGTCACCGTCTGATTCAGCACCCAATCTGTGATTGACGCAGATTGGGGTGTCATATGGAGAACTGTCCTCCATCTTGAATCTTTTAAGCACATCATGAACATACTTTGTTTGATGAATGAACATCCCATCCTTCTTCTGATCAACCTGCAATCCTAGAAAGAAGGTTAGTTCACCCATAGCACTCATCTCGAATCGTTTCTTCATGACAGCCTCAAAATCCTGACACATGGATACTCTTGATGCAGCAAAAATGATATCATCCACGTAGACTTGAACCAGTAAGAAGTCACATCCTTCTCTCTTCACAAACAGCGTACTGTCAATCAATCCTCTTTCAAAACCATTTTCCAGCAAGTAGTCCGATAACGTTGAATACCAGGCACGAGGTGCCTGATGTAACCCATATAACGCCTTGCTCAACCTGTATACGTGATCCGGAAAGTCTGGGTCAGGAAAACCCGGAGGTTGCTCAACATACACAACCTCATCAACTTTTCCGTTTAGAAACGCGCTCTTCACATCCAACTGAAATACCTTCATCTTTTTAAATGCAGCAAACGCCAAAAACAATCGAATCGCTTCTAACCGGGCAACAGGAGCAAACACCTCATTGTAATCAATACCCTCTTGCTGATTAAAACCTTTAACAACCAGCCTCGCCTTATTTCTCACGATAATTCCCTTATCATCTCTCTTGCACTTGAACACCCATTTCGTGCCTATAGCATGCACATTCTTTGGTTTTTCAACCAAGGTCCAAACTTCCATTTTTTCGAACTGAGCCAACTCTTCTTGCATGGCTTCGACCCACGAGCTGTCCTTTAAAGCCATTTGATAATTCTTTGGTTCAATTTGGCTTATAAAGCAGGAGTACAAACATTCATTCATTATACCCGTTTCTTTTATGCTTGAATAAACACAGGTGTGCTCATTCAGGCTACTTCTGGTTTGTACACCAGAGGACACATCACCTATAACATTCTCCAATGGGTGATCTTTGTGAATTCTCGTGGTCGGAACAGCACCGACATGCAAATTGTCTTCCAAGTTTGAAGAGATCTCATCTATAGTAGTTTCAGGCTGAGAGTGAAAAGGATTAATAAACTCATCTTCAGTTGAGGCCGCAGGGGTATCGATAGGGTTTGATGTGGAAGGCTGAGATTTTTCTGTCATCTGATGTTGCATTACCTCCTCTTCCTCATCAAATATCATCTTCGTCACTGCTCTTTCGTCTTCTTCAGAAATTTCCAAAGTAGGTACGTTAAATGACTTAAAAAGTTTAACATAGTCAAACAGCTCAGCAGGTCCATTGCTTGGTTTTGGCGGTTGGTAACTAGTAATGTCGGTGTTACAAACCACCTCCACCTTGCAAGTTGTCGTATTGAAGACCCGTCTGTTGGGAGTCCCAACAACATAACCGACTAGGATTCCCTCATCAGCTACTTCACCAAATTTCGAATTAGTCTTCAAAATCGAACAAGGAGACCCAAAAGGTTCAAGACCGCACAAGTTGGGCTTCCTTCCGTGCATAAGCTCGTAACAGGTTTTTCCAAGTCTCTTAACGGTTAACACCCGATTCAGAACATAGCAGGCTGTAGCAACTGCTTCAGCCCAGAACATCACAGGAAGCTTTGAGTCTGCCAGCATAGTTCTGGCTCCTTCAATCAACGTTCGGTTCTTCCTTTCAGCTACTCCGTTCTGTTGTGGAGTATACGGAGCGCTGTATTGATGCTCAATACCCTTCTGAAGACAAAAGATTTCCATCTCAAAGTTCTTGAACTCTGTCCCATTGTCGCTTCTGATGAATTTAACTGATTTACTCATGACGTTCTCGACTTTTGTAATTAGATTCTTCACCATCTGAGTCGTCTCGTCTTTCGTTTTCAGAAAATATACCCACGAGTATCGCGAGTAATCATCAGTTATCACCAAGCAGTAAGAAGTACCACCTAGACTTTGTACATTCACCGGACCGAAGAGATCCATATGAAGTAGTTCTAGAGTACCAGCAATTGAGTTGATCGTCTACCAACACTTCCGCCTATGATTTGCGTAACTCTTCTGTCGGCTTCTGGCAGTCAGCAGATGATCACGGATCTTGGCGATTTTATCGGTTGTCTCTTGAACAAGTTCGGGTCCTGTGATTTGAGCTTCACCCACTTCGCTCCAACAAATCGGGGAGCGGCACTTACGACCATAAAGTGCTTCAAATGGGGCCATACCGATACTGGAATGATAGCTGTTATTATAAGAGAACTCAATCAAAGGCAGGTGTGAATCCCAATTACCTCCAAAATCAAGAACACAAGATCGGAGCATATCCTCAAGAGTTTGAATAGTTCGCTCAGACTGTCCGTCAGTCTGAGGATGATATGCCGTACTCATGTCCAAGCGAGTTCCTAGCGCAGATTGGAGAGATTTCCAAAAGCGAGATATAAAACGGCCATCGCGATCGGATATGATGCTCAAAGGAGTGCCATGACGGCAGACAATTTCCTTGACATAAAGCTGCGCGAGTTGCTCAACACGGTAGTTTTCACGAATGGGCAGAAAGTGAGCAGACTTAGTCAAACGATCCACTATTACCCAAATGCTATCATGTTTGCTTGCTGTCAAAGGTAACTTGGTAATAAAGTCCATCGCTATACCTTCCCATTTCCACGTAGGAATTTCTGGTTGTTCGAGCAAACCAGATGGGCGTTGGTGTTCAGCTTTTACTTTAGAACAAGTCAGGCATTTAGCTACGAACATAGCAATATCCTTTTTCATACCGGGCCACCAATAAGTAATGCGCAAATCCTTGTACATCTTATCAGCGCCGGGATGAATAGAATACCGAGATTTATGCGCTTCACTCAGGATATCAGCGCGAAGATTCTCATCAAAGGGAATCCAGATGCGATTGAGATAGCAGAGAATTCCACTCAGATTAGGAACAAAGTGCGCTTCCGCGCCACACGCTAACTCGGCGCGAAGGTTACCATTACTGATGGATGCGCGCTGCGCGTCACGAATGCGCGATTCAAGGTTGCTTTGAATCGGCGCGAAGTGAAGCTGGGTGCGCGGCAAGATACAGTTAAGCTGGCAGGGTTTTCGGCTGAGCGCATCGGCTACCACATTAGCCTTACCAGGATGATACCGGATCTCACAATCGTAATCGCTGATGAGTTCGTTCCATCGGCGTTGCCTCATGTTGAGTTCCTTTTGATCAAAGATATGCTGAAGGCTTTTATGGTCAGTGTAGAGGATACACTTAGTACCATAAAGGTAGTGTCTCCAGATCTTCAAGGCAAAAACAACTGCACCAAGTTCGAGGTCGTGAGTTGTATAATTCTCTTCGTGAACCTTAAGTTGCCTTGATGCGTAAGCGATAACCTTGCCTCGTTGCATAAGAACACAACCGAGACCTTGGTTGGAGGCATCGCAGTACACGACAAAATCATCATTACCCTCAGGTAGCGCAAGGACAGGAGCTTCACACAACAATCGCTTGAGCGTTAGAAAGGCTTCTTCTTGCTTCGAGCCCCAAATATACGGTTTACCTTTGTGCGTTAGAGCTGTTAAAGGCAAAGCGATCTTCGAGAAATTCGAAATGAAGCGCCGGTAATAACCAGCTAAGCCCAAAAAGGAACGAATCTCGGTAGGAGTGGTCGGCGTAATCCAGTTCTTGATTGCTTCAATTTTGGATGGGTCGACATGAATACCCATCTTGTTCACAACATGGCCAAGAAACTGTACTTCATCAGACCAAAATTCACACTTGGAAAGCTTAGCAAAGAGCTGCTCGGTTCGAAGCTTCTGCAACACCAACCGAAGATGTTGCTCATGCTCGGCCTTGGTCTTAGAATAAATCAGAACGTCATCGATAAACACAATCACGAATTTATCCAAGAAAGGCCTACACACCCGATTCATTAGATCCATGAAAACGGCGGGTGCATTGGTTAAACCGAAGGACATGACCAAGAATTCAAAATGGCCATAACGAGTTCGAAAAGCAGTCTTCGGAACATCTTCATCGCGGATGCGCAACTGGTGATAGCCAGAGCGGAGATCGATCTTCGAGAAACAAGAGGCACCTTGGAGTTGATCAAAGAGGTCGTCAATACGCGGTAAGGGATACCGGTTTTTAATGGTGAGTTTGTTCAACTCGCGGTAATCAATACACATGCGAAGCGAACCATCTTTCTTTTTAACGAACAACACCGGAGCACCCCAGGGCGAAGAGCTAGGGCGGATGAATCCTTTAGCAGTCAACTCTTGAAGTTGGCTTGCCAATTCTTGCATCTCAGCGGGCGCAAGACGGTAAGGAGATTTAGCTACGGGGGAAGCACCAGGGGCAAGATCAATACGAAACTCGACTTCACGAGCGGGAGGGATACCAGGAAGATCATCAGGAAAAACTTCAGGAAAATCGCGCACAACAGGGATGTCGCGAAGCTTCTTTTCTTCAGCAGGTTTGACCACATGGGCTAGAAATGCAATACACTTCTTCCGCATGAGTCTTTGGGCTTCGGCGCAAGACATAAGCTTAAGACCACTGGAGGGTTTCTCGCCGTAGATATGAAGATCACCATTCTCTCGAGGTATGCGAATCAACTTCTTGGCGCAAATAACTTCGGCGCGATTACGCGAAAGCCAGTCCATACCAATGATAACATCAAAGCTTCCAAGAGTCATGGGGATGAGATCGATCAGAAAATCATTTTCGTTAAGGTTAAGCGTGCAATCTTTAATCACTGAGTTAATTAAAACAGTTTCACCATTAGCCAATTCAACTGAAAAATCTTCTTTTAAGTTATCGCGCGGTCGCGCAAGCTTCTGCTCAAAGGCGCGAGAGATAAAACTTCGATCGGCGCCAGTATCAAAAAGTACAGAAGCATAAAATCCGTTAAGCAAAAATGTACCATTAACTACGTCATTATTCGCTTGCGCTTGGTGCGCGGTTATGTTAAAAGCTCGTCCGCGTGTCACTTGGTTCGAAATCTGGTTCACCGGATTCGCTTGTGTGATTTGCACTTGTAGTCTCGGGCACGCGTTCCGGAAATGACTGGGATCACCGCAGTTATAGCACGACCTGGGTCGTGGGTTTTGGTAGGTTGGTTGTGGGTTCTGCGGGTAGACTGGTGGTGTTTGCGCAATTGGGTTGGCGGGAGGGACTCTACAGTATTCGGCAGAGTGACCAACGCGGCCACATCGGTTGCATTGTCGACACGGGGTTTGGGTTGGGTGGTGAAGTCTACAGGTTGGGCAAAAGGGTTGATTTCCTGTGTAAGGTTTCTTAAGTGGCGGGGCAGGGAGTGCGGGATTGGTTAAGGCATAGTTGTGGGCTACAGGAGGTGTTGGGTAGGCTGACAGAGGGTTAGGCGCGTAAACTGGAGGTTGGTAGATGGGTTGCTGGACAATGGGCGGGTTGGTAAGCGCATAGGCCTTGCGCCTGCGCTTGAGGTTGTTACGGTTTGAGGGTTCTGATTTGGTTTCTGTTGGTTCAGGAACAGTCTTGGTGAGTTTGGTCTTTTCTGATCCCCGCAGGAACAGGGTTCCTGCTCTGACATGGTTGTCGCTGAGCACAGCGGCCAATTCGATGGCGTCAGAGAGGGTTACTGGGTTTCTGGCCCATACAGAATCTTGAATTTCCATGGGGAGACCCCCAAGGAATTTCTCTATGGCTCGGCGGGAAGGGGTAACAAGGTGAGGGACAAGCAGGCTTAGTTCATGGAAGCGCGTCGCGTACTCGCGCGCTTCACCGCTGTACTGCTTAAGATTCCAAAATTCTTCCTCCAGGCGCTTAACTTCGTTGGGAGGGCAGAATTCTCGCGTCAGAATTTCTTTGAATTCCTCCCAGGGCATGCTAGAAGCAGTTTCTGCGCCACGCGCATGAGCTACTCCATTCCACCATGTAAGCGCTCTAGATTCCAGGACACTAGAAGCATATAGGGTTCGTCTGTCTGAGGGGCATTGGGTGTGGAGGAAAGTGTTTTCTATTTTCTCAAGCCACTGGAGCATCACGGTGGCTCCTTCAAGACCTGTGAACTTTGGAGGGTTACCCGCGTTAAAGGACTTAATGTTGTAACCAGAGGTGTTGGTATTGTTTTGGCTCAAAGCTTGGGCTATTGCGGCGGCCATTTCCTGGGAACGTTGCAGCGAACGTCTGCGCGCGGCTTCTTTCTTCTTGAGATGGCGAGCTGATAGCGGAGGCATTCTATAAAAGTTTTAATTTTAGTTAATATCTTGGTTTTATCGCAAAGTATAACCTTATAAAGCTTGGTTTCGCGGAGTTAGATACTATCAAAAGTTAAAGTAAAATAAATGATCCTAAATGCAGACTTAATAAAGGTAACAAATTCGAATCAAGAATCGACAATTCATGTATCACCATGACTTTCCGAATTCCCAATTTAAAATATACGGGCAAACGAGTATTGGAGATTGACGATTCATGTATCACCATGACTTTTCAATCTTCAATATAAAATATACAAGAAAATGAGTATTGGAGGTTGACAATTCATGTATCACCATGACTTTTCAAGTCTCCAACCTCAGAACATAATCGTAAATGGAAATTGAAAATCAACTATTCATGTATCACCATGACTTTTCGGATTTTCAAATCCAACAAACGAATATGTAAGAAAAATCAATAAAAATCGAAATTCAATTAAAAATCGAAATATCGCGAAATAAAACATAAGATCATATACTGCGCAAGCGCGAGCATATTCATAAATAACGAGTAATTAACAATAAGCGCGCAAACATGAGATTTCTCTCATGCGCGAGAAGGGACTCTTAGGTATTCTAGGCCGTTAAGTCTAACCACCTATCCTAAAGTCAACGAGCTCTGATACCAATCTGTAACACCCCGACCAAAGGCGGATTATACATCGGGGCGCCACATATTGTTTCATTACTCGTGACACTATTGGGTGTCAATATTTAATAAATACATTCATTCGCGCACGCGCAAAGTAAACACAATATAACATAAATCAACATAAATCAATATATTATAAATCATAATATTCGAACAGCAAAAACTTGTCTTGATACATTTTAATCTAGGTCCAAAATAAAGAAAACTTCCTACGTGTCCACAAGCTCCAAAACAGCTACTGCAAACCTGAACATGTGTTAAAATAAACGTCAAACACTTGCGTGTTGGTGAGAAATCAAGTTTAATATAATACATAGATAACAATAAATCTGCGCGCAACACGTGTATGTCTGGTGTTTAACAAGGGTGCAATCAGATTGTGATCAAGCCTAGATAGATCATAGCTCATAGTTCATAGTTCAATCCGTGCTCCCAATTGAGCACAAAAACGAGAAAACATCTGTGCAAGTGTAAACAAAGAAAACCGTAAACGATAGGTCTCCCGTGTTCATCTAATGGATCCATGAAAACTTCGGAATAGGCCGAACAAAGCGGTTAATGATACACACATACAAATAAACAGCCAAGTAAACGTCCTCAACACATGGGATACTGCGCGACTAAAGTTCGTAACAAGTTTAAGACTCTAAGTTTGTACGAACACATGAACATCCCAAAACATTAAAAATAAAAAGGGATTAGGTACGAGATTACTCACTTGATAACGATGCGGTGTAAGATAAAGCAAGAACCAACTTTTAACAAGCACAAGTTAACCTATAAACAAGATTATTGTTTTAATGATTTGTTTTAAGTCTTGATTACAAGTTAGCATAATTAATAAGTAAATTATTATATATAATATATATTACCGGAAAAACAGGGCAGAACAGGGAGGAAGACGGAGGCAGAGAGGGAGGCGGCAGAGAGAGCAAGGAGGAGGACAGGAGAGATTAAGTGTTTTGTGTGTGTAGTGTTAGGAAAAATAATACTATTATTTATAGAGAAACCCTAGGGAACACAATCCCTAGAAAAAGGGGAAAAGATCTCAAAAAGCAAAAGATTCCAAAAGCAAAAGATATCAAAAGATATGGCAGCTGCAGGGGACAAGAGAAAGCTGACAGGGAACAGAAAAAAAGGCATGGGCGGGTCAGAAAAAGGTACTGGTCAAGCATGGCAAATGCAGATCTCAAAAGATTATGTCAGTCACTTTTTCTGCCAACCAATGGGGTTGGTGCGCATGCTGCGCCAAAAGTGGCTTTTTAGACATAAAGCAGATTAGGTCAACGGCTCAAAAGATAAGACATCACAAAAGCAAATGGCTAGATTAAACAGAAGAAAACTCAAAGGGTTTAGCGCGAGAAGGCTTGAGCGCGAAGGCAGACACAGAAGGTCAAGAGAGCGCGAGCGCGAAGGCAGACAGAACTAACCTTAACGCGTCGCGGATAGAACTACACTTCTAAGCGCGCCGCGGGAAGAATCACATTTCTTAGCGCGCCGCGGGAGGAACTAAAATTCCTAGCGCGCCGCGGGAAGAACTATAATTCTTCGCGCGTCGAGGGATGAACTACGATTCTTAGCGCGCTGCGAGAAGAACTACAAATCCTTAGCGCGTCGCGGGAAGAACTACCGTTCTTAGCGCGCTGCGAGAAGAATTACAATTCTTAGCGCGCTGCGAGAAGAGTTCGTCTCGCGTATCGCTGTAACAGGTGGTCTTCACGCAGGATTCCTTGTAAGGGGTCTGGCGCGTGGAGCTGCGCAGACAACCTTAGGCGGGAAGGAACAAAGGACAAGCAAAGAGTTAGAAGAAAAAGGGGGAAACAAGGCTGAAAGAGAGAAGAGGGACGGGACGGCGGAAAGAAAGAGAGAGAAAGAGGCGGGAAGAAAAATATATTATTATTAAAAGTAAAATATAAGTATAAATAAATATTAAATCATAAAAGAAAGAGATCGGGTCAGAGAAACGGGTACCTGGGTCGGGTCGGATCGGGTCAGATGTCACAGATCTGGTTTTTTGGGACGCCCCCGAGGATCCTCTCTTTTTTTTGGCTCCTTCTTTTTAGATCTCCCTGGAATAGCATACAAGAGCTTGGCGAAAAAACTTTTCTTTTGATTAGGGTCATCTATGGACGATAGCGTATCTGTGATGTCCCGTAGACCTGCTGCACAGTCTGGCTTTTCGTTCGGCGGACAGGCTGGATCAAAATTAAGCCTACTCCAGAACAGGTCAACATCCTCTATTGGGATACACATGTCGTTAACTATGTATCCCTCAATCCGACAAGCACATGGCAGCCCCGAAGACGAATACAAATGGTGGTCGCATGAAGCGCCGCCGTCAGGCATCTTGTGTATCAACCCATACTGGATCACAGGTAGACCCAGAGCGTGACTCGACACCCTGTTTATTAGCTTCTTCAACCAGACATGCTGTCGATGTCCTTCCATGACCTTCAAACGGGAGGCTTCAAAAGATTTATCGATTTCTTTCATCTGCGAGTTGACCATTTTAAGGATTTGCCTGGCAATTGTGTCGAGCGAGTTTTTGCTTCCATTGAGGTACCTTTTCAGATTTGCGTGTTGGCTCTCAACTCGGTTCGTCGTAGTTTCATCGTAGTTTCGGCGTTCGTCGATCCAGCAGGCTACAAACTTGTGTTTGTATGGATCCAGCCAGCTCTTGCGAATGTATTGCCAGACATCTGAAAAATAAAAGGAAACGTTATTAACACATATGTTTAGGCTATTAAAAACTGTCAGGTGATACGAAGGACTCACCGGCTCTATCGTCCCATATCAAATGATGCTCCATGTTGAGGCGACGGTGGTCGTACTCCTGAATCGTCAGCGACTGATACAGAACCTTCCACCAGTACATAAAGTCCGTCCTCATTTCCGTGCTATATAGGCCCTTAAATTTTCTCCTTATATTCTCGGATATGTGCCACCTGCATAAATTTTTGGTGGCATTAGGGAAGACCGCGTCGCATGCGTTCATGAGGGTCTGGTCCGCATCAGTCAGGATCACGCGTGGCTCCATGCAGTCGTAGAGCATTTGTTTAAGTTTCTCCAGAGCCCAGCCGAAGTTCCTATGCCGTTCCCTGATCACAAACACGGCGGCGATACAAAACGACTGTGATGTCGAGGTCACACCGATAAACTGAACCAACGGCTAGTCGTACATATTGGTGTTGTACGCCGTGTCAACCATCAGCACCTCGAGGAACGCACGCCACATCTTATGCGACTTACTATGAAAAAAGAAAATTTTCTCCGTCCTGTCGTCGGTATCACTCTCCCGGGTATAGAACGTGAAACCGTTGCCTGCGAGAAAGTTTTCCAGCGCCTGCATAGGATGAAATAAAACTTTGCTAAATATTACAAGCACGACAAGTACACATTAAAACTACAAGTGTTTTGAACTAACTTCATAGGGGTGTCGCCTAGTAGCCCATCCCTCCTAATCTTGGTGGTGTGGTTGTATATATCTTTTAATACAGGTTGCACATCGGGAAAGTTTTCGCGGAGGGCTGCTTCGATTTCTTGCGACTTCACCCCGGCCCTGAGTAAACTCTCAACCATGTCCAGCTGGTCGGTGTTCATTTTTCTAAAAGACGCACACCCCTCCTCGAATTCAACGGGATCGTGGTTGTGAGTCTCGTTTACCACTTGAACCCTCCAACATGCACCCCTCGAGTCGTACCTGCCTAGGATCTTAAACGGACAACATTTTTTGATGCTGTCGGTACGTCTCACCGTCGCCTTTATTTTGGGTTCGCTTCCACGATTGTATGCAAGGTACACGGCGTGTTTCCTTGACCGCTGGACCACAACAACAAACCCATGCTCTCGTCCTCTAATTTTTACCCATTTCTCCAGCTCCTCGCGGCTCTCAAAAATCTGAAACAGTTTTACGCTAATTCTTAAGCCATTTATTAAATAACATACAAACAAATAATATTAACTTAAACAAAACACACAGTGTCTTAGAGCATCTGTTTTATATGAAACCTTTACCTCGCGTATGTAGTCGTCATCGTACCCATCTTCGTTATTTGAGTTTGGCCCGGCATAATCATTTCGCCCGTAGTGCGATGAAGACTCGGTTCCATAAACGGATCATTTGCTACTGGTGGCTGGTACGATGACGTAGCCTGACCTCCATAATCCGACCAGTCGAAAGATGACAGGTACGAAAGCTGACTAACGTAATCCGACACGAAGTACTCATACCATACATAAATTAGAAATTCAAAAAACAGTGCCACTGGTAATAATTAATAATAATAATACCTATAATAATATAAAATATAATATTTTAATAATAAATAAGAATATTAAAATAATAATAACATAACCGTATATTTACAAAAAGACTGTATAACGCAACCTGGTTCAAGTTTGGCAAGCCCGGCGAGCCAGTATTACCATAAAACTGTTCGGAGCTGACAGTAAGGTTGTTGGGGTTGGGTATCATACCCCACATACTCCTAATAAAACGTAATGCAGCATGTGTTAGTAAAAAAAAACTACCAAATTCATACTAAATAAATATATAACGAAACCTGGTTCAAGTCGGGTAACCACGACGTGCCAGGCTGATCGTTAGCGGCGTAACCCGGGTCCTCCTCTGGAAATAAATGGTTAAACCAAGACATTCTGGGTATATATAGTACAAATGTTGTGTTGTTTTTTTGTTGAACGTTGAAACATACAACGACATTTATAATAAAGAAAGGAAAGGAGGTAAAGGAGGGGAGCCAGCCTCCAATAATTCAGCAAAAGCAATACGCCGTGTATAGACCTATACGCGGCGTCTAAGGTACGAGTTGACAACCTAGCCCAGCTTTTGCAGGGCAAGTTGTAATCAAACTAATACGCCGCGTATAGGTCTGTACGCAGCGTATAATTCATAAAAAGACGCCGCGGAAAGGTCTATACGCGGCCGATAGGGGAGCTTTTCAAGAAAAATCCACCAGCTTGTCTTGTTATGTTTTTTGTTTTTTTTCCTTTTTTTTTTCTTTACTTTTCTTTTTTGTTATTTATAATAATTATTATTAATATTATTTTAATTATGAATAATATATTATTATTCACAATTCGGCAAAGCGTGTTCGGTAGCAGGCCTTATATGGGAAAATTGACATTGCAAATGACCCTTCAATTTATTGGCTGAAATCGTTATGGACATCTTGAATCAGTTACGGTGATTACCTTGGGAAAAACTGGCACTGCCAAACGAACCCTTTCTTGGATGCTCTCGGTATCGACATCTCAAATCCGCCTCTTCGATATCTTCAAACTCCAATGGTCTTGACCTTCGGCCACCACCGACAACCGTAGTTGTGTTCACTCAAACACATATCAGTCGTCACTAAGCTTAAGCTTAGGCTTGTTATTAGTTTTATTTTTAATTGTGGGTATTATAAGTTGGTCATGTTGCATGTATTAAAGAATTATCGGCGTATATATATACGTATACATATGTAGATGTGCGTTATAAGAATTCATTGCGCCTACATAACCAGCACTAAATCGAGACGCTAGTTTGATGAGTTTCAATCTCTCGGATCCGCGGTATCCGTTAATGGCAGCGAGAACGTGAGCCCATACTTTGGACAGATAAGTGGAAATTCGGTCATTGCTCCAGCTCAACGAGCACCAGACTGAGATATTAGCCGGGACTTACCTGAACTGGTTGACACGTATGCTGCCGTGGATTTAGGCTCCGTACTGGCTCTGATATTAACACGTTTGCATAATACATAATGAAAGCACAAACTCAAACAACAATCCATACAATAGCAATTCTCTTCAACGACCAGTCAAACAAGAAGAAGAGAAAAACAACGAAGACAATTGCTATTGTATGGATTGTTGTTTGAGTTTGTGCTTTCATTGTGTATTATGCAAACATGTCAACGAATGTTGTAAACAAATGTGTTAATATCCGGGTCAACACCGAACCTAAATCCACGTCTGCATACATGTCAACCGGTTCAGCTAAGTGCGAACTAATATCTCAATCTGGTGCTCGTTATGTTGGAGCAATGACCGAATTTCCACCTATCTCTCCAAAGTAGGGGCTCCCGTTCTCACTGCCGTTAGCGGATACTGCGGATCCGAGAGATTCAAACTCATCAAACTAGCGTCTCGATCTGATGCTGGTTATCTCGACGCAAAGAATTCTTATGCCGCACATCTACTACATATATATAAGTCGATATACGCAACATGAACAACTTAGAATACCCCAACTAAAAATAAAACTAATAACAAGCCTAAGCTTAGGCTTAGTGACGACTGATATGTGTTCGAGTGAACACAACTACGGTTGTCAGTGGTGACCGGCGGTCAAGACCGTTGGAGTTCGAAGAAATCGAAGAGTCAGATTTGAGATGTCGATAACGAAAGCAGCCAAGAAATTGAAAGTTCGTTTGGAAATGCCAGTTTTCCCAAGTAAGCCAATGTAACTGACTGAAGATGCCCATAACAAAAGCAGCCAATAATTTAAAAGTTCGTTTCGCACCGTCAATTTTCCCAAATAAGTCATGCTACTAAACGCCCTTTATCGAATTTCCAATAATAATATGTTATTGATAATTAAATATTATTAATATTAATAATAATCATAAATAACATTAATAATAACAAAAGAAAAGAAAAGAAATAAAAAAAAGGAAAAAAAACCATAATAAGACAACACTGGTGGCTTTTCTAAAAAACTCACTAACATAAATATAACATAATACAATATAACATAATATAATATAATAATATTATTATATTATATTATATTATATTATATTATACAATACGCTATACATACGTACCTCCGAAAGTCTTGCGTCGCTGCCAAACCCCGGTATCTGACTCTCTGGCGTACATCAGGTACCTAATAATAATAATAATATTTTAGTACTAATAATAATAGAAAAATTAATGCTTTAATACTAATAATTATATGTATAGAATAAAAATAATAATAATATAATAATTAATATTTTAATAGTATTTTACTATAATTATTTTAATAATATTTTAATAATATTTTAATAATAATAATAATATAATAATTTATATTTAAATAGTATTTAAATATTATTATTTTAATAATAATAATACTATTTTAATAAATACAATAATAGTATTTTATTTTACTAACAATAATATTTTCATAACAACAATATCTTAATAATATTATTAATATTTTAATAGTAATAATATAATAAAAATTTTAGCGCTAACGGTAACGATACGGGAAATCTATTTTATGTTTAGGAGGCCCGGCGAACTAGGGTTACCGTCAAACGGTCGGTACCTAGACAAATTTTTAAAGTAAACCATTCACCAAATATCTGTCCTAACATCTACAACTATGTCCTAACATGTAAAAAATAAAGATAAAATGAAACCTGGTTTAACTCCGACTGACCGTTAGCACCGTCCGGCATCTCCTCGTCCGACTCTGGAAACATACATGGTTTAACTCCGACTGACCGTTACCCGTCCGGCATCTTCTCGTCCGACTCCGGAAACATATATGGTTGTTGGTGTTGGTTGAATGAAGAGGGTGAGGGTTAAGAAAAAAAAATAAAGGAAAAAAGACATGGTGGAGAGGGAGGGGAGGGAGCCGGGCTCCAAAAATATACAAAAGACAATACGCTGCATATAGCCCGTACGATCCGGCCAGGCTAGGACGTCACATCGTACCGTAATACGCTGCGTATAAACCTGTACGCGGCGTATACGGTGGTGGTGGGGCGTTGTCCCTAGCTGGGCCCACTGAGAATAACTGAGAATAGTATATTAATTATTAGATACGAATCGAGGAAGACTTGGGAGTAATGATTACACCCCTCACTCACTGTGCCTGCCTGCCTGCATCTGTGTTTCTGATCTCACAATCCTTCACCATCATACCTTTCCTCTTTCAATCCTCCTTTTTCCTTGCACAAATCTTTTTTTTATATCAAATTATAGTACAAAAAGAACCACCAAATCACTAGGGAATATATTTTTCACGTTATCTACAATCATCATATGTGAATCCTTAATGGCATATCCCATACATACAGGCTTATGTTATAGGTTAATTAATTACATTAATCTCATTGTCGTATATGAATTACACGAATGTACAATTGTGAAATCACGTTTCGCTAGTGTGTGACGGACTTTTTATGTTAAGGATATGCGTTGTGGGTGCTAAACCCATAGCCACGTCATTAGGTCGATCATAATTAGTAATTTTGGTGTTAAAGACATCTGCCCCTTATGCCACGGGCGACAGGGTGGGTATGATGATTAGTTCACTAATAAACCATAGTGGGTGATGTGTGCTAGCGAGATGGTGTTCAAATTACAAAAGAATTATACGTTCCTGAAATGGATCTAAAGGTTTATATTTTTGATCAATCCATATTCAAGGAGCGTGAAATACTACTTTAATACTCGGATCTTAGGTCGTACGTTGGAACGAGCAAGAACGTAAAGTGTCTGTGTGTGTGTTTGAAGGTGTAGGTGAAAGAACAATTTCATGTAGCATTGACGTGCTATGTATAAGGATGGACCAGATAGTAAAAGCGTCTTTTTCAAGAAAAAATATGGGTGACTAGCATATAATGACATAATGGAGATGCGATTAAGATGGTTTGGACAAGCGAATAGAAGACAGTCGACGGCACTAGTTAGAGCAGTGGAAACCCTCACTATGGAGGGGAGTATGGGTAGAGGCATACCTGAACTAACTCTAGCAGAGTGAATTAGGGAAGATTTGTAAGACTTGCATATCTTTGAAGACAAGGTCAGGGATAAGACTTTGTTAAGACGTATGATTAAGCTTAAGAACTGTTAAAGAGGTGATGCAGATTTGTCTTAGTTTTGTTTTAGGGATTTTGATTTACCTATACTTTTGCTAACCTTTAGTTCTAGACTTCTAGTTATTTACTATTGTTTATATTTAATGCAAACTACTCTTATGACTTGAATTCATGTCCTGCTAGTAAATTCCTTCAGATTTGGTGATTCTATTACTGTCAAAAAATATGTTAGACGCGTTAAATTGGGGGGAAATTTTGAATTATATTGTACTACTTTGAAATCTGATTGTTTTAAACTAATACATTTTTTTATGTCTGAATAAAGTTTAGAAATCAGTGATATCTTTGAAAACAATATCTCTATTATCTGGGGTACAGCTATGGTTTGTGATTACACTCCCATGTTGGGATCAAACTTAACAAAATAATCAACTTCCAACCCAACACTTAAATAACTAATAATCAAGAAAAAAATGGGTCCTTGAGTTCCTAAGTTACTATTGAAAACAAGAAGGGTGACTTAAGAAAAAGTGCCCAAAAATATGAAAAGTTTTAGCTTCACATCATGGTTTTTGTACTTTATACTATTATGCTTTCTCCAAATAAACACCATCTACTACTATGCTATTCATAATCATGTTTTTACTTTCTAACACTAGTAGGGGGGTCCTTTTGACGATGGAATTACCTTTCCATCACTATTACTATTTTTTTAACCCTTTTTCAACTTTACAGTAGAGAAAAAGACTAGGTCACGTGAGAGAAGCAGCAAGTCACGTGTAAGGGATTTATGAACCTGCATTTACTCATGCAAAACTTACTTTTTTTTATTATTTTTTTATTTTTGGTAGTAAAACTATAAAAATAACAGAAAAGGTTTATTTAAAGAGAAATTTAAGAGTTTCAAAGTATCATAATAAACATTTAAATTTCGACTATTTACTAACAAAAGCATTGATAAATTAATCATTTAAAAACGACGACTAGATTCTTTTGTCACCAAATGCACGTACTATAAAACATGCCACTTGTTACCTTTAGATGTAATAAGCCGAAGAAATAAATTCTCAGGTACCTATTACGCAAGCTAGTAGTGTTCCCAACAACGTATTTCTCCAAAAGATGCCACATGACACGTTTTCTTGGTTACCATGTGGCCAACTTGAGATGCAGCCGCTGGCCAAAGACTCCACGTGTCATTTTCTCAAGCGTACATGCATTCAGTCAATGTTTATTTATAATAAAAAATAAAATATCAAATTTTATGATAGTCACTGTTAAAAAAAATGCAAAATGTTTATATTGATAGGTTTCACAATTAAAATATATCTTTTGATGAATATATTTTCCTTCAAATATAAACATGAAAATGTAAGAAATAATGAGAGTTTAATTTGTTTGTTTTTACTTATGTGGTGGGGATGTTTTTTGGTTTCTTGTGGGGTCAAGCTTCAATCCATTTGATTGGTTTAAGAAGTTCCATCTCTTTCATTCTCACCCTAAACCCTACACTACACTGTGTGTTTCCAAGTGTGTATTATTATTATTATTATTATTATTATTATTTTATTATAATTTATTTTTATTTTATTTCCAAAGTGTGTTCTAGCGTGTATTATTATTATTATTATCTCACATGTAAATCTATCCAGTGTTTTGAAACCCGGCTCGACCCGGCCGGTCGGATCGGGACCCGGTCCCTATACCGGGCCGGGTCAACGTATTTTGGACGTTTCTAAAAACCCGGCCGGGTTTCACGGGTGGCGGTCGGCCCGGACCGGTAAAACCCATTTTTTATAAAATCCAAAATGAAATGTGCATGCCAGGATTCAAACTTGGGTCATTTCAGAGATAGAAGCTTTAATAATTACCTTATAAGCCAACCAATCAAGCTTCATTGATGTCTCTATTGATCAAACATAAATCACATATATTTAAAAAACAATGTATAAAATATAAAGAGTTAATGGCCATTTTCGTCCCTGTGGTTTACTACTTTCGCCACTTCAGTCTAAAATTTTTAATTTTGTCAATTTAGTCCTCATAGTTTTAAATATTAGCCAATTACGTCCCATCCGTCTAATGGCATCCAGCTATGCCGTTAGTTTAAGGGTATTTTTGTCTTTCTCCTTTTAATTTTGAGTTAATGGTCATTTTAGTCCCTGTGGTTTGATATCTTTGCCAATTCAGTCCAAAGTTTAAAAATTTGTCAATTTAATGTTTAGTTTAATTCAGTTTTTTTTATTTTTTATGTTTTTTGTTTATAACCCTGAAGAGCATAATTCAAGCCCGAAACCATCGAGCAACCTCAAATAATGGTATGCATTTACTCTGTTGACAACAGTAATCATACCCCCCCTTATATTTAGTTTCTAGACATTTCCTAAAATCTTCTCCATGGTGGAATTCAATGGTAAAGTGGTCAAGGTAATTCCCTGAAACCGAATTATACAGAAAAAACTAAAAATTGTTTTGTTGATTAATGTATAATAGTTGATTACGACCCAGATTTTCGTTATGATATGTTAATCTCTAAACCCTAAATATTATGCATTCATCAAAGAAACGATTTTTAGTTTTTTCCGTACAATTCGGTTTCACAGAATTGCTTTGACCACTTTACCATTGAATTCCACCATGGGGGAGAGTTTAGGAACCGTCTAGAAACTAAATACGAGAGGAGGGGGTATGATTACTGTTGTCGACAGAGTAAATGCAGACTTGTTTTGGGCTTGGATAATGCTCTCTAGGGTTATAGAAAAAAAACTGACTTAAATTGACAAAATTTCAAACTTTGGACTGAATTGGCAAAAGTATCAAACCATATGGACGAAAATGACCAATAACTCAAAATAAAAAGGAGAAAGACAAAAATACCCTTGAACTAACGGCATAGCTGGATGCCGTTAGACGGATAGGACGTAATTGGCTAATATTTAAAACTATGAGGACTAAATTGACAAAAATACAAATTTTAGACTGAAGTGGCGAAAGTAGCAAACCACAGGGACGAAAATGGCTATTAACTCAAATATAAATAAACATTAAAGTTTGTTATTATTATTATTTTTGGTTATTATTATTTTTTATGTGTATATGAATTATATATATATGTAAATATATATTTAAATTATTTATGATGCCATCCGGGTCAAACACCGGTCCGCCCTCCCGGGTCGGTCCGACCTTTGACCCGGTAAGGAGTCCGGGTCGACGTCCGGGCCGGGTCTGAAAACATTGAATCTATCATTTTGGGCTATTACCAAGGTCGACACCTCAACCGCCATGAAACCGTATCCCTAATGCACGGGAACTAGATGGAATCCGTAACCCTCGCCCCAGGATTAAAGCCCTGATCAGTCCTTTCACCCGGATGTCTTTCGAACTGGCCCAACTAAGAATCGAATCTGCCTCTCCACATTAAGAGAACTGACCCGTCGGAGGAAAGATCATCTCTTCGACCGGCTGACATTTTGGTGTTTGGATGGATAGGAGGGAAACACGTGTGTGTGGATTTAACAGGGGTTTCTCCTTTGGTGGGCTTAGGGAATAGTGGTTTCGTGGTCGGTCAAGCCGCATTAAAAGCTGCTTCAGGTAAGGTGGCAAAACATGAAAAGGCGTGTCTTGACAACTAACATGTATTTATTCCTTTTGCTTTTGACACTTTTGGTTTCCTCGCGCCTGAAGCTGTGGAGCTACTTACCCGTGTTCAGCGGGTCATGCATAGTAATGTTATGACTCCAAGATCAGCAAATATAGTTTTTAAAAGATTGGGTTTTGCGATTCAAAAAGGGGTAGCGGCGCAGCTTGTTGCCCGCTTGCCTTCTGTTTCGATGTAATCCAAAAGGTCTTTAAAGATTATACTAAAATATATACATCTTATTTACCACTAAACCAAATTCTTAGAACAGTTATTATTATTATTATTATTAATCTTTTTCCTTGATTCCACTGTTGCAGGCTTTATATATATACAAGACTTGCATCAACCTCACCTGCTCAAGGTGTTGGGTCAATGAAAGAAAGTTATTGAAAAAGCTAAAAGCTTTAAAAGCTAAAAGAAAGTAAGAAAGCTGTTTATTCTCAAACCAAACTGCTTTATCATCTTCTCTATATCTCAATCACACCCCTTAACTACTCACCAAGATCTGTCCTGCAACTTATTATCTGTTGTACTGCATCCACTGGATTCATTCATTCTGATAGATTTTAACTACTTAAGTCCACCCATATGTTGGAACACACTGCTGCTGCTCCATATTCTTCTTCTGATCCATTCCTTCAACCCGAAAATGGTCTTTCGGGTAAACGAAAGCGTCGTCCGGCTGGTACTCCAGGTACCCGTTATAGCTACACCACCTCATCTGATTTCACGCCGTCAAATGGCCGTTTTAACCAAAAAGTTTTCAGACGGCCGTTCTGATCATTTTTCAGAAAATGATAAAAAATGATCAGAACGGCCATTTGGCCAAATATTCATACCGGCGTTCTAAGCATTGACAGTCAAACTTTGTAAACTTTTGGGTCAAAATGGCCGTATCTGACCAAACAGCGTGAGATTAGATGTTAGACGGTGTGTGTATACATGGTCTGTATTAATTTGGTAGTCATAAAGTTTTGTTTGTAATTATACACTTTGAAAACTATTGGTCAGAAAGGCCGTCTGGACAATATCTAGACCAACGTTTTGAACATTGACGGCTGAACTTTGAAAAGTTTTGATTAAAACAGCCGTCTGGCCTGTTTCTTTAAAACAGTGTGAGATTAAATGTCACACAGTGTGTGTATAGATTGTATAGATGGTCTCCATTAATTTGCAAATCATAAAGTTTTGTTAGTAATTATAAACTTTGAAAACTATTGGTCAGAACGGCGTTTAGCCAATATTTAGACGGAAGTTCTAATCATTGACGGACTTACGGTCGAACTTTGAAAATTTTTGGTTAAAACTTAAAACGGTCGTTTTGACCTCTATCCACATCTATTTGAAACAGTATGAGATTAGATGCCAGACGGTGTGTATATAGATGGTCTGCATTAAATTGCAGATTATAAACTTTTTGGTTAAAACGGCCGTCTGGCTTCCATCCAGACAGCCGTTTTAGAAACTTTATGGATATTAGATGTTAGACTGTGTGTATAGATGATCTGCATTAAATTGCAGACCATAAAGTTTCTGGTTAAAACGGCCGTCTGGCTTCCATCCAGACAGCCGTTTTAGAAACTGTAAGGATATTAGATGTCAAAATGTGTGTGTATAGACGGTCTGCATTAATTTGCAGATCATAAAGTTCCATTCCAAATTATAAACTACATGTTTAAATATGCAGATCCAGATGCTGAAGTGGTATCTTTATCACCTAAAACATTACTAGAATCAGATAGATATGTATGTGAGATCTGCAACCAAGGCTTCCAAAGAGATCAAAACTTGCAGATGCACAGGCGCCGACACAAAGTGCCATGGAAGCTACTAAAGAGAGAGTCACCAGAGGTTAAAAAGCGTGTTTTCGTGTGCCCGGAACCAAGCTGTTTGCACCATGATCCTTGTCATGCACTTGGGGACCTTGTGGGGATCAAAAAACATTATAGGAGAAAACATAGTGATGATAAACAGTGGGTTTGTGAGAAGTGTTCTAAAGGTTATGCTGTTCAGTCTGATTATAAAGCTCATCTCAAAACTTGTGGCACCCGTGGCCATTCTTGCGACTGTGGTCGGGTTTTTTCCAGGTTTTTTTCCTTGTGATCTTATGTTTTTGAAAAGTTTACACTCGTCTCGCTTTTTTAACTGTACGAGTGAGATATTATTGACTACGCGTTTTTGTTAGAATATTATTTGATAGTAGTCCAAGTAGTCCAAGAAGTTATGATTAAGCTGAAGTGTATAGAATATTGAAAACCCCGTCCCTTAATATAATATATTGTATATTATAGATCAACTATTTATCTGAGTTAATACACACACACACAAATTTTCTAACTTTACGAGTAAGATACTATTGAGTACGTGTTTTTGTTAGAATATTATTTGATAGTAGTCCATGAAGTTATGATTAAGCCGAAATGTATAGAATAATGAAAATCTCGTCCCTTAGTATAGCATATTGTGTATATAGATCAACTATTTATCTGAGTTTATATATATACACACACACATAAAAATTTTCTAAATTTACGAGTGAGATATTATTAAGTACGCATTTTTGTTAAACTATTATTTGATAGCAGTTCAAGAAGTTATGATTAAGCTGAAGTGTATAGAATAATGAAAACCCCGTCCCTTAGTATAATTATAATATATTGTATATTATAGATCAACTATTTACCTGAGTTAATATATATATACACACACACACACACACACACACACACAAATTTTCTAACTTTACGAGTGAGATATTATTAAGTACGTGTTTTTGTTAAACTATTATTTGATAATAGTTCAAGAAGTTATGATTAAGATGAAGTGTATAGAATAATGAAAACGCCGTCCCTCGATATAGTATATAGTATATTATAGATCAACTATTTATCTGAGTTAATGACAATATATACAAAAGCTAAGTTAATCAGAATATAATTACAAAATAACATAATCTAAATATATTAATGTCTCCTGAACAAAGTCTATCCTTAACTCAAAAACTATCTTTTTCTTTGATTTATTATATTTTGTTTGCTAGTTGCTAACCCTACACGAGAAAGCTTTGAATTCTTCATTTGATTAGATATTTTGTCATATAGCCATTGATCTTTGTCTCCATATAATCATCTTTATGCATATAAAATCTTTTGTCTACTTTTAATGACAATTGTAAGCTGTTTTTAGTGTTTTTTGTTTTGACTCATTTGGCATACTTTGTAGAGTGGAGAGTTTTATTGAGCACCAAGATGCTTGCACCGTCCGGCGAGTCCATCCGGACCTTCCAACGTTCCAGCAAGCGTGTTCGTCAAGAACTGCGTCGAGCACAAGTCCGTCAAGTGACACGAATTTGAGCGCCATACCTTCATTGTTGCGACGAGTGCCCCAAATCCCACTTTCTGATCAAACTACTTTGTTAAAAACTCAAGAGACTCAAAACAACTTTGAACTTCAATTATTACCATCATCATCATTATTATTATGTGAGCGACACAACGATGACCATCGAACGGATTTGAAGCTTTCAATTGGGATGAGTTGCCCGAACGAAGAAGAAAATGTTAAGATGATAATGGCGGAAATGGAGTATGCTGAAGAAGCTAGACAACAAGCAAAGAGGCAAATTGAAATTGCGGAACTAGAGTTTGCAAACGCGAAACAGATAAGAAAACAAGCGCAAGTGGAGTTGGAAAGGGCAAAAATGTTAAGAGATCAGGCTACAAAGAAAGTTAGCTCCACCATCTCGGAGATCACTTGCTATTCTTGTAAGCAGCGGTTTCAATCGACAACTAATAATGGTGTAGTGATTACAACTGATGAGATGTCATCGATTGTAACTGGCGAAGGAGATTAGTTAGTACCGCGAATTCGGTGATAATCCTTTGTATTGTAGTGATCTCCATTTTATTTTTGTTCTTTTGCAATTGTTTTCTATATGATGTTGATCATGTCTTTTTTACCTTTGATCTTTGGAAAACAACATATATGTACACATATGTATGTGACTGTGTGTGTATATTGATTTTGGTAATGTAATATTACATCTGAAAGTCTACAACTTATGTAGATTTTGAGACTAATCTATTTACTACCAGTTGGTTTGAAAGGTAATGAGATTTAATAAAGGATATATGATGATACTCGGTATTTTTTTAAAGGCGGTATCAATGTTAGTCAGCCTAGTTACTAATAATCGATCAAGGTAGTCAAAATCTTAGCCAGAATCAAATATGGGCCGATTTTGACTTTAAATAATTAGTATTTATATAAAATTAAAGAACGAATATCATTTTGTAGGTAATAATTAACAATTTTTAGAATGATTCAGTATTTCTATTATTTATATTGATATTTAACTATTTTTATAAATATTAGTAAACTTATGATATTTGACATATATGTAATATCCAAAAATTAATTTTCTTTATATTTATCACATCCGAGTACTCCCCGAGTGCGAGTACACCCAACTCCCCAGTCCGCCGCCTACGGTCCACCTAACGACTTTTGCAACATAGAGAGGTATTATATAAGAAGGCAAACTAGCTAGCCAAGGCTAGTCACCGACAAAACATTTACAAGGTACAAAGAAACGTGAAATTATAAGTCTAGTACATAAAACTTGCAACCATTTCTCCTAATTGACCCAATATTTTTTCACCTTGCCATCCCATAGGGTGATTCTTGTAAGTTAGAGGTTTCCTACCTTAAGAGCATTCACATTCAAACCACTAAATTTTGTGAGTGAGGTTTTATAAATTAGGGAGTGGTTTAGTGTGTTGTGAGTAGATGAGAGAGGAAAGACAGTGATTTTTATGTATATTTGAAAAGCTACTGATGTGCTGAAAGCGGTCAATAAAAACCTAACCTAATCTAGACAATCTAGTTTTAAATTTATAAATCTAGACTATCCTAATACTAGACCACTAGACAGGCAAGTGTACCTATCAACTGTAGTAAAGCCTAATGAAGTCCGGATATCGAACCCAAATGACACTAGCGACACCTAAAACTATACTCTAACTTAAAACTTAATGATTTTACTTATTTGACAATTAACTAATTCAACTAATAATTGAGAAAAAGATTATTTTTGGATTTTTATTTTTTTTATCTTAATCTTAAAACTAACAATTAATTAAACTAAATCAATTTAACTAAATTAAACTAATTTAAACTTAAAATTCTTGGACTTAAACAAAGACAATAATGAGAAAGGCGTTACCTAGGCTTGAAATCCTATTTATGAATCTTGGATGCTTATCGGCTATGAAAACTGTGATGGAACCGGGATCTAAAGATACGACGCCCTAGACATCCCAGTGGATCCCTGATCATTCTCTGGGTGTCACCTAAAAGGATTACCTAAGGGACGTATGACGCAAACCGGTTGGTTGGATTACCTCTCAGTCTCTCCAACACTATTAAAGTACTCTAATGACTAGATCACCTCTCAGTCTCACTAATCACAATACATCCGGGAGTGTAAGGGACGTAAGGAGTAACCTAAAGATGCTCAAAAAGACTTAGGATAGCAAAAACCAAAAGACAATAAGGGGGAAATCCACTCTCGTGTAATCTATACCCAAACCGCCTAATAAATAAGACAACCCCAACTATCTATTACCTCTCAGTCTCAAGATAGGTAGAACACTTAAAATCTCTAAACCCTCAAAAAATAGTTCCTATGGATTATGTCAACTATAAACCATAAACTAGTTATGAACACACAGTAGGTAACCTAATAAGCGTTTACACATGAAAGACTTTCACAAAGACACATATGGAACTATTGAATAAAAGTAAATTAATAACAAGTATGCTTATTCATCTTAATAAATACCAATAAGTTGGTTACAATAATATTAGTCCAACACAAATAACCCAATACCGAAAAGCAAACCAAAAATCAACAAATATTCATTCAAAACCTAGGCAACTAAAAAGGTTTTAGCCAATAATCATAAACCAAAACAGATAAGACAAATAAAATGGTTCATAGGAAAAGAGAATTAAAATAGTTGAGCTACGAGCCTGCTTCTCCTTTTCTCCTTTGCGTCGTGGCTGGCTCCCCCTTGGACTTGCGTCTCTCTGTTAACCCCAATTCAACTTTAAAGCTTTGTTGACTCTGAACAGGAGCGGCCAATTACCTCTCTAGTTTGCCTGCCTTGTTTTTCCCTTTGATGGCAGCCTTGCCCTACTCCCCTTTAAACCACCGAAAAATAATAATAATAGTGCCCTTTGACTTCGTAGGGTTCTCTCTTCTTAGCAGACCCCTTTCCCTTTTATTATTTTTCAATTCCAATAACCTCCAAAAGGGCCTATGCATTCACGTGGGCTTTTAAACGATTTGATAATCCTAAATACAAAACATGAATAATTCATGTTACTTCATTAATTGGTTTAACACCAAATTCAGTAGGATTATTATTATTATAGCATACGTTGTTTATTTCTTTTTCTTTTTTTTTTCTTTTTAACATATAATAGTTAATAATAAAAATTAGTAATACATAGCATATGCTCGACCCTTCGTTTGTCGGTCTTAAGTTTAGTAAAAATATTTCATTCTAACTCATTGTCTCTCCAAACCATTAAAACTCAAATGTGACCCATGAATGAGTAGATTATAATGAAAAGGACCCTAAAGTTATTCAAAAGTGTAGGAAATACTTATTAATTTTATATATAATTTAGACTACATCATCTACTGTTCATGCCCTTTAATTTTTTAATATTTGTTTAAAGTGGTTGTGAGTGAAAGAGAGAGAAAAAGTAATGATAAAAGTATAAAGATTTATTATTTAATTAAAAATAAGAAAGAAAATATAATGTTTTTTAGTATAATTTTAAATTTAGAACAAAGAAAAGATGAAACTGCTCCAATAAGACATAATCTGAATTTTAAGACTTGTGTCTTTTAAGGAAGATACAGGAATCAAATATGCATGGCAATTTTTGCACTCTCCAATGAAGTATAAACAATGAAGCATCAAGCAACCTTGGAATGCTTTAAATCATGATGTCAAATTGGTTCACATTAGTATAGTTTTTTTTTATTACTTATTCAATGAAAGATAATGTTATTAGTGACTAATTTAATTCTCTTTGATGGATGAATTATATATAATTTTTGTGTTACGAAAGGGTATATATAAATCATGCTGTATACACCAATAATAATAATAATAATAATAATAATAATAATAATAATAATAATATGGTCAAGTTATTCTACAAAGAGAGTAAAAATAAGAATGATGTGAAGGATTTATAGGCACACAAAAAAACCTCTCAAAAAAGATAAAAAATTTAATAAAAAAACCATAACTCAAATTAATAAAAAAAACAAAAAAAGTAAAAACACAAAAATATTTCCACCGTGTTTCTCATTCTGAAAATAAATAAATAAATAAAAATGTTAAGTGAAAAACATCATTTTATCATTATGTCTTTTTGTTTATCATTGTGCTTCGTGTTTTTTCATCATTGATTATGTTTTATTTCCCTTAACATTGTTGGCCTGTTTGGTTGGAAGGAATTGGTGGGATTTGGAGGGAATTGGAATTTAAATTCCATTCATTATTGTGTTTGGTTGGCTAAAACTAAGAATTGGAATTGAAAGTAATTCCAATCAAATCCTTCAATTGGGAGAATTCAAAATCCTTCCAATGTTTCTAAGGAAAGTGTAGGAATCTCAGAAATGTTTAATACATTACCAAAATAACCTTAGTCGATCCACCATCACCAACATTATTCTCCGGCAACCACCACTAACGTAATTCCGGCGAGATGTAAGTTATGTTTTTCCGACAACAATACCAAAACACCCGCCGGTCGGCCACCACCTACGTAATTTCCGACAAGATCTGACCACGTTCTTCTCTGCGCTAATCGGAACTACTGCAACCCCCTGTGTTTCCTTCATCGATTTTGGTCGTCGGTGGTAGCCGGTGATGGTTTTGATTTCAGATTTAGTGATATACGGACGGTTGCCAGCGGCTTCATCTATGAGAAAGACGGATGACTTTTGAGGGGTAGGGTTTGTATTTATTGGTTAGTTTTAAGGGCAATCTTGTCTTTTCCGTGTATTATTTTCATTCCAATTCCATTCACAAAACTACAACCAATCAGATTATAATTTTCAAAGGAATCCCTTACACTCTAATTCAAATTCCAATTCCTTTTAAATTCCAATTCCAATTCCCAATCAATCCGTGAACCAAACGCACCTTGTGTCTTCTTTTTCTTTGTATTGAGTTATATTACTCAATATTAGCAGACCATAAAGTATATTATTATTTATGATTGTTTATTGGATTACATCGAAACAGAAGGCAAGCGGGCAACAAGCTGCGTCGCTACTCCTTTTGTATTTATATTTTGCGATTTATTATGTCTTTTCTTCATTTTCGTCATTGTGTCTTTGATATCGGCATTGTGTCTTTTTGTCAGTTTTTTTTTAAACGGAAATGATGGAGAAACATTTAGTTTTTAAAATTTTTTCATTTTTTATTTATATTTTGAGTTATGATATTTTTATTATTTTTTTGAATTTATTTTTAAATGGTTTTTTGTGTGATCACAAATCCTTCTCACGCTTTTTATTTTGTCTTCCTTTGTATTTTAACTTTACCCAATAATAATAATAATAATAATAATAATAAAGATATAAAGGAAAAAAAGAGCCAACAACTTATAAGAGATATATATGGAATTAGCTATACATATTTTAGAGACTTAAAATATGATAGGCCAATATTGTGACTTTATTCATATGAAATTTGTAAATAATACTTTTTTTTTTCTCTTGAAGGATGAAAAATCGTTTAGCACGTGCTAGCAAGAAAATAGCAATGGCAAAAGAGAGTACTATTACACCAAATTGTTAATGCTAGGACTGGAACACCAATCAGCCTAATATACAAAAGCCTTTTAATATGCATTCACATTTTTACTTAAAAAAAAAGCAAGGTCGGTAAGAGTATAATTCAAGATATCAGAACGTTACACTGTGTGCTGTTGTTGAAGCTGGGCTTCGAATTTATCCAATAATATTATGTCATGCAGTGCTGACTGGACCCTCGCTGAAGCCGCCGAGCGGGTTGTGGTTCAGGCGATCATTGGCTTCAGCGAATTATCTGATTTTTTATTTGTTTGAATATATAACATAATAATATAACTAAAACACTAATGTGTTTTAACATAGCATATGAATCTGTAGGCTTGAAGATCATCGCTCCCGCTTGGTCACATTCGACAACTGTTTCTGTTATGCAAATTTGTAAAAAGTCCGACAAATTTGCGAGTTTCAGACCATCTTCCCAATATCATATTGTCGGTACGATCCGTACTTCCCACCATACTATAGAACAACTTTTTCTTCCCACCATACTATAGAACAACTCTTTCACTTTTTGCCCAAAATATACGGCGTTTTTGATAATCCGCTACAATTAAATAAAGATAAGTTGCAAACATATTTTTAAAATTTTATATGAAACAAAAAACAATTAAAAATGCAGGCTTTTCGATCTTCAGAAATTTCAACCTAGGCATGACACAAAGCCTTTTTCTCCTCTTTTGTCCAAGGAGTTGTTTATCTTTTTGGAACGACTTCCTCGGCCGCTCGGCTCAAGCCTCCAGCCCTCCTTGGGTCTTCTTCTTTTGGGCTCGTTTACCCTTGGCGGCCTCTTTACGAACCTCTTGTGTCTCCGGAACAAAAAAGTCGGGAGGTACAGTGGTGGCATTTGACTCAAGTTTTGTTCCATCTCGGTAGCGCCAAACATGTTATCGACATCTTGACCATAAGGCATTTTTGGTCAATAACAACCACCCAATGGATCCATACTTTTGTAGATGAGAATATAAAATATATTGTTTTTGAAGTAGTGTAGAGAGAGTTGAGAGTGTTGGTAATTTGTTGAAGGTAATTGTGGGGTTTATATAGGTAAGAAAAATAATTTTTTTTTGTTTTAACCCAAAAAAACGATCACATCACGAAATCTGAGACCCGACGGTCACTTTAGCCCACATCACCACAATTGCGCCGGCTCACTTGTGGCACCACTCGCGGCAGCCCGTTGTGGTGTGCATCACTGACGTGGCTCGCGCCACCTGGTGAAGTTGCTGGTCGCGAGATCGCAACGCATAGTCTTAGTCTTTGCTCTCGAATAATATTCTAGAATTTTGATCTCTATATACCACCACTATAAAATTTATCATTTGCGCAATAAGCACAATCTCAAAACAATCATTATTCAGTCTGATTCGACGTTGGTAATAGGGAAAAACTAAAATGCAAATGGAGACAAAAATAATAAATGTGAGAATGATTTGTGGCGACATAAAAAACCCTTTAAATAAAATTTGAAAAAAAAATCATAACTCGAAATATAAATAAAAAACAAAAAAATTTAAAAAACCAAAATGTTTCCTCCGTTATTCCCGTTCAATATAACAAAATATAACACAATGTTGAGGAATATAACACAATATCAAGAAAAAAAAAAGACACAATATCAAGAAAAAAATACACATTCAATGACAAAATAAACAAAAAGCATAATGATAAATAAAAAGACACAATGATCTTTTTCCTCAACGTTGTTTCTTTTTCAGGGATTTTTTTTTATGAACGAGGAAGATGGTGAAAGCATTTTTGTGTTTTTACATTTTTTATTTTTTAATTAAATTTTGAGTTATGATTTTTTTTATTAATTTTTCATTATTTTTTTGGGGGGGCTTGTTTTTTTGCTACAAATCCTTCTCATTCTTTTTATTTTTGTCCATATTTGTAGAAAATCCTGACCCTAAATATAAATACTGATAGTGATTTTCAGATATCTAGAATAATGTTTTTTCATTTAATATTTATTCAGTTTTTATAAAGGCTCAATAAGCTTAAACCGTGAAGCCAAACCAGAACCAAGCCCTTAATAGTTGTTTGGCTTTAATTTTCAACGGCTAGGTTTCGGTTTTCAATGATAAAAAACCATTACTAATGGTTTGATATACATTTGACCTAAAAATCGTGAAAACCGAACCGTAAACACCCCTGCAAATTAGACACATGAAAAAAAAATACTTGAGCAAGATGTATTTAAATTGGACTCGGTTTTTTGAATTTACAGCGAATCATCAAACAGTATTTGAACTCTTTTCGCATCCATGTTGTTTAATGTGCATAACAATGATTAAGTTGTTAGTGAATAAATAAAAGCAAATGTTAACAAAATTATAACACTCAATTACCAACATTCTTTTCTGTTGCGAAAAGAGAATAATGATCCAAGCTACTGAAAATGTTTAGAGTTCATGACTATTTTAAAGCTTAAGAAATTACCATAAAAGTTAGTTGAAATTTTATAAAGAAAGGTCGATCATACCTGAAGTTTTAGGTCAGTTCACACGGGCACCTATCAAGTAACTAATATTACAGTCTTTTGAGATGGCTAGAATAATATGGCCGGTAGAATAAAAGGAGCTCTACTAATCTCGCATGATCGAGTCACACCATTATGTTACCGTCACTAGGGGTGCAAATGAGCCGAGCCCAAGTTCGACTAGGCTCGAGCTCGGCTCGTTTAACTTACACAGAGCTCGAGCTCGGCTCGTTTATCATTTATCAATTATCTTTTTATATAACTATAATTATTTATATATTTTTTTCTATTATAATTTTATGTATAAAATAATATATATTATTATTTATTTATTTTTTCATAGCATTATATATGTTAATAATAGCTATTAAATATCTATTCTAAAAAGTTATATAAATGAAAGACTCGTTTAGGCACGCAAGCCGGCTCGAGCTTGATAAGTGAAGCTCAAGCTTGCTTATCTAGCTCTGGCTCGATTAAGCTCGGCTCGATCGAGTTTTTTAACAAGCCAAATCTCAAGTAGCTCATGAGCAGCTCAGCTCGTTTGCACCGTAGCCGTCACTAAGTGTAACTTGAAATCTCAACGAGGTGATATATAATTCATAAACCATACTCATCATCACTTGCATAAATAGTTGATCTAAACATTACAAATCTGAAGAAACACTAAGCGACCCTGGGCAGATTACGGATAATCTGGGGGTTAAATAGATGTTTCCCACGAGGGTTAGGTCCGGCAAAGATGGTTATTCTTCTGATGACCTGCAAAACAGACACCGTGAGCTCGTCACTGAGAAGGGGGGTACCTCCTTGTGACCACCCTCCGGCGTGAGAATCAGACTAGATTGCTCTGAATATAAGTGTATATTAAGAGAAATAGCTAGAGAAGATAAGATCAGATGATATGTGATAATACCAGATAATATATGATACCGTTCCAAGGTGTTGGAGTATTTATAGCCGAAGGTAGGTTTCCAAGCAGGTACAGCCAGCTGTATAGTATTCCTTTTCCACCAACTACAGGCTACGCACATGCCACGATGGGAGTTGGTGAGTAGGCAGCGGCTGATGGTGACATGGCCGGCTGTGTACTATTCTTTTTTCACCAACCATGGGCTGTGTACGTGCCACGATGGGAGTTGGTGGGTAGGCAGCGGCTGATAGTGACATTTTGTACTAGAGCGTCCTCCTCCTCGTACTGTTGTCGGTGAGCTGTCACCCTGTGATTGGTTCATGGGCTGCTTTGGTCAGATCTTGTCTATTTTATCCATACCTTGGCAGGTATAGTACAAAAGATCTTCCAGAAGCGTACGGACTGGCTCATTTGGGCGGGAGTATTCCCGCCTTGCTCATTCCTTCTTCAGGTGACACTGAATTATTGAGAGTTAGTGCATTGTGCGTGTAGCCTTGCTATTAGTGCGGGTAGCCTTCCCTGATGACTTGTATCCGCAACTGCGGGTACAGGCGGGGTACTTCACCATTGGGAGGCTTTTCCTGCGGGAACAGCTGGCATACTGCGCGTAAGGTCTTCATCTCTGAGCATGGTTGGTCCTGCGGAACCAGTTGGTCATTGCGCAGACGTCCCTCTTCAAGGTGAGTCTTGCGGGTCCAACTGGGCTCTGCTGGGACCTACCTCTTCAAGTCCCCCATAGTCCAATGTTCTTCTCATGAATTGTTAATAAGTGAGGTGAACTTTTGGACTTAAGCAAGGGGTTTTGGAAAGGCTTTTTAGTTTTAAGGTTTTCCGTGGGGATTATTCCCGCTGTTTTCCTATTGTCACTCGCAGAAATTCCCGACTTTTCTGCCTGATCTTTGGTTGTGATGCGGGTAGGTGTTTAACCTCTTCGCACATCGGGAGCATTAAGTTTCACTTGTATAGATTCTTCACGAGGTTTTGGTAGTTTCGGACATAGTGATCAGTTATGTTAAACCACCAACTCCGCCTTGATGTTTCAAACAAGCTAGTTCTCAACTTTCCCGCTATGCGGAGGTGTTATTTCCCTTTCCACAAGCATGGCACAAAAGATCCTTCTTGGTTTTAATTCCCTGCAAGTGCTAAGTATGTGAAGGGTTTCGCCTTGACACTGTACCCGCACTCGTCTTATAGTTTCTTGACTTCCAAGGTATTCTTGGCTTCAATTCCCTGCAGGTGCTAAGTATGTGAAGGGTTTCGCCTTGACACTGTACCCGCACTTGTCTTACGGTTTCTTGGTTACCAAGGTATTCTTGGCTTCAATTCCCTGCAGGTGCTAAGTATGTGAAGGGTTTCGCCTTGACACTGTACCCGCACTTGTCTTACGGTTTCTTGGTTACCAAGGTAAGGGGGTATATTCCTTCTTATTTTTGAATCTTTGTTTCACGCATATTTTAGTTTAACTTAGCAATTTCTTGAGTAGTTTGGATAAGTTAACCTTTCCACGTGGCAGATAATAGGTTAAAGTTTTGCTTCCTTTTTCGTGATTGTGCGGGTAAGACCGTCACTTTCACTTAGTAGGATGGCTAAACTTTACCTATATCTGACCTGCGTGAAGGTTTTCCTCATCTTTTCTTAGAAATTTTCTAAGTGTTTTGAATAAGTTAACCTTTTGACGCGTGGTTGTCAATAGGTTAATGTTCAGTTTCCTCTATCATGATTGTGCGGGTAGGACCGTCACTTTCATTTAGCGGGATGACTAAACTTCACCTATAACTGACCTGCGTGAAGGTTTTCCTCATCTTTTTAGAAATTTTCTAAGTGTTTTGAATAAGTTAACCTTTCGACGCGTGGTTGTCAATAGGTTAATGTTCAGTTTCCTCTATCATGATTGTGCGGTAGGACCGTCACTTTCATTTAGTGGGATGACTAAACTTCACCTATAACTGACATGCGTGAAGGTTTTCCTCATCTTTTCCTTAGAAATTTTCTAAGTGTTTTGAATAAGTTAACCTTTCGACGCGTGGTTGTCAATAGGTTAATGTTCAGTTTCCTCTATCATGATTGTGCGGGTAGGACCGTCACTTTCATTTAGTGGGATGACTAAACTTCACCTATGACTGACCTGCGTGAAGGTTTTCCTCATCTTTTCCTTAGAAATTTTCTAAGTGTTTTGAATAAGTTAACCTTTCGACGCGTGGTTGTCAATAGGTTAATGTTCAGTTTCCTCTATCATGATTGTGCGGGTAGGACCGTCACTTTCATTTAGTGGGATGACTAAACTTCACCTATGACTGACCTGCGTGAAGGTTTTCCTCATCTTTTCCTTAGAAATTTTTACCGTTTTTTGTGTTTATGCGGGTTTTGCCGCCTTCCATACGCAACGACTTACTTCCCCACTTATTTATGCGGTGAATACCGGCATATCAGTGTGGTCAGATCATAAGTATAAATGTAAGACTATCAGCGTCAATGTGATAAGGAGAATCATTTCCATTAGAAGTGGCTCTAGGCCTTTTCTTTAAGTTTGGAATTGATCTACATGTAACATTTGCGTAATTGAGCTCCCTTCCATGTTCTTGGGATGGGGGCGTCATCGAGCCTTTCGAGCCGATATGCGCCTGGTTCGGAATCTCGTTGTTTACGCAGTATGTAGTCTCCATCATTGAAGCTGCAGTTTCATTCGTGTTTTCCCCAACTGGGGTTCTACACGCATTAGCCTGCTTAGCGTCCATTACGCCACGAGGTGTGTGAGTTTCCCATCTCTGACAAATGTCTCGATAATGTCTTTCAAGGATATGCATTCCTCAGTGGTGTGACCTTTTGTCCCGTGGAAGTCACAGGACTTGCTCTGATCAGCATTGTGACGCTGTCGGATTATTGGAGCCTTTGGCCATGGGAGCCTCTCGGTGGCAAGTATTTCGGTGACGCTTTTGGTGAGTGGCGTCCATCTGGGATTCCGGTTCGACGACTGCATGTTGTCATTTCCGCCTAAGAGAGGGCGAGAGCTGGATGAGGTGTCAAAGTTTACCTTTGACTGCCAAATACAAAGCTTCATCTTTTTGTTTTGTCGGGCGGTATGAACGTTATTTTCTCTCGTCCTCTGGGTGTAGAGGTTTGTGCTCTGGGGAAGATCTCTACCCAGTTGCTTCTCCGTTTCCGCAAAGCGTTTAGCTGCTGTCATGATGACATCCCACGTGGATGGCATGCCATCTTTACCCGTTAAGGTGCGGATGAGCTCTGGGTCTTCCGCGCCTTAGATGAAAGCAGCGCGAACAAGATCTTCGCTGATAGTGCCCAGACTTAGCTTCTTTGAATTGAAGCGCGTGATGAAGTTTAGTAAAGACTCATCTTCCTCTCGGATGCAGTTGAGGATCGTCCATTGCTCTTCGGTATACTTTCTTTGTTGACTGAAGTGTTGGCTGAACTTCTGCTGGAAGTCTGCCCAATCGTAGATGTGGTGGACCGGTAGACGGTCAAACCACGCCCTGGCTGCCCCAACAAGCGTCATTTGGAACATGTAACACCACGTGGGTTCCGTCCAATTGCTGACGGTTGCCCCCGCTATGAATTTGTTCAAATGATCGTCTGGGTCAGATATACCATCATATGTGCCTATGTTGGACATTTGTTTGGCACTTTTCGGGGCAATTGCTTCCGCAATGTCCCTTGCAAATTTGGACGTTCCCGCATTTTGCAACAGTTGGTCTGAAGGTTTTAGAGAAGTCACGTGGGTTTCCACCCGCGTTTTTTGGTTTAAAGGTTTCTCCAAAATTTCTTCTGTGGAAATCTGCTTGTTTACGCTTCCCTTTCGCCTTATGGCGCGGGTTTGCGTCACTGTCAGATTCTTTCCAATCTTCATCATACTCGCACTCATTACTCATGTTGAGCTGTTGTCGAGTGTTTCCGAACTCGTCATTAGCCTGTTGGAGTGAACGTAAACATTCATCCAACTCAGCTTGAAATTCTTTCTGACGTGCTTCTGCCACGCTTTAACTTGATCAAGTGTTTGGCGGGGGAGCCTCGTTTGTTGTTTCTCCAACTGGGTATCAATGAATCCCAGGGGAAGATTGTTTACTGCACTTGCCCCGGCTTGGGTAACCGGGGTAGTGTTCGTAAAAATTGTGTACTCGCCGGTGTTCGCCCCAGTAGCTGGGGTTGTGGTTACCGGGGTTTCTTGGTCACTCGCTGGCCTTGGCACCGGAGTAACCTTAACCATCTTTCCAGAGGTTTTGAAAAAACTGAGAAAATTAGTTCTAGCTTTTATGTACGGATGACGCCAATGAAGAAACACTAAGCGTTTAAAAATATGCTTTAAATAGCAATATGATGGTTATGTTAAAAGAGAAGCTGTTATCACATCTCCCAAGATAAAACATGTTAAGTAGGATCCCACAACAGTTGTGAATAAGATAAAACAACCAAGAAGAAGAAAACAAATATGTAGCTAGCCTAGGATTGTGATCTTTTTTTGACATGTTGATTTGATATAATTAACGCATGCCAAAACCCAAAAAATTGTTTATGGTTTTCAGTGCCATATATGGTTTTGAGTGTTTAAATGCAGGCACTCGTCGCTCTCAACAACACCTACAAGACACAAATACTCTCTTTACTTCTGCCACCATCTTTCAATGCATTCCATGCATGTCAATTTCTACATTTATTATGCTCATATCGTTTTATGCATAAATGTTATCGAGGAGCTTGCCTCATCCATGTAACAAATTATATACTAAAACTAGCGTTGTAAAAATCGCTAGTCGTTAGTTGGGCGGTGAGGTGAGACTAACGATTAATCAGAATTAATCGGATCGGATTTAATGTATGATTTTCAGTTTTATATATACGCGCACACATTTTTATATGTAATTTTCTGTTTTATACATACACAAACGTATTTTGGCCGGAAATTGACTGGAATCTCACTGGAATCTTGCCGGAAACTTCTGATTTTTGTCGGAATCTTGCCGGAAACCACCGATTTGTGGCCGGATTTGACTGTTAACCGATTAATTAGCCGACTAGCCCAAACTAATCAGTGAAGTAGGGACTCGCGTTTAATTGGGGATTAATCGGTGCCTAGTCGGGATTTTTGCAACACTAATCCTAACCAATGTTTTAAAAACCAATTATTTATTCATACCGGATTTTGTTTAAATATGATACAACTTGTTGAATAATTTACCTTGTAATTCCATGTAAATACAACTTCAACTCAAAAAATAACCAAAAGTACATTAATAAACGTCACACATGAACAAAGATCGAGTCAAATAGAAAGTTTGTACTTTGAATACGAAATTAATCAACTACAAAATATGTAAAGAAGCCAACCTTGCATTTGCAGGATACGAAATTGGTTGATTAATGAATTGTCGTTTACCGTGTTTACTCGTTTCAACTTTATTCGCTAGTTAAAGTCAATTTTTAAAATATGGGCCACAAAAAAAATAAAAGAATATTTTGGGTCTAGAACCGGTTTTCCGGTTTAAAATGATATTAAAAAAACGACGGTATGATGTTCTAGCAAACCGCTTAAAAATACCAGATTCTGGATTTTAAAACACTGATCCTAATGTATGTATATTTTTAAACTTAATTCTCATTTACAAACACATGGTGTTTATATTTCGATGTTTTCACAATACACATGTGATGCTATGCTATGTATATGAAATCATTTAACTAATTTGTTTATATTTTTATTTTATGCCTAAACGTTTACCAAAAATTGTGTAGGTTATTTGTAAAAAAAAATATGATTACATATCTACCTATTTTAATAAAGTAAAATAAATGTGGACACTTGTTATGTTTTAGTTAATTCTTACAATTTTTTCCTCCAAAACTAATATACCTTAATATAATTATTAAAACAATAACTATTCACTTTCCTTTTACACTATATTTATATAATATCTATATATTTTTATAAATATAAATATTAACACATTATTTTACTATGTATTTCAAAATACTTGATGAATTTCCAAAATCAACAACAAATCATGTTTCTCAAATGAAAAATGTTTCGGGTTTTTGTGGAACTTAAATTTGATTTTATGGGTTAAAAGTTGGTAAATAGATTGTTTGGTACAAGTTAACTACATTTAGGTCAAATTTGTTACAGGTCAAAAATGAGAAATCTAAGTGTTTTTAAAAGTTTGAGAATACAAATAGATTCATCATCAAATTTGTTACGGGTTCAAAGTGTTGACTTGAAAATGTCAAAAGTATGAAAGTTAGAATTTTAAACATGATTCGGGTTTCAAATTTATTTTTAAGGGCATTTTTTGAAATAATAAAAAAGTTCGGGATTTGGCAAATTGACTATTTTTTCCTCAACTATTAAAATTTAAGAAAAGATTGCGAACACTTTCGACATGCCAACCCCATGCCTATCAATGCTTTTAACTTTTATCAAATTTGAAATATTTATGTCAACATTAATTTTTCCTTAAATGGTGATCAGAACGTTGTATAGGAAGCATGTCATGCAAAACTATGCTCAAATAAAACAAAATATTCACAAAATTGAATGGGTTAACATGTTATTTTTTATGTTGTCATTATGACAAAGTAGAGAAGCCCTCTGAAACTTATCAAAATCTTTTTCATGGTGTAGCTTAGAAAAACATAGTTCTTGAAGAACATCCACTGCTACAATTTAATGTCCTACTTTCCTTTGATTGGTGGTAAATTGATAAATATATCAATAAAGGTCCTCTTTTGTATTTAGGCTGAGTGGTTAGAACTACTATCGTATGAGAAGTCTTATTTCCGAAATTGGTTCATAACCAAAATTCTTTCAATTATACATATATGACACCGAGAATAAATTTTTCAATAGAAAGAAGCATTCTCGGGTACGTTTTTGCACGGACATTTTTTTATTAAGTTCATTTCAAAAAATTATTTTGTGATATAAATAAAATCAATTTATGTACACATTCTATAGATACAAGCATAAATGTAATGTTTTTTTTTTCATATACGTTATGTAGTTCTTTGTTTTACTTATAATTTTATAATTTTTGGATTTAGTTTAGGTATCGTGACAAACCCAAAGTGCATCGACTATCCACCGCAACGCCCGGGTTTTACCTATTTTTGTTTTAAATATGTTTGTTTGATGAAAATCATTTTTTTTGGGTTTTGTTCCAGTAACGAACCTAGGTAATCGATATCGGTCGACTTCGCGTCGATTCGCAGCCACAACGCCCATGTTATACCAACACCAAGGTTTAATATGTTATTTTCAATAAGCTATACAAGTGTCACTTATTTTTTTTGGGTTTACTGCCGGTACCATAACGAATCTAATGATACGAACTGAATTTGTGTCGCTTTAATCATTACATAAACTTGTGTTGATCCTTGAAATCTAACATGACACATGACATATTATGTGAAAATTCTGAAATCAAATCAGCCCAAAATGTTGTGCCAGTTGTGCCCAAAGGCCCAAATTAAACATCTTTTGAATGTGGTTCCATCATTTTGGGATTATACTTTTAGCTCAGGTAAAAATATTTTCGGTGAATTTTTCGTATGAAGGGAGTTCAGGTTTAGGTTCAGGTAAGTGTCTTTTTAATAAAAAAAAAATAGAAACATGAACCAAAAAAAATTGTTTGTTAAAATTAACTAACGAAAGTGTGCATTTATCTCATTCGTTCATTTGCATCCGTTTATGTCTGTTAAATAATCATTAAAATTTACTCATTGCGCGCATTATTTTAAAATTCGTTTAATACTATTTTTTCATATTTTACAACCCCTTTAGACCATTATATGTCCAGATTAAAAAGGTTGACTTGAAGATTTGGAGTTATAGACATATAGCTCAGCCTAGAGGTGCACAAAATACCCGGTTTCTACCCGTACCCGACCCATGGATACGACCCGGTAAAGGATTTCCCCTGAACCGGAACGGACCTGGATCCGCCTAAACCGGCAATACCCGGTCAAAACCCAACCCGACCAGAACCCCCCCCCCCCTTAGAAAACCTGTTCAAATACCCGACTATACCTAGAGCCGGTTCCTACTAGACCCGGTTTGACTTTTGTTGGCCATACTCGGAAGTCGGAACCTGGTTCCAGGAACACGAAAATACACGGTCTGTGCACCTCTAGCTCAGCCCATTTGTTCAAGCCCACTTCAATGTTTAAACAGTCAAACATGAGCCTAGAGTAATTGGTAAATCGCTGGCTCTTTTTATTACGTAGAACTAGAACGTTGGATTTTTTTATTTTACTTTATTTTATTTTTTTAACTAGCTTTTATCCTCGTGGGGTTGTTTTACATTATTCGTTTCTAATATTTATATATTTTTCTGGATTTTAATCGTATTTATTGTAAGAACGTTAATTATATACTTAGGATCAGGGCCGTCTCCGAAACTGCGTATGTTTTTATAGACCCTGTGCGAGTACAAAAAAAGGGCCCTAAAGAACAATAATTGTAACAACATATTAATATTAAACAAAACAATACTATTCTAGCAAGTTAATTTTTTTAATAGTTACACCAATCGTGAGGCTCCGACCTACCTTAAAATTTTTGAACTTAAGGCACTATTTATTTCATTTTAAATATTTAAATAATGATAATCGGTTACTTTTAAAATCATAGTTAATAAAATAATTCTACCAATTGTTTTCAGAAAAAACATATAGTCAAAAAGATTTATAGGATGTTTTTGTTTCTTTATAAAAGACATAATTAAAAGAACTAAATACGATTTCTTTATTTACGTAAATGAACCAATTATTTATTAGAAATAATTAGCATTTTTATATTTAGAAGACCATAAAAAAATAATTATCTTGCTTAGTTAACTTTTAAAACACATAATTTATGAAGTTGCTACTAACAATATATAATTTGTATAAAATCTTGTAACTGTTAAATAAAAAATATTTCATCATAGCAAAATCTTTACCTGGTAGAAAATATAGTTTACAATGAATAACCTAGACAATAAATTCCCAAAATAGCCCATTTTAGAGAGAGAAGTCTCATTTTAGCCATTTTTTCCTCAAAATCTTTTATAATTTGGACTTGCTAGACGCTTTGGAAAAGATAAAAATAAAGACGAGATTTCAAAAGAAAGTCAGGTAAAAGACGAGATTTGGGGAAATAATGTCGTGCAAGTCCAAATTACTTTGTAATCTTGAAGCAAAAGTCCATATTTTTCCAAATCTTGTTTATTCAAAAAACCGTCTTGAGAGACTGTTTTTTTATGTTTCCTACCTTTCCCGTCCATATTTTCAAATTCTTATAAAAATTTATTTTTTTTACAATTATACCCCTTAACCACCAACACCACCTTGAACCACCACCATCACGTTAGCCCCACACCATCACCACCACCAGCTCCACCCCATCACCTCAGCCCCACCCATCACTGCACCTAAACTCACCGGAACTCCTAACAGATTTTTCCGGCCTGGTGGGGTCGACGTGATGGTGGTGGTTCAAGGTGGTGGTGGTGGTTAAGGGGTATAATTGTAAAAACTATATTTTTCTAAGAATTTGAAAATATGGACGTGAAATGTAGGAAACATAAAAAAACAGTTTCTTAAGACGGTTTTTTGAATAAAAAAGATTTGGAAAAATATGGATTTTTGCTCCAAGATTACAAAATAATTTGGACTTGCACGGCATTATTTCCCCAAATCTCGTCTTTTACCTGACTTTCTTTCGAAATTTGGCCTGCTCCCTCTTTATTTTTCTTTTCCCAAAGCGTCTTGTAAATCCAAATTATAGAAGATTTTGAGGAAAAAATGGCTAAAATGGGAATTCTCTCTCTAAAAAGGACTATTTTGAGAATTTTCCCTAAATATATTTAACTTATTTCAAAAAATTATTTAGAAATAACAACATGGTTTGAGTAAGTACTAGATAAGGTTTTTAAAATGGTAAAAACATTCACATGGGTCCGAGTTTTTAAACCCCATGTATTTTACATTTGGGCCTAACCCAATTAAAGTTTTTATTTGGGGTTTTCTATTAGGCTTTTGGATCAATGGGCTGCAATGTAAAAAAACCATGGGCCCCAACCGGTTACGGGCCCTGTGCAGCTGCCTAGCTTGCACAGGCCCAGATCCGACCCTGCTTAGGATTTAATGATGTAAGAGTTTCACAAATAAATGAGATGTTATAACCCGGTTTAAAATTTATCTGGATTTTGTAAGACCCATGACCCACTTAGTTTTTTTTTCTAAAAAAATGTTATTTAATTATAAATAATATAGCCCTATTTTATAGATTTTCATATTAAATATTTGGTGAAATTAATTTTTAATTTAATGAGATGTTATAACCCGTTTAAGAGAAGTCTGCGTTTGGTGAGACCCAGACCCGTGAATTCGGATCAAATGCATGAGAAGCCTTAATTTAAAGCAATCCAATGGATTGAGAGAATGTATTAAGCAACCAGAAAACTTTTAAATGTTTCGTTATATATATATATATATATATATATATATATATATATATATATATATATATATATATATATACAAGATTATAATGTAAGCAATATGACAGTAGTATTGAATAGTAGTTCATTATTGATTGTACATTTAGGGTTATTCCCATTTTCCGTAGCCGCAAATCCGCAACACAGCAGAAAACTTATTGGTGATTCGAAGCCATGAAGGTGTTCCACACTTATTTAATTAAAGTTACTTTCAAAATGGCGGATGTAATGATGATCGATGGCTATGTTTGGTTATTCATATTTACTTTAATTGGTGTTCGTTTTTGTTTGTTTATATCACTAGGTTATTAACCCGTGTACGACATGGGTGGAAATATAGAAATCGACAACTAAACACATGTTATTTAAGATGACAAAAGTGTTAGTTATATGTTTATTGGGAGGATTCTTTAATATACTTGCAATTCAAACTTGTATGTAAACAAAGTACTTAAAAATATAAAGTTACAGGAAAAAAAAAAGTCATAGTACATTGTTTGGAAACATAATCTAAAACTTAAAAATTGCAAATTCGTAAACTATTAAATATTTTCAGTAAAATCATATTTATTGTTTTATTTGTAACTTTACCTTGCTTATCTAAAATAAACATTTTAATATCACATCTACTATTCATTCTTGATAAAGCTATATATATAGTAGAACATGAGTAAAAACTGGATCTCTCAAATATATTCCAACTCTTGCTAGAGACTGCCTTTGAAATTTGTTAATGGTCATTGAAAGCCAAATTGAAACCAGATCTGTCTTCTCTTCAACTTAAATGGAAGTTTCTTATCTAAAGGCGCTAGACCACTACGAGTAATATAAATACGATAACCAATATTAGTACATGAAATTACTTTGACTTCGATAGCACGCCTACCCAAATGAATAACTTGAAGTCTAGTTCCGTTGCATATGTCATTCTTTTGATCAATATTCCTTAGTAACATTATTGGCACACATACTTTAAAAGCAAATCTATGGTTAGGTATTCTAGACAATTTTAAACAGTTTAGAAAATTTGATAACTATAAAGCTGGATCGAAATCATCACTAACACTATCAGAACTTAGGTACTCGATTTCTTCACCATGAAATAACACCAAAAATCGGTCATTAGTGCCTCTAGAACTCAACCGACACACACTCAACCTCAAATATAGGTGGAGGGTATCCATCTCTCGTTGTCAACCCTCTAACTTGTTGGGTCAAATACAATTTACAAATCAATAAACAATAATAAAATAATTTTCTAAGATTTACAAGAAATGTATAGTGATACTGCTCATGGAAGCAATACATTCAAGATAACAAACCATATGAATCACAAACAATTACACTTATATCATTCATCTTTCCACCTGCACAAAACACTCATGTCATCATGGCACGTTGACTACAAATTATAAACTTCTTAAATTCAAAACTAAACATCGTTTAAATATCGTTAGTCACGCATGTTATTTCAAAATACCTTTTTTAAAATAAATATGATCATAAAGTATTGTGTTATTTCAAAATTTAATGATGTAAATAAATAATTACCCTGTTTCTAGCTTCAATTAGATATGGGGAATCAAAGTAGATGTCAACTGATTAGTTGTAAGCAAGATCAGCCAATACCTTTCATAGTCCAAAACGTTGTCAAACAACCTGTGTGAATCAATACTTGGAACCTGCATTTGTGGCATTGTGCATATATATGAGCAGCAAAAGAAGGCATAATTGGGCTATCATCGTCCATACCAAGATCGCCATTCAACTCAATAAAAAACGGACACAAATGAATCCCAACGCAAAAACCTTAGAATGAAAGAATGTACCTCACCTCCAAATCTTACAGATATACATTTTCGTCAGCCATTGCTCTGAGATATTGCCATGTAGCACACCAAAGGCGTATCTCATCATACTGAGCTTAATCTTCCAACCAATCACCTGATGCAAATTTAAATTCTGTTTATGCCCATAAAGCCTAAACTGCAACAAATTACCCTAAACCAAGGAGCAGCTCAACAAATTTAAATTCGTTTATGTTTATTCATTTATGTTCATTTACGTTTGTTTATGTTCATTTAAGTTTTAATAAATACATATGTAGTTATATTTATGAAAATATAAACGTAAAAAGGGCTCTTTTAAATTGTGATGTAGTAGACTTTTTCATTTGTTTTCGTTAATGCTAACTTTTGTTTGTTTCGTTTATGTTTAGTCAATTATTTCATTTGTGTTTGTTTATGCTTGTTTGGGTTTGTTTGTTTATGTTCATTTACGTTTGTGAATTATTCATTTAGGTCTTAAACGAATGGACAAATAAGTGAACATGAAAAAAGGAAATTGTTCGCTTGAATTAAAAAATGTGAAGTCAAGAATTGTTAACTTTGAATCTCATCACTTGCCATTTGACCTTCAAAACTCGAACATGCACTTCTGTCAATTTCAGGGAATCAAGAGTAGTTTCTATGTTGAATCTCCTCTCCAACTTAAATAAAAAAAACAGCTAATTATGAAAAATTACCAAAATTCCCCTTTAACCTCTCAAAAGTCAAATGAAGAATCGGAACCTTACAACTCATTTGAGAAAATTTCAAGCATTATTTTAACACCTCCAACGACCATATCCAAATTTGCATTGTGAAGTCGGCTTGTAACAAAAACAACTTCATTTCCTTCCTTCCCATGCATTTGCTGGTATACAGAGAGGAATTTAAATAATCATTATTTAAAGAACTAATATAATACTTTGTTAAGACTACAAATGAAAACCAAAAAACCTCACCACTGTCAAATACATTCACGATTTGTTTACCTTCCGTTCATTTCTGTATACGATACCGAATTCAGCCTTCTTTGATTTACAAAATGTGAAAATCAGTTGTTTCTCCTTCACCATGTCATAAGAGGATTTTAATCCAAATCTTAATGAGCTTATATGAATAAAAAGTAAAATATAGCCTAAATGGTTAACCCGTATATGAAGTCTTACCACAAGAAGTGATTGTTTCATTATGCTTTGTTTGTCATATGGCTTCTAACTTTGAAGAAAGTTGTATGTTGGAGGTCACAAATTGATAAATTCACTTAGATATGCAACAATACCTGGTAAATAATAATAATAATAATAATTATAATAATAATAATAATAATAATAATAATAACCTATTAATCATATAAATCTTTAATCATTGAATTATCTTTTGAATCAAGTAGTGGATTTGACCCCAAATTTATTAAAAACAACATTCTTTTAAACAAATTTAGCAATGAAAAAAATGAGTAGATGCAACTGAGCCAAAACTTAAATTTCATATGCATAAACCCACATAAACAAACTCGTCACCAATCAAACTAAAAGACTTCAACAAACTCAGCAAAAAACTCAAAGTAATTAAAATCAGTAACCATAACTGAGCCCTAATAAACTTCACATCAATGACACACACGTATAAACAAACTTATCAACAATCAAATTAAATGTTGTTAATTATGTTAGGTTTCAAAAATATGTTAATCAGACAAAATGAATTCAAAACACTTACCTTAAAGTTGAAATATTAACTGAGACATGACTAAATATATTAAAAATAAGTTCAGTATTCAATATAGCCGTAAATTAATCTTTCATTAAAAAAGATGTTGACCATTCTATTATAGCATAAGTACATTTATTTTTGGAAATGACATATTTCAAGCATTTTCTATTAAATTAATAAAGATAACCCGAATATTTGGCACTTCCTATTTGAGAATTTATGTTTCAAATTTTAAGGTACAAACACTCGTTTTTTAAAGTCAAAATCAAGCCATTACTATTTACCAAAAATCAAGCACTCTTTTTTTTTAAATCATATTTAAAATCAAATTAAAACCAATCATTCATTTTTAAAAGCAAATCATAAATAAAAACAATGAATATAATTTAAACTCAAATGTAACTCGGCTTGCCCGACATTTGTATTCATGCACATAATTCAGTTGCAAAACCATATAACAGGTTCCAATTCATGCTATGATATGAACAAAAAACTGACAACCGGAAACACAAATTCAAAAAAGAAAATTTTGTGAGATTCGTTGTTTGTAAACAAAGCTGAATTGTATAGATTAAAACCTAAATAGATTGATACAATAAATCGTGTAAAAACATAAACAGATTCATAAAGTATGAAGATGTAAAACAATAAATCGATTCAAATTGATAGTAACAATAAGCAAATAATGAGAGTAATAATAAATCGATTTATGGTATTAATCAATTATATAACTGTTCGATGATTAAAACCATAAATCGATTAGAAACTAAATCGTTTAAAACCCTAATTTAATTAAACATAAATCGATTAAGACATTGACTATCCAGCAATACCTTCACTAATCGCTAATTCGAACCAGAAAGCATACCTTCATTAATCGATTGGATTAAGAAGAAGCTTAATTGAAAGAGAAATGGAGGCTGCGATAAGGTGAAAGAATGTGATTTTGGTTAGTTGTTGTTTATCATGAATAGGATATAGGGTTAAAATAAAAGACAAACGGGTAAATCCGAAACATTAAAAACATTTTAATTTTGAATTATTTAAATTACAAGAAAACCTTAGAATGCATAATATATATGGAAACTATAGGAGTTGCCAATGAAAAGAAGACAAATGTACAAAAATCTTATTGATTTAATAGTATAGGTAGATTGACCTGTGTACTACACGGGTGGAAATATAAAAATCGTCAATTAAACGCATATAATTTCAAACGACAATATATTTTTTATTTGTTTGTTAGGACGGAAACATGATTTATAAATGCAAGTCATTCAAACAAAAACATAAAATTGAAAGATATAGACTTATAAAAAATTATATTATATAGTAGAATGCTTATAAAGAACTTTTAAATGGCATTCAATATACATTTCCGCTACTCACAAATCAAGTTTCAAGAAAAGTATGAAACTAATAGTTAGTGTTATAATGCAAAGTTTACTATAAAATATAAGAAACGGAAAATAGTAAGTTATAATGTGGTTGAATAATTTTGAAAAGAAAAAAGATCAAAAGAAATATACATGATGTATATAATCCAACCTCCTTGTTTAGTTCCTTAATTTTTGAAATAATAAACCAAGATTTTTAATTTTTGACTCTGTCCTCATCTTCTCTGATGTTGCTTGATTGTTGGCATATTAGAAAACATTTAACCATATACCAATAATTAAAAAATTAATATACTATGTAATAAAGTGTTGAATTTTACATAAAGTTTATCTATAAAATTACATCTAGATTGAAGAACATTAAATAATTATAATTGAAAGACATCTTTATTCTTTTAGAAAAATATGTATACAAAGTTGAACTTTTAGCAGATAATCATGATAGAAATATAAATGAAAACAAAGCAAACATAAAATAAAAGAAGTTTGCATTGGTGTATATTGTGTATGAGAGGAAAGAAGACGTGTAGCTTTCTTAGTTATTTATTTAACGTCTTGAACCTGGTAAAAGAAAAAGACAACAAATAATTTCTGTGAGTTAAATTAATGAAATTAGACACACATAAAAAGAAATATATAGCCTACTTGTTGGGATTAATTCGTTTGAAAATTTTCTGTTGATTGAAGGACATTTAAAAATTAAAGTTAAATAGATAGAAATCCATGTTGTCCTTTCTTTTTATTTATTCAAAATTACAGAGTAATATATGGTTAATAGACATAAATGCAAATTAGGTTTCAAAATGAATTCAAAATTACAAAGTAACATATGGTTAATAGACATAAATGCAAATTTTCATATTTTTTTAATATATATATATATATATATATATATATATATTTTTGCTTGTTTTTGTTTTTCATAATAATTTAGTGTTGTATTACTGTCATGTACATACAGTAAGTTTTGTATTTTATAATCAAATTTTCTTTGACCCACTTAAAGCTGTTGCATGTTGGATATGTATAAAAGCTTTGATTTGGGTATGAAAAGTCATGATAGATATGATATAAGAATGAGTTCGATACATATGTATGATTCTGACCGATATATAGACATAAACAATTAACATCAACAATATCATGGTTGGAAATGTGATAATATTTTAATGATTGGGATATTATCTTATCATGTGATATCCTAGAAAGGTAAATGAAACATACACAAAATACAAATTTGTAATGGGTGATAGATAACCATCTACAATCCTTGTGTTGTATCATGTGGAGATCAAATAATATTTTTATAATGATAGCATTTAGGGTTATTCTTAATAGCTATTTTTAGGTGCTATAATTTATAAATAATAATTAATGCTCGTGCATTGCCAATATCCATCATTAATTGCATATTATTTTCTTTGTTACATTACAATGAAAGAAAATAAAAATATAAGTTTATGAGATTATAAATTGTATTAGATAGGAATGGGGTTCCTTATGCATATCCTAGTGGTCAAACAAACCCTAGTTCCGAAGGATCCGATAGGAATGGGGTTCCTTATGCATCAGTTGGTAATGGGTGTTCCTTTGTTGATTCCTTGTTAAATCGGAACAAAGTAGATGAGATTAAGGTGGATGATTCGGTGGAACGGTTTTCTCATTGGAAGGGATGTGCTCTTACGGGGAGGGTGGTGAATCTTCACACGTTAACGTCTCTGAAAAAGTTGGTTCGGAAGCATGGTTGGAGATCATTAGAGATTAAGTATCTGGGAGGGCTTTCAGTGGTGTTGGTATTCTACGTTAGTGGGGATAGGGATGCCTTTCTGAATAACAAAGACAAATGGTCAGATTGGTTTGAGTTTTTAGAACCTTGGTCTGATAGAAATGGAGTGGAGGAGGGTCGGATCGCCTGGCTCCAAGTTCATGGGGTTCCGGCTCAGTTGGTGTTAGACGAGGTTTTCGATTTGATTGGAAGCAGATTTGGCAAGGTGGTTCAACCGGCTTCCTTATCAGGTGAAGAGAACAACTTATCGTATACTCTCATCGGTGTGTTGAGTAAACGGTGCAAACGGATTGTGGACCGGGTGGACATTAATTGGAGGGGAAAAATTTTTAAAGTGTGGGTGGATGAAGATGTAGGGGAATGGATACCGGAATGTGTAGTAGAGTTTGAAGAGGATGATGGTCCCGTTTTACCGGAGGAGGATAAGTGTGATGATAATATCGTGCAGGATGAGCCCCATAATGTGCATCGTGAAGAGGGCGAAGGTTCTCAAGCTAACGAGTTTTTTGTCAGGGAACATGCTGTTAATGGGTTGGATGGTTGTGTGAACGATAATTCTAACGTGATGGTCGGTGAATTTTCGAACTCCTATGATCTTTCTAATGAGGAGGCGGTTGAGAATGGTAACGTTGATAGCACTAACGTTTCTGTGTTGAAAGGCAAGGGACATAAGAAGTTCAGACGGAAGTCTTTATTTTCTAATCGAAGTGGGGGTAGTGGTTCTAGGGAGCGTCCTAAGAAGAGACCAAGGGAGGATAAAGATATGTTTGATCTTGATAGGTTTATCGGTATTATGCACGTGCCTTCGGATGTTACTAGGGGTATCGAGACAGGTGTTGAAGGAGAGTTCTTAACACCGGATCTTAACAAAGGGATGTCTACTAATACGGAGGTGGTTCAAGACATCGAGGGAGAGTCTGAGGAGGCCTTGATGATTGGTAGAGGTATAGATCCGGTGCAACATCAAGGTCCGATTGAGGTGGAGTTGGAGAAGACCATTGAGCTGAGTAAGGCGTTAGGCGTTGAGAATTTGCAAGATTTTGTTTCTAATGTTAGAGAGGTTCTTGTTTCCGAAGGCTATCAAGATGATGTTCAATGAATGTTTTTTCTCTGAACATCCGTGGGTTAGGGAGTTCTAGCAAAGCCGATTGGATTCGAGGTCTTCGAGTCCATCACGAGATTAGTTTTATTGTCTTACAAGAGTCGCAATTTGTTTCCTTGGATTCTGTGGATGTGGGCCGGTTTTGGGGTTATGGTGAGTATTCTTTTGATTGGGTTCCTTCATCTGGAAGGTCGGGTGGGTTATTATCGATCTGGGATTCTCAAGTCTTTCGTATGGAAAGGGTGGTCAAGAATAATAATTGGCTTCTTGTTTCGGGCACTGTGAAAGGAAAGAGTAGCTCATATCATATTCTCAATGTTTATTCTCCTCAAAATCTAGTTACTAAAAGAGCTCTTTGGGGGGAAATTCGTGATTTGATCGAGGAGGGTAATGGGAGGTGGATTGTGGCAGGAGATTTTAACTCGGTTCGGTGTGCTGAGGATTGGCGGAATTCTTTGTTTAATGTGGGTGAGGCCAATGAGTTTAACGACTTCATTGATGATTCGAATCTTCACGAGTATTCCTTGAAAGGGAGGCGTTTTACTTTTGTCGCAGGAAATAAATTAAGCCGTATTGACAGAATCTTCGTTAATTGGGATTTTTTTATGGAATGGCCGTGTGCGGAGTATATTGCTCTCGAGAGTAATAAGCCGGATCATAGTCCGTTGGTTTTGAAAATTGGTTCTTCCAAGAACTATGGTCCCAAACCGTTTAGGTTTTTCAATTCATGGCTTGGTAGAGAGGATTTTGGGACGTTGGTTAAGAAGACGCTTGTTGATGGCTCGTTTCATGGTTCTCCGGATGCGAGATTGCTGTATAAATTTAAAGCTTTGCGTGCTGCTATTACTAGATGGGCGATCGATTGTAAAGCCAAAGAAAAGGAGGAAAGGGTTTTATTGGAGCAAGAGTTGCGGGACTTGGACCAAACCTTGGAGGTCCGGGATTTGTTGGAAGAAGAGACATGGTCTTTAAGCGAAATTAAAAGACGGCTAGGCGAGTTGGATAATCATTATTACCGGGATTTGAAGCAAAAGGCTCGTTGTAATTGGGCGATTCATGGAGACGAAAATTCTCGATTTTTTCACGGTTTTATTAATAAACGTAAAGTTTCAAATTATTTTCCGGGTTTGGAAGTGAATGGGGCGTGGGAAACAAACCCGGTTCTCATTAAAAAGGAAGTTTTGCGATTCTTTGCTGGTAAGTTTAAAGAATCTATTACACTCCGGCCTCGGTTGATTGGATATGGGTTTTCGGTCTTGTCTTCGGTGGAGGCGGATTTTTTGATCAGTGATTTTTCCGTGCATGAGATCAAGAAGGCGGTTTTTGATTGCGGTGGTGACAAAGCTCCTGGGCCGGATGGTTTTAATTTTAGGTTCATTCGGTTTTTTTGGGAGTTGTTCGAGAAGGATTTTGTGGATATTCTTGATCATTTTCATAAGGTTAAAAGTTTTTGCTCGGGGGTTGGTTCGTCTTTTATCACCTTAATTCCTAAGGTAAACAATCCGTCTTCTTTGGGGGATTTTAGACCGATAAGTCTCATTGGTTGTATCTTAAAGACTGTGTCGAAGGTGTTAGTGAATCGACTCAAAACGGTTATGAATAAGATTGTCTCAGAGCATCAGTCGGCTTTCTTATCCTGGAGATATATTCTTGATGGCCCTTTGGTGGCTAGTGAGGTTATTGCTTGGGCTAAAAAGAGGGAAAGAAGAATTTTTATGTTCAAGATTGACTTCGATAAAGCCTTTGATAATGTGAATTGGGAGTTCTTGTTGTCGGTTCTTTCTCAGATGGGTTTTCCTTCGGTCTGGTGCGATTGGATTAGTGGTATCTTGTTGGCGAGCAGATCGTCTGTTCTTGTTAATGGATCTCCTACTTTCGAATTTGGATGTCATAAAGGCATTCGTCAAGGTGACCCGCTATCGCCTTTTCTTTTTATTATTATGATGGAGGCTTTTTCAGGTATGTTGAAACAAGCCTGTGATATAGGTGCGTTTCATGGTATTACTCTTCCTAACGAAGGTCCTACTTTATCCCATCTTTTTTATGCGGATGATGCTATGATTATGGGAGAGTGGTCTTCTTTTAATTTTGATAACTTGAAACGTATTCTTCGCATATTTTACTTGTGTTCGGGGCTAAAGATTAATCTCCATAAATCAGTGTTATTTGGAGTAGGTGTAGAAGATGGTGAGATCGATATCCAAGCCGGTTTCATGGGTTGTAAGCCGGGTAGAATCCCGTTTACTTATCTTGGGATTATGGTTGGAGCTAACATGAATAGGGTGGTTAATTGGGAACCAGTTGTGTCCAAGTTCAAGAAGAGGCTTTCTAAATGGAAAGTTAATTCGTTATCTATTGCTGGTCGGTTAACCCTTATTAAATCGGTGCTGGATAGTCTTCCCACTTATTATTTTTCGCTTTTTAAGGCACCCAAGAAGGTTACCAATGATTTAGAAGCTTTGATGAGAAGGTTCTTATGGGGAGGTTCGGATGAAGTGAGGAAGATGTCTTGGGTGGCTTGGGAGGTAGTCACCAAACCTATAAAAGAAGGGGGTTTAGGTATCGCTCGTTTAGAGGTTAATAATCAAGCGCTGATTACTAAATGGCTTGGGAGATTTCTAAATGATCAGCACGCGATGTGGAGAAGAGTAGTGTTGTCTATTCACGGGACCTCGCGCTGTTGGGGGCTTGCTCCGGTTAATAATGGGGTTCCCGGGGTTTGGAAGAATTGTGTTATGTTCTGGAACAAATTTAAGGTTGATGGTGTGGGTTTTAATAGAGTGATCCGGGCCACAGTCGAGAATGGTCGCCAAGTTAGGTTTTGGACGGATTTGTGGTTGGGTTCGGCGCCGGTTATGGACAAGTATCCGTCCTTATATGCGGTAGAAAAACATAAAAATGTCTTGTTAGCTGATCGGTTGGTGGTCACTGGATCTTCTCGTCGCATTGTGTGGGATTGGCTTAGAGCTCCTTGCTCCCATCAGGAGGTGAGCGAGAAGCAGGAGTTGGAAGATCTCCTTCAAGGGGTGGTGATGGTTGACCGTGAAGATTCATGGTCTTGGGCGGTTGGTAGCTGCAAAGAGTTTGAGGTTTCGGCGATTAAAAGATGGATGGTGCGGTCCGTTGTGGACGCTGGGAGTTCCAGTTTCCAATGGAGCGATTGGGTCCCGAAAAAATGTAATATTTTTATGTGGAGGGCCGTTCTGGATAGCCTTCCAACCAAGCAGGCTTTAGCTAGACGTCATTTGTATTGTGATGATCGTAGTTGCGCTTTATGTGAGAGTAATGAGGAATCGCTCGAGCACTTGTTAACCGGGTGTTCCATTTCTATGGCCGTTTGAAATGCGATTGGTTCATGGTGCAACATCCCTAGACTATTTGTTTTTCATGTCAATGATTTGGTGGAGGTGCATAAGGTTTGTGGTGCGACGGGGAATAAAAGGTTGATTATTCATGGAATTGTCATCATTACTTGTTGGAGGATTTGGCGGGCTAGGAATGAAAAGATTTTTTCGGGCAAGAGCACTAACGTGGCAGAAATGGTTGCGGATATAAAATCTTTGGGTTTTCTTTGGTACAAAAATAGATCTAAGATAGGGGTGGTGGATTGGAAAAGTTGGTGTTTATTTGATGTAACGTGATTGTTGGTTTTGGTTTTTGGATTTCAGCGTCTTTCTCCGTCTTGGTGATAGTCGTTGGTTGTGTCTTTTTTTAATGAAAGTCAATTTTCAAAAAAAAAAAAAAATTGTATTAGATGATAGTCAACCTAGTATGTATAGAGATTATAGTGTAAATATTTTTTATTTTTGTATTGTGTTAGATGACTATACATGAACAATGCATAACCTTAATTTTGGGTATTCCATAATAATCAACATGGTATTAATCCAACAATTCTCGTTGTGAATCCCATCAATATTTCTGATTACATTCGGCTAACACGTACTTAGATCGGCTATTTTTTTCCTCCTGACACCTATTGGTTTATCTCAGGGTTTTGTTTCTCCTCCGTGCCAATCTAGTGTCCTAGTCTTCCAAACGACAGCATATTGTAACTTGCTCTAACGTTGAAGCTCATGAATATCAGAGCATCACAAATGTTGTTGCTGAAGCAGTCGGGTTCGTAATCTACTTCTTGAGCTACATTAACATTGCTTATATTTTGTGACAATGGTAGTGTTGTGGAAGTAGATTTTCACTTTGTAAGGAAACTTGTTGCCATTGGCAATGGTCGGATGTTACATGTTTAGGGAACCTTACGCTAGGACTATAAGGAGTGTGTTAGATAATAGTAAATCTAAATTGATCTTTTAGTACTTTGTATAGTATGGGGACATAGTGTGGTATAACTATATTATTTTAACCTGTTTTTGTCCGAAATTTGTATGAATAGTGTAAATTTACCCGACTTCAGCAAAATTTTGAGCCCCCCCCCCTCCTCGTTTATGAAAATTTCCATAAGTTTGAGTCCGGCGCATCTAGCGTTTTCGTCCACTCCTTGTCACTGCAACCAACGATCATTAGGGAACTCATCAAAATAATGAAAGAAAAGTAATCAAAGCCCAATACAAGCAACCAACCCTGCCGAACAACTAACAGAGCGTATACCTCCTAAAACCTCAACAAAGAACAATACCGAACGAGAGACACTCAAGCGAGAAATCACGCCACTTATTGAATTCATTTCGACATGTTTTTAATCGAAAAAACAATTGAACCTTAACATTTTTCAAACCATATCTTCCATCTCAAAATCCTTAACCCATCAATTAGTTTACTTAAATTTCATTTATGTATCTTGTCCCGTCTTTCGCTGACTTTTTATTATTTATAAAGCTCTTTTGTCTTAAAGAAATAATTTTGAACAGTTAAAGAAAATATAGCATCGCTTTTGGGACAATACTGTCCTTATTTTAGATGGCAGGAGGGCCATGTATTTGAGTGGTGTTTTTTTCACTTTTACCATCTAAATGATCCTATATATGACGTAAGATTTAATTATAAGTAACAATATCAAAGATTTAAATCTATATTCTTTTTGAGTGTAAAAACCCCATAAACTCACAAGATTTAATATAACCCCGGTAATTCGTGTGTTAACATGTTTAACAGGTAAGTAATGACGCGCTTAACAAAAGAATCAAACATGAATACGACTCATTTAACTTATTTATATGTCATGACTAAAAGATAATTTTAAGTTTCATATACCAATAAGGGAAAATCATGAATTCTAGCCTAATAATTTCAATTATTTAAGAAAATAAAAAAATCACATGCCACACTTTTTTGTTTAGCAGGTCTTATCGTTCTTAAACAGGTAACCCTCTTTACATACATACGTACATACACGAATTTCAAGAGAGAGAGAGATAAATTAACATTATTTCCATCATTTTCTATATTTAAAAAAATTAATACTAAAATAAATAATATATATTGTTGTACGTACTCTCCTTTCATATGTATTTCTCCTATTTCTATGTGTGTGTTTCACATTCAAACTTTTTAATTTGAGAAAATTTTTTGTTTTTATTGAGATGTGAACGTATGAACACATCTCCTACAAGAATATACATCTTAATTAGTAGCAAGTTCACCATCTTCACCAAGTCCAGTCGTTCTCTCTTATAACAAGTCTTCATCATCAGTCCTAACCCAACTGTCTTCATTTGTTCACATGTGAAGAGTTAACATATTGTCTTAATCATTTGTAAGATCCAAGTACAAGAATTTATATATTAATATGAACCCTTGAACTAGGACCAAATAATAATGCGCAATGTTTGTGGGGCTAGCCTACTTGAAAGAGACACGTGCTTCGGGTTCAATTTAGAAATATTGGTGTAAACATAGTAGAAATAATATTTGTCGTTCAAAAAACCAGATATCGATAGATATTATACTTTGTACAGGATACAAGCATATATACAAATTGGACATACATATACCTAACATATAATCCTCAGTTTTTGGTCCTAATAATAGTGATTGTGCCTCTTTGGTGTGTTTGGATCCTTGTAAGAGCTACCACAACCTTTCCAGAGAGACCCGGTTTATCTAACGAAACCAACGGTCGACAGGCAAAGTCTCCCACAGGATGCCGGAGTGGCCTTGTCGGCGGCATTAGGATTCTTTCATTGATGTCTTGTAGTGTCATATCCCCTTTAAATCCACCAGGCTTAACCAATGCAAATGGATACACCACTCTTGTTATCACCTTCTTTTTTCTCTCTTCGGTTTCACCTATTATCATTATTATTAATTTATTATCATATCAAAATGGTTACTACTTACTAGTAACTAATTATTAAACTTCTATGGTGGTTAGATTATTCAAATGTATTACAAAACAAATTTTAGAAAAATGTCATTGTCATATTCATTATATTAATTAAAATTACCAAATCCGTTTACTTTTTGTCTCAACAATTTTCAAATGTTGCCATCACCTTTTTTAAGTTGTTGAACCTTTTGACTATTTGTCACGTAATTAAATTATTAACGATTTAAGTAAGATTTGAGTATAACTTATTTGCTTATATCAATAATGAATTAATGGTCATGATATTGTTTTATTATTTATTAACACACACACTCACATTCACACACACATATATATATATATATTAATTTTTAAGGTAACAAATTAAAGAAATTCAATGACTTTTGTTCTTCAAAAAAACACATTGAGTGGTCAAATATTTGCTACTTTTTGAACGTACCTGTGACATGGTCTGGTGAGTGGGTGTTGATTGAACTCTTGCTTTGTGTGGATGAAGATGAATAATTTTCTCCACTTACTAAAATAATATATATATAAATATATAGGTTAAAGAAAATGAATAACGTAACTATTAACTTATTTTGTTAATTAATTATATATCATACCTGTAAATGCACCAAAATTCCCAAAATCATGATCAGTAGGACTGAAATCCCAGTCACTCTATAGAATTTAGCATCAAGACACAAGTTTTAGTTAACATATAATTAAGTTATGAAACTAAAAAAATGATTAAAAAGGTTACCGGAAATGAAGGAGATGACTTATGGTTCATCAGACGACGTCGTTTCGGTCTAAATTCATATAAAGCATCCTCTAAGTAGCCAGACGAGTGATCCGAATCGAATAATGACTCATCATAGAACGGTGGATTGTTGTTTATCTCCATACCTGTACCAGCCATGCATTTTTTAGAACGACGGCTATATTATAAAAAACCAAACAATGCACCAACCATACATTACTCTTTTTTAGAACAGCAGCTATATTATTATACTTACAGTGGGAGATGTCAGTGTTGAGACTCAAAAGATTATGAATATCGAAACACAAGGAAGAACCATGACTAATATTATTATTATTATGATCACTAAAGTATGCAATGGAGTGAAGATCACCCATTTTCTTGGGGTGAAGTGATCACCAATTTTGATGGTGGTGGGGTGATGATAATATGATGAATAATATGCAAATGCGTTGTGTAAATGTGAAGTGTGTATATATTTAGTGGTTGTGTTGCTATTGGAGTTGTACTTTGTGCTAGTTTAGTTGTGCGCCGGTAGCACGGTTTTCAAGAAACAAAAAGGCAAAGTAAAGAGTGAAATAGAGAGAATAAAGTGAGGAAGAAGTTGTCAGTGAACTGAGAGAGAGGAAAAAGTATAGGGGGTTTATTGGGATAATCAAAATGTTGGGGGACTACTTTTGATCTTTTAAGGAATGGTGTGGGAGACTAAATAATTGCAGTGGTTATGATATGATGTTTGTTGGAGTTGAATAAGGTAAATCCAATATGCAAAGTGTAAAAAAGCAATGTTGACAAAGAACATGCTTACTAGACAAAATATTCAAATTCTTTCTCTTTTTTCTTTCCAATTTTGTTTTTGGTAGAACTGTATAAGTACAGCTTGTATTCAATAATGTCTATTCAATAATGTAATCAGATAGAAAATGTTAAAACATAATTATTAATTTATAATGATGTCCTACTGGTAGGAAGGTTTGGGGTTTCAGTAAGTATGATTATCACTTGTGTCACTTTGGATAGATATTGACATTGAATTATTTGAGCTAATCATTGCGAGGTTGTCAGATTAGATCCTGAGCCCACCTGGGTTTTTGCCCCATCGTGTGTTATGCCAAAGAGTTTTGCTCTTGTGGTGGTACAACGACTATCAAAGGGCAGTCGAAAAAATGGTTTCACAGGGAACACCCAAGTCAAACTCTGAAGCCAACGTGGGCCCGGTTAAGTCAACATAGCATGATCAGAGTGGGGCAACGGGGTTGTCCAAATTGGAGAGTGCGATGGACCAAGCACAAAAAGAAAGTCGTCGTTCTAAAAAAGTTATAATAATGTCAAATAAAATCTAATATGGTCCAACTTTGTATGTTGATACATTCACCTAAGCATCCTTATCTCTACTGCTTTCATCTTTCACGTTTGTGTCTTTTTGGTGACCCATCCAATCGGTTTCTTATAATTTATTTAGTCGAACTACAATCCTACATAATTCTTCTTTTAGTCTTATATGTTGGGAATCTTTTGTCGCACGATACTTTGGTAGCTTCTCTCCACTTGCACCAACTCGCATGAAGAGTAGGTTACATCACTATCTATGTCCCTGTCACTCGAGACAAACCATCGAAATTACTTGAATTTGATTGTCTGCAAGATAACTTTGCCTTCAGTAGTGTATTGATTTGGGTGTCCTCCTCCCGCTTCCTCAATTAAAGTTACAATAAATGTACTATATTTTAGAGTGATTTATCTTTAAAATTTTGTGTTCTAAGGTTGCTCGTCACTCCTCCAATCTCTCGTTAGTTCTCTAAAGTAATTATGCAAGAATTTAGGAGTGCGCAAAAAAGAGTTAGATCATAATCTAAAACCGAACCAGAATTCTTCAAAATTCTAAACTAAAATATTTGAAAATTCTTAAATCCAAATATCATTAGAAAAGTATTGAATAATGAATATTATAAAGTTTATGCTTGACTTGTAAATTGTGAACCTTTAATTCTAGATATCCAATATTTTTTAAAAAGTTTAAGCAATAAACATTATTAAGTTTATCTATTTTTTAATTTTTCTATTAATTTTGAGTATCTGTATCCGAATCCCAAAATTCACATTCATATTTTAATATTGAAATCCATTATCTGAAAATTGGAAACATAACAAATTTAAATACCCCAAATGAACTTAAATCTTTGAATTGTGATACTTAATACATATACATAAATACTTGGAAACGAAGTTAAACTAAAGTCAAATCAAACAATTTAGTCTATATAGTGATTACATATGCTGGTAAAAAAAATGGCAATTATCGATTCTAGTTTAGCCACGTTGTATACCATAGATGATTAAAGGAAGATAGTGTTAATTACGTGGACGGTATTCATTGTAGGAGAATGTGATGCTTCATCATAGTCATCAAAAACATCCTTGAATGTCATAACTCGTAACATATTCTTCCATTTGTAACAATGCGATCAATACTACTTTTTTTTAAGATTTTCTCCTAACGGATCCCACGCAGTCTTGTAAAAATTCTGACTATGTGTCGTTTAATCCTTGATTATCGCTAGTCCTCATTTCACTAATTAATTTTGGGTTTCGGCCAATTAACCAGTCAATGGTCAAATCCAACCAAAATTGGTGGTTTCTGACCGAGATTCTGACCAAAATCAGCGGTTTCCAACGAGAATCCGATAAAAATCAGCGGTTTCTAGCGCGATTTCATAAAAACCAGCGGCTTCCAGCACATTTCCAGCCAAAATGTGTTTATGTATGTATAAAACTGAAAATTACATATAAAAATGTGTGTTTGTATGTATAAAGTTGAAAATTATGCATTAAAGTCCGATCTGATTAATCCCGATTAATCGCTAGTCACCACCCTACCGCTCGACTAGCCAATTTTACAACACTGGTCCCAGGTTCGAAATTTCAAATCACGGCTTATTTACGCGCTCAGAAATATGGACAACATCATTGTAAGGGGTGTTGCATATTGCTGATGGTCAAACATTTTTATCTTATATTAAGATAAGAATGTTTTCACTATCTTTTAACCTTATTAACTTGGTGGACGAACCTAGCATGATGCAACTAGGTAGCACAACATTGCTTGGTTGTAGGGGCGTTCAAGAAATCCGAAAAAAACCCGAAATGCGAACCAAAACCGAAACCCGAATAATCAGATTTGAATTCTTATTCGGATATTTGGATCCGATTGATCTAAATATCTGAATAACTAATTCGGATTCGGATATGTATTTCAAAAAATTCCGGATTATTCGGATATATAATATGTTATTAGTGTATATAGTCAAGTCCATTAACATTTACAATAGCCTTATAGCCATAACTTCATTATTCGTTCAATCAATCTAATACTTCATAGGCAAAAATGTCGTAACACTCCGTCGTTATACTCTCTAACGCTACTTAACTTCCTTGTTCTTGTAGTATTTTATTTTTATTTTCCAATTTTATATGTTTATTTAATAAAACTTAAGTTTGTATATTTGGTATGCGGGTTATTTAGATTATTTCAAATTATCCGAATCCGATCTGAATCCATCCGAATTCAATTCAGATTGGATAGGAAATGCCCCAAATTCGGATTGGATTTCGGATAGGGTTTTAAAATTTTCAAATCTGAACAATACGAATTGAATAAACTAAATAACCCGTTATCCGATCTGATGAACACCCATACTTGGTTGTACTACATGTTGGATTTTTTTTTTCAAAAATTGAAATATATATCTTAACGGAGAAGACCAAACTAAGCACTAACAATGTGTGTACTATGCTACTTTGACAAAGTATAAACCACTAATAAAGTGACTATTTGCTGTTTTTATTCCAAAACCTTCTTATATCAAGAAAACATGCAGCATAACTAAGCATTGTATGATGTCAATGTGGTGTTATTGTTATTAGCATTTACATTAAGTTATTGAGGCTCGAACAACGTTTAGTTGCTATAAAGTAACAAGATAGAGCATGTAAACACCAACAATGTGCAGCTATGGGAATATATGTCTTAGGGAAAGAAGGTAACATAAAGGTATTCAATTGGTTAATATGCGGTGCGGTGTGACGAATCTCCATGGTGGCACGACAAAGGTCAAATAGACGTCAGAATGAGTGGCCAACACATAAACCATCCACTGGTCATGCTCTCACTATATGGTAAGTTAAGAACGTTGCATGCGAACATCGTGTAGTTGGTATGTCACTCATTAGTGTCTAGCTCAAGCACGAAATATACATACATCATGTAGCTTGTATGTCAGCGCAAGTCACCCACCATAGACTGACGATACAACTCTCCTATAAATACTTTGCCAAAAGAACACCATGATGCCGAAGATTAAACTGAAAAAGGTTTTATACATGAGTAATAGTAATATGCGACTTGGAAGTCAATCTCGTATAATATATAACCATTTTTTTTGGAAATGGTCACATAACTATAGAATATAACAGAAACAGATGGTAATTTTCATGATTTTATCTTAACTAAAAACATAATATTATGCTAACATTTTTGTTTTCACATATTATAAATCCATGTTCAAACAAATAACCATACCCAGTAAAACTCCATCTATAGCAATACTATTGGTAAGATCCAGAGAGGGTTGCTTCCTATGAGTTGAAATTTATTAGAGCATTCTTAGCGGTATCTCTATCTTCATCTATATAATTACACTAAAAAACACTATATTTTCTTTTTTCTTTTTAATTAAACAATATTTTTTATAATTTTATCGTTACATTTCTCTCTTATTCACTTACAACCACTTTCAAAAACACATTAAAGAATTATAGATGGTGAAAAGTGTTTCTTTAAACTACTCATGAATAAAAGTTTATCTATCTTCTTCATACACAATCACTTATAATTATTCCATATATTATAGAGATCCTACTCACGATAGTATGAAAGACCTGATAGGAATGCAGTTAAGCTATGAGTTGTGAGAAATAAAAGAGTGATATTAGTTTGACTAATGATTTAATACATTTGACTAGGCCACTTTACATTATGATTGTTGAAGACTTGATGGTGAATGATTAGAAGGGGGTGTACTCTACTGGAACATTTTGTTCACTTTGTTGTGTGAATTGGTCGTGTGGGCCAGAGTCTGGCTGTTCAAAACGGTTTGGGACTAGGAACCGGAACCGGTTCCTAACCGGTTCCTATATTCAAAACCCCCTTTGAAACCGGTTCTAGGCTCGAACCGGTTAGGGAACCGAACCGGTTCTCCCACCCTCGGACCCCTAACCTATGGAACCGGTTCTTACCGGTTCCTAAACCGGTTCCTGCACTCCAACCGGTTACAGTGTAAAATTTTTTTTTTTTTTTCGTTTTTCGTTTGCGATTTGGATTCTAAACTACGATTCGTATTTGTATAGCATGAAAAATAAACAAAACAATTAACATAAAATTCATTTTATTTACTTTAAGAAGTTCAAAAAAAAAAAAGGTTACATGTTTTAAAATCTTCAAAAACAAACTAACAAAACATTAAACTTATAAATATAAAGTTGTGACATATTGTTTCTAGAAAAGCCTTCTTGTTCGTCGTAATTATTGAGCGGCGACTTCTTCCTCGGAATTACTTGTAGAAATGTCTTCTTGTTCGTCGTGCACTCGAACATCAAGTGGTGTTTCATCTTCGAAAGTGGTTAAGTGTTGAATACGATCGATTGAGTCCAAGTGATCCTTTAAGCAAATGCACATCTCCACCGACTCCGAATTTAGTCTTGTTCTTCTCACCGATATTACCCTGCCACTAAGAGAAAAAGCGGATTCCGAAGCTACCGTAGAAACTTGGACGGTTAGTAAATCACGGGCCATGGTGGCAAGAATCGGAAACTCGGTTTCCTTTACCTTCCACCAAGCCAAAACATCAAAAGTGCCATATTCCTCTTCGGATAAACCGGTAGAGTAATTATTTGCACTATACCTTCCTAGTTCGCTTGAAGGGGTGTTACCCCTTTGTTTTTTAGCCGTTACGTTGCGAACGGTGTTCATAAGGCTAATCATGGGATCTTGTACTCTAGTAGCACTTGAACTTGATGAAGACCCCCCGGCATAGGCATGTGTATGTTTGACCCATATTTATTTAAATAAAAGTCATACATAAATTTAAAATTCAAGTTAAAATAATTTTTTGCCTCTGTTGAAAAGTTTGGGTCAATTTCATGCATATCTAAGGCTGAAAAAATTTCGTCTATCACACATTCAACCCCCGTAACATTTAACATTGGGTTTAAAGCGGCGGCGCAAGTAAAAACCAGTGGCAATTCAAGAAACTATTTTTTTAATTTAAACTTCATTGGTAATATGATGTTTGAAAACATTGGACTTTTATTTTCAAATTCTTTAAGATTGTTAACCATTAAAAATAACTCCGAAAGAACCAATGGACTTGTCGGATAATACGTTCCCGATAGTTTCGTAGTTGATGTTTTAAAAACTTCAAGAAAAGTCGATAAGTCATTGATAATTTCCCATTTCTCATTTGAAAAGGGGATTGCCAAATCATTCTCGGCAAGACTAGAATGAAACATTTGTAAAGTTTCTCTTTGTTCCAAAGCACTTTGAAACATTATGCAAGTGGAATTCCATCGATGAGGTACATCCCAATTAGCTCCCAAAGCTTTTCTTCCCGTATCTTTACAAAATTTTCTATAATCCATTTGTCTTTTTTTACTTTTTCTTAAAAACTTCATGTATCATTAGTCTAAAATCGTTTATAACCGATGTAACCTCATCCGAAGCAAGTCCGTCTTGCACGATTAAATTAATGATATGTGCAACACACCTTGAGTGAAAAAATACACCATTGCAAATCGGCGTATATTTTAATTTTAATTTATCAACCGCCGATGTATTATTCGACGCGTTATCAAATGCCATTGAAAATATTTTATTTTCTAGTTTATAAGTTTTTATAACATAATCTAAAATTTCAAACAAATTATCTCCCGTATGTGGATACTCAAAGAGTTCGAAAGCAATGGTGCGTTTCATCATTTCCCACGATGACGGGTCTACCCAATGAGCGGTGACACAAAGATAAGATTCGGGTACACCATGTGGAGCCGACCAAACATCACTAGTTAAGTTTATTCCCGTATTTATATTTTCAAAATATGCAATTAGTACCTCTTTGGCCTTCTTCCACAATTTTAAACAATAACGTTTAAGAGTATGACGACTTACGTGAGTGTATTGTGGTTGAAGCGTATCTCGAATCATGGCGGTTAAGCGAGGGTTGTCGAAGTGGCTAAACGGCAAAGCTTCTTGAATCACAAACTTCGCCATACGATCTTGAACTCGATCAATTTGGTATGTAAATATTCCGCCTTCACTATCCATTTGCGTTTGTTGCGAATCGACGTTCTTTTTCAACGCCTTGCAATACGGTTTTTCGATGTGTTTCTTCAAATTTGAATTCGAAAGTGGGTTTAAATAAACCCCACAAAACTTGCACCGAGCCTTCAATGAATGGTCACTCAATTCAACCAAATCCCAATTGCACCAAATCTCTTGATTACGATTATGAGGTACAATACGAACGAAACTTGGTTCGGCGTTGGAACCTTGACCAACCGATGATTGTGAGGCAGCCATAACAACAAATATGAATATAGAAGAAGAGAAAACAAGATATTAGAGAACTCAAAAAGTTGTAATAGCGTTTTTTTGTATTTTTTTGCGTTCGGGTTTGCGTTTTGAGTGTTGTGATGAACCCATGACACCAAATACCTATTTATACTAGTAGTGGGGTGCTTGGGGGAGCCAAAAAAACGGCTATTTTTTACCCCAACGGTCAAAAAACGGCCAAAAAAACGATTTCCAACGGCTATACTCGATCCAACGGCTAGAACCGGTTCTGGATGGAACCGGTTCCTAACCGGTTCCGGTTCGGTTCCGGTTCCTACCCGCCCCCACTCAGAAATGCAAGAACCGGTCACGGATCATCGGGTTGAATCAGATAGGGTCCGGTTCCTACAAAAATCGGGTAGGAACCGGTTCGGGTCCGGTTCGGTTCCACCGGTTCCGGTTCCGGAACCGGTTTTTTTGATCATCTCTAGGCCAGACTTTCTTTTATTGTGGTGGGGCCAAATCTTCAGGACATATATAGGGTGTGGGCCCAGGGCCCCCTCCCATATGCATGCTGGACTTGTTGAGAATTCTGGAAACAAAATCAAAGTTCATGGTCTTCGGTTGGTGCATGTGGGCCCACACCTTCCTAATTCAAATTAAACCCACTTTTAGTCCAGTGACTACTGACTACTGAGCACGGACTAGAGATATAAAAAAAAACTGTTTGGAACTGGTTCACTGTAAATTGATCGAAATCGGTTTGACAAAGAAACCGGTTTCAGCCAAACCGGTTCTATCGATGGTTTCCCTTTTGAACTACCAAATCGGTTTGGTTTGCGAAAAGTAGTTTTAAATCAGTTAACCGGTTTCTAAACCGAGTCAATTTGGACCAGTTCGAACTTTCATGCTCCTAAACCAGTTTCTAAACTGAACCGGTATGAGTCAACCCAGTTTTGACCATGGATTCGGGAGAACCAAACTTATTATTTATATTTTTGTAATAGTTTAAACTTATGTAATAAGCATATCACTAAATGTTAATAATTTGTATAATAGATGTATAAAATACATAACAAGTATATTATTACATATGGTTATGATAAAAATAGTTAATAATTTATTTTAGTTCATATATAAATTTATGACTATATATAATGAATAAACTAACATTGAACCGATGTGGCAGACTAGCAGTGTCAAGTTTGAACAAATTACTCACAAGCCAAACTTGAACTCTAATAAATAAAATGAGTTGAACTAGATCTCGGATGAGATCGACCTATACTCCACACGTTTACACCTCTAACAATGACTCCCTCTAAATCTTTAATGCGCAAATTTTACTTGCACAAGAATAATTAAAATATCAGTTCATTAAGGGATGCAGCATTGTGCACAAAATATTGCTACTTTCACATTTTAAGAAGCGGTCAACCCAAATCTTACTTTATGAGAGCATAATGTTTGAAAGGTGATTGTCTATTGCTAAATATTACAAATTTTTCAGTCCAGTTTGGGTTGGTTCGGGTCGGATGGTCGGTAGACTGGAGGATTGGTCTATGAAGGTGCGGTTGGAAATCGGTCGAAAGCTGATAAATAAAGATATAGAGATAATATAATGAGCATAAAGTTTAAGAACAACATAGAAAGTATTCAAAACTAGATCTTTGTGTACTCATACAAAATGGTATTAAAATACCATATTAAAAAAAAAAGAGTAATAATAACAATTATTATATAATTTTACTATACATAAAATTAAATCATACATACAAATAATCGATAACAAAATTAGAAAATAATTGTTACTCAATTGTCCTATTCGTTTGTCTCAAAATTATTGTTACCTTGTGGTCAATTAATAAATTAAACTCCTGTTTCTCAAATTTTGATTTCACGGTTTATGTTATCAAATAGATTTTTTTGTAAACAACTAATTTAGATCTCTGACGAGTTACTGGTTTATCCAATCATCTTCATTTTTCGAGTATCAAGACCACCCGATCAAATAGAATTACATAATATTTATTGTTCTCATCTACTCTTTCTTTCTTTCTTTCTTTTATTTTAATTTGTCAAAATTTATTTCCTCAGTTAATATATTTTATTGAGTTGGAAATCCAAGCCTCCAACAACAATCACCAACTCTTAATCTTTTAGTTTTGCTAACAAAAAAAGAAATAGAGTAAAGGCGGCAAAGGGGCTTATTAGAGACCAAATTGTCAATCTAAAAACGACGATACAAGAATTAAATACAATTGGAATAATTGTATTCATATTAAAGTTATTATTAATTTACTTTGGCTTGGAGTGCCCTCCTAGTTAGATGCGGTTTCGTAACTCGCAAGAGACATTTGCATTTAGATTAAAAACTAGTATTTAACTCGGCGCGTTACACCGGGCATGTTTGTAAAACTCGTGTGTTGGTAAAACCCAAGCATTGTAGGTCTCTGCTTTGAGGCGGTAAGTCGACACAAATTCGATTAGTTTTGGTTATGTGTGTTATGGCATTAGAACTAAAACGAAAACAATTTAAAAACTAAGGTGGACCAATGGGATGTCGTCGGTCACTAATGCTCGGGCTTTGGTAAAAAACAAAAATAAAATTGGTATCTTGTCAGTTTTCGTTACTGTACCGATGCTAAAAAAATGAGGTGATTGTACGCAAACTCGGTCGGTTTCACTTAACAACACAACTATCCGGTCCACGTTAAAGTTAATGTTGAAAGACAAACAATTCTATCATACACAAAAACATAAATAACACAATTTAAAAATTAAAAGAATGACTTGCTGCAGTTGGGATTCAAACTTGGGTTCCAAACCGACACAAAGACTTTCCCTTACCAACACAACCACCCAACCAACACCAACATTTGTGCTATCTTTCAACACCATTAATACATATACAAAAACAAAAAGAACCCACTTTTGTGGCACCAATGTTCTCATTTATACTAACTAGATTTAAACCCGCCGCACCGCGCAGCTTGACGCAAATTCAGTTTGTATCGGTTAAGTTCGTTACGACATCTGCACTAGATTGAAAAATTATATGTGAACGCCCAAAATAGTGTCAGCACACGTATAACTTATGATGAAAGCGGCACATTTATGGTCGGTATCTGATAGAAAAATAAACTAGTAAACGTATAACTTATGATACAAAAAATAATATAAGTAAAACGACGTTTATTCGGATGGCAAATTACAGGCGTTTTGACGAAAATTCGGTCGGTATCTATAGGTTCGTCACAACGTTAGAACTAAACCCAAAAAATAATTTCGAAAAATTGACATATTTAAAACAATAAAAAAAAAACAAAATAAACACGGGCATTGCAGCGGTGAGTCGACATACATTCGGTCGGTAACGATTAGGTTCGTTATCGTATCAGAAATAAACATAAAAAATAATTTCGTTATCGGCTAGGTTTGTTACGGTACCGAACCGAAACTAAATAAACATAACATGGGTGTTGCGATGACGAGGCATTGCGTTTTTAATTGGAGTCACTTAAACTCATTACTGGAATTAAATCTAAAACTCAGTTTCCTCAAATTATTATACTTCAAAAAAAACCTTTAAAGAATCTAGATTGCAAAAATAATGATGCATATAAAGAGACAAGGGGATTCAAACCCTGGCAGTTGAACCGCAAAGAAGTTAGTGAAACCCATTTCAACCAACAAACCATCACTACAAACTTGTTTAAATGCGGAAACTAAAATCATAAATATAAAACGATTGGTTTAGTTGTGGCACCACCATTGATCTTTATCTATATATATATAGTAATACTTAGTAGTAGGAATTGGAAATGCAATATATATTTAGAGACTAGAATCGAGTGAGTGACACTCCTTTATTGTATATGTAATGTAATGTTGTTTTTTAAAGTGTTAGCTTCTTGCTAGGAAGGTTCTTTATAAAATGCGTCTTTCCAAAAAAAAATTTATGTTATAACTTTAAAAAAAATAATTTATATAAAAGTTTGATGCATTTAACAAAATATAAAACTAGATACAAAATCAACGATTGTAGTTTTTTTCTACACTTTTACGCAAACTTGATTAAAAAATTGTCGGGCTCCCTTTGCTCGCTCAGAGCCTTGCCTTTCCTTCCTCCAATCGTAGCAATGGATATGTGTTGATCAAACACTCATATATCACATCACTTCATGTGTTTTTTGAACTTTCACGTCTTATTTGATCCCAATAAGATTTTACAAACTTAGTTAATTATGTTTATTAAACAATTAAAGGTTTTAAACTTTTTAAAACTATCTTTCTATGCAATTTGAAATAATAATGTCAAGTACTAAATACTTGAAAGAAATAATATTATTAGAAAATTACGCCAGCTTTAAAATTTTTAATTAGCATAAATACCACGTGGCATATATTATACTAAAGTATAGTTGTTGTATAGGAGTTAAATGGCATGCCAGGACTTGCATAACCTAAAGCTAGAATTATTCGAAAATCCATGTCAAATAATTAAATAATCAATAACATAGGCCATGCTATTTTTTTTAACGGCAACAGCAATGTATTATGAAAATTGTAATTTATCTTGTTTTTCCTTTTCCAGTTAACGGATTCTAAACAATCAACTCATTTCTTGCTTTCCATATTTATCGAAGTGTCACCAAAGACCCAAAGTGACTATTTGTATCGATTCGACTGCCAAAGTGAGAGGTTGTACAATGTACATGCATATTCGTTTAGATAACTCCACCTTGTGTGTAACCAATTTAACGCGTCACCAACCAAATACATTTATTTAGAGCGGTAACTAATTAACTCACGGGTGTAACTCATGAGCCATATGAATAATAGATTCCCAATTGAGGTCATAAGATTGTTGACCGAAAATTTTCCCATTGTGTCCCCTAACCAAATCAGCTTGTCATTTCCCATCCGAAATTTGATATTGTTAACCGCAACCTCGCATTGTACATGCATTGTACATGTTCCCTATTTTAAACCTTTGTCGCCAATAGCGTGTTCCATCTCATTTGTGCATGGCCCATGTTACATGGGTATTAATGCTAATATGCTATACTTGATGCTATAGGCACACCACCTCCGATCTAAGCACGAGCATGCATGTTACATTATATTTGTCGTATATGGTTATATTAGTTTGAGACCCGTCTATTATACGAGTATTTCTTGCAAATACAATATTTAATAAATAATCGATATACAAGAAACAACAAACCTATTAAACACTATTAATACACAGTCGTTGTACAATAATTTTTAAAACAGTTTTAAAGTAAAAGATTATTATTAATATCAAATATTTGTAAAAAAAAATAGAAAGTAAATATTAAATTAACAGATTTTGAATCATAAGTTTTAAGAACGGTAAATATTATTTTACTATTATAAATTTGTTAAAAATGATGAGGTTTAATGTAGGAATGGCAAGTGACAAAATTTGTACCTTTTTATTAGAAAAAATATATATAAATGTCCCATCAATGTGACAGTGTCACATCAGTCACTTTTAGTAAAGTTATACCGGATACTCAAGTCAATACACATGATATGACGAGCATGCTATATGACCCATGTTAATGATGTCCGTATAGCCTTCCCTTTTACTATTCAAAGTTTGTAATTATTTAAATTTAAGGGTGTTTTCGTTTCACATAATGATATTGGAATTGGAATTTGCATTGGATTTGGAATTGTAAATAATTGGATTTGGAATCTCAACATTCCGATAGGAATTGGAATTGGAAGAAGTATTTTGTTGATGTGTTCGTTTGACATATGAATTGTGTTCTATCACCACAAATGAATTGAAATCGTTTTTTTAACGAGGATAGTAACGGAAACATTTTAGTTTTTTATTTATATTTTATATTACGATTTTTTTAGAGGTTTTCTAGTTAAGATCAAAAACCCATCAAAAAAATATTTAAAAATAATAATAATAAAAATCATCACTCAAAATACAAATAAAAAACAAAAAAATAAAAAATTAAAATGTTTTATACATTGTCCTTGTTCAAAAAAAAAAGAAGAACTCGAGAAAAGATTTCAATGAATTTAATTGAATTCCTTCACATTTTGAAAGGATTTCGAATTCCTTTATTTGAAAAAATTGAATTCCAATTCGAATTTCAATGTTTTGAACTGAACACACCAAAATGGAATTAAGATTCCAATTCTAACAAAACAAACACGCCAATTCATGGAAATTTAATTCCAATTCTTTTGAATTCCTACGAATTCTATGAAACGAACACTTCCGAAATGACTCGAAAACTTATCACTCAAATCCAAAGTAGATGTCAAAACATAACCATCAAACTTTGTGTAAACCATATGCACTTTCCAAAGTCAAACAAAACAAAGAGCAATGTGCTAGTGCTAGAGTACAATATCAACAAATTATGTACCAACATTAACCTGATCAAGAAGCAGCCTTAGACTTATAAACCTTAGCACACACAACATAAACAAACATGTTCAAGCAACTAAGCCCAGCCAAAAGCCAAAAGAAGTAATCAAGATGACCCTCATTCAAATTATCAGGTATCCACCCGGGCTCCCCGCCCCGCGCGCTAAAATAACTAACCACCGTCAAAATAAACGAGCTCAAATAATTCCCCAACGCAGTCGTCAGCAACGACAGCGCGCTGCAGAAGCTACGCATCGCGTCAGGCGACTGATCATAAAAAAACTCAAGCTGCCCAATAAAGAAAAACACTTCCGCAGCGCCTAAAAAGAAATACTGAGGCGCTTGCCAGAACACGTTTATCGGCACTGCAACGTTTTGGTTAACCATATCAAGCGCCTTTGCAATTTCGAGCCGTTTTATTTCTACCAAAGCCGCAGCTGCCATGCAGAATATTGATAGAAACAAACCTATGCCCATTCGTTGCAGCTCAGAAAAACCGCGCCCATTGCCAGTGAACTTTCTAGCGAGTGGGACGATGAGTCTGTCGTAAACCGGGACCCAGAAGATGACACTGATGACGTCGAAAGCTGCAAGTGTGGCTGCGGGTAGTGTGAATGACCCGATTGTCGTGTCCATTGCCGTACCTTGTTCTACGAATAATGTTGACATTTGTGCATACACTGCAGAGAACACGATTCCCGTTGCCCAAATTGGGAACATTCGGATCAAGATTTTGAGTTCTTCGACTTGTGTTACGGTGCATAGTTTCCATGAGTCCGAGTAGCTTCCGGTTTCGTGTTCGGTAGATGTGACTACCGCAGCTTTATCGAGATACCTGCAAAGAAAAGTTAAAAATTAGTGGCGCGGAGTGGAAGCAAGAGAATAAAGAATACAGAGAAATAATTCTCAAATAAAAAGCTCGAAAAGAGACGAGCCTTATCGAACCTGAGCCGAGCTTGAGCATCAAATAAAGCTTGTTTAGTTACCTAGCCCGAGCTCGAACATGTATTTTTTTTATATTAACTCTTTTGGACTTCTATGTATTAATTTTACACTGCACAATAGAGCTCGAGCCGAGCTTAGGCTTGTTTAAGGTTTTTCCCAAAATATATAAAATAATAAAAAATGTATACAAATTAATTAATAAACAAGCTGAGCCCGAGCCGAACTTGAGTTTGACAGCCAGGCCACATGGTCCCGCTTGTCGAGACCATTCTGTTGACTAGTAGTTGGGCCCACAATTCACTTGTGGGCCTGTGGCCCATGTTATTCCTTTTTAAAGCTATGTTTTTTTTTAAAGTTCAGGTAAGAGTCTGCTAACTTTTAAATAATATCGAAAAACTTAATATAGAATCGATAATTGAATAACCCGAGTTGAGAAAATTACTTGAGCTCGTCGGTATGGAGGATTTTCCGACTACCACCAATCGCCGACACTTTATCGGTGGTTTCAAACAATAGCGAGCTATCACTCGGGACCAAAATATTTCTCTTATGAAATGATGCAACCAAAACTTGGCACATTCGGGTAATCGGGCTACCCCCGGGTTTCTGAAACCTATAAAGAGGCGTTCCTATAAAGAAACTAACGATCGCAACGCCCATAAAGAATGCAGGAATCGCGAACCCCAATCCCCATCCTTTGTTTTCTTGAATCCAAACAATAAAAGTACCCGACACCAACGCCCCAATATTTATTGAAAAATAAAACCAGTTGAAAAAAGACCCCTTTTTCACCCGCTCGTTTGCGTCCGTGTCATCAAACTGATCAGCACCAAACGATGAAACACACGGTTTGATTCCACCGGTTCCAAGGGCGATCAAGTAAAGCCCGGTAAACAAAAACGCATACTGTAAAGGCGTAGCTGCAGGACAAACTGTGTCTATGCATTCGACCGGTTTCAAAAATGGGACAGAAGCAGACAGTGTCAATGTGCACATTCCCTGTGAACAATAAGATTAATGATTATTTCAAAAAATAAAAAAACTGTTAAAAGTTTAAGGGTTACTGGTTTTATTAATCCCAACTATCATCTTTTGGTCGCTGCTGGTCTCAACTAACGAATTGGTTGCTGACAGTCCCATCTTTAACGTATTTATTCCCAACGGTCAGTGACTAACAGAATCTTAACGCCGTTAGTTGCAGGTCGCAAGAAAAAAGTTTTGACCAGAAAACTCACATTTTTTCGGAAAACTCAACCTGAACACCACCACCGTTGGTGGTGGTTGGTTGGTGTGAGTCAGTTGATGGTGGTGGCGGTGTTCAAGTTGAGTTTTCCGGCAAAAGTGTGACTTTTCTGGCTAAAACCGTTTTTCCAACGACCTGCAAGTAACGGCGTTAGGATTCTGTTAGTTGCGACCGTTGGGAACAAATACGTTAAAAGATGGGACCGTCAGCCGCCAATTCATTAGTTGGGACCGGCAGCGACCAAAAGATGATAGCTGGGATTAATAAAAACCAGTATACCAAAGTTTAAAGATATGATCATTAAATCATTACAATGAAATATATAACAGAGAAGACAGCAATAGTCCAATATCTTCCCCAATAAGCATCCGCCAACACGGCACCAATAAGAGGAGTGAGGTAACAAGTTCCTTGCCAGGTCGTAACAGTGGCTGCAGCCGCAGCGTTGCCTTGATGCAACTTGTTGGTGAGGTAACTAACAAGATTGGTAGCTATGCCACAATAAGCGAGACGCTCACAACACTCGTTACCTGTTTCAACTCAAAACTGTTACAAAACCGAAACTAGCAAAATAGCAAATATAGATGTTGTGAAACTAATAGTTGTGAAGAGTACTGAGAATAAAAGGGCAGGCTTTCCAAGTCCCGGTATTGCTTTTTAAAACAGGCTGTCCCTTAATGTCGACTGACCCGTCTCCTGTATACAGGCTGCTCTCATTCTACACACAACACAAAGATGTATGCCTAAACTTAGTAGTATATTAATATGTGTGACATTAATTAATATATGCAAATAGCGTGTCTATGTTTGTATGGGTCGAACAAACTAGGATCGGGCTAATGATCGGAGTATTAAAAGAACGTAAACGATCGCATTCTACGTGATGTATATAAAAGTTGTGTTTGTTTTTATATTAGATGCATTAGTTAAAAAATGTGAATGTTACTGATCCTTTGGTTTCAATAAACTTGTGATGGATTCATGTATCAGTATGCTTTTGCTGCAAATAATGGCATCAATTCAACAACACTGTGAAGTAAAGCATAATAAAAGGGTTTAAATGACCAAAATGTCCATTTGATTTGACCAGTCAAGGTCGACAATATGTCTATTTGACCAACCAATTCCTAAAATGTCCAACTTAAAACTCGTCGACCCGTTTACTTTTTAATCATTACTCGCCGGGATTTTTATCAAACCAGATTCTACCAGTTGTCCAATAAATCTTGTTGGAAGCCAAAAAAAAAAAAAAGGTCGGACGGCTATATAATCCCCGGTTTTGACTAAAGAAAACACTAGTCGACCTGATCACTTTTTAATCATTACTCAACATGATATTTAACCAACTAGATTTTGCTATTTGTCCAAATAATCTCGTTGGAAGCCATATAAATTTCGTTGGAAGCCAAAATAATGTTGTCGAACACCAAAAAATCTAACACTTTTTAACCATTACTCAATAGGATATTTAACCAACTAGATTTTGCCATTTGTCCAAATAATATCGTCGGAAGCCATATAAATTTCGTTGGAAGCCAAAATAATGTTGTCGGACACCAAAAAATATCGTTTGACGCCTAAATAATCCTGTTGGCTACAATGGTTTTTCTATTAAAAGAAAAAACAAGCGATTGGTTAGGTTGGTTAGAAAAAACTAGCGACTAGTCTGGTTGGTTAAAAAACTATCGAATAATCTAGTTGGTTAAAAATCTCGGCTAGTAATGATTAAAAAGTGATCAGGTCAACGACTTTTAAGATGGACATTTTGGTATTGGTTGGTCAGATGGACATTTTGTCGACATTGACCGGTCAATTCAAATGGACATTTTGGTCATTATCCCATAATAAAAACTAGGGGTGTGCATTAAACCGAAAAAAACCGACCCAAAACCAAAAAAAGTAACTAAACTGAAAAAACCAGACCGAAACAAAACCGACGATTTGGCTTTATGATTTTGGAAAACTCCAGTGAATATATAAGAATTAGTGGATACTAATCAGGTAACTAGCAGAGTGGTTATAAAGTTGTGATGGATTCATGTATCAGTATACTTTTGCTGCAAATAATGGCATCAGTTCAACAACACTGTGAAGTAAAGCATAATAAAAGGGAAAATGACCAAAATGCCCATTTGACCAACCAGTTCTTAAAATATCCACCCTAAAACTCGTCGACCCAATCACTTTTTAATCATTAGTTGTCTGGGTTTTTTAACCAATCATCATATTATGCCACTTGTCCAAAAAAATCACATCGAAAGCCAAAATAAATCTCGTTGGATGCCTAAATAAATCCCGTCGGATGCCTAAATAATCCCGTTTGTTCCGGCGATTTTTTTTGAAAGAAAACTATCGACGCAAAGGGTTTATGGCACATGGCAAACTCTGGTTGGTTAAAATCCCGTCGAATAATGATCAAAAAGTGATCGGGTCGATGAGTTTTAGGGTGGACATTTTGGGAATTTGTTGGTTAATGAACATTTTGTCAATATTGACCGGTCAAATGGACATTTTGGTCATTATCCCATAATAAAAACTAGGGGTGTGCATTAAACCAAAAAAAACAAGCCGAAAAAACAAGACCGAAACAAAAACGGACGGTTTGGTTTTATGTTAACAAAAACATGTTTTTGGAAAACCCAAACTTACGGTTCAGGTTCGGTTTTGGTTTCTCATGTAACAAAAACCAAAAAAGCCGAAAATTTTTTACTTTAAGTAGTTTTCATGAATTTAACAAATGTGCAACTCAAATACTTTTCCCCAAATGTATATTAATCAATTTGTTATTAACTAACAAAATAATTTAAGTCCAGATTCATTATTTTTTACCAAAATATTTTCTGGGCCCAAAATTTTTTAACCTTAAATGGCAAAACCGAATCCAAACCGAAACCTGAAAGACAAAGCCCAAAAAAACTGAAACTGAACAGTTTTCAAAATTTCAAAACCAAACCGTGCACACCCCTGATTAGATTAGAACTAATAATGGATCATGAATCACTAACCATAAGTTTACTCATAGATCACATATCAACAAACTGATTAACAATATAAGTTTGAGTTGAAACTGAAAACTAATAATAATAATAATAATAATAATAATAATAATAATAATGACCTCGATGAGTGCATCTTCTAAGAGCAATGGGTGTTCTTGTTCGTGAGTTTCCATGATGAGATCAAACCTCTGTGTTGTGTTGGTGGTTTGGTTTGATTTTTAAGGAGACGTGTGTTTAAGGTTGAAGCATTTGTTTTGTTTCTTATTGGGTGTCACATGAGATTCCCGCAAATACAGCGAGACAGGTAGATATTATTTATAGGAATAACTTGTAGTTGGATATTACTTGAATAATAATAATAATAATATCTTAATATTTTTATCCTTATATTTTACTAAATTTTCATTTAAAATTAGAATCCAAATAATCTAATAAGACGAGACCGAGATTTTTGGGATCTACGGGATCTAATAAGAATTTGGGGAGGGTATATAAGACGACTTAAGATCGGGATCTTTGTGATCTACGGGATCTGATAAGATTTTGGGGAGGGTATGGGTGACTCAATGAAGGAAGATCGGGATTTTTGTGATATTCGATTTGATTTTGAGGGTGTCCTGGTTTAACCACTGGTGGGCGTTCGGGTGAGTGGGTTTTTCCCCGAAACTGAAGGTAACTTGGAGGTGCTTATGGGTTTCGTGCAACTGGGTTGAGCTATCTGGCAGTGATCTTTTGCCATTGGGCCACCGCATAGGGAGTCCATAAACAATTCTCTGCTTGTTGGCTGTTAAAAAATAATTAAGACTTAAAGACGGTGTTTGATGCTTTAAGACAAATCTAGTGAATGGATAAGCAACAAACTCTGTAAAGAAACTGTTTCATACTTTCTTCATCATCTTCAATAACGAATTGACAATGGGTCAGGTAGTGATGAAGCTTGAACCGCGTGTACCTTGTGGCCCATAAGAGTCTTCATCAATGAGGTCTAGGGTCATTTGGTTTAGGTAATCACATAACCGACCCCCCCCCCCCTCCCCTGAATATTTCGGGTTCTATATATTTCCATCGAGTTTCGGATTTTATTGTCGTCTCTCTGAGATGCTAAGTCCTTCCTACAAAATCTTTTCCTTTCATAAACAAAAGAAACTAAAATAAATAAATAATGAAACTTCCTCTCTCTTTTCTATTGTTACTTTATTTTTAAAAACTAAGAAACACAATATTATCTTTATTCTCTTTTCCTTAAAGTATCAATCACTTAAAAGTAAAAACACAATATCTATTAAAATACGTGATATTGAAGAGTCAAAATTCAAAAAAACACATGTTTGAATAACAAGGAATAGAAACTAGATACCAGGTTCATTACGACTTCAGAAAATAAAGAGTACAAAAACTAATCTTAGTCTCTTGTTAATTTTAATTCAATGGTTAAGGCCCTCTGTGTGGACTGTGGATGTTTGAATAATAAGGAATAGTTTCCTGTTAATTTTAATTCAATGGTTAAGACCTGTTGTAAAGGCGTCAACAATCATGTCATCGTTAATTGTCATTGCCAAACCGTAAAACGACTATAGTCATGTGGGCATCAAACACGTATTTTCCATCTAGCGCCATCCTCTTAACAGCTTGCCCTCTTTTTGTGGGCCAAACTCGCCAATCATATGCGAACACACACATTTATTTATTTATTTATTTTTCATTTAAATATTAATTAAACCCAATTAACCCACAACACGTTTGTTGTTAAATGGTGAGTTATTGACGTGACATTTTAAGAAGACACTGCTAGTTAACCTAGAGCAGATACCATAAAACAAAATTTTAACATAGTTAATATGATAGTTAACTCATGTGCATAGCAATATATTCTTTGTAAACCCCAACATAAAAAAGCTTTCAAAACATTTTATTCAACTTAAATATCTAAACAGGGCATCATTAAACAAATCTATAATATATATAAACGAAACCTCTAAAATACTATGTGTCGCGATGTGGTTGCTCCCCCCTTTTATAGAAGTCACCAGATTGCTTGATTTTTAAATTGAGGTCTCTCATTGATTTAACCCAAATTCATGGGTATGAGTCTTACCAAAACCATATAGCTCTTAAATGGGTTATAACATCTCATTAAATTAAAAATTAATCTTACCAATTATTTGATGTGAAAATCCTATAAAATAGAGATATACTAAAATTTAATATCCAATTTAAAAAGAAAAATATATTATTTATAATTAATAAACAATTTTATAGTAAAAACACAAGCAATTAACAAAATCCAGATAGCTTTTAAACGAGTTATAACATATAATTTATTTATAAAACTCTTTCATCATCAAACCTTAAGCAATTAACTTTCTTACAATAAAGAAAATTAAAATTCAAAAAATAAATATTAAAAAACGAAAAATGTAAAACAACCATTTTCTCAAGCCATCAGATTGCTTTATTTGTAAATGAAGGTTTCTCACGCATTTAACCCAAATTTACAGCTAAAGGTCTCACCAAACCCAGATAGCTCTTAAACAGGTTATAACATCTCATTATACTAAAAATTAATGTCATAAAATATTTGATATGAAAATCCTATAAAATAGGGATATACTAAAAATTAATATCCTATCTTATTTAAAAAAAAGATATCTATCTATAATATATATAAACAAAGACCCTAAAATCCTACGTGTCGCGATATGGTCGCTCCCCCTTTTTATGGAAGTCACCAGATTTCTTGATTTTTAAATGGAGGCCTCTCATTGATTTAACCCAAATTAATGGGTATGGGTCTTACCAAAACCAGATAGCTCTTAAACGGGTTATAACATCTCATTAAATTAAAAATTAATCTTACCAATTATTTGATATGAAAATCCTATAAAATAGGGATATACTAAAATTTAATATTCAATTTAAAAAGAAAAGGATATTATTTATAATTAATAAACAATTTTATAGTAAAAAAATATGAGCGGGTCATGGGTCACCAAATCCAAATAAGTTTTAAACGGGTTATAACATATCATTTATTTATGAAACCCTTTTATCATCAAACCCTATGTATATTATTAACTTTCTTACAATAAAGAAAATTTAAATCCAAAAAACAAATATTAAAAAAACGAAAAATGTAAAACATTCATTCTCTCAAGCCATCAGAACTTTCTTACAATAAATAAAATTAAAATCCAAATATACATATGTAAATGTTAAAAAAAATAATGTAAAATAACCCCCGTAATACGGGGGATAAAAGCTAGTAATATACATAAATGAAAACCCAAAAATCCTATGTGTCGTGATATGGTTGCTCCCCCCCCCCCCCCCCCTTTATGGAAGCTACCAGATTTCTTGATTTTTAAATGGAGGCCTCTCATTGATTTAACCCAAATTCATGGGTATGGATCTTACCAAAACCAGATAGCTTTTAAACGGGTTATAACATCTCATTAAATTAAAAATTAATCTTACCAGTTATTTGATATGAAAATCCTACAAAATAGGAATATGCTAAAATTTAATATCCAATTTATAAAGAAAAAGATATTATTTGTAATTAATAAACAATTTTATAGTAAAAAACAAAAGCGGGTCAGGGTCACTAAATCCATATAGCTTTTAAATGTGTTATAACATATCATTTATTTATGAAACCCTTTCATCATCAAACCCTAAGTATATTATTAACTTTCTTACAATAAAGAAAACTAAAATCCAAAAAATAAATATTAAAAAATGAAAAGTGTAAAACAACCATTCTCTCAAGCCATCAGATTACTTTATTTGTAAATGAAGGCTTCTAACGTATTTGACTCGAATTCACGGGTAAATGTCTCACAAAACCCAGATAGCTCTTAAACAGGTTATAACATCTCATTATATGAAAAAATAATCTCATCAAATATTTGATATGAAAATCCTATAAAATAAGAATATACTAAAAATTAATATCCTATTTTATTTTTTAAAAAAAGATATTATTTATAATTAAGAAACAATTTTATAATAAAGAAAATAAACGGGTAATGGGTATCACCAAACCCAGATAGCTTTTAAACCGGATTATAACATATCATTTATTTGTGAAACCATTTCATCATCAAACCTCAAGTATATTAATTATTAATTTTTTTACAATAAATAAAATTAAAATCCAAATATACATATATAAATATTAAAAACGAATAATGTAAAACAACCCCCGTAATATGAGGGATAAAATCTAGTTATTTATAATTAAGAAATAATTTTATAATAAAGAAAATAAACAAGTAATGGGTATTACCAAACCCAGATAGCTTTTAAACATGATTATAACATATCATTTATTTGTGAAATCATTTTATCATCAAACATCAAGTATATTAATTATTAACTTTCTTACAATAAATAAAATTAAAATCCAAATATACATATATAAATATTAAAAACGAATAATGTAAAACAACCCCCGTAATACGGGGGATAAAATCTAGTTATATTATAAAATTAATCTATTAAAAACATAATATTGAAGAGTCAAACAGCCATTAAAGACTGAAAAGAATAAAAACAAGAAGGCAGTAGATAGATTATAGATACGAATTTGAAACTTTCACGTCTCAGGAATCTTGGTGACTTGGTGGGCCCTCAACTCTATTCTTTTGGATATTTTACTTTGGACTACAAGCATCCTCAAATTTATTAATGATAATAATAATAATAATAATAATAATAATAATAATAATAAATCAGAATTTGATGCTTTAATTTAAGTTTGACCTAGTGGGAGGAGTTAGGTCGTTTGGGTTTTTCACTGACTACTCAAATTCGATTCTCTATTATGTTACTTTTGGTGGGTTATGATAATAAATGGTTTAAGCTAAACCTTGTATGTGTAAGGTTGTCAATTCGAATCCTGAGTCTACTCGGGTTTTGGTCTCACCGTGTGTTACGTCAGATAGTTCTGCTCTTATGGTGGCACAATGACGGCTGTCAATTGGTAGCCGGCTGTATGGTTTCACGGGGGAACGCCCAAGCCAAACTCTAAAGTCAGCATGAATCCGGTTAATACAGCATAGTCTGGCCAGAGTTGGTCAACGGGCTCTCTAAATTTAGAGATTACGATAACCTAATTACAAAAAAATTGTCTTCAAAGAAAAAAAATGTTTTGACAATTTTACATTATATATATAAAAAAATTACCAGTAAAACGAGCCACTTCAATAAACACAACAGAGTAAGGTGGTGTTTGTTTTTTCACAAAAGATCTTCCTGACCTCTTTTGTCTGCACCGCGCAGACCACGCGCAGACATTGCCTTTTGCAGACTGTTTGTTTTTTCGAAGACGTTTCATTAAAAAACGTCTGCGCGCCCTCTTCTTGGTATAGACTTGGACATTCCACTTCTCAGTTTTTCTAACCTCTTCTCAGCATATCCCACATATAAGTTTAATATTAGTGTGTAATTTTCATATTTGTAATTTCAGATTTGATAATTTTTTTAACTTACATCCAACCTTATTATTAGTTTAGGTATAATGATTAGTTTAATATTCACCATTCTTGTAATCAATTTAATTTTTTGTTGAAGAAAGTTTATAGAAAAGTTTAGGTATAATGAAAGTTTGTATAAAGGATTAATATAGTGAATGTTGTTGCTTGTTTATTGTTGCATGTGTTCGATTATTGTTAATTTTTGGTTGAAGAAAGTTTGTAGAAAAGTTAGATATAATAAATCGGTTTATTTAAATTTTTGTTTATTATGACAGTATACAGACGTTAAAAACAAACAGTCTTATTCTTGCATACTGCAGATGTTTGGTCCACCTCTTTTTTCACAGATATCTGCAGATATGGTTCACAGATTGCAGACATTTTACCTCTTAAAAAATAAATAGCACCTAAGTAATATTAGTTTGGTATACGACAAATCTATTGTTTGAAAATGGCAATTATGAAGAAAATGTGATTTAATAATAGACTTTTTAGTTCCATTTAAATTCAATTTCATAAATATCAATTCAGGAAAATCCATTTTATGAAAACGAAAATCGGTTATATTAACACCTCAATAGAACAAACTTAAGATTATAGCATAAAGACAAAACTCGTAAATTTATATATCATTTATTATTAATACCATGATTTTGTAAATTAATACCTAATACCTTGATACAACACTTTTGATTCGATTTTAAAACTTAACCCATTTTAGATGATCCTGAATTAACCCGTTTCAAGATAGGATCTAATGGGATTCAGGCTAAAGATTATCCGAAGATTTGAATAATATTTAATTTTATAATTATCGAGTCTTTTACTAATTGGTGTATCTTTTATTTATTTTGTTTATTCAAATATTGTTCTAGGTGAATGCTTATATTCAGTTTTGATCAAATTTGAAATTAAATGAACATTGTTCATGGAATGCTTGATTCAATTTATCGTCTTTGATATAAATTGTTTCTTGAGTCATTGATCACTTTGAAAGCTGCATCAATGACAAAACGTGTCTCATCTTCAGATGTTTACCAAAGTAGGAATTTCCTTCACGTAAAAAATTGAACGGTATGATTGTTATTAAACAAAAGATTTAGAACCAAATAGTTTATACAAGAATATTAAACATGCAGAGATGAACCCTAGAACACTAAATAAGATTAGGAACTATATTGTTGATAATCTATCATTGTTTTTAGGAAAATTGGTTTTTATTGGTCCTAAGTATCCCATTTTGGTCGGCGTTGGTCCCAACTTTCAATTTGGTTGATGACGGTCCCAACTTTCACATTCGTTTCTTCCATCAATCTGCGACTAATTGAGTAGTAACTCCGTTATCTCCTTGCTGACATGCCCATCCTAGTTGTCAAAAAGCTATGACATGGCAACTTATGCGGATATAACTCTGTTTTTGTTTTATTTTTCATCATCCGGAAACCTTAACTCCACTATCTCCCACCTCATATGATTCGGCAACGACGACCCACCTGGCAATCGACACTTTGTCGTCTGCTTCTCATCTTCATCACCGCTGTAATCGTCAAGAGCGTCGTTGAATATTCCGTTACTGCCATCATCAGCCTGCTCATCGAAAAAAGGTGTTTGAGTTGCCGTCAACTTTGACAAATGCTCGGTCACTGAAGGGTGATTCAGAGTAATTGGGGTAAGAGGAGTAGCATGGTGCAACTTCAAATGCCCCATTAGTGTGGAAAGAAATCCGTATTTGATTATCCATTGTAAAGATTAGGGATTGTTCGTCATTCGATCGATTGAAGTGAGATGTGATTAGGGCTGGAGAGAATTGGGGATTTTGATTGTGAATGAACGTTTGGAGAATTGAGTATTATGCATTTAAAATTTTTAAGTATAAAATAACATCCATGTAGGTTGCCATATCATATGTTTTTGACAAGTAAGATGTGCATGTTAGCAATGAGATAACGGAGTTAGTACTCGGTTAGTCGCGGACTGATGGAAGAAACGAATGTGAAAGTTGGGACCGTTGCCAACCAAAATGAAAGTTGGGACCAACGCCGACCAAAATGAGATAGTTAAGACCAATAAAAACCAAATTTTTTTTATTTTTATTATCTTCAGTTTGGGTATTTGTTCATATCAATTTACAATTTATAAACACAAATTCTTACTTAAAATATTTCACAGATTATATTTTGGTAGAAAGTGAATAAAACAATGTTCAAAGGAAGCAAGCAATAATCCAGCAATAACAAACAAACATTAATAAGCACACCATATAATATAACATAACAACAGTCACAAAACATAAACTACCCCCCTTCAACCGCCACACGGAGATCAAAGGTAAAACACAAAACAACCAAACCAAACCGACACGACAACTACAGATAACGAGATCCGTAGGTTTATTCGACACACATAGTACTAAAACACAAACTGAAAAAGAACGAAATGCATTTAGATTCACGCACAAACCCCTTCACTAATCCAGTTTAGAAAGGACGTTTAATATGCGTACAAGCACTTCGACCTCATCTCATAGTTATCACTTTATATGAAGAACATGGGAGTCCTTGAGGTGTTGATCAAGGCTGTAGACGTACTGACCAAACGAACCTGAACCCGAACACGAAACCATAAGGTATATTTTACTTTGTTTAGTTGTATTTATCATATTGGAATTTGTATAGACTATGGACAAAGTACAAATAATTTAAAGATACACGCCATTTGATTGTCACGTTGGAGAGTGGAGACACATGTGTTGACTTCAACTTTGTAAAAGGAATGGGACAGAGAAAACGTAAACTATGTACAAATCATACTTCATAATGCACAAACTCAAATACATAGAATAACCTAGATACATGTACTGCAGGAAGTACAACTAATGATGCATGAAAAATTGCAATGTGTGTGTATACACTATACAAATACATATAATTTATAGGGTCCTACATGAACTTTTCAAACACACACAAAATAAGTCATTGTATTTTCTCTCCTCTTCTCACAACACCATACACCACTCCCTAAAATATAAAACCCTCACTTACATATTTTGTGGGTAGGATGTGAATGCTTCTAATAACTAGAACTAGAGGTGCACAAAAAAACCGATTCCGGACCCGACCCGATGATTCCTAACTGGAATCGAACCTGACCCGACCCTACCTGCACATACGGACCGGGCTTTGGGTGAAACCCAGAACTGTACCCGAAATACAAACCTACCCGATTCCGATTCCGGTTTATGAAAATAACCGGTTTGTGCTAGGCATGAGATCGGTACCATACCGATACCGACCGGTCCCGGTCCTGAAAATCGTAAATTTTTGGTACCGGTACCGAAATCTTCGGTTCAGTACCTGGACCAAAGATAAAAAATTCAGAAAATACCGGTACCGATCCCGATATCGAAACTCAAAACTTTGACACCGATTTAATAGCGAGGATATCAAATAGGTACCGATACCAACTGATACCAGTACCGAATTTGCTTATCCCTAGTTCGTGCATCTCTCACCAGACCTCTTCATAAATGGGCTCAAGTGGTTAAAAAACAGAAAAAGAAAAAGGAAAAAAAGCCCAACAAACAAATAAACCGTGTATCTTAGTCGGCTCCTTTTTAATACTCTTTATTTATATATCTTCCTAACGTTGCCGCATTCGCATCTTTGCAGCTGCTCTCTCTCTCTCTCTCTCTCTCTCTCTCTCTCTCGTATGCTTCAACAACCATCTTGTTTTAAAGCCTGCAAACGATTGTAATGCGTTGTGATCAATTTTGTATGTCTAATTTTAAAAATTGTTTACAAATTCTGTAGATAAATGGATCGTTTCCGAAGCCTGCGAACGATGACAATGGTAAACTCACTATTTTTATTATTTTACTTTGTATATAGCATCTTTATATGAGTGGCGGTGTCACACATATGAGACCGGGTTCATTCATTGGAACCCAAGGGCTGTTTGGTAGCCTCTTAAAAAGTTACCTCTTACAGGTAGCCAGAGGTAACCATTAAGAGTAAGCCTCTGAACCGACCTAAGTTTTATATATAACCTATGTTATTATAATATTGTATTACCGATCAAACACATTCTTAACAATCTAATATTCCGTTTGCTAAGGCTATCAGCGCCAACCCGCTAAGTCTTTCTTAGTCATTGTGGATCGTAAATAATGTTTCAATAATTGTAATTTTGAAAAACTTCTTCTGAAGACGCCACCGTGACCGTGACTACCTGTGACATCCGTGGCAAAACCGAGTACACCTTAGTACTTACAAACTCGAATAAGCGTTTAACCGCTTATTACGTAACGAACAAACGAATAACCAAACGGGTCTGGTTATGGTCCGGATATCCCGGGGTGCCATCTATAAGTGATATACGATCTATGCAAGCTAAAATATTAGTAATATGGCCTTAGTTCGATAGCAAACAAGTTAAACGAAAACATGCTCGTTTAACTACCCGCTATAGATTTAAACGCGAAAGATAGTTACAAACCAAGCATTGTATCATCCGTTAAGCCGAAAAAGACTTACCAAACACTTATTTGAAATGTTTTAAGCGATCCGTGAAAATATTTTTGATTTTTACAAACATATAGTATGTTTTTATAATTTTACACAAAACTAGCCGAAAAACACTCGTTTTCGCTCCGTTTGTCGCACCCGATATATTTTTGTCGCCAAAAACCGAACCCGAAATAAATTTGGACTCTGCATTTCACGTTCGGGCACGTAAATCGAGAAAAGTGGGCCAAATGGGCCCAAAATGGGACCCAACGAGCCCAGCTCGCCAAAGAAGACTTTTACCCCTTTATTTTCCTATCACATATAAACTAGATTTTAGATATTTTCACACAATTTTCCACATTCAACTTCTGGAACTCTTCTTCTCCTGTCACAACTAGCAAGAAACAAGGTAAAGAGGTCTTAAATAATCGATTTTCGGCTTGTTTAAACTCGTTTAACAACATATAAACATGTTGTGATTGCCAAAAATCATTCCTAACCATGTAAAAACCCTAAAAATGGTCCATAAACATGTTTTGAACATACACATGGTGAGGAACCTGGTTTGATAGTTTTTTTGGCCATAAACACGGATTAAAGGGTTGAAACGGCGTTTCTACGGTTCAAAAGTTCGTTTTTGTGAACTAGCCGAAACCCTAAGTTAAGGGCTGTTATGTTGATGAAAAATTGCTCGGTTTGTGATATAGGACCTGTACCTAGCTTATATAGAAGCACAAGAACCCGAAAATTGGATTAAGAGAGCGTAAACGAACCAAAACCGCAAAGGTAATACCGATTTACTCGATTATGGGCTGTTTAGGTTAAGGTTGTGATGTGCATATTTTTAGGCCTTGAAATTTTTCAGGAACATCAAGGACCATGTCAATAAGTCCCTGTTTAAATTTGGTAATTTTTTGACCATCCGAGAATATTTGGTGAATTTATTACCGAATTGGGACATTTATTTAGGAAAAATAGCTAAAATACTTCGAAATTTTTCTGGGAACTCAGATTTGATGTATTTTGATCACATATGAATTTTGAGATAATTTGGAGAAGTCTAAAGGTGTTTTGTACATATGCGTCCATGCGAATTTTTATAGCCGAATTTGGGCCGAAAAGAATATTGAACAAGCTTTTTACATTCTGGAATTGACACAGGTTGTTTTGGGACATGATTTGAGTATTCAGGAATTTTTGTGAAATTTTTGGAAATTGTTTGGGATAAACAGACGATTTTCAGGCGAAATATAGCTGATAAAATGAATTTTTATAAATTATTAAATCAGTAAATAATTCCAGAAATATTTTTATAAAAATCTAAATATTTTAATTGATAAGTGGCTAAATTTTCATAATTTAATGATTAACGGTTAATTAATTATGCTAATTTAAAGATTAAACAAATTTAGTTTTTATAAAAAAAACCGGCAAGTTCGCGACTAACGAACCTGCGGGAATATCAAAACACCAAGAGTGATCAAAAATCATATTTTTGGACTAATTAAGTAAAAAAGAACTTTTCTATGAAAAACCTGGACAATCCGGATAGATTGTGCGCGTTTCTTCTTAAATCAAACTGAATAAACGGAAACGGGCCCCGAGGCTAATCCGGTACCCCAGTATGTGATCCTTCTTTATAACTTAATCATTTTATTAACCAATACATTTACCCAAGCTTATTTTCCCATAACTATTTTCTGAACGCGTAAACAAACAACTTGGCCCAGCTGGGAAAACGGGAATCTGAGCCAAGTTCGGTTTTAAGTATTAGACATTGAACAACATCACAACCTAAGCCTATTGTCACTTTCTGGGCGTTCCAGTTATACCCAGATTAGTTATACAAGCCAGTTTAGTACTGAGATTATAATAATATTAAAATATTAGTATTATTATAATATGGACTATAGGGACTAAGTGATAGCAAGAGAAACGAACCCCGTGCTGATCTCGCACTGAGTGCCTACAAAACCGTGAGTTTCATGACCCCTCTTTTCAAACTTTTTACAAACTTTTGGGGTGAAAAGCATGTTCATATGCATTATCTATCTGAAAACGGTTCAGAACGAAAAATACCTGAACCTTCATATATGAAAAATTCCTACAAACATAATGATAAACTACGTGCTGAGTAAAGGTGATTATTATTGTGATTGATATATTAAATGGAAACACTACGAATGCCAAAACATAATGAAATCATACGTGATAACCTGTTTATACAAATACGCTATATAATGCTAAACACAACAGGTTGATGAAATAACGTGGTCTGTAATGACCATGGGGCTATTGTGGGCGGAAGGGGGGGGGACACAATAGTACTAAACTAAAGTTGAGTATGGCCTATGAGCCAAGTTCTGCTGCAACTTATAAACTAAAGTTGAGTATGGCCTATGAGCCAAGTTCTGCTGCAACTTATTAAACGAACTAACTTGATTATGACATGAATGTTAAGAAAATAATGTGATTATGCGTATTGTGGTCGGATGGGGAGCTGTGACATCTGCCCCGATCCGACCCGACCCAGGTACCCGTTTCTCCGATCCGATCTCTTTCTTTTATGATTTAATATTTATTTATACTTATACTTTACTTTTAATAATAATAATATATTTTTTTCCTTCCCGCTTCTTCCTCTCTCTTCCTTTCCGCCGTCCCGTCCCTCTTCTTCTCTCCGCCTTCTTTTCTCTCTTGTCGCCGTCCCGCCCTTAAGTCTTGAACCCCCCTTTTTCTCTTTAACTCTTTGCTTGTCCTTTGATTCTTCCCGCCTAAGGTTGTCTGCGCAGATCCACGCGCCAGACTCCTTACAAGGAAGCCTGCGTGAAGACCAGTTGTTCCTGCGATACGCGAGGCGAACTGTTCTCGCAGCGCGCTAAGAACGGTAGTTCTTCTCGCAGCGCGCTAAGAATGGTAGTTCTTCCCGCGACGCGCTAAGAATTGTAGTTCTTCCCGCGACGCGCTAAGGATTTTAGTTCTTCCCGCGGCGCGCTGTGGACTGTTCTCTGTCTGCCTTCGCCCTCGCGCGCAGCGCTCGAGCCTCTCGCGCTATGTCTTGAGTATTTTCTTCTGTTTAATCCAGTCGTTTACTTTTGTGATGTCTTATCTTCTGTGCTGTTGACCTGACCTATCTTATGTCTGAAAAGCCACTTTTGGTGCAGCATGCGCACCAACCCCATTGGTTGGTAGAAAAAGTGACTGACATTATCTTTTGAGATCTGTTTTTCCCATGCTTGTCCAGTACCTTTATCTGACCCTCCCATGCCTGTTTACTGTTACCTGTCAGCTTTTCCTTTGCCCCCTGCAGCTGCCATATCTTTTGATATCTTTTGCTTTTGGAATCTTTTACTTTTTGGAGATCTTTTCCCATTTTCTAGGGATTGTGTTCCCTAGGGTTTCCCTATAAATAATAATGTTAATTTCGTAACACTACACACACAAAGCACTTAATCTCTCCTGTTCTCTCTTACTCCTTGCCGTTGTTCTTCCTCTGTCGTCTCCTCTCTCTTTGCCTTCGTCTTCTATCCTGTTCTGCCCTGCTTTTCCGGTAATATATATTATATAATTTACTTATTAATTATGCTAACTTATAATCAAGACTTAAATCAAATCATTAAAACAATAATCTTATTTATAGGTTAACTTGTGCTTGTTTAAAGTTGGTTCTTGCTTTATCTTACACCGCATCGTTTATCAAGTGAGTAATCTCGTACCTAATCCCTTTTTATTTTAATGTTTTGGGATGTTCATGTGTTCGTACAAACTTAGAGTCTTAAACTTGTTTATGAACTTTAGTCGCGCAGTATCCCATGTGTTGAGGACGTAGACTTGGCTGTTTATTTGTATGTGTGGATCATTAACCGTCTTGTCGGTCTATTCCGCAGTTCTCATGGTACCATTAGATGAACACGGGAGAACTATCGTTTATGATTTTCTCTTTTGTTTACACTTGCACAGTCTTTCTTGTTTGTGAGCTCAATTGTGAGCACTGGCAGTCTATGAATCTTAGAGTTGGTCCCGATCGGATTACACCCTTGTTGAAAACCAGACATACACATGTTGCGCGCAGATTTATTGTTATCTATGTATTGTATTAAACTTGATTTCTCACCAACATGCAAGTGTTTGACGTTTTATTTTAACACATGTTCAGGTTTGCTGTAGCTACATTTGGAGCTTGTGGACACGTAGGACGTTTTTACTTTTGGACCTAGATTAAAATGTAACAAGACAAGTTATTATTGTTCGAATATTTTGTCTTATAATATATTGATTTATGTTGATTTATGTTATCTTGTGTTTACGTTGCGCGTGCGTGAATGAATATATTTATTAAATATTGACACCCAATAGTGTCACGAGTAATGAAACAATATGTGGCGCCCCGATGTATAATCCGCCTTTGGTCGGGGTGTTACGAGAGCCACAGTATTTGGTGGTACGTGATAAATACTATATGTGTATATGTGTCTATATACATGCTATGTGATTAGCCGTAGGAAATACTATGTGTAGAATATACTAATTATTTGCGTGTACACTATATAATGTTTGAGTTTACGTGGAATCATTGTGGGTGGAAGGGGGACCACAGTGGTTGATGTTAACGCGGAACCGTTGTGGGCGGAAGGGGGGCCACAGTGGTTGAGTTTATGTGGAACCGTTGTGGGAGGAAGGGGGTCCACAGTGGTTGGTTAAACACGGAAATTGGAAACAGGTAGTACGAACAAACAATCACGATTTTACCGAAATTTCGAATTTATATTATAAACTTACATGTGTGCATATGCACACACAAGGATATGGCTGTACATATTTATACAAACGTAAATACATATTTTTACATACGCGCGTACATACAAACTATGACTGTATGGTGCGCAGAACTGATTTCGTTAAAACTTATGAAACTCACCAACTATTCGTAGTTGACCTGTTTTAACATGCTTTTCAGGTAATCAGATATGAGAAGTAATTTCCTATGCGTTACGTGTCTGATTGGTGATTGATGTCGTGGGCATTTGAGTTAGAAGTAAAGTGATTGAAGAACAGGTTTAATTGTATCACCTAGTTTGTAAAAGATGTTAGAACGATGTAATATATTGTAAATTAGTTAGTAATGTTTCTTTATGAACAATGTATTTGATACCAGTTGTATCTGTTGCATTTCCGTTTTACGCTTCCGCAATTCACTTAACGGGGTGTGACACTACCGGTGTTTGAAGTCGACTTTGTTATCTCGCTTATCGTTTCTTGTTTTTATTTATTTAAGTTTATTAATTAATTAAAACTAATGGACCTTTTTTTAATTTTTAATGGGCCTATACGTTTTTTGATAATTAAAAAAGTAGGTCTAAGATGTGTTTTGAGTATTACAAAAATAGTGGAATTATAAGCATTCGGGTATTTTATATATATTCCATGCCCCTGAAAAACACGTGCTCCGGTCGGGCACCCACATGACACACCCTTAAAGTCGGGGCTGATAATGACCAATAAGGCTAAGCAAATTAACGCTTAATATAAAAAAAACAACTTTGCAGCAGTTGATTTTTAGTATTCTTTTGGCCTAATTTGAGACTTATTGTTATAAAATCAGGCTGGTGATTCGACTCGAGAGAGGCTTGCAAGTGCCATCCGTGTTAATGGTAGAGTGATTCCTATTGTTAAAGGTAGAGTGCTTCCTATTGTTAGGGTGAAGCCAGATGTTGAATTGGTGAAGGTGACAGATGAAATGAAAGCGTTTAACGTGTACTCAAAGCTTCGCCTTGAGAGGACAAACAAAAAGCATTTGGGTGCGAGACTCAAGAGGGCTGCGGAAGCGGAGAAGTAAAGTTGAACCAGTATGTTTTGTTTTGAATTTAGACTGTGAGCTCATATTTTTGTATTTGATTATAATGTTTTGAGTTTTAAATTTAGTGTTTGATGTAGGGCTGCACAAAAACATTGTGGAAAGCTTGGATCCTGGGAGCCACATACTAGACCCCGGGTTTGGCCGAAACCGGTGTTTTTTTGGTTTTATATATAACATACAATATCGAATTAACGAGCGAACTTATTCTTATTCGGCGAGCGAACCTAGTATCATTTAAAAAAAACACTCGAACCATTAGTTATGAAAAAAAAAAGTTAAAAAATTTTTTTAGTAATGAATATTTTGTAAAAAAAATATAGAAAGCCTTAATAAAAACTAGAAAAATTACCAACGGTATAAACGAGCCAATAATATATTATAAAAAAAAAGCCCAAAATTATTTATGTAATTGGTGAGACAATTTCGGGTACGAACCAGTTAGAAACCGGTTAACCGGGTTCTGTGTGCACATCTGCTTCCAAGTTATCAGCATCGTCATTTTTAGCTTCAATCTCATGGTTTAACATTTATAAGTTTATTTAACCAAGAGGAGAAGACCTCACCATTTTTAGATCTTCTCATTGTTCCTTCTCAAAACTGCGATAAAGTTTATTTGGTTAAAAATTCTTTAGCAACTTACTAACTTCTATACGATCGTATAGCACTCTTTGGCTATACGCCCATATGGATGCATGGCTAAGTCGGGTTTTTGTGAGTTCAACCCTATATATGGCCAATGCCAAAAGAAATAAGCATGCCAATGCCAAAATACAACAAATTATCATTTGTGAAACAAAAAAAACAACACGTTACAGTTACGAAACGAAGCAAATTCGGTTAGTATCGGCAATACCAGCACAAATTGGTAAACATGAATTAGCAATCTAAAAAATCATATTTTAATAACGTGGTATTAAATGTCGAAACGCAGATATAAAAACATGTAACGATGGGATAATTTTAAATCATGAAAAAATTCAATCATTTTAAAGACTAACCATAACAAATACGATAGCAAAGTTTAAGAAAATTTTAACCGACAAATAAAACCTGTAAAACCGACATTTGCCCAAGTTCAAAGTTTAAAAATATAATTTGTTAAACATTATAATTAGTTGAAACAAAAAATAAAATAAAGAGGATAAAAATCATCTAATAGTATACCAATCTATACCATATTTTTAAAAGTTAAAACATTTATAAATTACAAATAATAAAGTAAAACTTAAGTAATGAAAAGTTAAAAACATAAACATTGTTTGTAGAAACATACAGATATGTATATATATAAAGAAATTGAATAGTGTTTGTTTGAGGGGTGAGAAATCCTCTTTTTAATTAGTTATATCAGCTTATAATTTGTAAACACAATATAATTTATTTAAATATTTCAGAAGTTATATTGTGGTTTGTAGAAAGTGAATAAAACAATGTTCAAAGCAAGCAAGCAATAATCCAACAATAACAAACATTAATAAGCACACCATACCATATGATATAACATAACAACAAACAGTGTCCCACAAACATAAACTACCCTTCAACCGCCGCACAGAGATCAAAGGTAAAACACAAAGCCACCAAACCAAACCAAACCGACACGACGACTACAGATAACAAGACCTGTAGGTTTATTCGACACACATAGTACTAAAACACACTGAAAAAGAACGAAATGCATTTAGATTCACGCACAAACCCCTTCGCTAATCCAGTTTAGAAAGGACGTTTAATATGCGTACAAGCACTTCGACCCCATCTCATAGTTATCGCTTTATATGAAGAACATGGAGTCCTTGAGGTGTTGATCAAGGTTGTAGACGTACTGACCAAACGAACCCGAACCCGAACCTGAAACTGAACCAGAACTTGATGAACCCGAGCCATAAGCTTCCATCATCTCCACCTCCTGAAACATCCGACCCCTATATGCCACAAGATCCGCATAGTACACAGGTGGGACCAACGACACCGGTTTGGTGCACCATGCGAAAGTGTAGCACAAGTCGTACACCATCTTTTGCATCTCATCGGATGAGAACTTGTTCTCATCCCAAATAACCGAGTAATGCGTAGACTTACTCGTTCCCATTCCTCCATAATGGCTGCAAAGGTAGAAATCAAAATTCGTCGGATGGACGATGTCCGTGTCCACAACGGTTCCCGGTGGAATGTTCCCGACTTCATTCTTGCTATTTAGAAAAAAACGAGTGATGTGACGTTTTTGCGCCACAACAAACGTCACAAAAGGACGGTAATGTTCAGTGTAAATGGCTTTCTTCATATCCACCATTTCTTTATTCAGCACCATCTCAAACTGGTCATCACTCACACCATCACGAAACACGATAATGTTATTCGGTTTGACTTTGTTGATTTCAACATACTTCTTGATCAGATCCAAACACAAGCTCCCAAAGTTAACAATCTCCTCTTTGCGGTGGGCTTGTTTGGTCACACGAGCCGCGTACCGAGTCGCCGCGCGCCAGTTGATTGAGCCGACAACGGCTGCAATCGATGGAGACGATGTGTTCGATGCAGCAGGGTGGTTAACGTCGGCTCCGATGAACATGAAATGATCATTTGTGTTAAAATGAGGAAACCGTTCAACGAGTTCCACATTACTACCGTCTAGCTTTGCATTAATCTTCAGGCCTAAATTGGCAAGAAACTGATCATTATTTGATTTTCTGGCATTTTGGGATAAACAGCATTGTGTCATCACCCCGATTTCGAACTCCGACACATGTTTAATAATCTTGTAGCCATCATGTCTCTCGGGCATCACACAGATAATCATTTGCAGTCGGCCCTTGTCAACTTTTCTACAGTCTTCCACAAACCGATTCAACATACGTGTAACCGCATTAACATTAGATAACTCCCGCATGTTGGTTTGATGCACATAAAGAGGTTCTTCCATAATTACCCCTAGACTTGTGCAACGTTGCATTAATTTTGGAATGAAGTCGTCGAGGTTTACCCAATCCCGATGCCCTCTAGTAAAATCAATCAAACCCCACCTCTCCAACGGTTTTGCAGTTACAAACTTTCCACGAAGAAGATTGTATTGACATTTCTGTTTGTCAAGTGTTACAAGGTTGGTTTTGCCATTTGAGCTACCAAGTTTCAGTTTGGGTGGTTCCAGCACACGCCCATCAACCTGTGTCATCTCCATACTGACACTGATTCCGAAGTTTTGAATCACTTCCGCACTGCAAATGTGAAACAACAATATTAGAAGTGTGCTTTATCTCTTAAGAAGAAACAAGTTGGAATGACAGGTCAAAAATCAATATGCATGTGCTTGTAAAGTATAAAAACCACCTAACTTACTTCATTCGACTTGTTAAATAAATAAAACGAAACTAATATATTTGTGATAAGAACCCATTGAAAGCGTTCTGGGTAAACGCAACCTTGCCCATTCGACCAAGATTACCCGTTTTGGCATGTTGGTAGAGGACCAACGACACGACACGACCCGACCCGACCCATAATTTACTTATAAACGGGTTGATTAAAGTTGTGAGTCATCCCTAAAGGGAAACGAGTTTAACTCAGTAAAACATGTAAATCTTTACAATTATAGTAAAAGTGTGTTATTAAAAGTGTAAAACCTCCTACATGTATGAAATAAAAAGTTTAATAAAATAATACAATTCGGTATTTATTAGACACTACTTAATAAAAAGTAAAATATTTTAACCAAAACGTTTAAATAAATAATACAATTCGGTAATTATTAAACACTACTTAAATTAATAAAAATTAAAATATTTTAACAAAAACATTCCAGGGTGACTCAACTGATGCATTACCAAGGCAGCAGGTTATGTTCAGCTGGAATGGTTTTCTTCAGAAAGTATCATTTTAACAGATTTAGTCTTAGACCTTCATGGCTCTGTAGCTACTCAAGTGTTTTTTTTTATGTTAGATTTTTTACATGTTGCCAATTCAAAATAATGAAAAACCAAAACACTATCGCGAGTTAAAAGCAACATATAGGCAACATATAGAAAACCTAGCATAAAGAAAATAAAACAGTAGCAACATACCAATGATGATCTAACATTTTATTTTTGCTAAAATGATAACATTTAAGAAGAAATTAACATAAAAAAGTTGAGAAAATAGTTAGTTACATACCCTTGCTTGCCCGGCGCATACTCATCATGAACCATGTTGACTATCTGCCTCCTCCTATCTTCAGGTGCAAGAAGAGACAACTCTTTAAGCTTCCTTGCAGCCTCCTTACCCAGATTCTCCTTTGGAAACCTTCTATCCTCCGCCAAGAAACAGAACTCCATGGGAACAAAGTTCGGTTTTTTCTCGTTTCCCAATTTCAAGCACGGGATACGCTGATGCTTTATTTCTTGACCCCACTTTTCCTTGAAATAGTCAGTCAACATAACCATTTGGGGTTCCTTCTTACCTTCAAGATCTTCCATCTCGAAGGATATGTCTTTCGTAAGCTTATCAGTCAAACCAATGACTGTATACTTCTGCTTTGTAAGACGATGTGTCACGCTCACTTTCAACCCTTTCAAAGCAACCATCACTTTGTTTCTAAACCTATTGATGTCGTCAACGAACTGAACCTCACGAATATGTTCTCTAAGGAAATCAAGAACATCAATTCGCTTGCGAAAAGGCATCACAGAATAATCTATACGCATTATTAGCCCGTTCGAATTGAACTTCAGGCTCTGCTGGGGTCCTCTGTATGCAGCCACACCACAATGAAGGTCATCTTCTTTTCTATGCTCGCGCGGGTACATCCCTCTACCAACCGACACCTTTTCCCTAAAGAGATTCGCCTTTGTTGCAACCTCTAGAGCCTGCAAAACATCATGGGGAATCTGTGACGCGTTTCCTCTCAGGAAATCTTGGAGCTTTGAAAGCTTTAGCTCGTTTCCAAACTTGATGGTGCACAAGACCGGCCACAAAACTCAACTTTGTAAGTGCCCGCTTGCAACATGATTGCACTGAATATATTCTTTTCACCATCATAACCGATTTGTAGTAATGGAAACTTATCGGGATAATCCAAACAAAGCTTCTCTTGAATCTGTTGCAGGGACGACTTCGGAATTGATTTTTTCAATGATCGAGTGGAAGATGATGCTTCTTGATCAGACTCTTGCTTAACGTCCACGTCGTAGCGTAGGATTGAGCTCGATGGATTAAACTTCACTGCAAAGTGGTTTACAAGAAGCTTCACTGGTCTCATTGCAAGTGTACCATGGTCAGGAAGCCTAATTGGTACAAGAGCACCCTTTGAGTGGTCTGTAACACTAAGAGATGTCATCCGATTTGAAACTTCCTGAACTTGAACATCTGAAAGCAAAGAACACAAATTCAAAATTAGGGCTATATGATTAACTGATACAAAACTAGAGCCATATAATTACTCAAACAAATAGAAATACTATAACTCAGAGTTGTAAAAATCCCGACTAGGCGCCGATTAATCGCGAGTCCCCACTACACTGATTAATTTTGGACTAATCGACCATTGATCGGTCTATGGTCGAATCCAGCCAAAATCAGGATTAATCGGTCTAAGTCAGCTTTTTCTGATGAGATTCTAGCCAAAATCAACGGTTTCCGGCAATACTCCAGCCAATTTCCGGCCAAAATGTGTTTGTGTATGTATAAAACTGAAAATTACATATAAAAATGTGTGCTTGTATATATAAAACTAAAAATTATACATTAAAGTCCGATCTGATTAATCCTGATTAATCTCAATTGATCGTCAGCCCCCCACCCCACCGCCCAACTCTAGCCAAAATCGACGGTTTCCGGCAATATTCCAGCCAAATGTGTTTGTGTATGTATAAAACAAAAATTACATATAAAAATGTGTGTTTGTATATATAAAACTAAAAGTTATACATTAAAATCCGATCCAATTAATCTCAATTAATCGTCCGTCCCCACCCCACGGCCCAACTAGTGACTTTTACAACACTGCTATAACTAATTAAAAAATAGGGCCATCAATTACTCAAAACGAGTAGAAATTGCAATAAATCCCTAAATTAATTTAAAATTAGATACTCTAAACAAGTAAAATCTGTAAATCCCTAAACTTATTCAAAATTAGAGATGTATGATTACTCAAACCGAGTAGCAACCGAAAAAAATCCTCAAATTGATTCAATTAGAGCTATTAATTACTCAAACTGTAGTAAAACTTTCAATTGTTTCAAAATTAGAGCTACATGATTACTCAAACTAGTAAAAACAACCGTAAATCCCCAAATTAACAGCAAAATTAGACCTATAATAATTCAATCTCTCAACTCAAAACTCACCAATTAAACTTTATAACACAATTAACCAGTAACAATAATTAATACACTAATCAACTACTCATAATAATAATAAATAATAAACAAACTGAAAGTCACTCATACCATGTCGATTCGGAGTTAGGGTTTGCGCAGGAGGAGCCTGAGATCCAACCGGCTGCCCCGAAGCAACCCGATTCCACGCGATAGGGTTCGGAGCCGGAGGTCCACCGGGCTGACCCGAAGCAACCCGATTCCACGCGTTAGGGTTCGCTGGTGCCTGATAAGTATGTTGACCACGTTGACCACCGGACTCTCTTCCTCTACCTCTCCCATACTGCTGCTCTTGATGTTGCTGATTACCGTACTGTTGCGGTTGATTCCAGTTACCACGTCCACCACCACCACGTCCGTAATCGCCTCTGCCGCCACCACCACCACCACGGCCACGGCCGTAATCGCCTCTGCCGGCGGTGTTCTGGCCACCGCGTTTGCTGTGTTGCTACGATCCATTAATTATTATTTGTAATTGAAATGTGAAATGTGAATGCTGTGAGTGTGAATTGTGATGTCAGTGGTTTATAAATTGGAGCAAATGGGATGAATGATGTAAAGTAGAATTACGATACTGCCCTTGTGGCTTGGCTACCAAGTAGAGGTGCACAAACCGGTTTTTTTTGGCCCGGAAAAAAACCGGTTCGGTTAATAACTGGACCGGTTAATAACCGGTTTTTTGCTGTCAAAACCCTAACCGGTCTAACCGGTTAGGACCGGTTAGAACCGGTTATTAAACCGGTTTTTTTATTAACCGGTTTTTTTTATTAACCGGTTTTTTTTTTTTTTTTTTTTTTAAATTTCGCGGTTTCAAATACGAATATTTGTTTTTTATATTTTGTACTTAATGAAGACCATTATTTTTTCACAGTATAAACAAACCGGTAACTACAAGGCAAAACGGTAAGTACAAGGCAAAAACGGACTGACCGAAGCCATTCTTTGCTTTCGTTGTTAGGGTTCTTTGCTTGGAAGATGAGTATGAGTGTGTGTTGGTGAATGTGTTTTCAACAAACCAAAGATTAAAAACACATAACTTTCATTTATAGTTTTTACATTAAAAATACAAACATTAAATCGTTATCGCATATTCGTAACTCAAAAATACAAACATTAAATCATTAACACTGAAAAAATCTCTGCCAAGAACTGTTGTTCATGATTTAACTCAAAAATACAAACATTAAATCGTGAACTAGCAGATGCTCCTGTTGTTCCCAATCGCAGTTTGTTCATGATTTGCCTCCATGTTTGCTGTTTCTTTAACTAAATTAGAAAAATCCAAATCAACAAGTAAATAAGAGCACATATTAGGAAAAAGAATGCTTAGACACGATTACATGAACAACCTGCTGTTTCTTACTCATGATTTGCCTCCATGTTTGCTGTTTCTTTAACTAATTTTCTTCGCTACCCGATCCCGAGCTATTTCTTAGGTAATCGTCGTACGCGGCTTCTTCATCGGTCATTGGTTGAGTGTGTCCTTCATTGACCTCGTCTTCATACAAGCCCGCTTCATACTCCATTTCCCCCTCGAGTGAGCGTTGATGTTGTGCCCTATCTAAAGAGTCCAAGTAATCCTTGTAGCAAATCGACATCTCTATAGCTGGTGCAGTGAGTCGAGTCCTCCTAATCGATATAACCCTGCCAGAAACAGAAAAAGCAGACTCCGAAGCTACCGTGGAAGCTTGGACCGTTAGTAAATCTTTGGCCATGGCGGCGAGGATCGGAAACTCATCCTCCTTACCTCTCCACCAAGCCAGCAAATCAAGACTTCTAAATTCATCCGGAGTCATGTGTTTCACAAAGTTGGTACCACCATACCTTCCAAGTTAACTGCTTGGGGTGTTTACCTTTTGACGTTTACCGGCGTCTTCCCAAATCATGTAGTACATCCCCATTTCAAGGTCGGTTTGGGATTGGGATTGGGCAACAGCTCTTAACGAGTCATGAATTTGGGAAGACGACCCGTATTTTGTAAGGTAGACATCATACATGTTTGACAAGGTGGTGTTGAAAGCATTCTTTAAAGTTTGGCTATAATAGGGGTTTTGATCGTCGTTTAACCCTAGCTCATCACAAATTTTTTCTATTAAAGCTTCAACACCACCAACATTGATGCAAGGGTTTAACGCAGCAGCACATGTCAAAACAGCGGGTAGTTCTTAAAAATATTTTCTAAATTTTTCTTTCATTTTTACACCTATATCAAAATAAGGTGCACCCCTACAATGAAGTTCACTCAACTTTGTGCACATGACAGCAATTTTTGGTAAAGCAATGGGGCTTGTTGGATAGTAAACCCCGGATAAACTAGTTGTGCAAGATTTAAAAATTTGAAGGACCTCCGTAACGATCTCAATCAATAACCAGTTTCTAGGATCGTACGGTGCACATTTACCCCTACTTGACAAAATTTGATGAAACGCAATTAATGATTCTTTTTGTTGGATGGCTTTCTCAAACATATTACAAGTCGAGTTCTATCTTGTTGGACAATCCCAATTTGGCCCCAACCATTGACAATTAGCTTCTACACAAAATTTTTTGTATCTTGAAAATGTTTTATTGTTGCTAAAAACATCTCGTAACATTCTTTTAAAATTGTTTCTTTGCGTTTCGATCACGTTTAACCCATCTTGCACGGCCAAGTTGATAATATGTGCAATGCATCGGCTATGAAAAAACGCTCCATCACAAATAGGTTTATACTTTAATTTTAAATGGCCAACCGCGGCCGTATTGTTAGACGCGTTATCAAACGAAATTGAAAAGATTTTATGTTCAATCTTGTATTGTCGAATGACTTTATCCAAGATTTGAAAAATATTTCTACCCGTGTGCGGGTAATCAAACAATTGAAACGCAACGGTTCGTTTCATCATTTGCCACGACTCGGGGTCAACCCAATGAGCCGTCACACAAATGTATGAGTCGGGCGAACCATGAGGTACCGACCACACATCCGTTGTTAAGTTTACACCAGTTTGTAAGTTTGAAAAGTATGAAATTAGTTCGGATTTAGCGTTTTTCCATGCTTTAAGACAATCTCTTCTAAGGGTCGAACGACTTACGTGTTGGTAGCGTGGTTGAACATAGTTTTGCATCATCTCCGTGAATTGAGGGTTGTCGAAGTGGTTGAAAGGAAGTGTTTGTTGAATCACAAAGTTTGAAAACTGTTGACGTACCGCTTCAACGTCGTACGTAAACACCGCTCCTTGATTCGTCATCTCCGACTGCGAACTACTTCCCGATTCGTCCTTCAAGGCCTTGCAAAAGGGCCTTTGTACATGCGCTTTTAAAGTGGAGTTTGCATCTTTGCCATAAAACTTCAAACAATGTTTGCATCGAGCTTTTTGGCTACCGTTAGACATTTCGCATAGGTCGAAATGTTGCTAAACATCATGGTTTCGTTTCGTGGGGATGACCCGAACGACCGTTTCTCCCGTGTTCGAGGCACCCATGTTGACGGATGAAGCAGCACTTTGGGAGGCCATGATAATCGACTACGAAATAAGAGTGGTATACTCGAGTATGAAATAAACGACTACGAAATCAGAGCGTATGGAGTGGTAATGTGGTATAATTGAGCGTGAGATAACAAAATAATCGCGTATGAAATAAACGTTTAGAGCGTTTGGAGTTGTATAATCGAGTGTGATCTAACCAATACCCAACCTAAACTATATATAGATGTTTGTGGGGGTAAAATGGTAAAAAAAAAAAAACGGTCCAAAAACAAAAAAAACGGGCATATAGCCGTTATACAACGTTCAAAAACCGGTTTTTAACCGGTTAACCGGTTATGGAGAAACCGGTTAACCGGTTTTTCCACAACGGTCAAAAACCGGTTTTTTTATAAACCGGTTAACCGGTTTTTCCATAACCGGTTAATAAAAAAACCGGTTTTTCCATTAACCGGTTCGTTAACCGGTTTTGGATCTAGAACTTGTAACCGAAAGACGAACCGGCGGTTTGTAAACCGGTCAAACCGGTTTTTAAAAAACCGGTTTTCGTAAAAACCGGTTTCCGGTTTAAACCGGTAAACCGGTTCCCCAACCGGTTTTTTTGGCCATCTCTACTACCAAGCAAAGGTAGGAAGGAAGGAGTCTAGAATCTTCGGTGAGAACTAACTAACAAACGTGTGGGTCCTTTTTAGTTTACTTATTATTATAGTGTTTGTTTCTACTCAGTTATATGAGTTTGATCTGTTTGCGGTAGGGCCGGCAATTCATGTCTTAAAAGGTTTAGCAGATTTGAGGCGACGCGCTTAACAAAAGTATCAAACATGAATACGACTCGTTTAACTACTTTATATGGCATTACTATAAGGCAGTTTTAAGTTTCATGTACCAATAAGGGATTATAATGGAGTTTAACCTACTAATTTCAATTATTTAAGAAGATAAAAAAATCGCATACTGTACTTTTTTAATTAACAGGTCTTATCGTGTCTTAAACAGGTACCCAATTGTCAGCCATAGTTTGCGGGCCATGAACGGATGGCGGGAGCTACCTGGATGGCGTTAGCGGCCGCGGTAGGCGAAAAGCGAAGGGGTCGGTGGCGTGAATGGCTAGTGGATTACAGCGGACTCAAGCAAACGGTGACGTGAATGATAAGGGGTAAAAGGTTGGGCCCATTTAGCGTCACCAAAATGTTTTTTTTTATAAGAGTTAAAAGGAAGGATTATGCATTTGATTACAAAGGTGGTTTTGAAATATTCATTCTAAAATTGGTGAACTTGAGGGTTAAATATGTCAGGGGATGGTTCTATAAAGTTGTTATTTTTGTATACCATCGGATCTTACTAAAATACATTAAGATCTCACTAAATTACCGTCAAATCATATTTGATTACAAAGTTATTGATTTATTTATTCTAAAATTGATGAACTTGACCGGTTAAATATGGCAGATGATGGTTTTTAAAGAAATATTTTACGTATGTCATCGGGTCTTGCTAAAATACAGTCAGATCTCACAAAATAACATAGGATTTCATTGAAATACTGTCGGATCACATATAATCATTGGATCTCAAGGATAATATTGTCGAATCTCACAGATAATATCGTCGAATCATAAACAGTCATCAGATCTCACAAATGATATCACTGAATCTCACATATAATATCATAAGATCTCATAGATAATATTGTTATATCTTGTAGATAATACAATCAGACCTCACAAATAATTTCGTTGCCTCACAATAGATAATGTCTGACCTCACAAGATAATAACATTGTCTCACAACAAATATAGTTGGATCGACAATTTATAGGATACGTGGCGTGATATGATCTATTAAAAAACCCGTGTCTTACGTCACAAGATCATAACATCGTCTCACAACAAATATAGTCGGACCAACACTTTATAGGATACGTGACGTAATATAATCTATTAAAAAAAAACCCATGTCTGACAGTGAAACATGATAGTAAAATAGATGGGTCCGATGGTTTTAAGATGGAAGTTTTGAGAACCTTTTGGTTAAATGAACAATCTTTTGATCTTATTTGTAAAGTGGATATTTTTGGGGATTCATAATTATAAAAACACTTAGCATTAGACATTAGTTATAGTTATAAATAATATGATACTTATGTTATTGTTGTTTTATTATGTACGAGTAGTACGAGGATTGCGATGAGTATAAGACAGAATGAAAAATAAATGCCTAGATATTACCGGTACAACAAGAATACAAGCTAATAAAAAATATACTAAGGGTGTCATGGTGTGACATATCAAAGAACCTAAGAAAGTAAAGAACATGTAATAGTCGTTTACTTTACCTTTTGTTTAAAATGTACCAAATAAGCAGTGTTTTAGCAATACCCAAGTGACTTTTTATTGAGGAGGTCGCTGATTCGAGTTTCATTTGTGACAGCATGCCATGCACGAGCTATGAGTTTACCATAGTGGATATTATGGCCGATGGGCTTCTTCTGATATTGATGGTGGACCGGGTCATCTAAGCTGTTTGCAATCGAAGACGTGGATGACCTTTTACCAATGGGCATCCCATGTAACCGGGATTTGTTAATAGATTGGGGGAAAAAATAAAGCAGTTTAAAAGGTCATATAAAAAAACACAAAGTTAATAGTATAAAAATATATGTAAGTTTTTTACTTTCATATTAGATGCAATTATTTTATTACTATATGATAAATAACAAGTTTGATGCCGCAACTGCCCTATCGGGCTGCTTGGCGGCACCGAACTAGTCCGTAAATTTTGTTTATGTTTTTTTAGTTCGGTCAGCGTAACGAACATAACGCAAATTGACCGGACGCCTTTTTTTTAGTTTTAATCATAACAAACATGACGGAAACCGACCGACTACCCGTAGACTCACCGCCTCAACGCCGGGATCGACAACGGTCAGGTTTTACCAATGCTCGAGTTTTACCGACAGACACCACCACATTGGTCCACCTCAAATTTTATAATTTTTTGTTTTTTATTTGGTTTAATTGCGGTACAATAAAGCACGTTACCGAAACCGACCGAATTCGCGTCGACTTATTGTCTCAACACTTAGGTTTTACCAATGTCTGAGTTTTACCGACCTGACTGGCGCAACGCGCGGGGTAAAAAATTAGTTAAATAACAAAAGCTACTATATCAAATATTAATATTTACACAAACATGGCTCAATCATGAGGGTGTATATAAATTTAATTGCATTAATAGTTTTGATTCAACTCTAAATCATTTGTTTTCTTAAAGCAAAACGCTTCACCTTATTGTTATAAGTTAGATTTATTCATTCTCTTTAAATCATTTGAAAAACCGACTTGACTAGACCTAAATGGGTAAACCTAAAATCCCAAAACTAAAATCGAACATGAGTGATGCTTTATGTGAACCAGATCGACAAGGGGTACGATTCTCAATCTAACCGGTTTAGGTTTAAAAACACTGAAATTACTAATTCATTTTAGTTATGAATCTGAATACAAGAAATTATATTTTTATGAAAAACCACTTAGCATTAGTTAATAGTTATAATCAATAACATTAGATCATTAATATGAATAGTTCGACGAGCAATTGGCCTTATGGCTTAATAGCATGAGGGTGATGGTTAAAACTTAGGATCCTTGAGGTCTTAAGTTCGAAACATGACAATTAGGTTTTCCAAAAGTGATAAGCTTTCTCTTTGATAGTGTTCCTAAGTGAGTCAGGTTTGGAGCGTCAAAATCAGTATGAACGATTGAAATCCCATCTTAAGAAGATTTGCTCGAGTATTGAGGGTAGTTTCAAATGTTATTAAAAGAAAATAGTTCGACGATTGTGACTAATAACAGAAAGAATTATATTATATAAAGTAATAAAGCAGTCTATGTAACGCCGAAGCTATCTTTCAAAGGCAGGAGCAAGTAACGAATAATGAATCATTGACCTAACTTTTATTCTTCGGTTCAAGTCTTCAAGATTCTTTTTTTACTTTCATATCTTAAATAAATATCTTGGATTTAACTATGATCTATAAATCTATTAAATATTAAACTTAAAAACAATTTTATAAATTAAATATAATGTCTTTTAGGTTTCACGCTCCATAAAAATTCTACGGCTGGGTGGTATGAAATAGAGCCCGCCACATCAACGCCACACAAACAAGAGGTTTGGGGGCATTGTTGGGTTGAGGTGGCAAGGGGCATTGTCCCATACCATCTAGCCTAAATGTTTGTTCAAATAAAACTCAAAACTGTAAAACACCTTAGATATAATTATACACGTTATATGTATCGAACTATCGATCAATTGAAAGAGTGGATAAAGAAATGTTATGTTACGAATCATCTTAACTTGAACCCCCCCGCACTAGAGGGGCTCCATCTTATCTACCTTGGTACCATTGAGTTATAAGCATTTGGTTTGATATGGTAATTAACAACTCTTTTGAGTCTTTTCGATTTCAATCAATCTTTATATTCATGTTTATAAACTGTAGTTTGAAAAAGCCTTTAATATATGTTGCTTTCACAAAGGTAGGCTAATATCATTATAGCTTGTTTATTAAAGCTTAAATACGAAGATAAAAAAAAATATTAGTTCCATTACATGACAAAAGAAGTTCATGGATCCGTCACTCATAATTGAATCACTTGTTCAGTTATTATTTAATAATGAACATCTTGTTATAATCGTTATTATATTAAAACAAAAACACATTTGTCCACGTCACTTACAAGATGGAGTCTCCAATGATAAATAGTCGTGCACTAAACTAAGAATATTTCTAATGGGCCTTTAGCTGTTTAGGAGATCAATCTTTGGAGGCTCTTTGATGCCCTTACAACCGGAGAGCGTCCATTCATAGAAGCATGTAGTGAGGTGCCCTTTCACCATCGTAGTTATAAGTCATAACCCATACTTTGGGGCGTTATGCGGCACATGTCGGCACGCCAACAATGAGTGTTAGGACAAAAAGTGGTGTAATGGTATAAAACTCCATAACCCCCTTTCAATCATTGCACATTTTTTTTATTTCTTTCTAATTTTTAATGAATGTAAAGAACTAATGTTTCTCCACCAATCATATTTGTTGCGTTTTTTGAAAACCACAACCAAGAGGACACCATCACAATAGCGTTGGGGACCCCAAATTGGTCCATAACCCCATGGGCCATCCTAATCCCCTATGGTGCCCGCTTTGGTAAAAATTTATAAAAACAATTTTGTGATTAAATTTGTAGGCGAGTATAGAGTGTTCTTCAAATGTATGTGATGAAATGTACATTAGAGCAAGTAAATGGCACGGGATATACGAGGAAAACCCTTGATCTTTGTTAGAATCTCTGGCACAAAACCGTGGAGGGGGACAATTATCCCATTACCTCAGAAATATAATTAAACAAAAAATGTAGTACAACTCAAGAATCGTATGCAATATGAGCTAGTTACAGAGAGTGCGAGTGTCGTGAGTGTAAAAGATGTGTTTTTTTTAACATTGCATCGACCTTAGTATATAACAAAAGAAAATTAACAAACTAAGAGGTAAATCCAGCATCCATGTGAGCTTCGTTTAGTGACTGTTGTGGATTTTGTCTTAGATCATTCATGTGTTAATTAACTGGTCCTTTGACTTCTGCATTAGACTTGGTCTACTAACCGTTTTATTATCGAATGAGTAAGGTAACATGCAAGAATAATCAGTAAGATAATATAAATGCTAGTTCATGATACCAAACATGTTAGGGTCCTAGTTGACAAGTTACGACTCAGAATCATGATCAAGATTTTGACCCACAACAGTGTCCACTGCACAACGGCATGAGTTTGTCTCCTTCATGTGAAAAGTGGACCCAAAATAATAAAAAAAAGGTTTTAGGTATTGCATACAATGAGTAGGTGATGATGTAGAAATTAAAAAGGCTAAGAATTTTATATAGTTGTAAATGAAATTGAGGTTTTTAATGATTTGCAAGCATATTATGTGAAAGAGGGAGTGAAGTTAAGAGCCCACAAAACATTGTGGATAGTCTTTAAGAAAAAAAGCTTACATGTTAATTTAAGTATAATTAATTAATACAAATATACTTATATTATTACATTTCTTATAATATGAATAGTACAAAGATTGTGACCCATAACATAATGAAGAAAAAGTATAAAAGAAGGAACTAGGAAGGACCGATGGACGACCAGTTAAAGACTCAACTTTTTCTCATTAAAAGTCTTCAAGATTATTATTATTATTATTATTATTATTATCTTAAATATTACTAGGATTGATTAAATATTAGAATTAACACTTTTATATTCTATAGATAGGAAAAAAAATTTTGAGAGCCACTTTAAGTTTTAAAATCTCGAAATAACTCAATGTAACAATTTTTTTTGTAATTTTTTTTACATATATGTAGGTAACATGTACGTAAAAAAATTACAGAATTTTTTACGCACCGAGTCGACTTATTACATAGGTGTAACGGACGTTTAAATTAGTGGAATCACTATCATATTTATTCTCTCCCTTACTTTAATTTTTTAATTACATTTAATTTCAACCACATAATCTTATCTATTTAATAAAATGCGTTGTCAAGAATAAAGTTCTTAAGTTATTAAAACTCAACAATGTTATCCAATTATCCCTCCCATATATATATATATATATATATATATAAACAAAATATTTCTATTAGAAGACCAGTTAAATGGGAAGAAATAACATTCCCAGAAAATTAGAAAGAAACAAATTATGGAAAATCAAATATTTCTATTAGAAGACCAATTAAATGGGAAGAAATAACATTCACAGAAAATTGGGTAATAAACAAAGCAATAAAAAAGCAACCACAAATAAAACATAAGTTAAATAAGCTTATAGAAACACCTGAAAGAAATATAGAAATAGAATTTGAGGATAATGATTTTAAATCAATATCACAAAGACTTAATAGATCATCTTCAGCTAAGTCGTACATTTCACCTCTAGACTATAAGGTAGAGTTTCCTAAATCTTCTAAGGCTTCTACTTCTCAAATAAGACCTAATAGGGCAGAAAATTTAAATATAAATAATGATAATCTAGTCTCAGGTGTCTATCACTAACAAGTTAGGGAGGAAGATACCGTCTCTCAAATGAGTTTCAATCTTTAATGGATTACAAAAAATTAGATTTTAGTCTAGGATCAGCTATTAGAAAGCAGATATGCGAAAAATATAAGCAAGAAAAATGGAAACATTTTATAAAATGGTTTATGGAATCCTTTCCAAGAGATGAGAGAATAAGACTAGGAAAAGAATTTTATAAAGATCTTCAAATCCTACAACAAATTATAGAATTTCCAGTATGGTTCATAAATAAATATTCCCAAAAATATGTCTCTATAATAGAAAAAAATTATAAATTAACTACAGGAACTATTATCAAGTCAATATTTCCTCCCAGAGAAGATTTTGAAATGAAAAGAGAAAATGAAGAAATATATTTCGCTGCTTTTAAAAAGGCAATAGCCAATGATTCTCTTCAGGCAACTGTCCTTCATGTCAACCAATTAATAAAGCAAAATAATTATACAAATTTATGTCTGAACAATCTGTCAGAAATCCTTCAAGAAACAAATAATAAGATAGAAAAATATATTTCAAATAATAAAGAAGAAGGAGAAACAAGTAAAACCAAAGATAATAATAACCTTATAAAAATCCAACCTACAGTTCAACCTCCCCAGAAATAGAATATAAAATAAAACCCATAAATCAATTGATGGAAGTCTTAAAAGAAAAATTTTCCAAGTTAGAATTAAATACTTTGGAAGAAGAAAACATGAGTGATGAAACTTTCGAGGCTTATACAATAGATTTTATAAATAGATTAAATGGAAGAAAAAGACCAGAATCGTACAATACAAAATTTGCTGATAAGCCAAGACAAAGAATGTTTTACTATCCTAGACCCACTCCACAAGATGTTCTTCATGAAGAACAAGAATATGAGATTTCCAATTCCTATAATGGAAAGTCCATATACGAATGGAATCTAGATGGTTATACAGATAGACAAATATACATGATGACGCATCGTATGATGATGTACGCTACGATAGCAAAAAATAATCAGAATAGTGATGTCAATGTATGCAAAATGATAATTGCAGGATTTACAGGCCAACTAAGAGGATGGTGGGATAATTATATCAAACCAGAAAACCAGCCTCAAATTTTTAATCATGTTAAATCAGAAAATGGCCAAAACGTTTCTGATGCAGTTTACACCTTAATAGTTACCATCATAGAACATTTTACAGGAAGGTGGTCGGACAATTCTGAAACCATAAGAACATTGTTAAATGGTCTTAGGTGTACTACTTTAACATCATTTAGGTTGTATAAAGATGTATTTTTAAGCAGAGTCTATGAACTCCCAGAGAATAATAGTTCTCATTGGAAGTCAAAATTTATTGATGGTTTTCCACCTTTATTTGTCGAAAGGGTAAGAAAAAGTCTTAGAGGAGATAATGTCCAAATTCCCTATGAAAGTTATACTTATGGAAGACTCATTGGGGTTTGTGTGCAAGAAGGTCTAGCCTTATGTAATGAATTAAAATTAAATCACCAAATCAAAAAACAAAATTTAACAGAAAAAAGACAATTAGGTCAATTCTATTAACAATTTGGAATGGAATGTAAAAAAGAGGATAAAGAACGAAGTCCTTATAAAAATTATAAACAAGCTTCTAGAGAAAAATATTTTGCTAAAAGAAGAGAAAAACGTTATAGAAGAAAAGCAAATAGAAAAGAACGATGGACCCCAACGTGTTATATATGCAAAAAGAAGGGTCATACAGCAAATAGATGTTACCAAAGAAAAAATATGAAGAGTAAAATTAATAATTTAAATATAGAAGAAGAAATCAAAGAAGAACTATATAGGATTCTTGATACAGAAGAATCTACAGACGATGATTCTGAACCAAATTCGGATCCCGAAGATTGTGAAAATTGTTGCGAAAATGGAAAATCAGATGATGAAATTTATAAAATCATATCCCAATTCCAAGATAATGATGTTAATGGGAGTGATATTAATGTTATAAATAGTAAAACTTTAGAAGATATTCTTAAAAGAATAAAAGACCCCGAAGAAAAGGTAAAAATTCTTGATATAATCTATCAAGAAGAAGAAAAGAAAGATGATATACCAAAAGAACCAGAAGGTCCTTATACAATGAAACATATTCATGATAGATTGAATAATAGAAAGCATAACTCTTCAACTCCTAAAGATTTAAAAGCTGAAGTAGCGAAACTAAAAGGAGAAATAATAAATCTAAAAAAAACAAAGTTATGACTTTGAAAAAAGGATCCTAGATCTAGAAAAAACTAGTATTTATAATACTACATTAGGAGAAACAACTACTAAATCTTCCACTTATTCCGAAATATTCCTTCCTATGAATTTAGAAGATGAACATATTCATACCATAGAAAATATTATATCACAAAAATGGCTGGTGAAGATTACTTTGTTAATTGAGAATAACTTCAAAAAGGATTTTATAGCTCTTATTGACTCAGGAGCAGACCTAAATTGTTTAAGAGAAGGTCTTATCCCCACAAAATACTTTGAAAAACAATGCATATTCTTAGGACAGCCAACCACCAAGATATGAGTGTAAAATACAAGCTTCCTAAAGCAAAGATTTGCCACAATGGAGAATGTATTACTACTTCATTCTTATTAGTAAAATATATATATAATGAAGTTATCTTAGGAACACCGTTTTTATCAAAAATATTCCCATTAAAGGAAGTAAACAAAAAAGGTTTCACAGCAACCTATAATGGGAAGAATCTCTACTTTGAGTTTATAACTCAACATATTGAAAAGATGATAAATGAAATATTGATTCAGGAAAAAACTAGTCAGATTAATTTTCTCAAAGAAGAAATTAATGTTCATACAATTGAAGAAAGGTTAAAAAACCCGAAACTATTATTAAAAATTGAAGACTCCTAAAAAACCAATTTACAAATGACATATGTAATGATCATCCAAATGCTTTCTGGGATAGAAAACAACATATAGTTTCTCTCCCTTATGAAGAAGACTTCCATGAAAGTAATGTCCCGACAAAGGCAAGACCGTGTCAAATGAACTCTGAATATTTAGAGTTATGTAAAAAGGAAATATCTTCGCTTCAACAAAAGGGATTAATACATCCCTCAAAATCTCCTTGGTCGTGCACAGCCTTTTATGTAAATAAACATTCTGAACAAGAAAGGGGAGTGCCAAGGTTAGTAATAAATTATAAACCTCTAAATAAGGTATTAAAGTGGATTAGATACCCAATCCCAAACAAAAAAGACTTGTTGGACAGGTTATATGATTCGCTAATCTTTTCAAAATTTGATTTAAAATATGGGTATTGGCAAATCCAGATTGACCAAAAGGATAGATATAAGACAGTTTTTAACGTTCCTTTTGGCCAGTATGAATGGAACGTTATGCCTTTTGGGCTTAAAAATGCCCCTTCAGAATTTCAAAAAATTATGAATGATATATTCATTCTATTTTCAAACTTTATAATTGTCTACATAGATGATATATTAGTATTTTCAAAAGATATTGAGACTCATTTTAAACATTTAAATTTGTTTAAAGCTATTATAATAAAAAACAGACTAGTTATTACTAGTCAAAAAATGATGCTATTTCAAACAAATGTTAGGTTCTTGGGACATATAATTAAAAAGGGGAAATAGTCCCTATCTGTAGGAGTATAGAATTTGCAACTAAATTCCCTGATAAAATTATTGATAAAACCCAATTGCAAAGATTTCTAGGGAGTTTAAATTATATCGCCCCATACTATAAAGACTTAGCTAAAGATTCGTCTATATTATATGATAGATTAAAAAAGAATCCTAAGCCTTGGGACGAAAATCATACAAAAGCAGTAATAAAGATAAAACAAAAGGTCTCTAATCTTCCATGCTTAACCATTGCTAACACAAATTGGGATAAAATTGTAGAGACAGATGCTTCAGACATAGGTTTTGGAGGAATACTAAAACAAATTTCTCCTCAAACTAAACAAGAATATCTTGTCCGATTCTATTCAGGAAAGTGGTCTGATGACCAAAAGAATTATGCTACCATAGTTAAAGAGATTTTAGCAATATTAAAGTATGTTCTAAAATTCCAGGATGATTTATATAACAAAAAATTTATAATAAAAACTGACTGCCAAGCGGCTAGATTCATGTTTAAAAAGGATTTTAAGCATGATGTTTCTAAACAAATGTTTGCCAGATGGCAGTCACAGCTAGCCCCTTTTGACTTTGAAATATTATATAAAAAATGAACTGGCAACAGTCTTCCTGATTTTCTTTCTAGGGAATACATAAATGAGAAGAAAAATTAAAGGTCCTTTAAAGATTTCATTTAATAATATAGAGCATGATATAAACCTTCATAATCTAATTATAAGAGATCAAATGCGTAGAATCCATGATATACAGCTTGATTTCACTGTTCATCCATATGATAGACTAAGAAGGATCAGATTTTATTATAATACAATTTATAATGCTAGAGAAAGGATAAAAATCCTAAAAGAAAAAGAGAAAATAATCTCTTCGGCTTAATTTTGTGTTTTCAGGAATGATTCCTCGAGGAAGAGGAAGAGGCTCTCCTAATAGAGGAAGAGGTAGATGACTCAGTATTAATAACAGGCAGGAAATAGTCCTAGCCCAAATGGGAACCAGGAGGCTTATAGCCTCAAACATTGCTTCTAGCTCAAATGCTGCCTCCAATTCAAATGTTGTTAATAACAACACAAATGATACAAAAATTCAAATTGACCCGAATGATCCGTTATATGAAAAGGTTAGGGCCATGATACAGGCCCAGAAAAAAGAGAAAGTTTCAAAAGCTCCTATTTATGCATATGTTACTCAGGACAATGATGAAGAAGATTCCTGGTTCATAACTGAGTGCGTTGAGAAATGGCAGATGTATAGAACTTTTCAACGAGATAGTGCTTATTCAACTCTCTCAAAATGGAATCTATTCCAAACATATATGCCATGGTTCCTTACTTCGACAGGCCTCAACCGCTTCTGCTGATGCAGGGCCCGTCCACAATACCGTGTCGAGACAAAAGAAAATAATCCTTCTAAATCAAGAGGATATCGAATCTTTTGATGATCCTTGGATACTTATGCAAAAATATATAGAACCAGCTTCATATAAAGCGCCGTCTTATAAAACACGGCAATATTATGAAAATATTCTGCGACTTACAGAAACTGCAGAAATAAGACACTTTTATCCCGGAGAGAGAGAGAAAGAAATATGTATAATTTTAGTAAAGTTTTTATAAAAACAATTATACCTCCTCAAAAATGGGGGTTAAGTACGCTTAAAGAAAGGGAATTCATATATCCCGAAACAACTGACAGGAAAACTTATAAATATAACTATTGGGATAAAGAACTTGTCTTCGGATAAATATGTCTACTCTGTTACTAATGGTATCAGAGCCATAAATCTCCCATATATATATATATATATATGTGGGAGATTTCAAGTGAGAATCACTTTGAGTTTTAAGAACTCAAAAGAGCTTAACGTAACAATTTTTTTTTGAATTTTTTTACACATACGTAATATATGTAGGTTACATATACGTAAAAAATTACATGATTTTTTACGCACCGAATCGACTTTTTACATATGTGTAACGGACGTTTAAATTAGTGTAATCACTGTGCATATTTATTCCTCTCATACTTTGATTTTTTAATAAGATTTAATCTCAACCACATAATCTAATACATTGAATTAAATGTGTGGCAAAGAATGGAGTTCTTAAGTTTTAAAACTCAACAAGATTCTCAAATATCCCTCCTCTACATATATATAATTAAATGTGTCGACTTTTTACCTTGTGAGCTGCGAACCACATATTTTTAAACAAGATTATAAAAAAATGGGTGGACGCCTTGAAGGCGAGGTACGAGGAGCATCATACTCTTCTATTGGCTGCTGTAGAGTTCGTTACGAATTATGGCACTTGGGTTGCGTCCGTTAAGCCCTTGGAAAGGCAGCTGTTGGAAACAAGTGATCAACTTTACGAAGCCGAAGCAATATTGGTTCTTCTAACGTTAGACCTAGAGTTCGATGAGAAGTTTGATAGTTGCATAGGAGTAGGAGGCCTTGTGGAGCTGCTGCTTGATAAGGGGTGTAAAAAACATGGAATAAGAAAGGAGCTGCCTCGGACCTATAGTACGAGAGTTAAGCATATTCACCTTTGTTCTTGCTCAGTGTTTCTCACTGATTTGTATTTTCTTGTTACCTCGGGCCTATAGTAAGAGAATAACGTTTTATAAATACTAGATCAACGATCTAGCTTCAGACCTTTAGTCTGTTTGCATAACCTTTACCTTGATATTCTTTTCTTTTATGAAACATAAGGACCTCTAGTCCCTTCTTTGTTTATCATTTATATACTACGTTTCTTCTTCATGAAGAAACGTATATATTGAGTTTCTTATAAAAATAAAGAAATAATATTTTGTCTATAATCCTGTCTTTATAAAATCTATCTTTCACTTATTATATGATCAAGGTACGGGCTATATCCCCGACTAGGGTCTAAGCCATATATAATAAAATATTCAGGTAGAACCCCTACATTTTATGGCTTGTTTATAGGAAATGCTTAAGCTTAACTCGGGCAGCACTTCTACTAGTCGGTGGAAAATTGAGAGAATAACTCGGTAGGGTTCTAGCACATACTTCGAGACAACAATCGTCGGAATGTTGGTACGTTGGGTTCATGGCATGAATTTCGAGAATAAGTGAGTGATTTGAAGTGTGATGTTTGATTGGGATTTCATCCCATGGCTGCCTATTTATAGACAGAAAAGTTACTTCTTAGCGTCGCGCGAAGTAGACCTATAGCTCTGGTGATTTGACAACTTGGCTTGCCACATGTCATCACGTGGTGACACGTGTCCTATGACGTGTTGCTCATCGACACAGTTACTTTATCGCTACTTCGCGTGCGCGAAGTAGTTATCCACTCAAGCGGCTCACGTCGATGCGAGCGTGCGAAGTACAAAGTGTGCCATCAAAGCGCCACATTGCCCCCATCGTCCTTCACCCGAGCCCGTGCCTGTGCCGGAGCCCGAGCCCGTGCGCGTCGGGTGCGAATCGCACCCTTCGCTAGGACCACTAAGAGTGGTTAGCCATATAAGAACATTACCATGAAAAATTCTTTCCTTATAAAGTGCTTTCGTTTCTTTCTCACTTTCCATATGGGATGGAGTTTCCTTATTTATTTAACATAGAATACTTTTATCCCATTTTTTTTTCGTATCGATTTGCTAAACTTAAACTTATATTATTCGTTTGGTTAGAAAAAGCAAAATGCACACAAAAATGACCGCTTTACGTACGCGAGACAAATATATTTATAATTTTTAATACATCTCTCATTCGTTCCTAGTATCAAGTACCCGATTAATATTATATAAATAACATATATGTAAACCTAAAAAAGATAAATATTTTACATTCAATGTACAAAATAACTAGTATATAACTAACTGTTTCGAACTCTTAAGACACATTCTTTTAGTGAGAATAAAAACCGTTTGCTACAGATAAAACAAATACTAACATGTGAATATTGACAGTCACTTGTCATTCGTTTGGCTTGTGTTGATGTTGCCGGCCTACTATTTAATTTATGTTACATCTTTAGGAAGTATAATCATGTCGATCTTGAGATGTCGTTTATGCGGCCAACATAAAGAAACTACTCATCTTTTGGTACGTATATTGCAGACATAAAACTACTTAGGTCAATCATCCTTCCGTGGGTGAATTTACCTACAAGCGGTATGTGTGAATCGGTACAATCCTTTCTAGAGCTACGTGCACAACACAATGTGTTGAGAGAGAAAGGTAAGGTAATACCAGCAATATTGGCGTTAGCTCTTTGGTTGATTTGAAAATCTTTGAACACGAGGAGTGCTCGATTATAAAGTTGGTGAATGATGTTAACAATGCTTCAAGAGTTTGTACAGGTTCGTTTATATTTTTCTGGTTAATAAAGATTTGCAAAACTTTACAATTCGTTTAGAGTACATGTTATGTTTACTAGCTAGTTACATATGTATGTTCAACTTTAATTATCATGTATTTCGTTAATATCTAGTTATCTTATATATTCTTTTTGAACGGCAAATGTTACACCGTTTTTGTCCAATATGAGGCTTGAATCCTCACCATCTGGCAGGTTTCCACCTTATTAGACACCTTAATATCACTGAGCTATATTAACAATAAAAGTTATATATATGTAATTTAACAAGTTTTTCTTCATAACATTAAATTATACACCGTGTTCAGTATCTTGGTTCTAAATGGGTTCTTACAACTTGACATCAAACACTTAAAATCAATCATTTGTGACATACTGTCGTCATGGTCTTGACAATAACACTAGCAAATGAAAATATGCATGATATTTGAATCAAATTTACAATTATGGAAAATGGCATATATGACAAAACTTACTAAAAAAAGAAAGACAATCCAAGATTTTACTTTAACATGGGTTAAATACAAATGTGTAAGTAATAAACATGTAACTTTTTTTTTCTTAATTGGCAACACTGCATGTAGTTCTTATGCTTCCTCTAGCACCAGTAAGTGGCTCAATCTCTCCCATTTTAACCATGGCTGCAGCAAAATCTGATGCAAATCTTGAAGGGTTGTTGCTATATTCCAACACAATGCTATCACTCGAGCCACCGTTAAACAACACTTGATCAGATTGAAGAAGACCTCTCCTCTGAACAAGATTCCTAAAGTAGGTATTATCAAATGAGTTTGGTGTCACCAAATCAAGTGGTGCCAAGTTTCCATCTCCGGGTCCTCTATTCGCTGGGCCGTTGCGTCTACGTGTGCTAGCGAAATTCGCATCTATGTTCGATCCGTTACTGTATATTCTCGCTCGAAATGCAACACACTGCGACTGACCAATGGTATGAGACCCTGGTTATTGAAAATATAGTTCATGTGTCATAAAATAGAGACATGAAATGATTAACTAAATACAGTAGCCAAGTTTGTTGCCCTTCTTATATAGTTTTTCCTACAAATTTAATCATTTAGCTTACACTATGGCTACATATTATTGGGTAAGTAGGGCTGTCACTTTTACCCAAAACCCGGAACCTAACCCCAAAAAACCCGTACCCGAACCCGAACTAACCCAACCTAATGAGCCTGAACCCGAGAAAAGATAAGCACAAACGCAAACCGAAGTAATTCGGGTTGGTTATTGGGTTTGAATTCTGGGTTTCCGGTCAACCCAAATAAACTTTTAGTTTTAAAACCAAATAATAATTGTCTGATATCAAATGTTATCATCCCTGCTACTGTGGATATACTGTTTATTGCTTACTAATGTTTCCGATTTATGACTAAAAACAACCATAATGGAAAACCCTAATCATGACATATCGAAGACGATTATATTAGTATTGGTTGTTACGCTACGGTGAAAAAGAACATGTTAGCTGTTGTTTTAGTGTTGTAGTTTTTTGAATCATTGATGTGTTTTAGGATACTCGAAACCCGATTAACCCAACCCAAAAAAACCCGAACCCGAACTACCCGAACCCGAAGAAACTGTGAGAGATTTGGGTTGGGTTTCGGGTCTAATATTTGAACTTTGAAACCCGAATAACCCGATCCGAAAAACCCGAAACCCAAAAAATTAACCCGAAGAACACCCCTAGGTATAAATTTATAACTTCCTTGTTTACATATAATATGACTACAAATTATAGGGTATAAGTTTATAAGTTCCTTTTCATATAATTATCCTACAAATTAAACATTTAACTTATGCATAATATGGCTACAAATTATATGGTATAAGTTTACAAGTTCCTTATTATATAATTATTCCTACAAATTAAAACTTTAGCTTAAACATAATTTGGCTACAATATATAGGGTATAAGTTTTTAAATTCTAACCAGATAAAGCAACCATATCTCTTTCATTTAGACCCTTTGCCTCAAAATCACTAATGAGCGACAGTAGATCCTGATCGGCTCGTGGAAGATCACTCTCAGCTCGTGCTCGGTTTGCATCAGGAGAATCTCTTCTGTCAAGTCCTACTGACCATGAAGGACCACCCACCTGAATATTTTCAAATTATTCATAACTGATCAATACAAACATGCAAGAATCACAAGATACTAACTTTATATTAATGATTATTTATATATTTAAAGCATGTATTACCGCAACAGAAGCATCACGTGCTGCGACAGCGAGTATATCAGCACATGAAACTATCCCTGGACAAATGTTGTCAACAGCAGATTTTGCAGCATCTATAACTTCATAGCCTCCAACCCCAGTATTGGACTGTGCTGTCCTCTCAGTTGTCGCGGGATCGTTTAGTAAAATGGATGCGTCGCAACCCTGCAAGTTTTATGTTTTTACATAAGTGTAAGAATTCAAAAGAACTGAAACATATATTGAGTTATACAACGATAATGATAAAACGTTAATAACCATATTAATATTTAAATTATAGTTGGTATAATAACTAACAAACAGACTTAAATATAAATGATAAATCAAATAATAATAAATATATATAATAGATAATAAACTCGACTAACAACTATATTTTAGACGTATATAAGTCTGAAAAAGATTTGAAACAATTGTTGCAGTGGGCCTGATGGTCAAACTTCGAAAGGTGACAAACGAAACGAACCTGAACGAAGCAATCATGAAAATGAAGACGAATAAGTAGAGCCGCCATGCGACGTTGACGTGACACTGCAGTTCTAATAGAAGTTCTAATGGTGGCGAGTGCATTCGGGCATGTGGTATCATAAAAAGTAGGAGACAACTGAGCATTGATCTCCATATTGTTTAATGAAAGAATTAAAATGATGACAAAAACAAAAATGGTATGAAGAGATTGATGAGAATCCATGTGATTAAGTAGCTGAAAATGAGCTTTAGCCTTGTGGTTTAAAGGTTTATTAATTATTATTAAACTTGGTTTGCATGAAATGAGTGTCATGAGTTGAGATATATATACACATTGTGACAAGTGGTTCATTTATTATTTCATTGTTTTGAATTTGCCTCTTAGACTAAGCCTAACATGTGGAGCCATAGTATTTATAACATAGTTCACCTTTCTTGACACTAGAATTCAAATTTGCAATGACCAAGTAAATAATGCCTATGCATTAAATGGTTTCAAAGCAAGTTGATCCGGGTGCGACGAGGTCCAGGTTGGAGTTTAGAATAGCCGTGCTAAGATATTATTAGAGTTTATCCGATCGCTTGTCCTTTCCACATGGCCTTTAGTGGACATGGCGGTGAGGATATAGGGTCTAGGGTATGTGTTATGTATATTTACTAGTTTTCGACGGATACTCAAATTTTTGAACACTAAGTCCTAGGATTTTGAACTCAACTCTATGGAGAGAGAGAGGGGGGGGGGGGGGGGGGGAGAAAGACCCCTATGGTAGAGGTGAACATAAAACCTGGTTCCGGGCTCGACCCGATTCTACCCAACCCGTGGATATGAACAAGGTTTCAATTTCTCCCTGGAACCATACCCGGATCCAGGACAATCCAGATTTACCGGAATCGGTTCCACCTCTACCCGGTCAAAACCAGACACGACCTGATAAAAACCTGGAAAAACCGGTTAAACCCTAACCATAACAGAAACTGGTTCCCACCTAACCCGTTTCTTGACTTTGTTGACCAAACACGGAACCGGTTCCGGTTCATAAAAAACCCGGTTTGCCCACCTCTGCCATTATACCTAAACACTTTTTTATAAACTTTTAGCCCATTATATATTAAACTAGAGCCCATGTTTGTTAAACATAATAAGCCCAAAATTCTTGCGGTCCACTTAGAATCTCATTAATCTATATATTAAAAAGAGGAATGCTAATGTGAGGTAACTCTACTATTCAACTCTGTTAGGGTTTTTAATGCACAACGTACAAGTTCTCAATGCGTGGTGTTGATTTCTGATCTTTACCGTCACTCTCTCATTTTTCACTTTACCATTTATCCTCTCTTCCTTCTGCATGTTTACCATCACAATCTTCCATCCTGAAGCTTTTCATGGGCATCTTCTATGAATTTTTTTTCAAAATAGGAAATTTGATGTATTGGAAATGGTTTTTAGGAGAGAGAAAGTGATAATAGTTTCTAGGGCGAATATCTGATTAAATATAGGGGTTGTCAGTGTTTGTCGGGTGAAGTGGCAAGTAGCTGGTGTTCCGTCATTTGAAATGACGGATGTGGTGCATTTTTTGTGCGATCCATCATTTGAAATGACACGTATCGTATTAACATCCGCCATTCGAAATGACAAGTGTGAACAATACCTGTCAGATTTGACATTTGAATTGACAACTCCTAATTTTTTATTTATCTTTTTGTATTTATTGTATTATATGTTTTTACTTTTGTTTTGTTTTTTAAAAAAGCTAATAATTAGTATTATTTATAAAATAATATAATTAACTATTAAAAATTAATTAGTATTATTAAAAAGACTAATCCGTTTTTTACTTTTATTTATTTTACTATTAAAAATTGACAGCCTGTTGAGGTATGGTGAAGTGTATCTGGTTGTATCTTGATTATTGGCAACTTTGTGGACTGAATTTCACATTCAAACATCAATTGATCTTTACTAATTTGTAAAATATCACTGTTATTTGTGTAATGCCACTTGTGATATTATTGCATCTATGTCAAATGTGTATAAATGTATAATAAACAATTTGTAATAAGCCATTTGTGATAAAAATAAATATGTAAACAAAAGGTGTAACATTACTTTTATTTTGCTTATGAAACATAATTTTAGTGTTTGTTTTCTAATTATTGATAATTGCGGAATTTGCGGGGTAGTAGCTGTTTGGTTTCAGTGATGATCAGTCAAAATTTTATTTATTAAACCCGGTTCAATAAATGTGACAAATAATAATTAATCTTATTAATTAATAAATACGCAACGAAATGTAAACGAGTAATCAGCACCGAAACTAAACCCGACAGGATCCGGTTACAAATCATACGAGCACGGATATAATAAACAATTTATTATTAACTACCAATGATATAAATATATATCTCGGTTAATGAATAACCGGTTGAGACACCAAGAGTTAACAAGCGACGCTAGGTGACGATATGAGACAACCCGGTTTGCGGGTGGCGGCGAATAGAGACATGGTTATGGAAGATGCTAATTTAATTTGTCTTTTTTTTTCTTTGTTTTTAATTACTAAATACTGATTGATTACCACCATAATTTTCTCTCTCATACAAATTTACTTTCCACATCACCCAAGATTAAAAATAATTAAAAAGTGTTTCATCATCGTCAACCTCACCACATCACACCACCAAATTAAAGAAACAAACATGGAAGATATTCAATTGCATATCATAAGATAATAGTTCAGAACCTTAACATCACATAACGATCCTCTCACAAAACAACCAGACAGTCAAACGATCCTCTCACAAAACAACGGAATTACGAAACAATTTATGAAAAACAACAAGTTACTTGACCTTCTTCTTCATTTCCTCTGTCATGTCTTTAATCACCATGACTTGCGTAAAAAGAAGTAGAACCATCTCGTTTTATATTAATTGAAAGCCTTACTTTTATTAAACTTTCCAATTGCTCATTTGATCGTCCCCTAGATACCAACCAACGATTTTAGAGTAGATGCTTTTCTTTTTCTAGCTTTTACTTGAAGGTTAGAAACTATATTATTTGAAGTTTGAAAGTTGGAATGTTTAGATGCTTCAATGAATGTTACGTGATTGTGGGTCCTTTTTTCTTTTTACCAATAGGATGTTTATTTGCTTTTAATGTTTTTAAAAAGCCAATAAATTAAAATGTGTTTGACAATCATAAAAATCTTTTCTATTTTAGCTTTTTGAAAAGGTTAAAAAACAGTTTTTCAAAAGCCCAAAATCCTGGCTTTTTGAAAAAGCTAATAAGCATTTTCAAACTCAAACCCAAACCCAAACATGCTCTTAAACCAAGATAATTTGTTGTGGAAGCTGAATTGGTTGAGCATGTTGGAAGTTATGGGCCCACCTTTTTTCGTTCGGAAACAGCTTGTAGAACTGAACTTTTCACCATGACCCCACACCCACAATATGGCTAAGTTCGTCACTGCTCGTCCACAATTTGCCACGCAATTCAAATGGCTTCACGCCTCTTTGCATTAGAAGTGTTCTTAGCGCTCAAATAACTTATGTGTTTCCGAGTTTCATTTAAAGGAGGAAAGAGAAGGAAAATGAGGGATGGAAAAAATTTGTTGTGTTTGCGAGTTTCATTTAAGGAAGTAAAGAGAAGGAAAATATAAAAGGAGTGTTCCCGAGTTTCATTAAAGGAAAGAAAAGGAGAAAATAAGAGAGAAAAATAATGAGTAAAATAAGAGAATTTGTATCTATCCAAATTGGAAAGATTAGAAAGGAAAAAAAATTGAAGAGAAAGAGGATATGGCAAAAGAAATAAGAAGAGAAAACTTTCTTTTCCTTTTATTTCTTTTCATAAATGAACTCAGGAACTCAGCGCGTATATTATATTCTTACAATAGATTTATATACTTGATATTTATTCTTTTGGTTATCGTTTTCTACAGTTAATTTCGAGCTCGAGCTTGAAACCACCCTGACCCGACTCGGACTCGACTTATGAACAACCCTACCAACAAACAATAAAAATCTTGTTTTTTTTTTTTTGAAGTTTCACTTCCAACGTATGTTTGACAAAGAGCGTTTATAAGCTTTTAGCTACAGGCTTTAAAGAAAAAACTCATATTTAATAAAAAGTCTTGTTTGATGAGAGTAGCTTGAAGCTTTTAGATTAGGAGAAAAAACGTGAAGCTAAAAACTCCAACTACTATCATTTGATAAAAAAACTTATAGCTTTTATATTTGAAAAAACTTGTAGCTTTAACAACTTTTGTAAATTTATATAATAGTTACGTATTTAACTCTTATTAAAAAACAACTACCCCCACGATTTTTGAAGAGTTCGTAACTTTTTCGCACGTTATTATTTTTTTTTTTAAAATTATATCATAAAAATGAGTATTTTATTCTCTTTAAGTTGAGTATGACATTGCTATACTTTTTTAACTTAAAAAAAATAGCATATTTCGTGATTACCGGTTAGGATCGGCAACAAGTCGAGTCAGGCGAGCTCGGGTAATGTGTAAAACCAAATTAAGGTTGGAACGAGTCAATACAAAAATGGTTAATCTAGTTCGGTTTGTGTCAGTACGGTTTTGAGTCGAAAAAGGGACAGATTATAACATGTTTCAGATTAGAACAGTGTCGGGTCGGAACGAGATTCGGATCAAAACAGGATGGTTTAAAAAATTATCTATTTGAAATTACTATATATTTCAGCTTTGCTTCTTGACTTTTTCCACCGGTTACACACGTACTGCTTTTGCACGAATTACACGTTTACATTTGGGTTAATCTAGTTCGGTTTGTGTCAGTACGGTTTTGAGTCGAAAAAGGGACAGATTATAACATGTTTCAGATTAGAACAGTGTCGGGTCGGAACGAGATTCGGATCAAAACAGGATGGTTTAAAAAATTATCTATTTGAAATTACTATATATTTCAGCTTTGCTTCTTGACTTTTTCCACCGGTTACACACGTACTGCTTTTGCACGAATTACACGTTTACATTTGGGTTAATCTAGTTCGGTTTGTGTCAGTACGGTTTTGAGTCGAAAAAGGGACAGATTATAACATGTTTCAGATTAGAACAGTGTCGGGTCGGAACGAGATTCGGATCAAAACAGGATGGTTTAAAAAATTATCTATTTGAAATTACTATATATTTCAGCTTTGCTTCTTGACTTTTTCCACCGGTTACACACGTACTGCCCTTGCACGAATTACACGTTTACATTTGGGTTATGTGTGCACTATCATCAGGTGAATCATATACCGATACTAATTATGCGGCTGATGTCAGGTTGCAATCCCATTCCACCGCACCGTGTGGACACCCAACCGGTTTTATTAAAAGTTTCAGCTATTCTGCCAAACACCTAAATATATTAAAAAAGCTATAGCTAATAACCACCAGTTAGTTTTGCACCCTAAATGAAATCTTTTAGTTTTAGTACAAATTTTAATTTCAAAATTCATTATCTAAACATATAAAAAATAACTAATGTCAATTTAATCACCGAAATTACGGGGTAAAACACACATCAAAATAATAATAATAATAATAATAATAATAATAATAATAATAATAATAATAATAATAATAATAATAATAATACTTTGGGATTAAGTAACCCTGTTTCCATATATAAATTCTCTATTCATTAAAAAAAATTATATAATAATAATAATAATTTTCAATTCTTCATCATATAACTTAACTTGAATTCCGATCCAATATCCCATCAGGGTTTTGGTTAATTTTATGTAATTAACTCTCATTGATTGATTAATACAATACATTGTTGAAAGAATAATAATAATAATCGAAGATGAACGGTGACGGTGTTGAAATTGATGAGCAGATGATGGTCTCTTCGTTTCTTGAAATTGCCGTTGGCCAGACTCCAGATATTGCTAGACAGTTCTTACAGGTTCTTCTTTGTTTAATTAATAATAATATTATTTGTTGTTTGATTTATCAAGAAAGTGTCTTTTTTTTTTTTTTTTTGTTTTTGTTTTTTGAGATTAAGGTTTTGAGGGGATGTTGGAAACATTGATTATGTGTTTAAGGTTGTAGGCTGGTGTTTAAGAATTTTTATTTTATTTATTTATTTTTGTTATGGTTTGACTGTAGTATTATGAATGATATTAGGGCTTGAAGGTGTGTATAAGGATTAAAGATTAGGGCTTTGCATTTGGGCATTTTGGTCTTTTTGTAAGGATTAAGGAATCAAAGCTTGTCTTGTTAACAGAAGATAAAGGTTGTAGGTTGATATTCAAGAATCTTTTTTTAAAGATCTTTTGACTGTAGTATTATTATGAAATTAGGGCTTTGCATTTGGGCATTTTGGTCCTTTTTTAAGGAATCAAAACTTGTCTTTTTTAGTGTCTTAGAAACAGTTTTATTTTTTGTTTGATTTATCAATTTTTTTTTTGTTTTTTTTTTGGAGATTAGGGTTTTGAGGGGATGTTGGAGACATATGTAGGTTGATCCTTAAGATTTTTTTTTAAATTTTTTTATATTATGGTATGAATAGTGTTATGATATTAGGGCTTGAAGGTATATGGCTAATGAAGATTAGGGTTATGCATTTGGCCATTTTGGTCTTTTTGTAAGGAATCAAAACTAGCAGAACATGAGGTTGTCGGTTGATCTTCAAAAATCTTTTTTTAAAGATTTTTTGAGTGTAGTATTATTATGAAATTAGGGCTTTGTATTTGGGCATTTTGGTCGGAATCAAAACTTGTTTTGTGAATATAGGTAGTATCTTAAAAACAGTTTTTTTTTTTTTTTTTTTTTTGTGTGTGTATGTGTGTGTGTGGGAGGATTAGGGGTTTGAGCTGATATTGGAAACATTAATCTTGTTTTAAGGTCTGAGGTTGATTCTCAGTAACCATTTTTTTTGATGTTTTGACTTAGTATTATGATATTAGGGCTTGAAGGTTGTATAACTATTAAATATTAGGGCTTTGCAGCATTTTGGTCTTTTTTAAGGAGAGTAAAAACTTGATATGTTTAAAGAACATAAGTAGTTACTATCTTCAAAACAGCCTTTTTTTTTGAAGATTAGTTTGGGCTGATATTGGAAAATGGACACACCAATCTTGTTTTAAGGTTGATCTTCAAGAACTTTTTTTAATTATGTTTTGACTATAATATTATGATATTATTATGGCTTGAAGGTGTATAACTATTAAAGGTTAAGGCTTTGCATTTGGGCATTTTGGTCTTTCTTTTAAGGAATTAAATATGTTTAAAGAACATAAGTAGTTAGTATCTTAATCGATTCATCAAGAAAACAGTTACTATTTGTTTAAATTTTTTATCTTTATTTATATATATGAAGATTATGGTTTTGAGTTGATAATGTAACAATTGTTGGATATTCATATTCATGATTCTGATACTATGTACATTCAGGCTACAAGCTGGAAGCTTGATGAAGCAATTCAGCTTTTTTACGTCGGAAATGACGGTGGAGCACCAGCACCACTAGAAAATGACGGGATTTTACCCGAACAGAGTACAGGGTATGTAGATGTCTAATTTGATAATTTTTCTGTTTATTTGTGTTGTTTACATTTTTTAAAATTGTTTCATTAGAGGGTCAGAGAATCACGTGGGACCCGATAATGTCGAAAATGATGGCTGTGACATTCGTGCGCCTCTGCCCGTGAAAAGGGACGTTCTTTATGACGCTCCGTTGCTCTATGGGTATGTCGTGTTTTATATTAATTAGAAACTTATTATTGCACACTTACACGAATTAAATGATATTATTATGATTGAAGAGGAAGATTCGGTAACAATCCGCTTGAACCGCGTACGGTGGTCCCCTTCCGCAACTTTGATGACGAGTTAAAACATGCGGGCGTATGGGAAACGAATCAAGGGGCTACTACATCAACACGTCGTAAACCACGAGATAATCTTGCTACATTATACCGCCCTCCTTTTGCTTTGATGTTTCAAGGCCAGTTTGAGAAGGTAAAAATTAAATTTTTTAAAAAAATTCATGGTTCGTTAACGTTTATATATTATTTGTTACATTGGCAGGCAAAAGAAGCTGCAAACGCGCAAGACCGCTGGCTTATAGTGAACTTACAATCTACCAAAGAGTTTAGCTCACACATGGTATAATATTATGATATTATCTATAATCTACTACAAACAAAATTATATTATGTCACACATTATTATTTTTTGTATATCAAATTTATTAATTTTTTTTTGTGTAGCTTAACCGGGATACGTGGGCTAATGAAGCTGTTTCTCAAACAATCACTTCCAATTTCATCTTTTGGCAGGTTATATTTCTTTACATGTTTTCTTTCTTTGTTAATGTTGAATTAAGCTCGGGTCAAAACAAGTTTGGGTCAAACTGGGTTGTGGTCAAAACGAAAGCATCTGCAGAAATTAATGTTTTTGATTTGCGGTTTTCGTTTGATCATAACATTTTTTTAACTCAAAAGCAGCACTTTTAGATTGATTTTAAGAATTAATACATGTAATTACAAAATATTAAGTTAAATAACGTAGTTTCTTTTAATTTAAAAATGTTTAGATGGTATTAACTAACTCCCGGGAAACATATATAAGAATTGTCAAATCACTTTCTTCGTTTAATAATAAGCAGAATCTGATTATTAATATTTGGACTTTTTTTTATTAATTTTTAATTCAGATTAGTTATGAACTTATAAAAATTGTGTTTATTTTTTTATGCATTTAGGTATGTGATGATGAAGAAGAGGGCAGAAAGATAAAAACATACTACAAATTGGAGACTGTTCCTGTAACTCTCGTCATTGACCCTGTTACGGGTCAAAGAATGCGTTCATGGCGCGGTATGATTCAACCAGAAAGTTTGTTGGAGGTACTTACTGTAATTAAATTATTGGAAAATTAAGATGTGAATTTTTATAAATTATGTACTCAAATTTGAAAAAAATAAAAATCATATTTTTGTAACAGGATTTGTTGCAGTTCATGGATGGTAGCCCTAACAATCATCATATCAGAGTGTCCCACAAACGCCCACGAGAAGATTCTCAGGCCCCGCCTCCCAAAATCCAAGCTGTGTCAGGTTATGACTTTGACCCGAACCTGTTGACTTTGTTACCATTACTGACTTGTGATGTTGCAGTGGTTGCAGATGGAACAGATGAAGAAGATGAAAATGTGCGAGTCGCACGAGCGTTATCGATGGAGACAACGATGGAAAATAGCGTTAAAGAACCGTTAAAAGATTCAGATGTTATAAATATTAAAGAAGAAATTCGAAAATCTGAAAATTTTAGTTATCCACCGTTGCCTGAAGAACCGAAGGGTGACAGGAATTTGATTTGCAGAGTTGGTGTTCGTCTTCCAGATGGACGCAGGCTTCAGAGGAACTTTTTACGTGCTGATCCGATACAAGTAACATTCGTTGACCTTTGACCTTTGACCTTTGACTTTTGACTTTTGATCTTTGATTGATAAATGATTTGTTTTTTTTCAGTTGTTGTGGTCATTTTGTCATGAGAACTTGGAGGGTAGTGATGAAAAGCGGTTTCGATTGACTCATGCGATTCCTGGTGCGGTGAAGGATTTGGACTTTGACTGTGAGTCAACGTTTGACCAGTTGGGGCTGGCGAATTCAATGATTTCGGTCACTTGGGAATAAAGATGATATGATCTTTGCACCAAACAGTTTTGGTTTAGAATTCTGGATTCTTTTTGACTTTTTTTGGTCATCTCAATGGAATTCGATGTTTTGTTTATGATTCTATTTATTCTCTGCTGTTTATGTATACATGATTATATGGTTATATATAATCCTTTTTTTGTTTATTTTCTTGATGAGTATTTTCTTGATGATCAAAATTTGATCATTTTGATGTCACTTGTGATATGATGGCATCATAATCATGAGTTGATATTCTAATAATTTCAGTATATTCTGTTTAAATTTATTACATTTGAATAACATCATCATCATCGTACTCAGTATATCCCACCAATAGCAAAGCTATAGTAGGATCTGAGGAGGGTAAGATGTAGACAGCCTTACCTCTACCCCATAAGGATAGAGAGGCTGCTTCCGGTGAGACCCCCGGCTCGATAGTAGTTTTGCATCAAGCCTTGGACATAAGGCACATAGCACTCAATCATCGGGACACCGGCTGATCGGTGCATGTACCCTTGTCTTTCGGCTATCAACGCCACTACATGATGCCTGATTAACCGTCCGTCACTTTTAACGTTATTTTCACGAGATTAGTAAAATAACGTCAAAATTAGTGCAATTTCACTTTTGCCCACCCAAGGGTTCACACATATATACATCATATGTGCGCACCGCAAGTAGGGCTAATTTGAATAACATATCAAGTGAAATCAGAAATGATCATTAATCATGCCTTCATTTTAAGGAGTAACTTTTATTTAATAGTAAAACTGAAAGGAATACAAAGTTATTAAGAAAAAAAATGTAATTAAAGATACATTATTAGAGGTTCAAGCTTGATTATTTTAGTAGAGTTTGAGTTTAGCTCGTTTAACTTGGAGAACTCAAGTTCGACGAGTTATGAGTAGAGGTGCACAAACTGGGTATTCTCAGGAACCGGAACCGGTTCCGGGTATAGTCATGCATTTGACCTGGTTTTGATTGGTTCCATTAGGTTTTTTTCGGGTATCGGTGGAACCGATTCTGGGTTGGTTCTGGTTCCGGGTACAGTTCTGGGGTAAGTCAAAGCCGGGTCCATACCCGCGGGTAGGGTAGAGTCGGGTCCGGAACCATTTTTTTTGCACCTCTAGTTCTGAGCTTTATCCATAGCTCGAGCTTGACTCATGTGAAAGTTTGAATCCGCTTTGTCTCTACTTGTATGTTATTCGTTATTTTATTTAATTACTTTTATATGCTTGCTAATTATTTTCAATAATTATTTACATATATATTTTAGATATATTATTTAATTATTATTTTTTATCATAATCTTATATAACAATATTTGTATGTAATATATTTTTTTTGAAGTTGACGGTGAACCGTTATTTGTCAATAAGACATAATTGAGATGATTTAAACCCAACATTCCAATATATTATTATATTCTGCATGTAAAAAAAATGGATTTTTAAGCACGAGTTTAAGTGGAGCTTCTAATGTTTGCCCTTATCTTATTTTTCTCAGACTCTATCAATAATCATGCTATAAATGAAGGTTTATTATGTACGTTAGTTTGTATATATCATTGGCAAGTTTTAATCATGAGCCTAATCAAGCTTGGTATATGATACTCATGTCTCAAATTATGGTCTAGCTTGGGCTTGAGTTTGTTTAAACTTGACTTGATTGAAACTTTTAGCGAACCAGTCTCAAGTAATTTACAAACTTTTACACTATTTGTAAGTAAGAAAATATTGGTCAAACTACATCGTGTCTAAGACGACCTTGTTCAATACATGCAATAACATCACATGTTTATGCCCACAAAATTTAGTGGAATTTGGCAATCACAATAACAATTGTCGACAATTCTACACCATGTATAATTCCAATTTTAATTATTTATAATTAGTGCTTCAAAAAGAAATTATAATAAACAAATTAATAACCATAAAGCCAACACTTTATAATTTAATTAATATTTAGTTAAAACCATTATTTACTAAAAAGCCTACATTTTGTTTTATATAAAACTTTCTATTGACTTGTGTTTACACATGTCTTACACTACCAACCAATTTAATAAATAAAAAAAGTTTGTTGTATTAGTGTTTTATTGTATCATCAAAATGAACTTAATAAATATTTGACCTATGTCTTATGTGTTAATGTTTATTTTAGAATACGATACGCGACAAAACAACTCATTTAATGAAAATTGGTCGGTTTAATTATTTGTTAGTTAAAATAAAAAGGGTGTACTCGGTGCGTATTAGTCTCGCACGTTCACGTAGGGTATAAGGAGAGGCCAGATCGCTTTGCGATATGATGTACATGGCCTTATCCTACATTTTTTTGTGTAAAAGGTTTTTTCCACGACTTGAACTCGTGGTCTCTAGACCACAATCATTAACCTTATCAGCTAATCATTAACCTTATCAGCTGCTCCAAGGTCCGCCCTCAACTACCCCTAAGCCCTAGACTAAATGTTTTCGCCTATTTCTCTTATGAGTTTTGATTAGTTTATTACAACTTTAATTTGGTGTTTGACGGAATACAAGATTGCGATTTGTCACGTACCATATAAAACGGAACAATAAAAGATCAGACAAGGCGGAAAAAAAGATCATTTACGTTGTAACATACACTTAGATAAAACTCATATAACAAAGTTTATTATCATATAGTCTCAAATATCAAAGACAAGCCATTATCTATAGCCTATAGGCGATTGTAATAATCAAAATATTAGGTTTGATCAACAACGCAACAATAGCCTTAAATGAAATAAAATGTAATTGAATACTAAATTCGACCAAAATAATATTTTAAAATATATAAAATAGAATAACTCTTGATATCTATATACTTCATACACTCCATCATGATCAACTATTGATGCAATGAACTTTTATGCCATTATCTCTAAATATCGATTGCTTTAACTTCGATTTTGTTGAAAACACAGTTAATTTTTTTCTACAGCATTACGGTATAATTTTTTTTTAAGTTATATTCAAAGTATAGTACTTATTGATATCGTAAACTATATAAGTGCCGGTTTTATTCTGACCCACATCAATTTCACCGTCCAAGCTGCCACCAGTTACTTAACTCCATACTATGTCACAGTGCCTTTTATAACTTACAAGGACTGTTTTTCTACACTTGTGGAGTGTAAAGGCGGCTAAAAAATACAAGACATTGGCGGCCACTAACATTAATGGAATTTTAGATTCTTATCTTATGTTACCCATAAAAATATAAGGCACCAATGGTTGTCTATGATCTCACCTACTAACTTCTATATATTTTATGGCGGTACATAATGTTTTTGAACATGCACGCATTAGAGCATTAGAATATGTACATGCACTTAACATATATGTATACGCATCATTTATAGGTATATGGTGGAAAAGACATATTACACGTTGGTTGGACCGACAGTTTTGTATTGAACAATGTATAATTATAATTGAGAATTAGTTATATAAGACAACATGAACTAAAATAAATGAGTATCACCGACAAAAGTCCGTTAATAAGGGTGAAAGGAGTCATTCTGTCACCCCGCTCATCTTTCCTCAATACATAGATGGGCGGAGTAGTGTTCCTCCTCCTTCCCGACCAAAATGCCAACCTCCATCCTGATCTTGCTTCCCCGCTGCTCCATTTTTCTCTCTGTTTGACAAGAAAATTTGCATGCACTCACCAAATTAGTGAGTTTATTTTCGGAACCAAAGTGTGGGATGACGTTCCACCGGTCCTGACCCCCTCCTGACTCCTTGTTGCTTTCCACTTCGTTCACCCTAATGGTCGTTAATGATGGATTACCGAGGGTTTTAAAAACATAAAATGACATATTCAAAGACAACACACATATTCTAAAGTGTATCCCGTGCTATTTTTTTCTTATTTTTCTATGACATTAAAATGATGGCACGCAAAAATTAACGCGTGTCATCGTTCCTTCATACTTTATAAAAGATGATATTTTTTATTACGTCATAAAATCACTATGGGTCATAGTTCACTTGTATGACAGTGGATAATCTCATTTACACATTACGATGGTTAATGGATAAATCAGTATTCAGTAGTATGCCTGTAATCAAGTATTGTAACATTTGAATTACATTTTCCAAACTTTTTTTGGACTTGTTAGGGGTTCCGTTGGTATCCAAATATCTGATTGACGAATTATGTCCATAAGGCTCTGTCGACGATCTATATTTTTTTCCTAGCAGCGGAATAGTTTCTTTTTGTGCATATGGATTTGTTCTTTTGAAAAGATTGTTATGAAATGTAATCAAGATTAATGCAATCTATAAGTGAAGCACAAACAAAAAGAAAAGCTTGGTCTACAATATATATTTCAATAAACTATTGGTTTTGACGACAAAAAGATAGAAAACAATGTATAGATCACAAAAGGCCAAAAGGGTATTAACTTTAGATTTCTTTTCATTGTGATCAATGGCATCCACTGATTCTTAAGTTGTGACTCTTTGAGGTGGTGGCTTTGAAATCTTTAAGCAATGGGAATTTGTGACAACTTATAACATCTATTTTGGATGTGAGAAATTTTGAAGTTATTTAAGAAGTGAGTATTTTATGAATGGGATAGATTCCTGAATTGGCTATCAGTTTTCTTTAACGTAGGTCTGTTATACATGTGTCGTAACTGGTGATGTGAAGAAGCAAAACCGAATGATTTTGTTTGGTTATTCATTCATGTAAGTATCTGACAACATAATGAATAGAAATCGTACATGTACCCATTCTCTACTATTTCACTAGAGTTTATGATGTCTTAAACTCTGAGATCATTGGCGTGTACTCAGTTGTTCTTTTTCCGCTAGAACGCTCACAGATTTATTCGTTTATCAAATGTTTACGCTCTTTGTTAGTTTTACCACATGCTTAAAGTTGTAGCCAATAAAAAAGATTAAAAAATTGCTTTGTTAGTATCCTCTCGCCAACAAGTTTTAATTCCACCACTAGTGTAGAGGGATAACTAAGTTGAGGATTTTCGCTACATCCCTCGCGTTACATGATATATGGGTCAACGTGCATGGCATATAACGCATATCAAGTCTTTGCATTGGAAGGATGGTGAAATGGCCTATGTTCTTAGAGGAAAACTAAGGGATTTTCGCTACATCACTCGCGTCGTATGACTTATGGGGCTGCTTACATGGCATATAATGCATATTAAATCTTACATTCTTTTTTTGTCAATCACAAGATTTGAATCCGTAAAACTTGAAAACATATAATCTTATTTAACACGCTGTTACTGCAAAATAAGAAACAAAGTGTTATAAACATTATACCACTTTATGAAAAATGGTTGTTTTTTCTTCTAAAAGTCAGAATATTTTGTATTCAGAATTCTTTAATTCTTTTGTTTTATGATTATAATTTTCAATCCTATTTAAGTCTTATAAGCTTCTATTTTTGTATTTTTGAAATTTCGAAACTTTAAAATTTTGAATCTGTTTTGCGGGTTTCCAAAATTTATACAATGTTTTAGTTTCTTAACCTTTTTTTATTTTTATTTTTTTTTTGTACAACCTAACCTGGCATAAGGTAATCACTACAAATTAGAGGAGCTTATTAACATATACATCAGTCGGTGAACGTCTATGGAGAAACCGAGCAGCATCGTGTAAAGAATTAAAGAAGGAATATTTCTGGTAGGGTCATGACCAGTTGAAACTACAACGGAACAATTATGGATGTTATCGAAAGGTCACCTATAACGTGTCATTGAAAGATCGACAAGTAACAAATCACCGACATTGAAGAGGTAGGTCCCAGCAGAGCCCAGTTGGACCCGCAAGACTCACCTTGAACAGGGACGTCTGCGCAACGACCAACTGCTCCCGCAGGACCCACCATGCTCAGAGAAAACCTTACGCGCAGTACGCCAGCTGTACCCGCAGGGAAAGCCTCCCAATGGTGAAGTACCCCGCCTGTTCCCGCAGTTGCGGATACAAGCCATCAGGGAAGGCTACCCGCACTAACAGCAAGGCTACACGCACAAGGCACTAGCTACTTCAGTAGTCACATGAAGGAATGAGCAAGGCGGGAATACTCCCGCCTAAATGAGCCAGTCCGTATGCTTCTGGAAGATCTTTTGTACTATACCTACTAAGGTATGGGCAGAACAGACGATCTGACCAGAACAGCCCATGAACCAATCACAGGGTGACAGCTCACCGACAACAGTACGAGGAGGAGCACCCTCTAGTACTGTTTGTCATTATTAGCCGCTGCCTACTCACCAACCCTTTCTATGGGACGTGCGCAGCCTACAGTTGGTGGAACAGTGCATAGCCGGCAGTAAAGGAACAATGTACAACCGACCTTGTTACTGTTGGCCGTAGTCTATCCACCAACCAGCATGGCCTGTGCGTAGTCCACTGTTGGTAGAACAGGAATACTATTCAGCCGGCTGTACCTTCTAGGAAACCTACCTTCGGCTATAAATACTCCAACATCTTGGAATGGTAAGGACATCATCTGATATCTCATTCTTATCTAGCAATCTCTTAATATACACTTATATTCAGAGCAATCTAGTCTGATTCTCACGCCGGAGGGTGGTCACAAGGAGGAACCCCCCCTTCTCAGTGACGAGCTTACGGTGTCTGTTTTGCAGGTCACCTGAAGAATAACCTTCTCTGCTGGACCTCATCCTCGTGGGAAACATTACTTAACCCCCAGATTATTCATAATCTGCCCCGGGTCACTTAGTGTTTCTTCATTGGCGCCATCCGTGGGACAGATTATGGATACTTCAGGTATGCATGGGGCTTCTCGCCAACCTCTGCCTCCTTCCCATCACCTGAACCCAAGGGAAATTCGTCCAAGAGGTCAGGTAGACGGGAAGGAGGCAGAGGTTGGCGAGAAGCCCCATGCATACCTGAAGTATCGGCCGTCGTTGCCGATGACGGAGGAGGCATGGTGAAGGCCGCCGCGGCCGCCGTGGTCGCCGCTGCGGAATCCGCAGCAAAAGTAACCGCCGGCTCAGTGAATGATGCGGTAAAAATGGCACTGACAGCCGGTGGTGATGTCATCACAGCTGGAACAGTTGGCTCAATGGATTGAGCAACTGAACCAGCGGAAGCAGGCGCAGCCGCCTGGGTCGTCGCCTCAAGAAGGCTGACCAAGCCTACCGTCATGGGCGGAGGGGTACTCTTCCCTGCTCCACCCTGGAATGCGTCAACATCCACGCCTGCACAAAGAGAAGTATTAAAGATGGAAAACTATGAAGTTAGAAATAAAGTTTGTACTTACGGGTTTTCTTGAGCCTGAAAGTGCGGACAGGCGGGGATGAACCCGATGGAGCCGGCCTCTTTGCGCCGCTCACCGTCGTCATCCGGGGCTCTCCGGAGGTGACAGTCGTCACAGCCTCCGGAGCAGTGGTCTTCTCACCACCAGGGTTCCCCGCCACCTCCTCGCTCTCGGCCTCTGAGTCAGACCGAGGTACCGGATCGGCAGTGGAGGCCACCTTCTCCTTCCCCTTCCCGCCGGCGGCCTTCTTCTTCCGCACCAACGGAGGACCATCTGCGGATTCCTCATCAGAACATAAGATTAGAGGAATTCCAACAGAGGTTTCAACATTGAGGGGTCGAGGGTTGAATAGCGCCTTACCTGGCCGCCTGGCGCTCAGGATCTCGTGGCCTTGCGGGTAGACCTCCACGAACCGATCCGCAGTTTGTTCTAGGATGGGCAACTCGTTCTCATCTAGAGCACGAGTACCCATCCGAGCGGGACCGTCAGCCTCCCGCGGATACAGGAGCGACTGCAAGTCGTTCCCCTCTGAAATAAACAGGAAAGAAGTTAGAAGAGATTATAAATCAACAAAAAGAAACAGAGCATACCGTAAGGAACAGAGTTCAAACCGTATTCGAGGACGATCGGGATCTTTCGCGCATCCGCATCCTTCCACACCCGGCTCATCCCGAGCATCACCATCCCGGACTCCGCAAACCGGTAAACCGGAGATTGGACCCGGGATATCTTCGAGAACCATTCCGCCTCCTGGTAGTTGGAGGCGTGAAGGCTTGGGAGAGCTTGCCCATTCTTAAATTTCATGGCAAGGGGGATGGCACGGGCAGAGATGAAGAAGAACTCTCGCTTCCACGAGCGAAGACTGCGCTCGGTTGCGCAAATCTTTAAACCCTTAATCCGGGTTATCAGCGTATACCACCCCTGGATGCACCTCCAAGAGTAGAAGGTCATCAGGCGGTCGACGAAGGGCTCAATGCCCAGAATCCGGCACACCCACTCGAAGTGGCGAATCTTCGCGATCGCCATCGGGTGCACCTCGGTCAGGTGCACACCGTGCCTCTCCAGGACACGGTAGACAAACTTTGTCAATGGGAACCTAAGATTCCCATAAACAAAGAATGCAGCATATACCCCGATCTTGCCTCTGGGGGCATCATACACCGTTTGATGGGGTTCAGGAAACTCAGGCTCGAGGGACTCGAGCATGAACTTCCTGACGATGTACTGGTACAGATCGACAGGCAGAGCACACTGGCACTCGCCAGCAGTACTCTTGTCATCGGCGAACACCCCAGCCTCCTGGGCTGTAGCTTCGAGATCGTGAGAAGACATCTTGCAGATGAAAGAAGAAAACGATTTCGAGAGAATGCTCGACTGAAAAGTTTGAGTATTCGCCGGAAATCGCTTTAAAGATGAAGAGAAAAGTGAAAGTGTGGATTACAAAGAACTCTCTCCCCCTTTATATACTAATCGCAATTAATGCGATGAAATTAATGCGGAAGAGAGAGAAATCGAATGTGCAATAAAACTATGACACGTGGCAAAAAGCAAGCTGACAACAGCTGTTGAAAGGACGCGTACCATTAATTTCGCGGCCACGCGCCCGAAAAAGCGTCTGGAATGACCATGTACTGTCACGTCACCATAACTTCCTGCACGTCCTGACACAGTCAGAAGAAACCGTCGCACGACGTTTCAGAGGTTTGGACTGTTCTTATCCTTTCACCAACTCTTCGAATTTCAAAAAATTCAAAAAAGATTCAAAAATAGGCGGGAAAATACCCCTTACCTTGGCAACCAAGTAACTGTAAGACAGGTGCGGGTACAGTGTTAAGGCGAAACCCTTCACATACTTGGCACCTGCAGGGAATTGAAGCCAAGAATACCTCGGCAACCAAGTAACTGTAAGACAGGTGCGGGTACAGTGTTAAGGCAAAACCCTTCACATACTTAGCACCCGCAGGGAATTGACGCCAGGAATACCTTGGAAGTAAAGTAACCGTAAGACGAGTGCGGGTACAGTGTCAAGGCAAAACCCTTCACATACCTAGTGCTCCGCAGGGAATTGAAACCAAGAAGGATCTTCTGGGCAATGCTTGCGGAAACGGGAATAACATCCCCGCATAGCGGGAACGTCGAGAACTACATTGTTTGAAGCTTCAGGATGGAATTGGTGGTTTTAACATAATTGATCACTATGTTCAAAACTACCAAAACCTCATGGAGAATCCACACAAGTGGGACTCAACGCTCCTGACTTGCGAGGAGGTTACAAACCTACCCGCTTCATACCCAAAGATCAAGCAGAAAAGTCGGGAATTTCTGCGTGACATCAGGAAAACCGCGGGAAGAATCCCCACGGAAAACCTAAAAACTAAAAACCCCTTTTCAAAACCCCTTTTCTAAGTCCAAAAGTTCACCTCACTTATTAATAATTCATGAGAAGAACATTGGACTGGGGGGACTTGAAGAGGTAGGTCCCAGCAGAGCCCAGTTGGACCCGCAAGACTCACCTTGAACAGGGACGTCTGCGCAACGACCAACTGCTCCCGCAGGACCCACCATGCTCAGAGAAAACCTTACGCGCAGTACGCCAGCTGTACCCGCAGGGAAAGCCTCCCAATGGTGAAGTACCCCGCCTGTTCCCGCAGTTGCGGATACAAGCCATCAGGGAAGGCTACCCGCACTAACAGCAAGGCTACACGCACAAGGCACTAGCTACTTCAGTAGTCACATGAAGGAATGAGCAAGGCGGGAATACTCCCGCCTAAATGAGCCAGTCCGTATGCTTCTGGAAGATCTTTTGTACTATACCTACTAAGGTATGGGCAGAACAGACGATCTGACCAGAACAGCCCATGAACCAATCACAGGGTGACAGCTCACCGACAACAGTACGAGGAGGAGCACCATCTAGTACTGTTTGTCATTATTAGCCGCTGCCTACTCACCAACCCTTTCTATGGGACGTGCGCAGCCTACAGTTGGTGGAACAGTGCATAGCCGGCAGTAAAGGAACAGTGTACAGCCGACCTTGTTACTGTTGGCCGTAGTCTATCCACCAACCAGCATGGCCTGTGCGTAGTCCACTGTTGGTAGAACAGGAATACTATTCAGCCGGCTGTACCTTCTAGGAAACCTACCTTCGGCTATAAATACTCCAACATCTTGGAATGGTAAGGACATCATCTGATATCTCATTCTTATCTAGCAATCTCTTAATATACACTTATATTCAGAGCAATCTAGTCTGATTCTCACGCCGGATGGTGGTCACAAGGAGGAACCCCCCCTTCTCAGTGACGAGCTTACGGTGTCTGTTTTGCAGGTCACCTGAAGAATAACCTTCTCTGCTGGACCTCATCCTCGTGGGAAACATTACTTAACCCCCAGATTATCCATAATCTGCCCCGGGTCACTTAGTGTTTCTTCAGACATATTAACGACTAATCAACGATGGGTAAATTTCCTTGTCTATTTTTTAAAACTCTTGGTCAACTTTGACTATGTTGGTAATTTACCTTTTTTTTATTGGATTTTAATTTATGTACGAGTGTAACTATAATTTGTTAGTGAAAGACATTTTCAAGTAGTTGACCAAACACACACACATTATACACGAATATGGGGAAACTAGTTTTAGATCCCGTGTCACACATGGGATAATTCAAATTATAAAATTATAAGTAAAAAAAATAATTACATAGCGTATATGAAGAAAAATGTATTACATCTATACTTATATTTATACAATGTGTACATAAATTGATTTTATTTATATCACAAAATGATTTTTTTAAACGAACTTAATAAAAAAAAATACCCGTGCAAAATCGTACCCGAGAATGCTTCTTTCTATTGAAAAACTCATTCTCGGTGTCATATATGTATAATTGAAAGAATTTTGGTTATGAACCAATTTCTAAAATAAAATTTTCATACGGTAGTAGTTTTAACCACTCAGCCTAAATACAAAAGAGGTGTTACCTTTATTGATATATTTATCAATTTACCACCCATCAAAGGAAAGTATGATATTAAATTGTAGCAATTGATGTTCTTCAAGAACTATGTTTTTCTGAGCTACACCATAAAAAAATTTTTGTTAAGTTTCAGAGGGCTTCTCGACTTTGTCATAATGACAACATAAAAAATAACATGTTAACCATTTGAATTTTTTGAATATTTTGTTTCATTTGAGCATAGTTTTGCATGGCATGCCTCTCATACAACGTTCTAATCACCATTGAAGGAAAAATTAATGTTAACATAAATATTTCAAATTTGATAAAAGTTAGAAGCATTGATAGGCATGGGGATGGCAAGTCTAAAGTGTTCGCAATCTTTTTTAAATTTTAATAGTTGAGGGAAAAATAGTCAACTTGTCAAATCCCGAACCTTTTGATTATATCAAAAAATGCTCTTAAAAATATAATTGAAACCCGAATCATGTTTAAAATTCTAACTTTCATACTTTTGACATTATAAATTCAACACTTTGAACCCATAACAAATTTGACGATAAGTCTGTTTTGCATTCTCAAATTTTTAAAAATACTCAAAATTTTCATTTTTGACCCGTAACAAATTTTGACTAAAATGTAGTTAACTTGTACTAAACAATCTATTTACCAACTTTTAACCCATAAAATCAAATTTAACATCCACAAAAAACCCGAAACAATTTTCATTTGAGGAACATGATTTGTTGTTGATCTTTGGAATTCACCAAGTATTTTGAAATATATAGTAAAATAATATGTTAATATTTATATTTATAAAAATATATAGATATTATATAAATATAGTGTAAAAGGAAAGCGAATAATTATTGATTTATTACATATATTAGGGTATATTAGTTTTGGAGGGAAAAAAATTGTAAGAATTAACCAAAACATGATAAGTGTCCACATTTATTTTACTTTATTAGAATAGGTAGATATGTAACTTAAAACGGCTCCAATATTTCTCTACTCATGGCTTCATTCAACATATATAATGTACTCTCCTAAGTTTTGATTCTTTAAAAAAAATGTTTGTTTTTTAACTCTTACCAGTTAGTATAAGTTTGGGACAACACCTACATTAGAATCTCAGTCATTAATTAAAACATGTCTTTAAATATACAATAAACCAATGAATTTGTAGTTGTCTTCTTTCTTTTACACAACCAACAAAACTCGATCACTCGAGTATACTCACGGCTTTTTTTTTTTCAAATTTAGTTATCTACGCATTATAATCTTTAATTAAGGTGTTGTTTGTTTTCCTGAAAAAAAATCTACGCATGCTCTTTTGTCTGCAAGGCGCAGATCACACGCAGGCATTGTCCTCCGCAGACTGTTTGTTTTCTGGTAGACGTTTCATTAAAAAACGTCTGTGCAAGCTCTTCTTGATGCAGACTTGGCCCATCTACTTCTGAGATCTTCTAAGGTATGCAAAGGGTTAAAACATCACACACTACCAACACTCACTATCCACCATCCACCACCACCACCATTAACCACCCACCCATCGTCCGCCACCATCACCGTCTACCGCCATCATCCACCACCACCAATGTCCACCACCCACCACCTCTTTCTACCACCATCCAGCATCACCACCACCCACCATACGCCACCACTACCACTATCACCATCCAGCACCACCACCACCACCACCCACTACCATAGTTTGTACACCACTACCAGTTTATTTTAGCAATCTATATACGTTAAAAACAAATGGTGTTCTTCTTGCAGACTGCAGAGGTGTAATCCATCTCTTCTTCTATAAATATCTATAGATGTTCTTGTAGAGTGCAGACATTTTATCTTTAAAAAAAAACCACCTAACATAATGTTTAGTTATAAAATCTTACCGACCACATGACGTATGAGAGCCCTAACTCAACGTCCATTGTTTATATCCACAAGATTTATTAGTGGCTAGAAAACTTTTATATAAATTTGCTTGAAGGCCTAACAAATTGATACTATCCAATAACAAATCCCCCAAACTTATGCAACAATATAATGAAGTGATGGATAATATATGCCCTAAAAAAGTAAGCTTGTTTAATTGGTATATATTAAGTCGCCAAGCCAATAAGAGACCATGCTTCTCTTAGCTCGTCCATTCTCTACCTAATTAAAGGTTAACATGTCAATCCCATTCATAAAATTCTATATTAAAAAGGTTGTTAAAAAGTGAGAAAACTTGAACTTGGCTGAGACAAACCCGTATGCTACTTCTTCACACAATAAAATAATTTAAAGCCATTTGACCTAACTAGAATGGAGGAGCCATGTGTCTTATATTGGCTGTCTCAACTAATGAACGGCTGTGATTAACTTGGTAGTTACAATTGTTGAAGCCTACATAGAATAAACACTAGATCTTAAGTTGGAATTCCACGTAGGCTTGGGTCACTACAAGAAACATGTTACTAGGCGAAGGTTGTTTTGCTAACACCTTTAGGAAAAGAGTAGTAATATGTCTTTATTTTTTTTTTTCAAATGACCGGTTTTCAGTAGAACATTAACTTTGTTTTCAGTAGGATTGGTTTTGCTATTTAAAAATAGATAGCGGCGTAGCTTGTTGTCTGCCTACATGCCTCTCTATTGTAATTGGATTCTTTTATTTTTCATATTTTTAATAAAAAAAATAAAATTATTAGATGTTAAACTTTTGGGGTTTATCCTCTTTCAAAAATTTTCAATTAATGGCGTGGTGGATTCTCTCTTTGGATTCTCATAATGTGTGAAAGGAACTCTATTCTTGGCCCTAACGATAAGAGAACGATCAAGTAGAAAGAGCATAAGGAAGGTACAACCCATGTAAACATATGTTACTGAAGCAACAGTAGATCATGGAATCTTATTTTTGGGAATTATACTCTTTTCTTCACTCCTTTTACGTATTTCCACTAATCCACATACGAGATTTGAGCGTGTTTATTTTATCCACTTCCATAAATCCATTCACTGTCACATTTCGTTTCACGTTTTCATCCGTTATAAAAGTTGTTAGTTTCTAAGTAATCTCCTATTCATAAATTGTTGCTTTGACTTCACGAATCTCTACCATGTTAGCATTGTTCCTCACCTCCAACATTATAGGTTTGGTTGTCTTGTCTTACTCTTGTTATCAACATCTTTAACTTGATGTGACATGACATCATCATTTCAAGATTCAATATTGATTTCAATATGGGGTTATCTTCATCTTGAAGTCCCTGGTTTAAGATGGAATAGCCTCTTCATCTTGATAAGCAATATTTGGTAACTACGGCTACTGGTATCATCGCCTCTTGGCGAATACACCATAGTAACCGGCCACATGATTTTTGTGGACGTTTCCACTACCTAGAATGCGACATGTAGTTCTTTAGGGACATCTAAATGCACAACACAGCATATCAACCCCACAATATCCACTATAAAGAGGAGATTTATTTTTTCCAACATGCAATGCCATCAAGATACTAAGAGTTCTAATATGAACAGACATACGACAAAATGGCAAATGGCCGTATATCACACAAGATGGAAATGCAAAGGCTAGGTATTTTCATGAAAACGTTAAAAAAGGCCTAGATGACAGTTTATTATCATATTATACAAGGTTGTAAAAGTCGTTAGGCGGTCTTAGGCGGTCGACTGGGGAGTTGCGAGTACTCGGGAGTAGTCGGGGATTACTCAGAAAATACCTACGGAGTACTCGGCCGAGGCGGAGAGTACTCGATCTAGACGGGGAGTAATCGGAGAGTACTCGGCCGCCTACTCGGGAGTTTTACAACATTGATATTATATAAAAATTTGTACAAAAGTTACTACTGATCTATGGTTCGAATAATCGAAATATTATGTTCGAAAACCAAAGATAAGAAATCTTGAATAATTTTTTCCAACATGCAATGCCATCATGATACTAACGGGTTCTAATATGAACACACATACGACAAAATTGCACATGGCCGTATATCACACAAGATGGAAATGAAAAAAGGCTAGGTATTTTTCATATAAACGGTAAAAAGGCCCAAGTGACATTTTATTATCTTATATCAAAAGTTGTACAAAAGTTACAGCTAATCTGTGATCCAAATAATCGAAACATTATGTTTGAAAACCAAAGATAAGAAATCTTGAATAAGGTAGAAAATGTATCTTAAATACTAAATTTGGTCAAAATAACTAACATTCTCGACCTCAACTAAAGCGTAAAACAAAACCCGACAATCTAAAATAAAACCAATTATTAAAAACCCTAAATGATGATATTTTGAGAAGTTATGAACTAGTTTCTTTACTCTCTTTTCTCATTCTTTACATTATCATCCTAGTATCAGTCCCTCATAGCTTTGTACCAAAATCAAAGATACAAAATCTCTATAGTGATGTGTTTTCAGTTGGATGAAAAAAGACTTATTTGTTGGTTTCCCATGTCTTTTAGTTGCTTGTACATTCGCTTGTACTTTATTTAACCGCGAACACCCGCACCCTTGTCCCCTTTTAGGACTAATTACACCTATATCATGTGTGCTTGCTTATAAGGGAGACACATATAGGTGCATTCTGTTCTATTTTGTTTTTATGTCTATCTAAATGCAATGAAGCCATCCAAGTTTCTTGCATTTGACTAACAACAATTAACTTGTAATGATGTTATAACCCTTTAAAGATAAATCACTTCCTGTCTGCTACACGCATCCCAAATTCAGGACAGATACAATTGATAGGATACAAAATTATTCTTAGTACAATATTCGGTTTCGATCAACTTGTTTAAATTCTCCCACTATTTGAGTGGTGTTTTGAGTATTAAAAACAAGAAGTAATACTTTCCTACACTGCATACTCATGTTGGCCCAGCCATTGGCATATAATAATTGTCCACCATCTAAGTGGAAGAACTAAGGTTGCATATTTTAGTGTATGCACTATGCACTACACATAGATATGATCTAATTCACATATTGTCTTCCCTTTATATTCTAAATACCCCACCCCCATCCCCAATCAACTTAACTTTCAGAGCTCAATGGATAACTGTATAATGGCTGAACATTGCAATAAAAACTCTATTGCAACATCTTCTTCTGCAGCCAAATGGTGGTCAGATGTCCATGCAAGTTCTATGTGTTCATGGACTGACAATCCTCCATGCAACAACCCACAAAAACCTAATTCTAATTGTTCTAATGGTGAAGAAGACGTTTCTTTGTCTACTTCTTTTACAACCAATGCTTCAAACACTTCGGGGCTCAGCATGGAGTCCTCTAGACGGTTTGTAGAGAAAGCGGCCTCCAACGATCCGTATGGAGAGGCGGTTTCCGATAATCATCACCTCTGGAACCAAGTGCTACTGTAAGTTATTACATCCAATATCTTTAATACTTGATATATGCAACTTACATATAACTTTCTTAAATAAAATATAATTTTCAAATAAATATATAATTACAAACAATCACTAATTAACCATCTCTTGTATTTTCTCACACACTATTACTTTTGACTCTTGATTGGTTGTATAATCGAAATAATTGGAGGTGGTTAGTATTAAGCAAATGCAACACTTGGCGATAAGGGTGGTTAATTCGGACGTTAATCTCGAATGGTTGATTTGAAGGAGATCTAACATCTAGGGATTATTAGTTAAAATAGTTTATTATTTTAAAGTTCGATAGAATTAGAGATTAATCGTTCTTCCTAATTCCTAGTTTTCTTGTTCCTTAAACATCAAGTGCGTCCTGATCACGCATCAAGTGTGCCTTGTATCTTGAATTCACTTGTCGATAAATAAAAGAAACGAATTTCTTTCGTGTTGGAAGCAGAAGCCGGCGTTCGTGTTTGGTTTGGAGCTATTTCACTTTAGTAATCTTAAACATATAGTAATATTTCTGAATATTAGTATAAACTTTTAAAAGATGGTTGTTAAGGGCTATTGTTAGCATTTCACATAAATATAACAAAAAGTTTTTGAATTTGAGTAAACTATAGCTAGCTAACATAATAATGTTACCTTTAAAGTTAATTAAACTCCTATACGAATAGAAAACATACGACTTTATGCACATCCCCTCTCTTTAAAAATGAAAAAGAAAAAAGTTATAAAAAGGTGGTCGTAGATTTACTTCTAAGTTCCAATCTAATATTATTGCAATCTGGTAATGATGAATCCTTGATTGAGAGAGAAAATGAAAAGGGGGATCCTTGTTGAAAAAGGTTTTTTAGTGGATTCATTTTGTTCTTTCCATTCTTCCACTTTACTTTAGCAAAACCTAACATCCCATATATATATATATATATATATATATATATATATATATATATATATATATATATATATATTTTATGTTTGTCAACTAGTTTATACATTAGCTTAAACATATATGTGTATGTATTTATTATGTTTACATAAATCATCCTTGTGCTAATACTGAGGAAACTAATACATATGTAGAGATGTGGGAACTACCGGAGAACCGCAAAACAATCCAACTCGTTTGTTTGATCAACCTGCCTGTGACTATTTGAAGAAAATAGAGAGTGGATGGGAGTTTTCAGGCCAAGCAAATATTAATCAGTTTCAAAAGAATAGTATGTATCAAAGCAAGATACCATCTACAGTCAACAGTTGGTCCACAACTCCACCAGAAGATGAAATATGTCCACAGTTTGATCAATACATTGGTCAATTCACAACAATAAAGAATGAACAACCAGATAGTAATTATACTCATCGTGATCCGGGATTCTTTCGAAGGAGATTGAGTAGTCATGTTATTGATTATGAGGCAGGGATTAATATTAATCAAATGGTTGTTGGAGATACAAGTAATAATATTAAGAACAACAATATAAATATTATTAATAATAATAAGTATTATTACAATGGTATGTCTGATATGGTGTGTACCAATGGAAGGGGTTTTGTTGATTTAGTTACTTTTGGTAGCTGTGAAAACAAACCATCATCAGAAAGCATGTTTAATAAATCCACCATGAATACCATGAATCTACCAGACAGAAGGAAACCTGACCTCCTCAACTCTCATCAGGTAAAATCCTCACTCTATTATCTTTTTAGAACCATGAAATATTATATTTAAAGAGCATAACAAGTTACTAGCATCAGCAAGAGAAAAACAAATTTACATGCCCCAAGTTTCAAAACATGGTTCACCAAAAGCATATATGATATATATGGATAAACATGTCGCACACTCGCGCGATCAAGATAAACATACAACTATATGCACATATACAACGCGAGAATCATTACACAACGCTACTTTATTGCGAAAAAAAAAAATTTAAATCGTTTAATTTCTGTAATAATAATTCATATTTTTTTACGATTTTGATTCATGTGGTGATATATGTGTGTAATAATACATATAGTGCTAATGTTTTTTGAGAATTTCTTGATGAAAGACATAAGCTTATGCCCCCTCACCATATAAATGGTACTGAAATTGAAATTGATATTGATATTGAGAACCAACTTTTGATGCATTTAAATATTAAAAACTTTTTTTTTAAACAACATATTAATCAAATTTTATTTAACAAAAGGATCCAATATTTACAATAAGAGAGTTAGGTAAGCGGGCAACAAGCTGCGCCGCCATCCCCTTTCGAATGGCAAACCTGATCCTACTGAAAACAAAATTATAGTTCTTCAGCGCCGATAAGTTACTAATTAATAAGTGGTCCTAACAAATAAAGTGGTGCAAATCTCTAACAATCCATTTAAAAACAACATATATATAGTACTAGTTACATATGCATGTGTGTGTGTATGCATATGTTTGTGTGATACCCTAATTAGGTTATCAAATATATACACAAAATTGCAGCCAAAAAGATCAAGAGGCAGCACACTTACTAAAATCAGTGGGAGGGGAAGTGGAGTTGTTAATGAAGGGAAGAAAAGGAAATCAGAAGACCAGTCTGGGTCACTTTTAAAGAAGACTAAGCTTGAGACTGCAACAGTTTCATCAACTAAGGTATCCATCAACTTCTTTACGTAGATTCAAATATAATCCAATATTAACTTTCTCTAACATTAGTTATTAACATATAATATCTTAAAGGTTCAGATTCCTAAAGCAAAACTAGGGGATAAAATAACAGCCCTTCAGCAAATCGTGTCACCATTCGGCAAGGTATGTACTCAAGAACACATGAAACTTGGTTGTCTAATATTTTAATTTCTTTTGTTACAATTGAAAATATAACTTTGGTTAACTTTTCAGACAGACACAGCTTCTGTATTAGGGGAAGCAATTTGTTATATTAAGTGTGTACAAGAGCAAGTACAGGTAAAACTAAAAGTATCACTTACTAATATGTGTTTTGAGTGATTTAACTAACACATATTATCTTTTGCAGTTATTGAGCAATCCATACTTGAAGACCAATATGATTAAGGTGAGCCTCAGGATTATACACAAAATACAAAATCTTAGCACTTACAATTAAAATAAGAAGGTGAACAAACATTTGTTGTTTTGGATTTTTAATCAGGACTCGTGGATGCGATATGAAACAAAAGATAGAGGAGATATGAAGCTTGATCTCAAGAGCAGAGGTCTGTGTTTGGTTCCTGTGTCATGTACTCCTCAAGTGTACCACGAAAATATCGGATCGGACTATTGGACTCCAACATATAGAGGATGTTTCTATAGATAGGAGTCATATAATTGTATAATTTTGGATAGATATGTTCAAGTCAATAACTGGTTAAACTTCTTGCAGCAATTATATATATGCATATCAGCCTCCTTTGTTTATAATCATGATTAACATAGTATGAACTTTTAGTTAGTGAAGTTGTGTGATACTAAAACCTAGTGTTGTTGTAAAAGTCGGATTCCAAGGTCGACTAGTCGGTCCTCGGAGTCCTACCGTAGAGACTTTCTTCAAGTCAGCCTGGCTTAGTCGGAGGCGGTCAAAGTTGGTCAAAAGTCGGGCGAGGCGGGATAGGCGGTCAAACTTCGGGCTAGGAATTTCTAAAAGTCGGTTAAAAGTCAATCAAAAGTTGGACAAAAAGTTGGGCTAGGCGGTTTTGATTATTTTGACAAATATATAATATCTAAAAATTAATTTTCTTTATATTTACCATGTACCAAGTACTCTCCGAGTACTCTCAACTCCCAGTCGGTCGCCTAACGACTTTTGCAACCTTGCTAAAACCCAAGTATACTGAAACGAAAATAACAATATTAAGATTTGTGGTATCACTCCTATTTTTAGTTACTACCATTATCGCATATGATCAAATAGTGATCGATACCATTCAATATGTAACTTGTTGCCCATGTTTATGTTTTTACACCATTCGCTAAACCACTTGCGTTTGTTGTGACATTTGTCAATTTCGGGTCTTGTTTGTATTCGTTTTTGTATTTGTTTATTATGTAAACCGACCCGATTTGTAAACCGAAGCTTATGTTATAATCAAAATGATGGATTTATGTTACAATATTGTTTCACACTTGTTGGGTCTTGAAAACATCCTACCTTTATTTTTATTTATTTATTTATTTATTATTATTATTTTGTTGTTTTGTGTTTTTGTCTTGATCCATTTTGCATGAAAACTCTTGTGTCTCACACCCATATTTGACCACCAACATTACCCTATATATACACCACATTTCCTCTTCATTTTCCCTTGCTACAACTCCAAAAAAAGAAAAAAACTCTCTCAAACATCAAAGATTCAAGGTTATCTTCTTAAGTGTTCTTGAAGGTTTTTAGTCTTTCATCTTAATTAGTTTATGTAGTCTTATTAATACTTGTTTATGGTTGTGCAACATATATATAATATACACCCCTTGTTTACCTTTGGTAGTTACTTCTCCGATTCCGGTCGGTGAGGTTTCGGACCTCATAAGGCAAGGCTTCATGGAGGACTTCGTGTCCTTGATATATATACATCTATATAACTTGTTTATACATATTAATCTTGCTTATTTTAGTTTGTTGGTCATGTTTACAAGTTCCATGGTTATGGGTTTTTAAGAGTCTATGCTTCGGTTTAACCGTAAATAGCTCTAAACCGTAAACCGAAACTTTGTTACTAGTTTTGTTAAATAATTGTTTAAACATGCTTATTGTTAGATCTAAGTTTCTAAAATTATTTTTACAAATTCTATGGTTATGGGTTTGTAGAATCTTACCTCGGTCTTAACCCGAAACACGATCCGAACCGAAAACCGAACTTTTGTTTAAAGGCTTTATTGTTAACTTTTGGTTGTAAAACTTAAAGTATTTTTTTTATTTGTACATTATTATACAAGTTCTTTAGTGGTTGGACATGTGGAAACCAAACCGATTCTTACTCGCTTAAGACACACAAGTGTGTTTTTTTTAGCCATCAAGACTTGTATATTTCTTTAAAAATAGTTACAAATTGATTTTTAAATATTTTCTTAAGTACTTGGAAATGTTGGATCCAACTTGATCTCATAACAAAGTTTGGACCGACAAAATCGAACACTCGCTTAACGTGCGTTGTTAGTTCTAAAACAATGGAACTACATACTTGGTTAAGTCTTATTAAATTTTATTGAGTTATCTCATAACATTCAATATTTTGGAAAGTTGACTTTGGGTTTGACCAATTATCAAGACCCGAACCGACAACCCAAACACTAGATAAAAAAAAACCCGTTTTAGTATCTTTATTCCAAAGGGATTTGCATTCTTGCATTTTACCCACCTTATTACTTAACATAGGTTGAGTAAATATTAAGGTTAGATACTTTAACCCGGTTTCGAGCAAACTTACATTTTTAAAGGGTTATTATTATAAATTCTTAAATAGTTACATTTTAAACCTTGAACTTTAATTATTTACATTTCTCAACATTTATTTTGTTTAAAGACCTTCAAGACAACCTTTCTAAATTCAAGACTTCTTTTCTTTTTAGGCATTGCGCGTTAAACTCGTCGTTCTGACAAATCTCCAAATTATCATCTTTCAAGTTTACTACTTGAAGGTGAGTACTTCATACCCCATTTTCCATCTTTTATTTTGGGGGTGACATTTCATACTTATTCAACAAAATGCTTTATATTTGAATCTTAAACCACAAACGTAGTTGTATACTTTACCTAAATAATTGCTCGATTTGGTGTTCTATGCTTATATGCCTATGTGTTTATCGCTTTTGGTTGGTGGAACTATAAAATCCTAGACTATTTGGCATCCCCTTATAGCAAGGTGTCGTTAACGTAATGCAATTAACGATAACTATAAAATCCTAGACTATTTGGCATCCCCTTATAGCTAGGTGTCGCTAATGTGTTTAGCGATATCTATTTATCCAAATTACCACTTTTATTTATCGTTTCGTATGCAAGTTTTGTGGCTATCTTTATTATATACTAATATGATTAAACTTATGAATTGCTCACCAACCTTTGTGTTGACAGACTTTATTTTATGAAATGTTGCAGGTTTGCATCTTGGTTGATTTATGATTGTGAAGAAAACGACATCAAAGACCTTAGGATATTAGTAAAAATGAACAATATCAAATTTGCCATATTTTGTGATATCTTGTTTATGGTTATTTTATGTATAATTGTTATGTGATATTTTCGATGTTGTGAAATGAAATGAGTTTATTAAATACTGTCACTTTAATTAGTGTCATGTGCTTATGGACAATCGTTACACCTCGGCATGTTCCGCCGCCTTTGGTCAGGGTGTGACACTTGTATTCTCGAATCTCACCCCATTTTGTATTCCTCTTCATTATCATCTTCCACCAATTCTATATCATATTCCTCAACTTTGAAATGATGATCTTATCAATGAAAATAGAAATAATATTTCTGATAAGGAGCTAGTAGTGGATTCAGGATTTTTACTATTTTTACTATTTTTACTCAAAGTGAAAAAAACTTTATTAAAGTTTTAAACAATAAACATCATTAAAATATATATTATAACTACAATATTAGATTAAATATTAATATAAGACAACTATATATAGATAAAATATGTCTCTCATCAACAACTACCATAAAACCTAAGGACAAAAAGAAGAAATAACGAATATGGTAAATCACAGTTGTGAACCGACTATGAATCATCTGATGAAAATCTAACAAACCAACATGGATAGCAAGCCCATGATAGCACCGTCCATCGATCATATACACCATCCTAGAACAACTTTGTTAAACAATAACAAGATTGATCAATGCAAAATCAATATACGTAATCAAGCTTCATGAGTTATGTGGCTACAGGTACAAAATAGTCCGTTTGTGGGTTCCGTAAACAATAAAACACCAGATTGCAAATGTTATAGACAAGCAGGCACAAAACAAATCAAGAGAGAAAATACGAGAGTAAGAAAATTAATCCGATTGGTCCAAATCATAGACACACATTGTAGATGCTTTTTTTTTTGGAAAAGCAAACTTTATATAAAACACCCCAACTTAACAAATAATTAACTAACTCAGAGCAAAATAAAGAACGACTACGTGAAAAGGATGGGTTTTTCTTAGCTCATTAGCCATTGTGCATGACTTGTGTTGTCGTGTTCTCCGATATGTTCTCATTTTTTTTCTCTTTGTAAACGAAAATTTAATAGTGGCAACCTATAGAACAATTTTAATATATAAGTGATCTCAATGTAAAAGTTTAAATATATATGTAAACATTAAGGAAGGTGAAACCAACAACATGATTGGTTTAGGAGATCATGGAATTCTCTCCAAGAGTTGCTGGGATCAGGTTTCACTATTGTGTTGGTTAATGCCCAATCACCTTCAAGAAGGCAAAGAAGTCAATTTCACTACAGGATTTTAAAATGAATGCTGGGCTGAGCCATCTCGAAAAATCAACATGCATGCTTTCTTATTTTGTAAAGAAAACAATTATTTTAATCCAGTTTCAATATATTAAACTTTATAAGTTTTTTTAAAGTAAATTCACTTAAAGAAAATTATAATAATAATTTTATATCGCTTAAAAGGTAGCCTGGATGTATAATCTTTTTATCTTATTTGTATAACTTTGTAAAAAAATTTAAGGTTGTTTTCAAATTTCTAAATCAATAAAAGTGACTTATGATATAGTTTGCAGAATTCTCATACGTAACATATGCATTGATTGTACTTTTCAAGTCACTTTAGTCAGTTTCACAGCTTCGTGTGTTATATTGTCACGCATAATCAATTTCACATTTTCACGGCTTCTTGTATTATTTCAAAGTTAAGTCGAGAAGGCATTTTTTCCGTAGAAAACGAAAGCAATAAACAATCTGATCGTTTAATTTTTTTTTTTAATTAAAAATAAGTCTTGTAGACACTTTGTCGTTTCTTGTAGGACGCAACTTTAGAAGTTTTTAGACCGAATGCAAAAAAAAAAAAAAAATTGGGTCTTAAAAAAATATTTTTTTATTAACAATTAAAATTTAAACGTCCTTATTGGATTATGATTTAGATATATGCAAACTTTTTTTTTTCTAACAAAAATGGTCTTAGAGCATTCTCATCCTATTCTCTATCCTTAAACCAAAAATTACACTAAAACTCATTACATTTTCTCTCTCTATTTCAATTAAATAATACTTTTTATACATTTTATCATTACCTTTTCTCTTTCCTTCACTCACAACCACTTTCAAAATATATTAAAAAATTATAGAGGGTGAACAATAACTTTTTAAATATACAGAAAAATCACTATTTTTTCCAAAATATAAAAACTCTTCACTCACAACACCCTGAATCACTCTCTAAATTATAAAAACACCCCTCACATAATATGAGGGGTTAGATGAGAATTGTAACACCCCGACCAAAGGCGGATTATACATCGGGGCGCCACATATTGTTTCATTACTCGTGACACTATTGGGTGTCAATATTTAATAAATACATTCATTCGCGCACGCGCAAAGTAAACAAGATAACATAAAACATCATAAATCAATATATTATGAATCATAATATTCGAACAGCAAAAACTTGTCTTGATACATTTTAATCTAGGTCCAAAATAAAGAAAACTTCCTACGTGTCCACAAGCTCCAAAACAGCTACTGCAAACCTGAACATGTGTTAAAATAACCGTCAAACACTTGCGTGTTGGTGAGAAATCAAGTTTAATAGATAATAATAGATAACAATAAATCTGCGCGCAACACGTGTATGTCTGGTGTTTAACAAGGGTGCAATCAGATTGTGATCAAGCCTAAATAGATCATAGCTCATAGTTCATAGTTCAATCCGTGCTCCCAATTGAGCACAAAAACGAGAAAACATCTGTGCAAGTGTAAACAAAGAAAACCGTAAACGATAGGTCTCCCGTGTTCATCTAATGGATCCATGAAAACTGCGGAATAGGCCGAACAAAGCGGTTAATGATACACACATACAAATAAACAGCCAAGTAAACGTCCTCAACACATGGGATACTGCGCGACTAAAGTTCATAAACAAGTTTAAGACTCTAAGTTTGTATGAACACATGAACATCCCAAAACATTAAAAGCAAAAAGGGATTAGGTACGAGATTACTCACTTGATAAACGATGCGGTGTAAGATAAAGCAAGAACCAACTTTAAACAAGCACAAGTTAACCTATAAATAAGATTATTGTTTTAATGATTTGTTTTAAGTCTTGATTATAAGTTTGCATAAGTAAATTATTATATATATTACCGAAAAAGCAGGGCAGAACAGAGAGGAAGACGGAGGCAGAGAGGAGGACGGCAGAGAGAGCAAGGAGCAAGAGAGAATAGGAGAGATTAAGTGTTTTGTGTGTGTAGTGTTAGGAAAAATAATACTATTATTTATAGAGAAACCCTAGGGAACACAATCCCTAGAAAAAGGGGAAAAGATCTCAAAAAGCAAAAGATTCCAAAAGCAAAAGATATCAAAAGATATGGCAGCAGGGAAAAAGAGAAAAAGCTGACAGGGAACAGTAAAAAGGCATGGGCAGTTCAGAAAAAGGTACTGGTCAAGCATGGAAAAAGCAGATCTCAAAAGATAATGTCAGTCACTTTTTCTGCCAACCAATGGGGTTGGTGCGCATGCTGCGCCGAAAGTAACTTTTCAGACATAAAGCAGATTAGGTCAACAGCACAAAAGATAAGACAACACAAAAGCAAACGGCTAGATTAAACAGAAGAAAACTCAAAGGGTTTAGCGCGAGAATGCTCGAGCGCGAAGGCAGACACAGAAGGTCAAGAGAGCGCGAGCGCGAAGGCAGACAGAACCAACCTTAACGCGTCGCGGAAAGAACTACATTTCTAAGCGCGCCGCGGGAAGAATCACATTTCTTAGCGCGCCGCGGGAGGAACTAAAATTTCTAGCGCGCCGCGGGAAGAACTATAATTCTTCGCGCGTCGAGGGATGAACTACGATTCTTAGCGCGCTGCGAGAAGAACTACAAATCCTTAGCGCGTCGCGGGAAGAACTACCGTTCTTAGCGCGCTGCGAGAAGAATTACAATTCTTAGCGCGCTGCGAGAAGAGTTCGTCTCGCGTATCAATGTAACAGATGGTCTTCACGCAGGATTCCTTGTAAGGGGTCTGGCGCGTGGAGCTGCGCAGACAACCTTAGGCGGGAAGGAACAAAGGACAAGCAAAGAGTTAGAAGAAAAAGAGGGAAACAAGGCGGAAAGAGAGAAGAAGAGGGACGGGACGGCGGAAAGAAAGAGAGAGAAAGAGGCGGGAAGGAAAATATATATTATTATTAAAAGTAAAATATAAGTATAAATATTAAATCATAAAAGAAAGAGATCGGATCGGAGAAACGGGTACCTGGGTCGGGTCGGATCGGGGCAGATGTCACAGTCTCCCCTACTTTAAGAAATTTCGTCCCGAAATTTATCTCGAAGTAGGTTGCGCAGAGAACAGGTGCGGGTACTTGATCTTCATTTGATCTTCCCTTTCCCATGTAAACTCGGCTCCGCGCTTGGACTCCCAGCGAACTTTCACGATAGGGATACGACTGCGCTTGGTTTGCTTTACCTCGCGATCCATAATCTCAACAGGCTTCTCAACGAAATGCATAGTTTCATCAACTTGAACTTCATCAAGTGGAATGTGAAGGTTCTCGTCAGCTAAACACTTCTTGAGATTGGATACATGGAACGTTGGATGCACATTACTGAGCGCGGGCGGCAGGTCAAGTCTGTAGGCAACTTTTCCCACACGCGCGAGAATCTTGAATGGCCCAACATATCGAGGAGCAAGCTTACCTTTCTTCCCAAAGCGGACAACACCCACCAGGGCGACACTTTGAGGAGAACAAGATCACCAACTTGAAATTCGAGAGGCTTTCGCCTGCGATCTGCGTAACTCTTCTGTCGGCTTCTGGCAGTCAGCAGATGATCACGGATCTTGGCGATTTTATCGGTTGCCTCTTGAACAAGTTCGGGTCCTGTGATTTGAGCTTCACCCACTTCGCTCCAACAAATCGGGGAGCGGCACTTACGACCGTAAAGTGCTTCAAATGGGGCCATACCAATACTGGAATGATAGCTGTTATTATAAGAGAACTCGATCAAAGGCAGGTGCGAATCCCAATTACCTCCAAAATCAAGAACACAAGATCGGAGCATATCCTCAAGAGTTTGAATAGTTCGCTCAGACTGACCGTCAGTCTGGGGATGATATGCCGTACTCATGTCCAAGCGAGTTCCTAACGCAGATTGGAGAGATTTCCAAAAGCGGGATATAAAACGGCCATCGCGATCGGATATGATGCTCAAAGGAGTACCATGGCGGCAGACAATCTCTTTGACATAAAGCTGCGCAAGTTGCTCAACACGGTAGTTTTCACGAATGGGCAGAAAGTGAGCAGACTTAGTCAAACGATCCACTATTACCCAAATGCTATCATGTTTGCTTGCTGTCAAAGGTAACTTGGTAATGAAGTCCATCGCTACACATTCCCATTTCCACGTAGGAATTTCTGGTTGTTCGAGCAAACCAGATGGGCGTTGGTGTTCAGCTTTTACTTTAGAACAAGTCAGGCATCTAGCTACGAACACAGCAATATCCTTCTTCATACCGGGCCACCAATAAGTAATGCGCAAATCCTTGTACATTTTATCGGCGCCAGGATGAACGGAATATCGAGATTTGTGCGCTTCACTCAGGATATCAGCGCGAAGATTCTCATCAAAGGGAATCCAGATGCGATTAAGATAACAGAGAATTCCACTCAGATTAGGGACAAAGTGCGCTTCCGCGCCACACGCTAACTCGGCGCGAAGGTTACCATTACTGATGGATGCGCGCTGCGCGTCACGAATACGCGATTCAAGGTTGCTTTGGATCGGCGCAAAGTGAAGATGCGTGCGCGGCAAGATACAGTTAAGCTGGCAGGGTTTTCGGCTGAGCGCATCGGCTACCACATTAGCCTTACCAGGATGATACCGGATCTCACAATCGTAATCGCTGATGAGTTCGTTCCATCGGCGTTGCCTCATGTTGAGTTCCTTCTGATCAAAGATATGCTGAAGGCTTTTATGGTCGGTGTAGAGGATGCACTTAGTACCATAAAGGTAGTGTCTCCAGATCTTCAAGGCAAAAACAACTGCACCAAGTTCGAGGTCGTGAGTTGTATAATTCTTTTCATGAACCTTAAGTTGCCTTGATGCGTAAGCGATAACCTTGCCTCGTTGCATAAGAACACAACCGAGACCTTGGTTGGAGGCATCGCAGTACACGACAAAATCATCATTACCCTCAGGTAGCGCAAGAACAGGAGCTTCACACAACAATCGCTTGAGCGATAGAAAGGCTTCTTCTTGCTTCGAGCCCCAAATATACGGTTTACCTTTGTGCGTTAGAGCTGTTAAAGGCAAAGCGATCTTCGAGAAGTTCGAAATGAAACGCCGGTAATAACCAGCTAAGCCCAGAAAGGAACGGATCTCAGAAGGAGAGGATGGCGTAATCCAGTTCTTGATTGCTTCAATTTTGGATGGGTCGACATGAATACCCATCTTGTTAACAACATGACCAAGAAACTGTACTTCATCAGACCAGAATTCACACTTGGAAAGCTTAGCATAGAGTTGCTCAGTTCTAAGCTTTTGCAATACCAATCGGAGATGTTGCTCATGCTCGGCCTTGGTCTTAGAATACACCAGAACATCATCGATAAACACGATCACGAATTTATCCAGGAAGGGCCTACACACCCGATTCATTAGATCCATGAAAACGGCGGGTGCGTTGGTTAGACCGAAGGACATGACCAAGAATTCAAAATGGCCATAACGAGTTCGAAAAGCAGTCTTCGGAACATCTTCATCGCGGATGCGCAACTGGTGATAACCAGAGCGGAGATCAATCTTCGAGAAACAAGAGGCACCTTGGAGTTGATCAAAGAGGTCGTCAATACGCGGTAAGGGATACCGGTTTTTAATGGTGAGTTTGTTCAACTCGCGGTAATCAATACACATGCGAAACGATCCATCTTTCTTTTTAACGAACAACACCGGAGCACCCCAGGGCGAAGAGCTAGGGCGAATGAATCCTTTAGTAGTCAACTCTTGAAGTTGGCTTGCCAATTCTTGCATCTCAGCGGGCGCAAGACGGTAAGGAGATTTAGCTACGGGGGAAGCACCAGGGACAAGATCAATACGGAACTCGACTTCACGAGCGGGAGGGATACCAGGAAGATCATCAGGAAAAACTTAAGGGAAATCACGCACAACAGGGATATCGCGAAGCTTCTTTTCTTCAGCAGGTTTAACCACATGGGCTAAGAATGCAATACACCTTTTCCTCATGAGTCTTTGGGCTTCGGCGCAGGACATAAGTTTAAGACCGCGGGAGGGTTTCTCGCCGTAGATATGAAGATCACCATTTTCTCGAGGAATGCGAATCAACTTCTTGGCGCAAATAACTTCGGCGCGATTATGCGTAAGCCAGTCCATACCGATGATAACATCAAAGCTTCCAAGAGGCATGGGGATGAGGTCGATCAGAAAATCGTTTTCGTTAAGGTTAAGCGTGCAATTTTTAATCACAGAGTTAATTAAAACAGTTTCGCCATTAGCCAATTCAACTGAAAAATTCTCTTTTAAATCGTTGCGCGGTCGCGCAAGCTTCTGCTCGAAGGCGCGAGAGATAAAACTTCGATCGGCGCCAGTATCAAAAAGTATAGAAGCATAAAATCCGTTAAGCAAAAATGTACCATTAACTACGTCATTATTTGCTTGCGCTTGGTGCGCGGTTATGTTAAAAGCTCGTCCACGCGTCACTTGGTTTGAAATCTGGTTCACTGGATTCGCTTGCGTAATCTGAACTTGTAGTCTTGGGCACGCGTTCCGGAAATGACTGGGATCACCGCAGTTAAAGCACGATCTGGGTCGTGGGTTTTGGTAGGTTGGTTGTGGGTTCTGCGGGTAGACTGGTGGTGCTGGCGCAATTGGATTGGCGAGAGGGACTCTACAGTATTCGGCAGAGTGACCAACGCGGCCACATCGGTTACATTGTCGACACGGGGTTTGGGTTGGGTGGTGAAGTCAACAGGTTGGGCAAAAGGGTTGATTTCCTGTGTAAGGTTTCTTAGGTGGCGGGGCAGGGAGTGCGGGATTGGTTAAGGCATAGTTGTGGACTACAGGAGGTGTTGGGTAGGCTGTCAGAGGGTTAGGCGCGTAAACTGGAGGTTGGTAAATGGGTTGCTGGACAATGGGCGGGTTGGTAAGCGCATAGGCTTTGCGCCTGCGCTTGAGGTTGTTACGGTTTGAGGGTTCAGGTTTGGTTTCTGTTGGTTCAGGGGCAGTCTTGGTGAGTTTGGTCTTTTCTGTTCCCCGCAGGAACAGGGTTCCTGCTCTGACATGGTTGTCGCTGAGCACAGCGGCCAACTCGATGGCGTCAGAGAGGGTTACTGGGTTTCTGGCCCATACAGAATCTTGAATTTCCATGGGGAGACCCCCAAGGAATTTCTCTATGGCTCGGCGGGAAGGGGTAACAAGGTGAGGGACCAGCAAACTTAGTTCATGGAAACGCGTCGCGTACTCGCGCGCTTCGCCACTGTATTGCTTAAGATTCCAAAATTCTTCCTCCAGGCGCTTAACTTCGTTGGAAGGGCAGAATTCTCGCGTCAGAATTTCTTTGAATTCCTCCCAGGGCATGCTAGAAGCAGCTTCTGCGCCACGCGCATGAGCTACTCCATTCCACCATGTAAGCGCTCTAGATTCCAGGACACTGGAAGCATATAGGGTTCGTCTGTCTGAGGGGCATTGGGTGTGGAGGAAAGTGTTTTCTATTTTCTCAAGCCACTGGAGCATCACGGTGGCTCCTTCAAGACCTGTGAACTTTGGAGGGTTACCCGCGTTAAAGGACTTAATGTTGTAACCAGAGGTGTTAGCATTGTTTTGGTTTAAGGCTCGGGCTATTGCGGCGGCCATTTCCTGGGAACGTTGCAGCGAACGTCTGCGCGCGGCTTCTTTCTTCTTGAGATGGCGACGAGATAGCGGAGGCATTCTATAAAAATTTTAATTTTAGTTAATATCTTGGTTTTATCGCAAAGTATAACCTTATAAAGCTTGGTTTCGCGGAGTCAGTTACTGTCCAAAGTTAAAGTAAAATAAATGACCCTAAATGCAGACTTAATAAAGGTAACAAATTCGAATCAAGAATCGAAAATTCATGTATCACCATGACTTTCCGAATTCCCAATTTAAAATATACGGGCAAACGAGTATTGGAGATTGACGATTCATGTATCACCATGACTTTTCAATCTTCAATATAAAATATACAAGAAAATGAGTATTGGAGGTTGACAATTCATGTATCACCATGACTTTTCAAGTCTCCAACCTCAGAACATAATCGTAAATGGAAATTGAAAATCAACTATTCATGTATCACAATGACTTTTCGGATTTTCAAACCCAACAAACGAATATGTAAGAAAAATCAATAAAAATCGAAATTCAACAAAAATCGAAATATCGCGAAATAAAACATAAAATCATATACTGCGCAAGCGCGAGCATATTCATAAATAACGAGTAATTAACAATAAGCGCGCAAACATGAGATTTCTCTCATGCGCGAGAAGGGACTCTTAGGTATTCTAGGCCGTTACGTCTAACCACCTATCCTAAAGTCAACGAGCTCTGATACCAATCTGTAACACCCCGACCAAAGGCGGATTATACATCGGGGCGCCACATATTGTTTCATTACTCGTGACACTATTGGGTGTCAATATTTAATAAATACATTCATTCGCGCACGCGCAAAGTAAACAAGATAACATAAAACATCATAAATCAATATATTATGAATCATAATATTCGAACAGCAAAAACCTGTCTTGATACATTTTAATCTAGGTCCAAAATAAAGAAAACTTCCTACGTGTCCACAAGCTCCAAAACAGCTACTGCAAACCTGAACATGTGTTAAAATAACCGTCAAACACTTGCGTGTTGGTGAGAAATCAAGTTTAATAGATAATAATAGATAACAATAAATCTGCGCGCAACACGTGTATGTCTGGTGTTTAACAAGGGTGCAATCAGATTGTGATCAAGCCTAAATAGATCATAGCTCATAGTTCATAGTTCAATCCGTGCTCCCAATTGAGCACAAAAACGAGAAAACATCTGTGCAAGTGTAAACAAAGAAAACCGTAAACGATAGGTCTCCCGTGTTCATCTAATGGATCCATGAAAACTGCGGAATAGGCCGAACAAAGCGGTTAATGATACACACATACAAATAAACAGCCAAGTAAACGTCCTCAACACATGGGATACTGCGCGACTAAAGTTCATAAACAAGTTTAAGACTCTAAGTTTGTATGAACACATGAACATCCCAAAACATTAAAAGCAAAAAGGGATTAGGTACGAGATTACTCACTTGATAAACGATGCGGTGTAAGATAAAGCAAGAACCAACTTTAAACAAGCACAAGTTAACCTATAAATAAGATTATTGTTTTAATGATTTGTTTTAAGTCTTGATTATAAGTTTGCATAAGTAAATTATTATATATATTACCGAAAAAGCAGGGCAGAACAGAGAGGAAGACGGAGGCAGAGAGGAGGACGGCAGAGAGAGCAAGGAGCAAGAGAGAATAGGAGAGATTAAGTGTTTTGTGTGTGTAGTGTTAGGAAAAATAATACTATTATTTATAGAGAAACCCTAGGGAACACAATCCCTAGAAAAAGGGGAAAAGATCTCAAAAAGCAAAAGATTCCAAAAGCAAAAGATATCAAAAGATATGGCAGCAGGGAAAAAGAGAAAAAACTGACAGGGAACAGTAAAAAGGCATGGGCAGTTCAGAAAAAGGTACTGGTCAAGCATGGAAAAAGCAGATCTCAAAAGATAATGTCAGTCACTTTTTCTGCCAACCAATGGGGTTGGTGCGCATGCTGCGCCGAAAGTAACTTTTCAGACATAAAGCAGATTAGGTCAACAGCACAAAAGATAAGACAACACAAAAGCAAACGGCTAGATTAAACAGAAGAAAACTCAAAGGGTTTAGCGCGAGAAGGCTCGAGCGCGAAGGCAGACACAGAAGGTCAAGAGAGCGCGAGCGCGAAGGCAGACAGAACCAACCTTAACGCGTCGCGGAAAGAACTACATTTCTAAGCGCGCCGCGGGAAGAATCACATTTCTTAGCGCGCCGCGGGAGGAACTAAAATTTCTAGCGCGCCGCGGGAAGAACTATAATTCTTCGCGCGTCGAGGGATGAACTACGATTCTTAGCGCGCTGCGAGAAGAACTACAAATCCTTAGCGCGTCGCGGGAAGAACTACCGTTCTTAGCGCGCTGCGAGAAGAATTACAATTCTTAGCGCGCTGCGAGAAGAGTTCGTCTCGCGTATCGCTGTAACAGATGGTCTTCACGCAGGATTCCTTGTAAGGGGTCTGGCGCGTGGAGCTGCGCAGACAACCTTAGGCGGGAAGGAACAAAGGACAAGCAAAGAGTTAGAAGAAAAAGAGGGAAACAAGGCGGAAAGAGAGAAGAAGAGGGACGGGACGGCGGAAAGAAAGAGAGAGAAAGAGGCGGGAAGGAAAATATATATTATTATTAAAAGTAAAATATAAGTATAAATATTAAATCATAAAAGAAAGAGATCGGATCGGAGAAACGGGTACCTGGGTCGGGTCGGATCGGGGCAGATGTCACAAGAATGCTCATAAATGAATGAGGTAATTGAGTTTTAATATTAAGATTACATATATTTTTTTCCCAAAAAAATACATATATATTTAAACTTTTTGAAAAATTTCGGGCCTACTAGGGTGATCGGAGCTGTCTCCCCCCCCCCCCAAAGCCAGCACTGTTAGCCGTGTGAATGAGCTAAGCTAAACTTGAGTTCGTCTCATTTATTATTTATTAGGTCATATACATTTTTAATTCTTTTTATATACTTTGAGAAAATGAGCCTAAACCCCACTTGTTCTCATGTGCACTACCTTAAACGACGCAAAGCTCGGCTCGAGCTCTACTGCACACTGTTAACTACTTAACATAAATAAAGGTCCAAACGATCTTCCCATACCAGGCTCGAGCTCTGAATCATAACAAAACAAGCTTTATTTGAGGTTCGGGTTCAGGCAAGCTCGACAAGGCTCACACCATTTCGACGAACAAATATCAAGTAACTCGCGAGCAGCTGAGCACGTTTGCACCCATAGACAATTTTCAAAAAGAATGCATGTCACAAGCAGAGGCTAACACAGTCAAAATCAGTTCCAAAATGAAAAAAAGGACAAAACTGCCCCTCACGTGAGGACACGCTGATGAGTTTAACGATCATACTTAACGGGATTAGTAAATTTGCTTTAATTGTAAGTGAAATGAAACCACAAGAACAAAAATCACAAATTTAAAACTGTTAGACTAAAACTATAAAACTTAAACAAACCACTTCAACAAAAACGTATTCCACACTATTTTTTATTTCAAAATCCGGTCCAAGTAACCCAACCGACAGAATCACCTATCCCCCACGTCACATCAACATATTATTATATTATACTCTACGCATAGCAACTTGTACACTATTATATTGTTATACTAACCGTCATCAATTTCAATTTCCCTCCCCAAATTGGATGCGATTGCAACTACCACCGGATCAAAACCCTAACGCACCGCCTGAAAACATCACCGCCGGCTAGTCTCGTCACAATCGGAGTCTATTATCGCCGGAAATGCTGCGTCGGTACTTGTTTGAATTCAAACCACTCGCCGTCCTCCACCGCGCTCGCACCGCCGCGTTGTTGTTCTTCGTGTTCGGCTTTTCGTATATTATTTTGTACAGAGCGTTTGATTCGTGCCAGATCCGACTGCCTGAGTACTTAGTAACGTCCAGTGAGGTGTTCTCGTCTGCCTTATCGTTCGATTCGTTGCCGGTTAGTTATTTAGTTAGTTAGTTAGTTAGTTTTCGTTTTGTTAAATTGAGATGTTGATGTAACTGTTTGTTAATATATTACATACTTTAGGTGTTTATTATGACTTTACTGATGTGACATACTGCATACTTTAGGTTTTATTCATTATAGGTTCAATTCGCTGTCGGTTAGTTAGTTTAGTTGTTTAGTTATTGCTTATGTTAGATTGAGATGTTGCTGTAACGGTTGGCTATTAGTGATTACTTGTTCTGATTTTGAATTTGAGAGTTGTTTATTAGCTGATTTAATGATTAGTGATAATGTAGAGGTAAGTTAGGTTTTATTATGAGTTTACTGATGTAACAGATTGCGTACTTTAGGTTTTATTCATTTTAGGTTCAATTCGTTGCCATTTAGTAACATCGAGTGATGTGTTCTCTTCTGCCTTATTGTTCAATTCGTTGGCGGTTAGTTAGTTAGTTAGTTATTGTTTTGTTAAATTGAGATGTTGATGTAACTGTTTGTTAGGAGCTAGTTTTGATTATATTTATTAGTGATAATGTAGAGCTAATTTAGGTGTAGTATTAACTAGTGCCTGACAGTTTCTGGCATGGACATATTAATACGACTTGAAAAGATGGCTGTTAACCTGTTAATGACCTGTTTTTATTTTTTAGAAGAATAAAATATTCGCGCGATTTAGGAGATGTTATGATTTTATTTTAGACTCTTACGGATTTTAGTTTCAAATATGAAAAGGATTATGTATTAAGTTAGACGCTTATGAACTTTTGGTAGATTTCGTCTTTGGTTTTTATATATTGTTCTCTATAGAGCGTTTGATTTATGCCAGATCCGACTGCCTGAGTACTTAGTTTCGTCTGTTGACGTCTTCTCTTTTGCCTTATCATTGAATTCGTTTCCGGTTAGTCTTGTTACAAATTAAGTTGTTGATTATTAGAGACAATGTAGAGCTAATTTAGGTGTACTCTAAGCAGTTTATGCTGGAAAATATTGGATATCGGTCGAGGACCGATATTTGAGGACCGGTTATCGTGGTAAGATATCGGTAATTTTAGTATCATGTAAAATTCATATATATAGCAATTTAACACTAATAATTCAGTGTACTAATAATTCATTTACAAATTAACCTTTTGCAACTTGTAAAACACTAACAATCGTAGCAAGTAGGAACTGATTAAGACTTAAAACACTAACATTGAACATTAAAAATTGATAATTAAGACTTAAAACGGGAATATCGGTGATATATCAGTTAAATATCGGTCCAATATTGGTCAATATTGCTGATATAATCGGTACCGATATTCTGCGATATGCTGACCAATATTTTACCAAGGGGCCTATAACTGATATATCATCGATATATCGGTGATATCGACTGCATAGGTGTGTACTAACGAGTGCTGGCAATTTCTGACACTGACATGTTAACACGACTTGAAAAGACAGCATGTTAATGACGTGTTTATATATTTTAAAGAATAAAATATTTGTGCTACTTAGGAGTTGTTATGATTTTATTTTAGACTCTTATGGAGTTTTGTTTGGTAACTTTTGTTTCGCTACATATGTTGTGTTATCGTGTCCCTAAACAGGTCTTGATGTGTAACCTTTTCCTAAAATGTTCGTGTTTGGGAAAAAAATGTCACAATCAGTTGTTGTGTCGTGCCTGGTCTGTTATGCCAGCCCTGATCATGACTTTCCTGCTGTAACAGATTGCATACTTCAGATTTTATGTCAACCCTGTTCTGATTTCGATTTTGAAAGTTGTTAATTAGTAACTGATTTGATGATTAGTGACAATGCAGAGCTAAGTTAGGGTTCGTTATGAGTTTCCTGCTGTAACAGATTACATACTTTAGATTTTATTGTTCATGTTCTGATTTCGACCGATTTTGATACTTTAGATTATCAGTAATTACATGTTCAGATTTTGATTTTGAGAATTGCTTGTTAGGAGCTAATTTGATCATTAGTGACAATGCAGAGCTAATTTAGGTGTTCATCATAATTTTCCTGCTGTAACAGATTGCATACTTTATATTTTATTGTTCATGTTCTGATTTTGATTTTGAAAATTGTTAATTAGGAGCTGATTTGATGATTAGTGACAATGCCGAGGTAAGTTAGGGTTCATTATGAGTTTCCTGCTTTAACAGATTGCATACTTTAGATATCCTTGTTCATGTTGTGATTTCGATTTTGAGTAGATTAGATTCAGTAGTTACATGTTCTGATTTCAATTTTGAAAATTGTTCATTAGGAGCTAATTTGATTAGTAGTGATAATGCAGAGCTAATTTAGGTGTTTATCATGACCTTCCTGCTGTAATAGTTTGCCTACTTTAGATATTATTGTTCATGAATCATGTTCTGATTTCGATTTTGAATGCTTTAGATTATCAGTAAGTACTTGTTCTGATTTCAGTATTGAAAATTGTTCATTAGGAGCTGATTTGATATTAAGTTAGGGTTCATTATGAGTTTTCTGCTGTAGCAAATTGCATGCTTTAGATTTTCTTCATTATAGGTTTAATAATTGTTATTCTATTAAGTTTATGGTGTTTGCAGATTAGATACACCAAAGATGTAAAACTACATTCAATAATGTTTGCAAACAAGTAAGTTTAATTGAGATTTTAAGGCAATATGAATGTGTATGAACTATGAAGAGATCTTTATGCAATTTCTTGAAAACAAATTGGAATTCAAATGCTAATTCTAGCATGCTTTACTTGATTATAAACCATAAACTGTTATGTTGTTATTGCGCGTCAGCATTAATGTGGCAATATGAATGTGTATGAGCATACCTAATTTAGCTGTTTTGAGAATTGCTCATTAGGAGCTAATTTTATCATTGTGAAAATCTGGTTAGTAGTGACAGTGCAGGCCTATTTTAGATGTTTATCATGACTTTCCTGCTGCAACAAATTGCATACTTTAGATTTTATTCATTATTATACTATGTTCAATAATCATTCTCCCATCAAGTTTATGGTTTTTGCAGATTAGACGCACCGAACACGTAAAACATCGATAATGTTCCTAAAAACTAAGTTTGATTGAGATTTTGGGGAATATGAACTTGTATGAAGAGATTTCTATGCAATTTGCTGAATGCTTGTTCTAACACGCTTCAGTTGATTATAAACTACTGTGGCTTCTAGCATCTTTTACTTGATTATATAACATACTCTCATGACAGCTTTTGTACCAATTGTAGGACAGTGATGATACTAGTCTGGAAGCAGTTCTAAAGGCGGCCGCTATGCACGACAACACGGTTATCGTAACAACTTTGAATAAGGCTTGGGCAGACCCAAACAATTCAATTTTGGATCTCTTTCTAACAAGCACCACACCAGTAGACTTTTGAATCATTTGGTGATTATTAATTTAGATCAGAAGGCTTTTGCAACCTGTAAACGAGTACATAGACATTGCTTTGCGTTAACTACTGAGGGGGTTGATTTCTCTCAAGAGGCCTACTTTATGACCCCTGATTACTTGAAGATGATGTGGCGACGGATCGATTTCTTGCGTTCTGTGCTTGAAATGGGTTACAACTTTCTTTTTACAGTTACCCACCCCCCCTCTCTCTCACACACACACACACACACACTCAAACACACACTAATATACTCATTGGCCAAATGTTTACAGGATGCTGATATCATGTGGTTCAGGGATCCATTCCCGCATTTCTATCCAGATGCCGATTTTCAGATTGCGTGTGACCATTACTCTGGAAACTCAACTGATGTTTTCACCAATATACCCAACGAAGGGTTTAGTTTTGTGCGGTCAAACATCCGGTCAATAGAGTTTTACAAATACTGGTATTCTTCAAGAATGGTGTATCCAGATATGCATGATCAGGATGTCCTTAATAACATAAAAAAAGATGCTATAGTTACAGATCTTAACTTGAGCTTAAGGTTTCTGGATACGACATATTTCGGTGGATTTTGCGAACCTAGTAAAGATATGGAAAGAGTGTGCACGATGCACGCAAATTGCTGTGTTGGTCTTGAAAACAAAGTTCATGATCTTAAAATCATGCTTCAAGATTGGAAAAATTTCATGGCTCTTCCGTCTGATATGAAGTCTTCTTTAAGTCCAACTTGGAGTCCTCCTAAAAACTGCAGGTACCCCTCCCCCCCCCCCCCCTTCTCTATTTAGAGTATGTTTGGAATTGAGTTTGAAAACTGCTTATTAGCTTATTTGCTTTTTCAAAAAGCCATTTTGAAAAGCCTGGATTTGGGGTCTTTGAAAAACTGCTTTTTAACCCTTTCAGAAAGCTAAAATAAAAAGGATTTTTGTGATTACCAAACACTTTTTAGCTTATTGGCTTTTTGAAAACACCAATAAGCCAATTAGTTGTTTTCAAACACAATCCCAAACACCAATAAGCTAAAATAAAAAGGATTTTTGCTCGTTGTCATTCCATGTCAAATGACTATTATACCCTTGAAGAATGAGTATGATAGTCATGTCACGTGAATTTTGACCAAAAAAAGTAAAGCGACTCTTATCGTGGTTTCTATTTAACTTTGATCTTACAGTCATGCTTTGCTTCGGCACCTTGGTTTGCCCGACGAAGATGAATTGAGGGATGAAACAATCAGTTAACGTATTGTATTACGTGTTAGGTCTACAACTAGCGCTCGTGTAGTAATTTTTTTGTAAAGAAAAGAAATGATAAGATGAAATGCTAGTTCCATTGCATTATAGTGCAATGAGATAGATGAGTTATGTAAAACTAACCAACATATGACAGTTGGTATATTAATAGGAGATATGTTAAGCCTCTAGCCTCGAAATCCCATAGTTTTGTGTTGTATATATTTCCCTTTTGGTGATCTTTCCTACACTTTTGCGGTTATCAAACTTAACAAAAACTGGATGAATCAGAATTCAGTTTTCAGTTTCGGGGCGCTTGGGTTTAATTCAACTTTGGCTTTCGGGTATGAGTGATCCCAAATCAAAGAAAGCCGTGTAAGGATAATCTTAATTACTGCCTGGCTCATCATCAGGATCATTGTGACACTGACAAACACGCTTTACATAATTAACGTATCTTTCGTCAAAGCATTCTTTACACAATCGGTATGACAAAGTCTTTCCTTTGCACACTACTGTAAAGCATTGCTCACAGCTAGAGGTGTTCAAAAAAACCGGTTACGGAACCGGTTTGGGCGGTTAACCGGAAAACCGGTTTTTTAAAAACCGGTTTTTTTAAAAACCGGTTTGACCGGTTTACGTAACCGGTTTACGTATCGGTTATACTTTTTGGAGCCAAAACCGGTTTTATAACCGGTTATAAAAAAAACCGGTTTTTTGTAATAACCGGTTAATAAAAAACCGGTTAACCGGTTTTTAAAATAACCGGTTTATAGCCGTTATAAAAAAACCGGTTAACCGGTTTTTTAATAACCGGTTAACCGGTTAAACCGGTTTTCGAACGTTACCAAACGGCTTTATAGCCGTTTTTTTTTTTTTTGCCCGTTTTTTTAGCCGTTTTTTTGGTTTTTTTACCCCCACAAACATCTATATATAGTTTAGGTTGGGTATTGGTTAGATCACACTTGATTATACAACTCCAAAAGCTCTAAACGTTTATTTCATACGCGATTATAACTCCAAACGCTCTTCTTTCGTAGTCGTTTATTTCATACTCGTGTATACCACTCTTAATTCGTAGTCGATTATCATGGCCTCCCAAAGTGCTGCTTCATCGGTCAACATGGGTGCCTCGAACACGGGAGAAACCGTCGTTCGGGTCATCCCCACGAAACGAAACCAAGATATTTGGCAACATTTCGACCTATGCGAAATGTCTAACGGAACCCAAAAAGCTAGATGCAAACATTGTTTGAAGTTTTATAACAAAGAAGCAAACTCCAGTTTAAGAGCTCATGTAGAAAGGCCCTCTTGCAAGGTCTTGAAGGACGAATCCGGAAGTAGTTCGCAGCCGGAGATGACGAATCAAGGAACGGTGTTTACGTACGACCTTGAAGCGGTACGTCAACAGTTTGGCAACTTTGTGATTCAACAATCACTTCCTTTCAACCACTTCGACAACCCTCAATTCACGGAGATGATGCAAAAGTATGTTCAACCACGCTACCAACACGTAAGTCGTTCGACCCTTAGAAGAGATATGCTTAAAGCATGGAAAAACGCTAAATCCGAACTAATTTCATACTTTTCAAACTTACAAACTGGTGTGAACTTAACAACGGATGTGTGGTCGGTACCTAATGGTTCGCCCGACTCATACATTTGTGTGACGGCTCATTGGGTTGACCCCCGGTCGTGGCAAATGATGAAACGAACCGTTGCGTTTCAATTGTTTGATTACCCGCACACGGGTAGAAATATTTTTAAACTCTTGGATAAAGTCATTCGACAATACAAGATTGAAGATAAAATCTTTTCAATATCGTTTGATAACGCGTCCAACAATACGGCCGCGGTTGGCCATTTAAAATTAAAGTATAAACCTATTTGTGATGGAGCGTTTTTTCATAGCCGATGCATTGCACATATTATCAACTTGGCCGTGCAAGATGGGTTAAACGTGATCGAAACGCAAAGAAACAATTTTAAAAGAATGTTACGAGATGTTTTTAGCAACAATAAAACATTTTCAAGATACAAAAAATTTTGTGATGAAGCTAATTGTCAATGGTTGGGGCCCAATTGGGATTGTCCAACAAGATGGAACTCGACTTGTGATATGTTTGAGAAAGCCATCCAACAAAAAGAATCACTAGTTGCGTTTCATCAAATAATGTCAAGTAGGGGTAAATGTGCACCGTACGATCCTAGAAACTGGTTATTGATTGAGATCGTTACGGAGGTTCTTCAAATTTTTAAATCTTGCACAACTAGTTTATCCGGGGTTTACTATCCAACAAGCCCCATTGCTTTACCAAAAATTGCTGTCATGTGCACAAAGTTGACTGAAATTCATTGTAGGGGTGCACCTTATTTTGATATGGGTGCAAAAATGAAAGAAAAATTTATAAAATATTTTCAACAACTACCCGCTGTTTTGACCTGTGCGGCTGCGTTAAACCCTTGCATCAATGTTGGTGGTGTTGAAGCTTTAATAGAAAAAATTTGTGATGAGCTAGGGTTAAACGACGATCAAAACCCCTATTATAGCCAAACTTTAAAGAATGATTTCAACACCACATTGGCAAACATGTATGATGTTTACCTTACAAAACACGGGTCGTCTTCCCAAATTCATGACTCGTTAAGAGCTGTTGCCCAATCCCAATCCCAAACCGACCTTGAAATGGGGATGTACTACATGATTTGGGAAGACGCCGGTAAACGTCAAAGGGTAAACACCCCAAGCAGTGAACTTGGAAGGTATGGTGGTACCAACTTTGTGAAACACATGACTCCGGATGAATTTAGAAGTCTTGATTTGCTGGCTTGGTGGAGAGGTAAGGAGGATGAGTTTCCGATCCTCGCCGCCATGGCCAAAGATTTACTAACGGTCCAAGCTTCCACGGTAGCTTCGGAGTCTGCTTTTTCTGTTTCTGGCAGGGTTATATCGATTAGGAGGACTCGACTCACTCCAGCAGCTGTAGAGATGTCGATTTGCTACAAGGATTACTTGGACTCTTTAGACAGGGCACAACATCAACGCTCACTCGAGGGGGAAATGGACTATGAGGCGGCCTTGTATGAAGACGAGGTCAATCAAGGACACATTCAACCAATGACCGATGAAGAAGCCGCGTACGACGATTACCTAAGGAATAGCTCGGGATCGGGTAGCGAAGAAAATGAGTAACAAACATCAACTTGTTAATGTAATCGTGTCTAAGCATTCTTTAATGTTTGTATTTTTGAGTTACGAATATGCGATAACGATTTAATGTTTGTATTTTTAATGTAAAAGCTATAAATGAAAGTTATGTGTTTTTAATCTTCCAAGCAAAGAATGCTAACAACGAAACCCTAAACCCTAAACCCTAAAAAAAAAAAAAAAAAAAAAAAAAAAAAAAAAAAACCGGTTAACCGGTTAGACCGGTTATTAAAAACCGGTTATAAAAAACCGGTTTAATAACCGGTTCTAACCGGTTTTTAAACCGGTCCAAACCGGTTTGGCCGGTTTGAGTTTTCAGCAATAAAAACCGGTTAATAACCGGTCCGGTTATTAACCGAACCGGTTTTTTTCTGGATAAAAAAAACCGGTCCGGTTAATAACCGAACCGGTTTTTTCAAAAAAACCGATTTGTGCACCTCTACTCACAGCACTTCAAAGGTTTGTGCCTTTGTGGTGTGAAAAAGTACATTAGTCATTGACTCATTGTAGTTATTGGTTCTTCAGGTACAAATTTATTAATTTGACTTTGTCGCGCTTTATGTATAAAGTGTAAAACAGAATAAAATGGGAGCTTGCAATGTTATTTTACTAAATTGACAACATGTGAAAATTAATTGGGTTGCGTTGTGTCAATGAAAAGCTATTATTGGGATGTTGATATATCTAAGAATAGGCCTGAAGTAAATATTTTGATGGTGGTGGGAAAAGCCAAGAAGGTCAACGAAAGTCAATTGTTTACAAATTGTGTGATCTATATGAAGTCAAAGAATGATGGATCTGTTGATACTTGGAATTGGCTGTCTTAAAACTGGTGGATTTGGGATCAATAGGTGTATAATATGAAATTATGGCGTAATTTGGATGAGAAATGGATGCACCTAATTGTATAAATTATATGTGGGATTGTATTCTAGACTGGGCTAAGTTTGGGCCCAATCTGGGAAATATGTTTGTGTTGAATTTTTATATGGGTTGTATTATGTAGAGGCGCACAATCGGGTTTTTTTAATACCCGGTTCTAGGTATGGAACCGGGTTCGTGTATGATCAAGTATTAGAAAATAGTGTGTTGGTCATACCCGGGTGGGGTTCATGTCTAGACATTGTCTTTAAAAGCTATACAGTATGCACCGGGTTTGGGTCGGGTATAGAAGCGCGTATTCTAAAAACTATTTCCTGGTATTGAAAAAACCTTATTTTCAGGTTTTTTTTTGGTGTTGGGGGGGGGGGGGGGGTATTTCCAGGTATAAATTGGGTTTCTTAGGGGCTTCACTTTTTTGGGTGTAGATCATGTATTTGAAAAACCTGGTTTCGGGCACGGGTTTTTGCACTGAAACGCATACCCCATCCGTACCCTATTGATCGGGTACAGGTTCGGTTCATAGAAACCCTGTTCCGAGATTTTCTTTGGGGTCCGGTTTCAGGTTCTTTTGTGCACCTCTGGTATCATGTATGTGGTTAAAATGCAATTTAGTAGGCATCACCATTACACCTTGTATGGGTTCAAGATAAGTCTTATTGGGCCTGGTTTGTATGGTTTGTCCGCAGGATTTATGTAGGCTAATTATCAACAATCATGTATTCGATTATTGTTTCTATTAATATTATTTACTGGGGTATCGTCACCTTTACCTAAAAAGTGCCTTATAGCGTTGCTACAACTCTTAACTCAACGCTTGCCATCCCTTTACATGTTATGTGTCCGTGTTGCCTTCTAACTTCACGCCCCTTTAGAAAACTCATTTGCGCGTATCATTCTTTGATTTCTAGATGTATTGAGTATTCGATTGTCATTAGTTATTTGAGAGAATATAAAGATAGTAGAATTGATGAGTAAAATGAAATTGAAAGGTTTATATAATTTAATTATTTAAAAATTTTAAATAGATTTTTCATGAGAGTCGTTGTCGATATACATGGGTTGGTATCTTTTTTTTAGAGTAACTCGAGATTAAATTATTAACTCTTAACTTCTTTTTAGGGTCGGTCGGGATTAAATCACATATACACTAAAAAACAAAATTCATAAATGATATATTTGGGCCCTCACTCAAATTCAAAATAAATGACCATGTGAAGGATATCGGCCCACATAAGAGCCCACACAACACTATAATTTGATAACCTAAGCTATTACATTACCATTTAGATTTAAATGTAGCAAAGTAAGTGTCACGAATACTGAAAGTCATATCATTAATCCTCAAATCACTAACGCTTACTCAAGATTTGTACAAGGACAAACAAATACAGTGTAGACCCAGTAACGGACCCAGGAATTTTATCCAACGGGGTCCCAAATTTTGGTGTTTGGATTTTTCGGGTCGGGTCGAGACAAGGAATATAATAAAAAAGCAATATCATAATAAACAGAAATTTGATCATTACCGTTACAAAATCAATCAATTAGCTCTAACATTCAAGTTTTTAACAAAACTAAGTCATAGTTTGATAATACAACATAAATTACCATTACAAAATCAATCAATTAGTCATAAAATTACCTTTTGTGGCTTGTATGAGACAAAGTCGGACACTAGGATAAGAGGGCCGGAGGTTAGAGAAGGCATAGTCCGGTGACGTAGAGGAGGATGGTGAGCCGTAAATTTTTGTTGTTTCATTGAGTTTAAAGCCCTAATAAACTTATATCTAGTAGGAATTTAACAAACAATACAAACACGGTTGTTCCAAGTGCTATTCCATATAAATATAGGAATTTAAAAAGAAAAAAACATGGTCTACAAGACTTGGAACACATGACCATCTACTTAGAAAACAGGGAAGTTACCACTCCACCACATACAAACTTGTAATATGAGGTCCAACTACAAACTATATGGGGTCCTTTAAAAATTTAATATACCGTCTCTAAAAAATTTTTAAAAAATATTGATGTCCCGGGATCCCGATCTCGTCTATGTGGGTCCGCCCTATGTAGAACAACACAGATCATCAAACTTTGATCAACACAATGACTTTTTACAAATACTGAGAGTCACGAAACTAGATAGGAACCAAGCCAGATGAAAACGAAGATCAATGGTGACCAGGGGTTGCTCGTGGGACAGCGAAATCAAGTTAGGACTTTAGGCCCACACTTAATTAAGGCCTCAAAGTCTAAAAAACTTTATATACAGATATATTATAATATTATAATGAGTAAAATAAACTTAAAGTAATGTACTAGTGTGGTAGTTGGCTTGGTTTTTACTAAATTATTGGTTATGGTTATGAGTTCGATACTTGTAATGAGCAATTTATTTTAACAATTGTGATGAAATATCCACAAAATCTTGTTTCAATTTATGCCTCCGCATTCGTTGAGCCGGCCCTAACAGTGACTCAATGAAACAAGAACCAATATGAGAGATGATAAGGTATGAGACGATTATTGCATGTGTAACCTGCACCTCTCATCTCCTTTTCTTTTATTTCACAAGATCACAAAACCAAGCCCACAAAAATAGTCTGAGTCCAGCCCACCAGCCTCCAAGCATATCACCGTCTCTAGCAACCATCGACCCAATCCAATATACAAAACAAGCACGAACACGATTGTCTTAGAAATAATATTATTACTAACAAACAAATTGGATACCAACAATTAGAACAACTAATGGAATTAATATTTTTAATATTATTGGCTAATGAATTGAAATAACTAAGATAAACCAAATTTGATATCGATGCTGGGCTTGATAACCTAGTACCTATTATTAATTCATCTTCCACTTCTGGTAAATTCAAAGATAATCATGCTCACACTCGGCTTAGGAAGAAATTAGAAAAATTAGACACCCTCTACATTGATGCCACAAATTCTATCCCTAAAATCCATATTTTACATACTTTAATTGCGCCTTCTATTATATTTGAATATTTTCTAGAATGTTTCTGTCTATTTGTACAGAATGGTAAAGAGGCCGTCTATGATCATCGATCATAGAAATGAAATAAAGATAGATTTTAATCCTTACCAACTCGATCTTGTCGCCCCTGGCAACAAACATGCATGAACCATTTCACGAAGTATGTGTCCGGATAGTCCAAAGTCTCGGTAGTTAGCTCTTGGCCTTCCAGTTGAAAAACAACGTCGATGAAGCCGTGTAGGTGCACTATTCCGCGGCGGGGGATGAGTGGGTAAAAGGATGTGGTTTTAATGTTTGATATGGTGTGGTTTATTTATTTATATATATCGAACACGAGTACTTTGTGTTCTTTTACGCTTGTAGTTGAAAGGAGCTTAAACGAGCTAGAAGCATGAAGGTTAAGTGAGAACTTGAGAAGCTGGAAGCACATGGAGTACTGGAAAGTTAATCAACAGTAAAAATGAAAAATAACAAGAATTGGGTTAGGGCGTAGCCTACGACCCTACGACGTAGTGTACGTGGGTATACTTTTAAGATAATTGAGGCGAAGCGTAATGCTACGCCCTTATGGCATAGCCTTACGTGCTGTTTTTTTTCCAACATAAGCGTAAATGGGTTTTGGAAGAGAGGGCTTAAAGCTACACCCTCTCAACATAGCTTACGCCGAGTCTTTTAATTTAATAGGACGCTCGATTTTTCTTAGAGAATATAAAAGGTTAAAACCCTAAATCAACAAGAACTTTATTGATGGCAATTCCAGAGCTTTTCCACCATCTCCAACACATTCTAATCAAGCAATCATCCATGGTGAATAAATCCAACATCAGGTTTATCATTTCCATCATGTTTCTAGGCTAAAACAAATTTGTAATCACCTCTGAGTGTAGGATTCATGTGAGAAACTTTTTATTTCAGTGTTGTTCGGAATTTAGGAATTAAGTTTTTATGTAATCCTTTGAGCACGTGAACTTAACTTGTGTTTTGGAAGTTAGATAGTCTGGTTGTTACACCCAACATTAATTAGAGGACTAGACGTGTCCAATATTTGGTACCAGTTTTATAAATATATCATAGTTGTGTTCTTTTAGCGGAAGCCTTTTAATAAAACATTCTTTTTATATAAGATTGGGATTTAAGTACCCGTTGATATTACAAAACATGTTTGTAAAAATATAATTTACATTTATTCTACTTTCAAATATTTGAGTCATCAGATAACATCTAATGATTATATCTCCAATCTTCTATCATATCTTTCTTTTCTAATATAATCTTACTTTCAGTTATTGAAAATACGTCATCGATAATCGTTGACTGACTCTAAAGCATTTTCAAACTATTCGTTAAAACACAATTAAAGTTTTATGTACAGCTAAGTGGGACATCTGCTCTTCCCTTGGGTGTATCGTTAATATACACACACAAGTCAACAGTATCTCCGGGAGCCGTGCCCGTTGGAGATATGGTTTGAGACTGACCCATGCCTGCTACTTGTCAATTATGAATGGATCCAGACACATGTGTATTTAGCTTGAGTGTTTTATTCTATCTTGTGTTATAACGTTTTATAAACATTTTCAGACTTTTAAGATAAACAATATGTTTGTCTTTTTAGCTTTAGACAAACAACATTTCTGTCATTTCAGAGCAAATTAATTTGTTTAACAGTTAAACGTATTCACATGTCTGCTTAGTTGTTGTATTTGTTTAAAGGTTATTATAAAGGGTTAACATATTCACGTTTGTAAATGTTTTCTGACTCTACCGAGACAAGTAACCGGTTTGTCCCATAGGAGTAAATATGTTTAATAAAGGTTTACGTATTCGCGTTTTATAAAAAGCCTGATTGCATGGGCGTTTGTTAATGTTTTCTGAGACAAATAACGGTTTATCCCATAGGAGTAAATCTGTTTTATAAAAGTTTACATATTCATTTCTTGGTTATGTTTTGGTTTTTCCATTGACCTATTATTAATAGGTATGTAAAAATATCTATATCTTCTGTTGATCTAGCTGTAGAGTGTCGTTGGTTTGGTTTTATAGTTCAAACCTTTTAATAAAATATTCGTTTGCTTTATAATTTAAAACTATTTTTCTAAAAATATTCTGTTTTTCAGCTTTAAGAAGCGTTATCAATATATTATGTTTCTTTTCTGAAAGGATGTTTCGCCATATGAAGAAACATTTTCTAGTCAAAACCTTTGATTAAAGAAATATTGTACTGTTTAAATTCACATATAGAGTCTTCGTTAAGTACGTTTCAATGAACAGGACTAGGTTATTAGTTAATTACTAAATATAATGCCCGTAGTGATTACTCCTTTATTATTAATGTGTTTATAATCAAATCACTTTTAAACAGTTTGACATCGTTTGTTCGCATTTAGTCAATTATTAGTAAAAAATGAATCTTATTAGCACTTTTCATTAATTCCCTATGAAGCCGCTTAATTAACCTTACTAGCATGGTTGCTAAAAACTGGTTTTTATAAATATTTTTGATTGACCTTTAACATCAATCATTTTCTATTTAACTTGCTGATCCTATACAAATACGCATGATCACATATGTTTGATTATTAAAAGATATCTATGTGTTTTATTTTTATATGTTTCAATTATCTATATTTTATTTTAGTTTTCACATACAATTTCACAAAGGGCTAGTGGTGTTACTTTTATTGCATGTTTGTCTTCTATTTTGGTATATATATATATATATATAGATGGGATCAAGTGAAACTCCTCTTAAAGAAAAAAATTTAAAAACTCTTAAAACATTATTTTTAACTTTTTTTTAAAAATATCTGTAATTTCTTTTTATTCTATTATTCTTATATGTTGATATTGTTAAAAAAAAAACCCTTGTCGGTAACCCCGTCGGTGTAGTGCATATGAGCAACAGTGTGTATTGTATATATGCAAGAGTATTGTATTGTATAAAATACAACACTATTGCATATATTTGATATGCATTATTGTATATGCAATATAAGACTAATGCACACATCGAATACACACTAGTACGTATGTTTAATACAACCTAATGCACATATGCACTACATCATCTTTTTTTTTATTATTTTTTTTCATATAATACAACACGACTACACATATACAATACACACTATTATATATATGCAATTAAACACTATTGAACCTATAAAATACACATTATTGCACATGTGTAATACAACAGTATTACACAGTATCATATGTGCACCACAGATTTTTATTTTTTAAAATTTTTTTTAGGATGAAACAAAATATAAGAATGATGGAAGAAACAACAATTTGAAAATATTTTTTTATTTTTAATTAAAAATAGTTATTTAGGAGTTTTCTCTTGATCATTCCCCTATATTTCGAATGAATTATCACTAAACTCTCTCAACTAAATCCACAAACTCTCTTATATTTTACAAAATTGTCTTTAATTAATTTCAAGCATAGTTCAAGCAAGACAAATAAATGTGACATGAACTCATGATTTCAACTTGTTGGCACTTATTCCATGACAAAAGACTTGCATCTCAAGCAAATATGAGTTGTAAGAGAGAGAGGAAAAATCATGATTTCTATGTCATTGCTCACATTATTCATACCCCTCGTGAAAGTTATGATATTATATGAATACTAAAAAACATGTTTGGGATAAGGATCCAAAGTGAAATGCATACATGTCATGTTTCTATAGGAATGTAAACACAAGGATTTCACATGTGAAATAGAGATCACATGAGTCACACTAAACATAATGAATATATATTAAAAGTACCTAATTATTATTATTATTATTATTATTATTATTATTATTATATAAAATATAAAATGAAATTTGGTGCCGCAACGTGTCTATTAATCTACATGTCGGCAGCAAATTGACGATTCAGTTTTATATTTTTAAAAACCTTTTTTATCCGAAACACTTTAATTTTTACGATTTTGTACTGAAACCGTAGATTATAGATGCTTTTTACGATATTCTGCTGCTATTTTTTTGTTTCAAGTTTGTTATATTTTGGCGCGGATGGATTTTTTATGCTTTACTTTCGGTGTCATAACCCGATACCAACAAAATTCGTGTAAGTTCACCACAGCAATGTGCGGTTTTCATTAACGATTTACTGCCGACATCATCGATTCTGGCCCAATCCACGTTAGTTCACGGTTATAACGCACAATTTTTTTTGCCTGGCTGAATTTGTGCCAATTCGTAGCCGCAACACATTGTTCCTCAAGGTTTTATTAAATATATTAATTTTTGTACTTGCGTGTGACAAGTTTAATTTTGCTTTACTTTTGATACTGTAACCCGATATTGACTGAATTCACATCAGTTCGTCACCGCAACGCGTGGTTTTTGTTATGTTAGGTTTGTTGTATTTGGGCGTTAACGGACTTATTTTTTGGCTTATTTTCGGTAACGCTACACCGACTAAATTCAGGTTGACTCATAGCCTCACTGTGCGAGTTGATAAATTATACGAGTGCCAATAGCATCAGCCTACACAGTACACACCAACTATATCTAACTGGTTTTAAGTTAATATTATAACAATTATACATTGAAAAATAGATTTAACGTAAATAATACATTAAATAGGTCTTTTTCCCTACGATGTAGATCCCTTAAGAGTATTCCCATATATTTTCCTATCTGTAAATAAAAAATTACATTAAAAATCACTACATTTTCTCTCTTCCTTTCAATTAAATAATACTTCTTTATACATTTCCCATCACCTTTTCTCTCTCTTTTCACTCACAATCATTTTCAAAATATGTTAAATATTTTATAGGGTGATATAGAAACCTTTCAAATATATAGAAAAAATAACTACATTTTCTCTCTCCTCCAATTACAACACCATAAACCATATGACACCCCGCACTTTCACATTAACTCCATCAACATAAACTCTGTTATCTTACACGTTATGCATAACATTTACACGAGTCAGTAACAAGTCACACACATGAGTTCGTCTTTACACGTTGGTGATTAATGTCGAACTGTCTACATTAATAACTTGTATGATTTAATTATTGCACGATATGTGATTATGTGTTACATGATTTTCCATATTATAATTGGTTATTATAGTTCTAATTAAAAAAAAAAAGTGAAACACGCCGCGCAGCTCTTAGCGTTTAGCCACGGTCTTCGTGTGGCTCGGGGGACGACCAGATTCGAGAAAAATTGTTTAAAACCTAATTTTCAAACCCTAATCACTCAATAACTCTTTCTAGACATCTTTGGACAAAAAACTTGAGTTCTTTGGTAGTTTTTGGAGCTTATGGGTGATTAGGAAGATTAGAGTTCGTCAACATCATCCAAAAAACTTGAGTTCTTAGGTAGTTTTTGAAGCTTATGGGTGATTAGGAAGATTAGAGTTCATCAACATCATTGTTTGATCATTAATTGTATCAATTAACGAGTCAAGTGTATTTAGTTGGGTTGAGAAAACTATATTACACGCATCACCTAGTGAGTTCATTCTATTCTTATTTGTTTTCGGAATAGAAAACACAAAAAATTTTCCTATTTGTTTTCGGGATACTATTCTTATTTGTTTTCCGCTATCACGACATCGAAATGCTCCAAATTGTAATCATTTCGACCATCTCATCAACCCCTGCCACGAAATTTTACATACTCAACTCCACGCATTTATTCCCACGACCTGTTACCCAACCATATGCTCGTGCTTTGAGTCTGCTACCACTGTGATGACCCGAGCACACTCGTCATACTCAGAAAGGCCTAACTTGTTTCCGCCATGCAATACCTTACCCCACATTCCTTGTCAATTTAAAGTTTATTGTTTTCTAGCGTCAATACCTAGTCTCTTCAAACACATCAACTATGCTTAAATTTATAAATAAATAAAATTTTAATGCATGCTTTTCCATGTTTATTTCTTTTATAAACACCTATTACTTGAAAACCCCAAATCTTGATTATTTTAATTAGTCAATTAATAATTATATATATTCATATATTCACAAGATATTTTGTTATACGAAGTATAATCAAGTTATTTTTTTTTTCTAAAATAAATCTCATTTTAATCAAATAGGTCATTACCAATATTTATTATTATTATTATTACCATTATTTTTATTACCATTATTGTTATTATTATTATAATTATTATTCCAAAAAAAAAACCTTAAGTAAAATCTTTTTACTTCAAACAAGTCCTAAGCCTGTAAGCCTATTTTACTATCACTATAAAAGTTTTGTCTTTAATGAGCATTTTACTTAATGATACTCAATAACATTTCATAGGGCGCCGCCCAATGGCAAATCTTTTACACTTAAAGTTTTATAAAGTTTTGCAAACTTTTGCGCTAGCTAAAGACTTCTTTGCAAAATAATATTATTTTACTTTGAGCATCACGCTTTGCAATCAATTTTTTTACAAACTTAAACGAATATCAACAATCATTTCTTTCCCTCATTTTTCAACCCCAACGAGTTTTGACTAAGAAATCATGACCCCGCTTTTATAATAACTATCATATCATAATCCATATTTGAGAAGACGAGCATCGCAAGCTAACTTTGGTTTCCTTTTCTTTCTTTCTTCTTCACACACACACACACACATATATATATATATATATTGTTATATATATATTATTCTGTTCGGATATTATCTAAATAATTTTATCGATTTCTTTCGAAGATTGTTTACAAAGTTCATATTGAGTTTAGTGATTCTTTGATTAGCGAACTATTTACATTCATAGTTGCATTTTGAATCAGTTTACATTGTTATTCTCGTGATCTATAACCGATTTCCCATAAACGTAATCGTTTAGTGGAAATTGAGACCATGTACATGTTGAGTTTATTATTTTTACATGAATTGTTTTGGTTATCTTGTTGGTTCTATTTACGCTCAATGTTTTATTGGAATCATGCCATTAATTCTTGATATCAATGTTATATTAATTTGAGACCAATGTCTTATTTTGATCTCGAAGTTTCGATTATTTTTTAGACTAATGTTTTATTTTAATTTCGAAGTTGCAATCATTTATTTTGTTATTCTTAACCTCAATGTTACCTTTATTCACATTGATATTCTATTGGAAATTTTCATTGGTTTAGCGAGTCATTATTGACTCCAAGGAAACTTACTCTATTCTGTTATTAAAGTTTCGTTTATCTATCTTATTTTCGGACCCAATGCTTTACTGACTTTCGTGTTTGTATTTGTTGGCTTAATGCCACATGTATTACTTGGTTTTTCTTGACTCCAATGTTTTGTTTATTTATATTGATGTTCACGACCTTAAAGTTGTCACTTATTACTCTAGTTATTTTAAGTTACTTCAGAATTTTGCTTAGTTCGTTTAAATCTTAATTACATCGTTTAAACTTCAACGGTTTCTCTTATTTATGTTGACCAAATATTTTCACTCAAGGATTTTGTTATATATTTTGTTAATTTTGATTCGTATAGTTCATCATTCTTGATTTCCGAAGTTTTCACATAAGAACTTATTGTATTTATTATATATATTTTAAACCCACAAAATGGGACAAATTATGTGGACCATTTGATGATAAAAGTAATTATGGGTCGACACATAATTATCCAAGTCCTCGCATGGAAGACATAATAAGTCTGGTTGTGTGCAATAATTCGAAATCTGGAATGATTTTGAAAGATGGGACAGATTCGTATGATAAGGGCATGGTGGATACGCCGCTGGTACATCCTATATATAAGTGTCCTTACTATATTCCTATTTGTGGCGTCTTTGGGCCATTCAAAGATCGACGTTATTGTTTTTTTTAATTAGGTATTTGTAAAATTGTTAAAACTTTAAACAACTCCTTGTATTAATTGTTTTCTTTTAAAATTTTATTTTTATTTTAATTTCGGGACGAAATTTCTAAAAGTTGTGAATCCTTTAACATTCGTTACTTTTCAAACCCGAAAACACGACCCATTTTGAATTTTCGGTTTTTGTTTATATATATATATATATATATATATATGTATATAGTATTAATATCTCAAGTTTCGTTTAATGTATTTTATATTCGTTGATTTTACTGAATTCGTTGAACCGACCTATTTCGCCATTTCATTATATACATGGTTAACGTTCATCGTTAATATAATATACACGTGGATTTACGTTTACCGTTCATTTGTTTCTTGTTCATGTTGTTCAAATAACGAATCTACGGGATGTAAAGTTTCTATTTAAATGAGTCGCGATAATACGTTAAATGCGCAAATTATAACTTCTCATTACGTTTAGTAACGCATCTCAAAGTTCGGGATCCAATTCGCAAATTATATTTAAATTTTGATCTTAAAACATTCCAAAGTCCAAGGTTCATTTGGTACTTTATATTTAAATTCTGATTTTATATAACTCCAAAGATCATGGGTTTAAAGTGTAAATAATATAAAATATATATATATATATATATATATATATATATATATATGTTCTAAAAAACAGCCGTCACATCCATTAGCCTCGTCTTTCCGGCCGGTGTTTCCGGCGAAGCCACAAACTCTCTGACAAGCCCGTAATCACCATAAAACACGAAATAAAATTCAATTAAATTGTGTAACAGCCTTATACTATAATGGAGAAACATTAATCATCGTCCATAACGAGTTTTAACACCATAATATACGCACATTAATTTCTGGAACCGCCGGAATTTATGAAAAATTACAATAACTAACATTAAACGTTTAACGCTCCGAATAGCACTATAAATAGGCCTCAAAACATGATCTAAACTCATTACAAACTTCAAATTAAACACACATCTCTCTATTTTCTCTTAATCAATCCATCGAGCTCGTTCTCCGGCGATTCGCCGTGATCCCGAAACACTAACAGGTAAGTAATTTTGATTCTAAATTGTTTTCCAATGATTAACAAAACCCCAAACTAATTTATACAAACATGGAATAAATTGTAAATAATGGAACCTAGGGTTTCTATAATGAGGAGGATGATCCTATGTATTAATATATGTATTTTTATTTTGATCTTTTGTCAACAAACTAAACCGTTGCAGTTTGTTAGGGCTGTTGTGTTAAAGTGGAAAGACTCGGGTTCGAAACTTGGGCCAGACTGTTTAATTTTTATTTCTCTTGTCAGTTTTTATTATTATAAACCATATTAAATTAATATAATTATTATTAAATAAAATAAAAATCATTTTTAAATTAAATAAAGTTAGGTATAATTTATATTTTACCATTTTCGTCCAAAAACACGGCTTTTCTTATCTGTTAAAGTTTCTTGAAACCCAACAATATTATATTATTTAAGTTATTTCCATCCCGTTAATATTATATTTTTCGTTAATAAATGTTAGTATGCTAAGCTAATAATATGAGTTAAAATTACGTTAAAACGAATGTTCCATAAATGTTAGAATTCTCATAAATTAATAGTTAATTAGTATTAAAATAATTTAAAACTATTAAAGTAAGCTTTATAATTCGTTAACATGATCATATTTGAGTTAAAACAATCATTAATATCCGTAATTCGCAAATATTACATTCCTCATTATAGTGTTAAATTATTATTCTAATATAGTTAAAATAATATTTAATTAAATTAAAATGTTAAATTTCCGTTAAAATTAAATACAATATTATCCCGCAAAATACATTAAAATAATGCAAAATCCTTTTATATAAATTATTCTTTAACTTATTAATCCCGGTAGCTAGTCCTTGATTTTGTATATTCGTTATTATTTATAGTTTGTGAGATTCAATCGCTTCAGTTTCGTTATCATGCTTTTGGTTTTCATTGCAATGTTTATCTTCAATTTAAAGGTGAGTTTCTCACACCCCCTTTTACTCTTTTATTACTTTTTGAGGGTAGCATATGTATCCTACAAAATTCAAAGTTATTTATAATTTCATTTACAAACTACAATTCATTACATGGACTTGTGTGTTTAGTTGCTTACTTGCGTTGATTTCAAATTCAAGTGGTTGCCTCAAGTATGATCATACGTCCCCCTTTGCACTCAGGACCATTGTTTCAAGTGGAAAATGGCCTTATTATTCAAGTATATTGGTTGTCCCCAACTGGAAAGGACCTTTGTTTATCCTTTACACTCAGTACCATTGATTCGAGTGTAAAGAACCCTTATTTGTGCTTTTCATAAGTTTCATGGAATTGTATGATTTTTTCGTATTATAACAAACTATGTGAACTCACCAACTATTCATATAGTTGACATTATTTTATATATGCTATAGGTACAAGAATTAGAGGATGATACTTGGAGAAGACACCAGACTTAGGTTATTTAAAGAAGTGGACAAAATGTTTAGTTGTATTATATTTCCTGGTATTCTTGTAAACAAACTTGTGTATATGTGTTTAAATCAATTAATGATAATATTATCACTTAATAGTGTCACATGTGTTTTGAGCAATCTGTACGTCACACTCATGCGTTTCCGCTTTAGCCAACAAACTGTGTAAACTCACCACCTATTCATATAGTTGATATTATTTTATACATATGCTACATGTATAAGCATTAGAGGATGATACTTGGAGAAGTCACTAACATAGGTTATTTAAACAAATGAACAAAATGTTTTGTTATATTATATTTCCTGGTATTCTTGTATATAGACTTGCGTATATGATGTTTAAATCAATTAATGATAATATTCTCACCTAATAGTGTCACATGTGTTTTGAGCAATCTGTACGTCACAATCGAGTGTTTCTGCCTTAGCCGGGGTGTTAAATTCAAACCTCGATTAATCATTGTTTGAATAAAATATTTGTACATGTGATCTTTATGTTTGCTTACCAATCCTGTGCTGAGTTTCTTCTTCATGAAGAAACATCTAAGATAGGTTTCTTCTTCAAAAAGAGACATCAATTTTATTATAACCCTTGTATGTAAAATCTAATGTTTCTTAGTCATGAAGAAACATTAGTTTGACTATTTCTCTTGTGTATGAAGCTTTATGTTTCTTAACCGTGAAGAACTATATTTTGAACATATCCTCATGTATGAAAGATTCGGTGTTTCTTAATGGTGAAGAAACAATATTTCAACTATAACCTCTGCATGTGAATATTATATTTCTTAATCATAAATAAATATTATTTTAACCATACCCTTTGTATATGAAAGCTTACGTTTTCTTAATCATAAAGAAACAATATTTTGACTATACCCTTTGCTTATGAAAAGTTATATTATGCTTAAATGTGATTAAGGTTCGGGCTATACCCCGACTATGGTCTAAGCCATATGATATAATAATGAAATGATAACTTAAGCGGAACCCCTACCTTACACAGGTATTTGGAGTTTATACGCCTAAGTTTGTACGAGCAGCACTTCTACTCTCTATCGCGTACCGAGGCTTAAATCATCGGAACCTTAAGGCTTGGCACGTATTATAAGAACCGGCACGCAAAATGAGGCTAAACGTGTGAATGTGATGTGTGATTGGTGTAAGGATGCAGGTGTCGTGGAACTTCCTATTTGTAGCAACTTTTGTGTCCTTTCGAGTAGTGCGAAGGACAAATGAATAAGCCGTTCGCGTCACGTGAACCAACATAAAGTTTACTGAGTTATCTGTGGCAATGCCACGTGGCATACGTGTCCACACGGGTCACGCATGCAAGATTGTTACTTCGTGTAGTGCGAAGAATGAATGGACGAGCTTTTCGCGTAGCGCGAAGACTTTATACTTGATCCGTTCGCGTAGCGCGAAAGAACAATATTCAGATTTTCATTTTCAGCCCTTGTACTTTGATAGCTCATCACATCTCGATCTAACTTCCATCGTTCAAAAATACTAAGGCGGCTCTCAAATAGCTTGTGGCGATGCGAGCATGCGAAGTGCGCCATCAAAGCCCCACATTGCGTACATCGCCCGAGCCCGTGCGCGTGCTCGTTCGCACCCTCTGCTAGGACCACTGGTGCACCTTTGCATATTAAAATATTATTATGGAAACTCTCTTCCTTATATAGAGCTTCCAAGTTTTATAATTTTTCATTGTGAGATGGAAGTTCTCTTTCCTATTTATATCCATGTGAAGTTCTTTCACTTTCTTCCTTCTTTCCATATGGGATGGATTTTCTTATTTTCTTAACATAAGATTTTTTTAATTTTCTTATCTTATTTTTTCCCATAACTTGTCTTGAGAATGTTTTTAATCACTCATCTTTTCAAAGAATACATCTTTAGCCCAAAATTTATATGGATTTTCCGGATGTTATAGTATTTTCACATGCAGTTTAGTTACATTGCATAGACCAGTTTTCTAATCAATATTTAAGCAACATCACTTCAACATCAGCTTTGAGGACTAACCTATGACTTGAAAACCCTTGATTTTGAGGCCATTTTAAATATTTGGAAACTAATATTTTCTTGTAACGTATCGTTTTATGTCCGATAGATACAAGCTGAATAATGGTAATACATTTCATTTCTGAAAATATGGATAGCAAACGTTTGCTAATTTCTTGAACGAACTCATTTTTTGGTGCAAGTATAACTCGTTCACTAAAGAAATCTGTATTTTTGAAATATCAATAATATAAGGATATACAAAGTTAATCCAATTAAGAGTGTGCTGATGTCTAACATGTTTATATCTAAAGTAAAAAGTTGTCTTATTCACCTGAAAAACCAAAACATGTAGTCTATTATTTATATTTTTGCGGATTTTTAAGATGATGAACTTAACATAAATGATGGGTTGATTAAATAGTCAATTAAAAAAAAGAAGTTGTAAATGGCTACTTTTTTAAACCATCCCGTTGACCGAAACTCATTCTAATCATAAATTGTTTTTACCTTAAACCCGCTCGTTTAAATTAACATAAACACCGATAGTACATCATTAATGAATCTATCTTTTAAGAGTTTAAAAGTAAAAAACTTGTAATTTAGAAAATTATCATATATATTTAATAAGTTAATAAAGTTTATTAAAATTTTAATTTTAAATTTATCTTGGTTCTTCATCCAATAATATTATTTCTTATAAAACACTATTATTAAATAAGTAATATAATATATTTAAAACCTTAATTTTTGGAATAATTATTCAAAATCAACGCCAAAATTGGTTACATATAAAAACTTAATATTATTAACTAATACAATATATTTATATAAAACAAAATATTATATTTATGCTTGTATTAATTTTTTTTAATTTAGGAAAGAATTATTAAAAAAAAAACGAAAGATTAAAAATAAAAAAAAAATTTGAAATACAAACTTATTAATAAGAAAGAGAAATGTATTTAATAGGAGAGAGAGAATGGAAAATTTTGTAAGAGTTATCATGGTGATGACTTGCAACACTTGGAAAGTTTTGCTTATTAATTATTGTATATAGTATAGATATAGATATTATTTGGATAGAGAGTTATTATTGTTTGATTAATTATCTTAATTGAAGAGAAAATATAACTAATTTTACTTTTAAAAGAAAATTCAAAAAGAAAAGAAAGGTAAATAGTCCAGAACTCATCTTGCACTTCTCATAGTAACTTGTTTTTTTAGCATTTAAGATTTAAAACAAATGCTCGAATTCATTCAAAAAGAAAAAAAAAAGTAACACTAATTTATTATATAAACAAAAGGAACAAACCTAAGTTCGTTAGTTTTGCAAAGCTTAAAAGCTCTTAAATATTTATATTAAAAGTGTATGATAAGTATATTGTTAAATTGTATTTTGATTCTTTATTATATATTTTATTTTAACTAATTACGTACCCATGTAATACACAGGTTTGAAACCAGCTCTCCGAACCTACTCCTAAATCTATATGCATTTTCTCCATGAGACTAAAACCGTTAAATCATTTTAAAAGCAAAACCTTTTCGATCACACACCTGTTACCGTTAGACTTCAAGTACTTTGGTACACATACCTCACAAATCATGTCTATCTCTGGTCTCTAAGTGTGGGGTCATAATTTCAAGTAGAATATATGAAATAAATATGAGTTGTAATTGAGAATGCACAAAGCATGATCAGGCTAGATGTGTGAGTTCACATTATCTACACCAAAGTGGATTCGACATAGAGGTGTAGTACCACGTTTACAGATAAATGAGACATCTTAGTGTAGGAAAAAGTTAAAATGTAAAGGGAGAAAAATATAGAAATGTGTGAAAGATTTGTGGTCATACAAAAATCCTTAAAAAATTCAATAAATAAATAAATAAAAAATCATAACTCAAAATATTATTAAAAAAAATAAATAAATAAAAAAACAACAATGTTTCCCCTGTCTTTTGAGTTAAAAAAAAGAAAAAAAAAGAAAGAAACCACGAAAAAGACACAATGTCGAGAAAAAGATACAATGATGAAAATAAACAAAAGACACAATGATATCTATATATAAGACAAAATGTATCACAAAATATAAAATGACGGGCAAATTATAACACAATGTTGAAAAATATAACATAATATGAAGTAAAAAGACCATCAATGACGAAAATAGACAAAAAAACACAATGATCTTTTTTTTTCAGCACTGTGTCATTTATTTTTTGAGAACGTGGAAGACGGGGGAAACATTCTTGTTTTTTACTTTTTTTTTAAATTTTGAGTTATGATTTTCTTTTATTAATTTTTTTGAGGGGCTTTTTTTTCCAACAAATACTTCTCATCTTTCTTATTTTTATTCTCTTTTGTAGAATAACCTGACCCTCTTAATGCAATAGTGAATGCATCCGACATCCATTTTAAACTAGTATATATATATATGTGTGTGTCCGTTTCTGGAGTCTAACAAGTTATACTAGAACACTCCACAAATTAAAATACTCAAGATGGCCCAGGGATCATCTTCTTCACCAGCGTTGTTCTTTGGCACCACAAGCACAGAAAATAACATGGAGTTCATGGCAAATTCTCAGCACAATCACCATCTTGTTGATCCCATGAACCAAAGCAATCAATCTGAAGTCTCATGCAAGTTCTTTAATATTTTTATTTATTTACTCTATTATCTTTTGATAATACCATATTTGATTCTTTCACTAATGAGTAGTGTTTACATTGCATAGAAGATAAATGGGCAACAAGCTATGCCAACCAACAAGAAATTTACTATTTGTGAATTATTTTGATATCAAATTGGAGAAATCTACTTACATAACTTTTACATTTACAATTATCTTTTCTTCTAATTTGGAACTTTGGTTTATTGATGACAGATCCAGATGCTGACTATGCAATAAGAGTATCACCCAACACACTATTGAATGGAGAGAGGCATGCTTGTGAAGTATGCAACAAAGGGTTTCCGAGAAACCAAAATTTGGTGCTTCACCAACGAGCTCACAACATTCCGTTCAATCTCAAGAAGAAGAAATCGAAGGACCCGGTGACAAGAAAGGTGTATCTATGCCCTGAGCCCACATGTATCCACTACAATCGTTCTCATGCCTTAGGAGACTTTGGTGGTCTCAGGAAACATTATTTAAGAAAGCATTATACTCAAAAGGACTATAAGTGTAACAACTGCTGCAAGGCATATAGCGTCGAGACCGACTTGAAGGCGCATTTAAAGATTTGTGGTACTAGAAATTACAATTGTCATTGTGGCACATGTTTATCCAGGTACAACTTTAACAACTTCGTAGAATTTATTTTGAGTATAGAGTTTACATAGCTTGCAATAATTTTTTTTCCTCTAAAATGGGACTTTGTAAAAATTATACATCTTAAAGTTATAGATCTTGTTCTTTAATAAATATCACTTTTCTTGTTCTTAATCAATAAAAGAAAAGTTACCACTTTTCTTGTACTTTATCTATGAAAGAAGAGTTCTTCTAAGAAAAAGAACTGTAAAAATATTATGGTTGTTTAGAGAGGTACAAATGTAGTTATTTATAATTTGGTTGCATTGAGATACTCGAGTCGTCTCAATTTTTCATTGTCAAAAGAAATGTTTTTTTTTTTGGAATCCAATATGGTAGGCAGAGATAGGGAAAAGCGAAAATGTGGAGTGTCTAGAATTCTAGGGTGGCGGAGATACTACAGCACGTACGAACTTAATTGGCTTAGGCTATTCAAATTATAAAAGAAATTTATATTGTTAGCCTGAACACACGCTCTATATGTCAACTTTTATCTAAAAACACATTAAAAGTGAGCAAATCGGGTGCGTGACGCATGTATTTTGTTTTTTTTTTGAAAATGCCCAAATATATTTATTTTTAATTTTTTTTAATTTTGAAATTTGAATTTGAATTTTAAATTTTGAATTACGAATTTTAAAAACTTATCATTTTCTTCAAATTTTAAAAACTTATTCTTTAAATGTTATTATTATAATCTATTATTTAGTTTAAAAATTAGTTAAAAAAAGAATCACTTTTATTATATGTATTAGTGTTTTGAAATAAAATCATTTTTAAAATTAAGAAAGAGTTTTTTTTAATTTAAATACATTAACTTAAATTTTTATAATTTAATTAAAAAGAAGTTTTATATATTAATGAAGTAAAACAAAATCTCATGTGAATATCTTTTGGTATCTCACCATCGGGATATTCATTTCTTTGTACGTTAAATGCACATATATTAAATTCTTTGTGTGAGATACAGTAAGATTTGCATGCTTTGTACGATTTGCACAAATAATACACTTGATGAATCTTAACTGTCTCTACCTGGAGTGCGTTATTTTAGGAATTTGAAAAGCAAATATTTATTTGAATTAATTTGACTATTCAAATGTCTATTTTGAGAATTTTTCATATATAAGTAATCATAGATAAACCAAAGGTCCTTTCATCCCTACCCAAGGTAACATATATTGCAAAACTCTAGGGTCGAGGCTACACCAAAGTCTATAGATATAACACTTCTAGCATCCTTCCTTTATGTTGAAATCATTTTTTACATATATATATATCTTTTCATGAGTAAATGTACCTTGACATGAATCTTATAATTATTCTTCATGGTGCCTGCTATATATTTTCTTAAGCATCTTCCTAAAACTTTCCATAAGTGCTAATATTTGATCTATAAAAACTATATTTTGCAGAAAAAATTGTAATGCACCAGAGCAAGTGGGTGCGGCCAAATACTCACAAACGCTCAACATCGGAGATAGTTCAATAAACAGCAGTAACAACAGCAACGACATAAGCTCAATTATTTCACCATTGCCAATGCTAGGCATTGGAGAGAACTCCACTGGGTTTAACATCAATGAAAACAACTACAACCTCACAGGTTCTCAGCTTTCCACCCTCCAAAACCAGTCCAGCTACTACCATTCTATCCCGCCCAACCAATATCATTCATCTCAATTTGAGGAAGATCACAGCGGAGTCATGACCAACCCGTCCATGGACTTAAACATGGGCAACAATCATCCTGCATTATTGGCTTCATCATCAACTCACCCAAGCCAACATGAGTATCAGATGAAAACTGATATGGACTTGTACGCTGATCTGTTGAGGGGCAATGTTCCGATAGACATTGTGAATCACCAAAATGTGAACACGATAGGAAATGATGGCACTAGTTATGCAACTGGTGAAGGTTCGAATTTATTTTCAGGTGGTGGCAATATGTATGATCCTTCGAGTTCTCTTAATATGACACCAACTATGCATAACACTAATCAAAATGGAATGTTGTACCCTGAGAGGGGCATTGGTGATGCTGGAAGTTACGAGAATGGTAGTTACTATGGCTATGGCTACAGTTATGGTGATGGAAGTGGACAATTTGGCCGTGGAAATGGTGCACAAGTGTACAACTTTGAAACACCGGCAACAACTGGGGCAGTAGTCCCACCCGAACCGTACTTGCACCAAAACGGATTTTGGTATAATTGAGAAAGCCATATGATATTTCTGGATATCAGTTTGGTTGTTAATAAACAGTGTGGCTTCCGATGGTATATGCTTTGAAATGGTGGACTACTTGAGGGCCACACATTGTTATGTTTATTGTTATTTCTGTTTCTTTGCATTTCTGTTTGGCATCGTATTTTCTTATTTCAGTTTATAATCCTTATTATGGATCATATTAATGTAATGTTTTCAATGTTCCTATGTATATTCAAGCTTTGAAATTTTAATTTTTGTCACTAGAAAGTTATAACAGTTTAAACTTGTGGGTATATACCAACACATCATCAACTTAACAACCCATTAAAATAATAAAATGAACATTAAGCATGTTAATATATAGCTTGGTTCATGATGTGCAAGTTTACTTTGCGAGGCCACACTAGGATATATTTCAAGGGTGTGCATCATTTGATTTTAGAATCTTCGATCTTGTTCAGGTAGGGCTGGGTCGGATGTCAAAGTTCAAACTTCATCTAAAACACTCATGAATGCTCAAGGCTTTAGTCTAAATTTGAAACACAACACATGAAACAATCAAAAACCAAATGCCTGATTTCTAACTATAACTTTTTTACCGATCAAGTATTCAATTTAAATATAAAGCACTTAACTAATAAATACAATCAATCAAACTATCCCACTTGAAAGAGGCACTTAATTAGTTTACTATTTACCATTATGAGGATAGCTTAGTTGATAAAGGCACTTGTTTCTTAGAAGAGATGTCTTCAAACGTGAAAGGCTCCAGAGCCAAGAATGGTGTATTTATGTCTTGAGCCCACATGTATCCACCACCATCGTTCTCATGCCTTGGGAGACTTTGGTGGTCACAGGAAGCATTATTTAAGAAAGCATTATACTTAAAAGAACTATAAGTGTGGTAATTGCTGCAGGGCATGAATATTGTGTAGAGATCGGCATGAAGGTGCATTTAAAGATTTTTTGTACTAGGAAATACATTTGTCATATTTTGGCACTTGTTTCTCCGGTTAAAACTTTAACAACTTCGTAGCATTTTATCGTATAGATTTTACGGTGCTTGCAATATTATTTTTTTTAACTCGGGTCCTTGTGAAAATTAAATATCATAAAGTTATAGATAATTTTCTTCTTTATAACTTGTAAGGCCCCGTTACCGGTAGCCCTACTTTCGTGTTGGATTTACTCATAAACACAGTTCTAAATATCATAGTTAATTAAAACATTTACGCAGAATATAAAACTTTCATAAAACATTACATAATTCATAACTTGTCTCAAAACATCCTTTGTCTTTTAACATTAAAGCATTAAAATTAAAACATCATAAGTCTTCAGATGCCAGACTCTTGTTCAATGCCACGTGTCTCCTCAAGCGAGCTGCCTCATCCTACTCACCTGCGTGCATACTAAAAGTCAGCTACGCTGAGTGAGTTCTAGTTAATCATACACTATACAATACACACAAACTTATATTCTTTCATTCATACTTTCATACTTTCATACTTTCATTCTTTCATACTTTCATTCTTTCTTTTGTATTAACTTACCTTCATATCTTACGTTATAAAGAGCATTACGCCCTACATTCCTCGAGTATTATTAGGGCTCGGTACCCTCCTTCCTCGAGTATTATTAGGGCTCGGTACCCTCCTTCCTCGAGTATTATTAGGGCTCGGTACCCTCTTTCCACAAGTATTATTAGGGCTCGGTTTCCCTCTTTCCACGAGTATTATTAGGGCTCGGTTTCCCTCTTTCCTCGAATATTAGTAGGGTTCGGTTCCCTAGTTCTCGAATATTAGTAGGGTTCGATTCCCTCTTCGTTACCAAACAACCATACATCATACCTCGAGTAATATTAGGGCTCGGTACCCTTTTCGTAACCATACAACCATGCAACCGTCATTTCCTTCTTTTATTAACTTTATCATGTTCATACACATAAGCATACATATCATACTTACCTTATACTTAGCGTTACAACCTGACAGTACGTGCAATACCCGAAGATCGTTCACGTACCATCAAGCAATCATTCATACATTCACATTATTCACATAAGGCATACACTTATCTCTTAGGATAAGCGTATTAACAAACATATTGAGTATGCACACAGCCCCGAAAACATAACACATAAATGGGGCTAGAAACTCACCTGAACACGGTTACGTTCACCGTTAATCGTAATCCCTTTCTTCAGTTGTGCACGGCTGACTGTATAACAAGTACACGTATCAAACAATTATCACTACTCATATCATCTTTCCAGTCTTAACTACTACCCACAACGAACGGGGGTCCGGGGGCAGCGCCCCTGGCAGCGGGGTCTATGGGCGGCATCCCCTAGCAGGGTCCAAGGGGCAGAGCCCCTGGCTGGGGTCGAGCTGCCAGGTCAGCTTGGAAAAATTTTATTTCCATTAACTGTCTTAACACATTTTTCATTAGATTTTTAATTTATTTTCTAAACGAACTTGGCTTTAGGCGAAGTTACCATTTAGGCGAACTTGGCTTTAGGCGAAGTTACCATTTAGGCGAACTTGGCTTTAGGCGAAGTTGCCATCAGGCGAACTTTGCTTCAGGCGAAGTTGTCAGCAGGCGAACTTGACCTCAGGCGAAGTTACCAGTTAGGCGAACTTAGCTTTACAGCGAAGTTGCCATCAGGCGAACTTAGCTTGCAGGCGAAGTTCATCAGGCGAACTTGGCTTGCAGGCGAAGTTCATCGCTTTGAAGGCGAAGTTGCCCAGTTACAGGCGAAGTTGCCCAGATCAGCCGCTGTTTGGTTTCTAACCAGCTTTTTGGGCGATTTTAACACCCTTGTTATGGTTCAACATCACCCACTACGCTTCCCGACCATTTTCGGTCATATCTACGCTAAAAAGCTTGGATCTTTAAACTTCAAAGATCAAGAATCATACCTTTTTGGGCTTGTTTGGATCTCGTTTACTTGCTAGCACACTAATCGCTCTCTCTCGGACCTGCCCGATTCTTCCCTTGGCTCGGCCGGCCGGCGAAGTTAGTGTGGTATGTGTGTGTTTTGGAAGTGTGAAAGGATAAGATGGAAATGAAGATATTTTGGGTTTAGGGGATATTTATATCCCTTAGATCTCATTCTCATTTAACCCATCTTAATTAATCCAAGTCCATGGTCCGCTCCTTACCCGACATTAATCAATTACGCGAAATCACTAAACATAACTTCCTTTATTCATCATTAAAATTTTAGGATGTTACATAACTGCCACTTTTCCTATCTTTTATCTATAAAAGAAAAATCCTCCTAAGGGGAAAAATGCATAAAAATGGCATGTCTATAGAGGTACTAAATAATTTTTTTTTTTAATTTTTTGAGCTCGAATCCTACGTACATGGATGGTAGGTGGATGAGAGAGGGAAAAATGAAAACATGGGTCGAGAATTCTAGACGTGAGTGAATATGTAATGTGAGAGGAGGAACGAGAGACAATGGGGAGAGAGGATAGATGTGGTGAACTGGCGGTGTCGGAAATTGCTGGAGATGCTCCAACACGGACGGACATAACAGGCCCATACTATTCATATTTATAAAAACAACTTTTATTGTTAGTTTGAATACACACTCTACATGTCAACTTTTGTCTGAATACACTTAAAGTGGAAATCGGGATGAGAGAGGGAAAAATGAAAACATGGGTCGAGAATTCTAGACGTGAGTGGATATGTAATGTGAGAGGAGGAAGGAGAGACAATAGGGAGAGAGGATAGATGCGTTGAACTGCCGGTGTCCGAAATTGCTGGAGATACTCCAACACGGACGGACATAAAAGACCCAGAATATTCATATTTATAAAAGCAACTTTTATTGTTAGTGTGAACACACACTCTATATGTCAACTTTTGTCTGAATCCACTTAAAGTGGATAAATCGGGATGAGAAAGGGAAAAATGAAAACATGGGTCAAGAATTCCAGACGTGAGTGGATCTTTAATGTGAGAGGAGGAAGGAGAGACAATGGGAAGAGAGGATAGATGTGGTGAACCGGCGATGTCCGAAATTGCTGGAGATGCTCCAACCAGACTATTCATATTTATAAAATTGTAAATAGGAACTTTTATTGTTAGCGTGAACACACACTCTATATGTCAATTTTTGTTTGAACACACTTAAAGTGGATAAATTAGGCGTGTGGCACATTTATTAGGTTTGATAATGCCTAAACACGTTTTTATATATATATTTTTTCAAATTTTGAATTTTAAAAACTTATCATTTTATTCGAATTTCAAAAATTTACTATTAATATGTTAAAATATATTATTTACTTGAAAATTAACTCAAGTTCCACTTTTCCCTATATTTAGAATCATTTTTATTGGATACTAGCTTTTAAACCCATGTATTACATGAGATTTGTTAAATGATAAAAAATAAGTTTTGTTATTTGAAATAAATGAACAAATTTAAAGGTAAATAATAAATGAAATGTATTGTAAAAACAATAAGAAAACTGGAATCTTAAATTTATAAATCGGATAAAATCTTTTTATATATAACATTTGTTGTTTTATCATAATGATATACAAATCGTCATCCTTGATGTGCTAAAAGTAGTTTAATATTATTAACTAAAATTACGCTAATCTAGACACTAAATAATACTATAGACTCTCTAAAACTCGACTAAACTACTAACCGACAAGTGAACCAATCGACTCTAGTAAAGCTAAGTAAGTCCGGAGATCGAACCCACGAGACTCTTTAAACTACGTTTATTAGCTAATTAAACTCAACTACAGACACGACTTATTAATTTATATTTATTTGAGGGGGGGGGGGGGTTCTTAATTAAAATACTAATTTAAAATTATTATTAAAAACTAATTTAAGAAAACAAGTAAATTAAATGAAAACACAAGTTTGACTAAATAAGATGATGATGAGAAAACTACCTAGGCTAGAATCCCCTAAATTTCAGTTGTTAATTAACCGGGAATATATTTAGTTATGGACTGGGATCGTAAAATAGAAACCTAAGAGAAAACCCGAATATGACCCTTGACCCTTCTCAAGAGACACCTATGGGTTTCTAATAAGTTTTAAAGCACACCGGTATTAAAAATCAAGTTTCCTTATGGTCACCTAATTATTTATGACTTAGTTCCTTTATACGAAATCCTACCTTACAGCGCGGAAATCAAATGCAGTTTAAAATATTTAATTGATTCAATAGACAATAATTAAATAATCAAACCTAGACGGACTCCTTACGAAGAACTAAATCTAGCAAGATCAAATAATAAAGATCTATCAATAACCTAGCACTTTACAGATTTAGGTTAGTAGCACACTTAGGTTTATTTAATTAATAATTATTATTCATATGATCTTATTGCAAATCAATCATAAAATAATCAAGAACACAAAGTAATTGACCTAATAGCAACCTATAATAATGACAAACAATAATTAAGGAAACTATGGAATAATAACAATTAATCAAACAATCCTAAGTATCCATATGCATCAATTCAATATGATTAAACATTTTACTAAATAATAAAACCATAACGATAAATAAATCCTAAATCAAAACACAACGTCAAAGTAGGTTCATCATAAGCCTAGGCAGTCTATAATGTTTAGCCTAGCATCTTAAAGTAAAACAAAACAATGATAAACAAAATCATGGCGAAAATAAATAAGAACGGAAGATTAAAGCCGATAAAACCCGTGGTCTTCGTCCTTTGATGATAAGCACTTCGCCGGCTGATTCCTTGCCTTCAAATCCGTCAAATATTGCAATTCTAAGCTCAGGGAAACTCCAAATTCGGCTTTGGTTCGCAGGGTATGCTTAGGATTAAGTTTAGAGGTGTTTATATAGGTTTCCTGGGCCCAAAACTGATAAAAACGAAGAAAATTCTAGAATCTGGGTGCCTGGAGCGCCGTGCGGTGGCGTTTTGCTGTCCCGGTCGTGCGGCGCCGCGGGCTAGGGATGGCTGACCGGTCCGGTTCGTTTTCTGATGCGGTCCGGTTCAATTCTGATGCTCCAATTCATCGGTTTGGCTTGTTTTAGCTCGTTTTTCGCCCTTTTTAACCACAATAAACCTCCAGAACCTACATTATTCAAATATGTTAGTAATATACAAATTCTAATAAAAACCGAACAAAAACTAATAAAATGTTATATAAAATATACAAGGGATTTATATATATTAAGCATTATATCAATCCTATATAAACAAATTTAGATCATGTCTGCTGTTACCTTGAATAATGAAACATATAATATTCATGAGAAAAAGTTGGACATCGATGGAACAAAACAACCTTAGAAAAATATTGTTATTTACTATTTTCTACTTAGTTTTTCATATTTCTGCATGTTTTGTCTTCAATCAATATTTTACATTAAATTTGTGACTATTTTATAACTCAATTGCCAAAATGGTTTTGCCCATGACCCATTGGTTGCCAGTATGAATGAGATGAAATATTAGAAGACTATAATGGAAAATTGACTATTTTATAACTCAATTGCCAAAATAATTTCAACCCATGACCCAAGGATAGCATGGATTAAGGAGAATAGAGATTAGAAATTAGGATTTAATATGATCATGACAAATCATCATCATTATTTTTGTTTATTAGCAGAGTAAGATTAGTGTTTCTCAGACAATATAAATTCTTCGTTTAAAAAAATTGTGTTTTGAAATAAAATTATTTTAAAATTAAAAATAAAGAGTTTATTTTTCTAAATTTAAGTTCATAAACTTTAGTTTTTACAATTTAATTATAAAGAATTTTATATATTAATGTAGTAAAAGTGTAAAACAAAATCTTCGTGCGGAAATCTTTCGGTATCTTTCAGGCAATGATTACATTGTATGTTACATGCAAAGATATTAATTTTTTTTGGTGTAGGATACAGTAAGATTTGTAGGCTTTATATGATCTACACAAATAATACACTTGACGAATCTCAAGTCTCTCAAATTGGAGTGCGCTTATTTTGGGAATTTGAAAAGCTAATATTTATTTTGAATTAATTGACTATTCATACGTGTATTTTCAGAATTTTCCATATATAAGTAATCATAGTTAAACCAAGTTCATTAATCTTAAGGCGAGTCAGGTTAGAAACTAAATTTGCAAGTTGTGTGTTGGTGCGTTGCTAAGAGCATCGACGACGCCCGATTTTGACATATATTGCAACTCAAGACTCCAATAAAATCTATAGATATCCTAGTTCTCCTTCCTTTATGTTGAAATCATTTTCTACGTCTATATCCTCATGAGCATAACTACTTTCACATGTATTAGAATTATTCTCCCCGTTATATGTTATATATTTTCCTAAGCATCATCCTACAAACTTCCTATAACTGCTAATATTCAATCTATACAACTATTTTGCAGATTAGGCCGTCTCCGAGAATTCAAAGGTCCTTGTAGGCCCTGTGCGGGTAGAAAAATAGGCCCTTGAATTTAAAATTAAGAGGTACTAGGAAAGGACACATAAGCATTCTATTTAGACTATAGGGGCTTTTACATATATCCCGTTCATAAGCTCCCTTATTACATGTTTACCCAACCCTTAGATATTAATTATATAAATCCCCTCCCTAAACCAAATATATTATATATTTTGCAGATATATAATATTCAATCTATACAACTATTTTGCAGATTAGGCCGTCTCCGAGAATTCAAAGGTCCTGTGCGGGTAGAAAAATAGGCCCTTGAATTTAAAATTAAGAGGTACTAGGAAAGGACACATAAGCATTCTATTTAGACTATAGGGGCTTTTACATATATCCCGTTCATAAGCTCCCTTGTTACATGTTTACCCAACCCTTAGATATTAATTATATAAATCCCCTCCCTAAACCAAATATATTATATATTTATCAATTTCATTAAAATTAACTGATTAAGTGACTATTTTATCCTTAATGAGCTAATTAAACAACTATTTGCGTATATCTCCTTCCTAATAGTATAAATTACATATCTCCCCAATTTAAACCCAAACCAAGATGGTGTTAAGATGAACATGCCAAAGCTAATAAATTCAACTAGATTTGATTTATTTAATCCTTACCAAATATAAAAAATATTTTTAACATAGTTTATAGGTTAAATATATCTAACATGGTGGCATATAACTCATTCCAAAACCTGATCCTTACTAGGTTATTCGGGTTCGGGTTTTCCTCTTGTTAACAAAAATCACTAATGTCATACCCCGACCAATGAAGGCGGAAACGTCGAGGCGCGACATGATTGCTCATTGCACAATGACACTATAAAGTTAGAATATTTAAACAACTCATTTAAATCCATATCATCATAAATAACACAACAATTGTTCATACAAAATGCCAAATAGATAGATAAACAAATAACTTGTTCTTTTATTTTCTAATATCCTAAAGCCAAGGTAATAAGTTTCTTCAAGTAATCCAATCAAGCTAACATCAAACCTGTAACATTGCATAAAATAGAGTTTGTCAACACGAAGGTTGGTGAGCAATTTTCATAGTTTTGGACAATAAGTATATAGTATGAAATCCACAACTAGTATATGAAAACAATAAATAATAGCAACAATTTAGATAAATGAAACCGTCAATAAGAATACATTGACGACAATAATGAAATCGTCAATAAGAATACATTGACGACACCTTTCTATATGGGGATACCATATATACTCGGAATTAACGTATGATCATACTTTGATGAGGCTACCCGCCTTAGCATTCAAGAGGCTACCCGCCTTAGCATTCAAGAATTTGCACATAATCATGTAAAGCATATAACACCAAATCGAGCATTTATTTAAGTAAACATATACAATACGTGTTGTGGTTTAAGACTCAAGTATAAATCATTTGAATTAGAATAAGTATGCAATGCCACCCCCAAAACGAAAGATGGAAAACGGGGGATGAAAAAGTACTCACATTAACAAGTAACTTGAAAGATAGTGTCGTGAATAATCGGAGAGATCGGTTTAACGAGCAAGACCTATATTAAACGGGTCTTGTGTTAGTAGGTAGTCTTGGAAGGGTTTAAAATAAAATACATGACAAATAAAGTAAATAAATAAAGTTTAGGATTTAAAATGTAAATATTTGAGAAATTAAAAAAAAACGAGTTTTGTAAAATAAGTTTACTCGAAACCGGGCCTCGGTATTCTATTCATTAGTTTTTTTCCTTTTTTTACTCAACCTATGTTAAGTACTAATGTGGGTTAAAATGCGATATTGCAAAACCTTTGGTTATAAGAGTACCAAAACGAGGTTTAAACGAGTGTTCGGGTTTGTCGGTTCGAGACTTGATAATTGACCAAGCTCACAGTTAACTTCCCAAAATAATAAATGTTATGAGATAACTCAATAAAATCAAAATAGACTTAACCAAGTATGTAGTTCTATTGTGAAGAACCTTAACGTTCGTTAAGCGAGTATACGACCTTATCGGTTCGAACTTGTTATAAGATCAAGTTGGTTACCGACATGCCAAGTATGTTTAGAAATTAACTAAAATTGATTTAAAATATAATCTTGAAGAAAAATATGAGTTTTGGTGGCTAAAAACACACTTGTGTGTCTTAAGCGAGTGAACTCGGTTTAGTTTGGTTTTTGGTTCGGTCCTTGACTCGGAATAAGACCGAGGATGGTTACCACATACCCAATTACCATGGAACTTGTAAAATAACTTATAAATAATAATACTCAAGTTTTACATTCAAAAAGTTAACAATAAAGCTTTTAAACAAAAGTTCGGTTTTGGTTCGGTCATTGACTCGGAATAAGACCGATTACCAAGGAACTTGTAAAATAACTTATAAATAATCATACTCAAGTTTTTACATTCAAAAAGTTAACAATAATGCTTTTAAACAAAAGTTCGGTTTTTGGTTCGGTTCTCAACTCGGGATGAAACCGAGGCTAGTCACCACATACCCAATACCATGAAACTTGACAAATATGAAAAATAAACTAAAATATGTAGAATTTAAGCAAGTATAACAAGTTATATGGTTAGATTTGTTAAATATATAAACAAGGACTACAAAGTCCTCCATGTAACCTTGCCTTACTAGTCCGACATTTCAACCGGCCGAGACCGGAGAAATGAAAGACCGAAGGTAAACAAGGAGTGTATTTTATATATATGTTGTAACATCAAGCTTTAAGTATTGAGAAGTTAGTTAAAATGAAAGATTAGCTTATGAAGAACAACCTTAGAATTCAAGAATTTGAGAGAGAAATGAAGAAATGAGCAAGCACAAATGAAGAAGATGGGTGTGTATATATAGGGTAAGTTGAATGGGTCTTTCATAAAGGGTGTTTCATGAAAATGGGTTGGTTATAGACCCAAGAAAGCACAAACTACAAATGGGTCCTTCAAGTCTCCATTTTGGTAGTTTTAGTCCCTGGAGTTCGTTTTGAGCATTTCGGGGAATTTTAAGAACCGAAAAGGGTGTTTTTTTTTATCCAACAACTATAAAACAAATATTTAACATACAATTCATCATTTTGATAATATCGAAAGGTTCGGGACACAAAACGGGTCGGGTTTACATTAAGAATACAAGTATAAAATAACCCGAAATTGACAAATGTCACAGTATCCCCTACTTTAGGAAATTTCGTCCCAAAATTAAGATGATGTAAATAAATATGGATATTTCTCCTTCATCGAGTCTTCTCGTTCCCATGTAAACTCCGCGCCACGCCGTGATTCCCATAGAACTTTAACTAACTTAATGCGACTTCGCTTGGTTTTCTTTTCATTGCGGTCCATGATTTCAACGGGTCGTTCAACCATAATCATTGATTCATTGACTTGTACTTCGTCAAGAGGTATATGGAGACTACCTTCGGCTAAGCACTTCTTGAGATTTGAAACATGAAAGGTCGGATGAACACCGGTGAGTTCTTCCGGTAGTTCGAGTCGGTAGGCTACTTTTCCGAATCGCTCAAGAATCTTGAATGGGCCTACGAAACGGGGAGCTAGTTTTCCTTTCTTTCCAAAACGAACAACTCCTTTCCAAGGGGATACCTTGAGAAGGACGAGATCGTCGACATTGAATTCGATCGGTTTTCGCCGTTTGTCGGCGTAGCTCTTTTGTCGACTTCTAGCGGCAAGTAGGTTCTTGCGAATTTGGTCGATACAGTCGGTGGCTTCTTGGACCATTTCAGGTCCGGTAATTTGTGCTTCCCCGATTTCATTCCAACTAATCGGGGAACGACATTTGCGACCGTAGAGAGCTTCGAAAGGAGGCATACCGATGCTAGAATGGAAACTGTTATTGTAAGAGAATTCAATGTAAGGAATGTGAGAATCCCAATTCCCACCGAAATCGAGTACACACGCTCGAAGCATGTCCTCAAGTGTTTGAATCGTACGTTCGGATTGTCCATCCGTTTGAGGATGATAAGCGGTGCTAAGATCAAGACGAGTTCCCAAGGTTTCTTGAAGTGATCGCCAAAAATGAGACGTGAATCGAGCATCGCGATTGGAAATGATAGTCAAAGGTAAACCGTGGCGACACACGATTTCGCGAACATAGATTTGGGCAAGTTGCTCAACGGAGTATTTTTCTCGAATTGGAATAAAGTGAGCGGACTTGGTTAATCGGTCAATAATCACCCAAATGCTATCGTTGCCTTTTTGTGTAGTGGGTAGTTTCATTATAAAGTCCATACCAATGTCTTCCCATTTCCATATGGGGATTGGTGGTTGCTCGAGTAATCCAAAGGGTTTTTGATGTTCGGCTTTGACTTTAGAGCAAGTAAGACATTTCGATACATACGTTGCTACGTCTTTCTTCATACCCGGCCACCAAAAGGTAGAACGAAGATCGAAATACATTTTATCCGCACCGGGATGAACAGAATATCGTGACTTGTGAGCTTCATCGAGTATGCAAGTACGAAGGTCATCGCGATCGGGAACCCATAAACGATTGAGATAATACAATAAGCCATCGGGTTTTGTTTCGAGTTGAAGCTCGGCTCCACAAGACATTTCGTCGTACATGTTGCCTTCGTCAACAAAGGTACGTTGCACTTGATAGATTTTGGCTTGGAGATCGGTTTGAACGGTGACGCTAAGAAGCAAGACGGATTTGACATTAACCTTTCGACTAAGGGCATCGGCCACGACATTCGCTTTACCGGGATGGTAGCGAATTTCGCAATCGTAGTCACTAAGTAACTCAGCCCATCTTCGTTGTCTCATGTTGAGATCTTTTTGGTCAAAAATGTGTTGAAGGCTTTTGTGATCGGTAAAAACCACACATTTCGTTCGTAAAGGTAATGTCTCCAAATTTTGAGTGCGAAAACGACGGCACCAAGTTCAAGATCGTGAGTCGTGTAGTTCTTCTCGTTGACCTTGAGTTGCCTTGAAGCATACGCGATAACTTGACCTCGTTGCATGAGAACGCAACCGAGACCTTGATGAGAAGCATCGCAAAATACTACAAAGTCGTCGTTTCCATCGGGAAGGGTTAGAACGGGAGCATTGCAAAGCATGTGTTTAAGAGTACTAAATGCTTCTTCTTGTTTGGATCCCCATTCATAAGGCTGTCCTTTGTGAGTTAGGGAAGTGAGGGGTAAAGAGATCTTGGAAAAATTTTGGATGAAACACCGATAATATCCGGCCAAACCGAGGAAAGATCGAATTTCCGTGGGTGTAGTCGGAGTCTTCCAATCTTTGACGGCTTCGATTTTTGCGGGGATCAACATGAATACCCTTGTCGTTGACGATGTGTCCCAAAAATTGAACTTCCTCTAGCCAAAATTCACATTTTGAGAATTTGGAGTAAAGTCGTTCTTTTCTTAAGACTTCGAGAATGGAACGCAAGTGATCCTCATGCTCGGCTTTGGATTTAGAGAAGATGAGAATGTCATAAATAAAGACAATAACGAATTTATCTAGAAACGGTTTGCAAACGCGGTTCATGAGATCCATAAATACCGCGGGTGCTTTGGTTAACCCGAAGGGTATGACCAAAAATTCGAAATGTCCATATCGAGTACGGAATGCGGTTTTTGGAATGTCTTCTTCGCGAACACGCAACTGATGATATCCCGATCGAAGATCGATTTTGGAGAAACACGTTGCGCCTTGGAGTTGATCGAAGAGGTCGTCGATTCGTGGCAAAGGATAACGATTTTTGATAGTAAGTTTATTGAGTTCACGATAATCGATGCACATGCGAAATGAGCCATCTTTCTTTTTCACGAAGAGGACGGGAGCGCCCCAAGGAGATGAGCTTGGACGAATAAATCCTTTGTCGGAAAGTTCTTCGAGTTGGTTTGATAACTCTTGCATTTCCGACGGGGCTAAACGGTAAGGAGCCTTGGCCACGGGCATTGCGCCGGGCACAAGATCGATTCGAAATTCAACCGGACGAATGGGTGGAAGACCGGTAACATCATCTGGAAAGACGTCGAGGAAATCACAAACAATGGAGATATCTTGGATTTTTCTTTCCTTGTGGTCTTTTACCACCGCTTGGGCTAGGAACGGAACATACTTTTGGCGTAAGTATTTTTGTGATTGAGAACACGACATGAGATTGAGCCTTTTAGGAAACATTTTGCCGTAGACCTTGAGAGTTTTACCGTTGATGTAAGGCCCCGAACCCGGTAGCCCTACTTTAGCGTCGGATTTACTCATAAACACAGTTCTTCAAATCAGAGTTTATTAAAACTTTTCGCGGAATATAAAACATCAATCATTTGTTACAAAACGTTAAACCTTTTCTTTGATACCATAACACAAAACTTTATATTTAAAACATCTTTACTTCTTTCTTCAGATGCCAGCCGTTCAATCCATGCCGTGTGTCATCCTCATGCTAACTCTGTAATCAGCTCACCTGCGTGCATACTAAAAGTCAGCTACGCTGAGTGAGTTCTAGTTAATCGAACGCCATACAATACATACACATACATACATATCCGTAGATACATATCCATACTTCACTAGTTCCCTTCTGTTCTACATACATACTTACTACCATACATACATACATATTTATAACCACTAACCTCAGTCTACCGAGAGTACGTTCATAGTCCGCCGTCTATACCTGTACTCAAGGTCGTGAACACGTAAAAGGTCCGCAGTCCTTACCTATGTTCACCATTCATGGTACGTGCAAGGTCCGCAGTCCTTCCCTATACCATCCTACATCCACAACACGTACAAGGTCCGCAGTCCTTCCCTATGTTGCAACCTAATTCATAGCACGTACGAGGTCCACAGTCCTCCCCTATGCTACCACAATACAAATACATAGCACGTACGAGGTCCGCAGTCCTCCCCTATGCTACCACAATACAAATACATAGCACGTACGAGGTCCGCAGTCCTCCCCTATGCTACCCCAATACAAATACATGGCACGTACGAGGTCCGCAGTCCTCCCCTATGCTGATGCCTATCTATAATACGTATAAGGTCCACCGTCCCTATCTACGTTTACATCTATCATCTACCTTACGTATAAGGCCCGCAGTCCTTAACTACGCCATCACCAGCCGAGTCTATGTCCGACAGAAGCTAGAGGGATTTGCCATCCTAACTTACTATGTCGAACGTAGAACTCACATACCATTCGTGTACCTGTATACACATACTTCACATATACAATAATTACATTATAGCATAAGAACACTCTAGGCGTTCTTTACATCATTCATTTAACAACCATACCTCTTGTCGATACGTGCAATATCCGAAGATCGTTCACGCCCCGACAAGTATTCATTTGTAATGTTCATACATCTTCGACATATAATATTCGTATCTTTATTTTTAACCTGACAGTACGCACAATATCCGAAGATCGTTCGCGTACCGACAAGCAATCATTCATATCCATCACATATATCACATATGGCATACACTTATCACTTAGGATAAATGTATTAACAACACATCGAGTATGCACACAGCCCCGAAAACATAACAAGGAATGGGGCTATAAACTCACCTGAATACTGTTACGCTCTCCGCTAATAGTTATTCCCCTCTTGAGCTGTGCACGGCTAACTGTATAATATTTACACGTATCAATTAGCTACTACTACTTATGTTGCGTTTCTATCTTTATATGACCCACAACGAACGGGGGTCCGGGGGCAGCGCCCCTGGTAGCGGGGTTCTAGGGGCGGCAGCCCCTAGCGGGGTCCAAGGGGCAGAGCCCCTGGCTGGGGTTAAGCTGCCAGGTCAGCTTGGAAAAATTTTATTTTCGATAACTGCCTTAACACATTTTCCATTAGGTTTTTAATTTATTTTCTAAACGAACCTCACTTCAGGCGAAGTTAAACCTCGGGCGAACTTGGCTTCAGGCGAAGTTAAACCTTAGGCGAACTTGGCTTCAGGCGAAGTTAAACCTTAGGCGAACTTGGCTTCAGGCGAAGTTAAACCTTAGGCGAACTTGGCTTCAGGCGAAGTTAAACCTTAGGCGAACTTGGCTTCAGGCGAAGTTATCCTTAGGCGAACTTGGCTTCAGGCGAAGTTATCCTTAGGCGAACTTGGCCGTAGGCGAAGTTATCCTTAGGCGAACTTGGCCGTAGGCGAAGTTATCCTTAGGCGAAGTTACGCTTGAAGGCGAAGTTACGCTTGAAGGCGAAGTTCATCAGGCGAACTTAATCTTGCAGGCGAAGTTGTCGCGCTGCAGATCTGTTTGCCCATAACTCCTTCGTTTCTTAGCCAAATAACTCGATTTTGGTACCCACGGAACCGTATGATCGGCGCCTACAAACCCCAACCATCAAATCGGCCTAAAATCGACGTTTTAGGGGTCCGATTTGGGCAGTTGGGTTTCGGGTCCGGTTAACCCATCCAATCCTAACCATTTTCAGTAATAATAGCTTTGTTAGATTAGTTCTTACCTTACCAACTCAGATCTATCAACAAATCTCGGGTCTCGGCTTCGAATCTAGATCGGTTAGAATGTGTGTGTTTTGAGGGTGTAAGGAGTGTGTGTTAGGGAGTTTGGTGAGAAATGAGATATTTTGGGATTTTGGGGGTATTTATATCCCTGAAATCCCATTCTCATTTAACCTATCTCAATTAACCCAAGTCCATAACCCACTTCCATTACCCGACACTAGCCCGACCCATACCAACTCCTATTCTTTTATTTATTTCCTGATAACCCGAGTAAACTTCCCATCTATTAATAAGTAATATAATTAATATTACCTTTGAAATTTCGGGATGTTACAGTTGACAAGCGGAATCCGAATGAATTTATCATAACAAACGACTTCGGCACGGTGCAAAGATAACCAATCCATGCCAACTATGACATCGAAACTTTCCATTTGCATCGGAATGAGATCGATGGAGAATTTACGCTTACAAAGAGTGAAAGAACAATTACGAAGGACCGAGTTTATGGTGATAGAATTTCCATTGGCGACTTCGACAGAAAAGGGTCGAGAAAGTTTAGTGCGAGGTACGGCAAGAGTAGATTCAAACTTTAATGAAATAAAACTTCTATCGGCACCCATATCAAATAATATAGAAGCCAAATGCTCGTTCACTAAAAACATACCGTTCACAACATCGTTTGCCACTTGAGCTTGATTAGCATTCATCATAAAAGCTCGTCCTTGGTTACCGGGATTTCCTTGAGGTGCATGAGGTGGTGGAGGAGGAGGTGCTTGGATGGCTTGCATGGGTTGGATGAGTGGTGCATTGAGTTGGGGAAGTTGAGGTTGGTAGGTTTGGACTTGGTAGGCTTGGGTTTGATAGTAGGGTATGGTTAGGGTTTGGGCTTGGTTTGCAAAAGTGAGTCGTGGGCAATTGTTGCGGAAATGATTTGGGTCACCACAGTTAAAACAAGCTCGGGGTTGTTGAGGAGGGTTTTGCGGGTAAGGTGCAAAGCGGTTTTGGGTGTTTTGTGGAGTGGTTCTTGGTTTGTTGGGCTGAGTACGTTGTGCGGAACGACATGTGTTATTTAGATGGCCAAAACGGTTACAAATGGTGCAATGGCGACACGGTAAGTGAGATGGGTGATGAAGTTAACAATTGTTGCATAGTGGAAAAGTACCGGTATAGGGTTTTCGATTTTGTGGGGGATCTTGGGGTTGTTGTTGCGGTTGCGGTTGGGTAACGGCATAGTTTCGGTGGTTTTGTTTGGGTTTCTTTTTGTTGTTGTGGTGGGAAGAGTTTGAGTAGTTGATGGCTTGAGGTGGTGGGTCAACTTTGGCTTGAGGTGCGGGTTCGGTTTTGCTTTTATCACTTTTCTTCTTGATGGTTAGGGTACCCGCCTTAACATGGATTTCCGATAGCGCACCGGCTAGAGTAATTGCATCCTCAAGGTTCTAGGGTTTGCTACTCATGACTGAGTCCCGAATTAGCATGGGTAAACCCCCGTTGTATTTGTCGATTTTACGTTCGAGCGGGGTAACCAAATGAGGTACAAGGGTGCTCAAATCATGAAAACGGAGCGAGTAAGTGGCATTATCACCACTTTCTTGTTTCAATTCCCAAAATTCGGCTTCAAGCTTTTGGAGCTCGTGTTTGGGACAAAACTTCTTCATCATGAGTTCCTTAAGTTCGGTCCATGGAAGCGCCATGGCAATTTCCGTCCCTTGGAGATGCATAACATTACCCCACCACGTAAGAGCAGTTTCCACAAACATGCTCGAAGCGAAATTCATTTTCTTCGCTTCAGGGCACTCGCTGTGTCGGAACACACTTTCCATCTTTTCAAACCATTGCAACATGGTAGTCGCACAGTTCGTACCAAGGAATTTGGTTGGGTTAGCACCGGTAAATTGTTTATACAAGTAGGGAGCGGGTGTGGGTTCAACGGGTGCTACAACGGGTGGAGGTTGGTTTGCTTGCAAGTGAGTTAGGAGTTTGGGAATCACAGCGGCGACTTGTTCGGCTACTAAAGCGGCCATCTTGCGTCTGGAGTCCTTGCGGTAGTGGCGTCGTAGCGGAGGCATTCTAAAAATTATAAAGAATTGTAGTGAGTTTGAGGGCATTGAGTTTAAAATAGAAGATGTATGTAACCATTTTTTTTACGTGAATCCTAGTGTCATAAGGATGAGAATGTTAGTAGAAATAAAGTTTATACATAAACCAAATGATAAAAACGTATATATAAGTATATGTTTCAAAGTTTCGAGAATTTAAAATTTGGACGTTTTGAAGTGTTGAAATTTGTATATAGTCGGAAAAATCGTACATGAACCACCATGATTTGATATTCCGAAAAAAAAAACAACAAAATTTCTTGTAAACATATATATAGTTGGGAAAATCGTACATGAACCACCATGATTTGATATCCCGGCAATAAAAACTTATGTAAAAGTAATATATATGGAGTCGAACATGTGCACGTATCACCGCGTCTTTCATGTTGTTGACTCAAATCATGATAATAACATACAATTAAACGGAGATACAACGAGATGTTAAAAACACTTGTCCACGTAGCACCGTGGCTTTTATGTTTTCAACACCAAAAATAAGGAGGCGACCGGAACGCTCGCATACGACAACTTAAAGTGTCGGCTCATATAACTCGAGTTGCTTGACCTAGAAACCAACACTAAACCCAATCATCCCAGGTAAGTAAATCACCTTCGATTCTTGGAATCTTTTTGTCAAATGATCGAATCAAGTGTTTCGTTCGCTACGGTCGTCACAAAACAAATTATAGAACCTAGCTTTAAGGAGATTGTAAACAACGAGATCCAAGTTAAGCTTGTGATCCATAAAACACAATATAAAAACTAATGTTTTGTTTTAAGGTAAAAATACCTTAGAATACTATTGAAAGTGTGTGTATGTGTACATTTATGATGAGATAGATTTTTAAACAAGTTTATAAATAATTAATAAATGCAATAAACAATCAAGTAGGGTAAACACGTATAAGCACACGTATAGTGACCCTAGAGCATAAACTATACTAGGCTGTTACGTCTAACCACATATCCTATAGTCGATGGCTCTGATACCAATCTGTCACACCCCGACCAATGAAGGCGGAAACGTCGAGGCACGACATGATTGCTCATTGCACAATGACACTATAAAGTTAGAATATTTAAACAACTCATTTAAATCCATATCATCATAAATAACACAACAATTGTTCATACAAAATGCCAAATAGATAGATAAACAAATAACTTGTTCTTTTATTTTCTAATATCCTAAAGCCAAGGTAATAAGTTTCTTCAAGTAATCCAATCAAGCTAATATCAAACCTGTAACATTGCATAAAATAGAGTTTATCAACACGAAGGTTGGTGAGCAATTTTCATAGTTTTGGACAATAAGTATATAGTATGAAATCCACAACTAGTATATGAAAACAATAAATAATAGCAACAATTTAGATAAATGAAACCGTCAATAAGAATACATTGACGAACCGTCAATAAGAATACATTGACGACAATAATGAAATCGTCAATAAGAATACATTGACGACACCTTTCTATATGGGGATACCATATATACTCGGAATTAACGTATGATCATACTTTGATGAGGCTACCCGCCTTAGCATTCAAGAATTTGCACATAATCATGTAAAGCATATAACACCAAATCGAACATTTATTTAAGTAAACATATACAATACGTGTTGTGGTTTAAGACTCAAGTATAAATCATTTGAATTTGAATAAGTATGCAATGCCACCCCCAAAACTAAAGATGGAAAACGGGGGATGAAAAAGTACTCACATTAACAAGTAACTTGAAAGATAGTGTCTAAATAATCGGAGAGATCGGTTTAACGAGCAAGACCTATATTAAACGGGTCTTGTGTTAGTAGGTAATCTTGGAAGGGTTTAAAATAAAATACATGACAAATAAAGTAAATAGATAAAGTTTAGGATTTAAAATGTAAATATTTGAGAAATTAAAAAAAACGAGTTTTGTAAAATAAGTTTACTCGAAACCGGGTCTCGGTATTCTATTCATTAGTTTTTTTCTTTTTTTTTACTCAACCTATGTTAAGTACTAATGTGGGTTAAAATGCGATATTGCAAAACCTTTGGTTATAAGAGTACCAAAACGAGGTTTAAACGAGTGTTCGGGTTTGTCGGTTCGAGACTTGATAATTGACCAAGCTCACAGTTAACTTCCCAAAATAATAAATGTTATGAGATAACTCAATAAAATCAAAATAGACTTAACCAAGTATGTAGTTCTATTGTGAAGAACCTTAACGTTCGTTAAGCGAGTATACGACCTTATCGGTTCGAACTTGTTATAAGATCAAGTTGGTTACCGACATGCCAAGTATGTTTAGAAATTAACTAAAATTGATTTAAAATATAATCTTGAAGAAAAATATGAGTTTTGGTGGCTAAAAACACACTTGTGTGTCTTAAGCGAGTGAACTCGGTTTAGTTTGGTTTTTGGTTCGGTCCTTGACTCGGAATAAGACCGAGGATGGTTACCACATACCCAATTACCATGGAACTTGTAAAATAACTTATAAATAATAATACTCAAGTTTTACATTCAAAAAGTTAACAATAAAGCTTTTAAACAAAAGTTCGGTTTTTGGTTTGGTCCTTGACTCGGAATAAGACCGAGGATGGTTACCACATACCCAATTACCATGGAACTTGTAAAATAACTTATAAATAATCATACTCAAGTTTTACATTAAAAAAGTTAACAATAATGCTTTTAAACAAAAGTTCGATTTTTGGTTCGGTTCTCAACTCGGGATGAAACCGAGGCTAGTCACCACATACCCAATACCATGGAACTTGACAAATATGAAAAATAAACTAAAATATGTAGAATTTAAGCAAGTATAACAAGTTATATGGTTAGATTTGTTAAATATATAAACAAGGACTGCAAAGTCCTCCATGTAACCTTGCCTTACTAGTCCGACATTTCAACCGGCCGAGACAGGAGAAATGAAAGACCGAAGGTAAACAAGGAGTGTATATTATATATATGTTGTAACATCAAGCTTTAAGTATTGAGAAGTTAGTTAAAATGAAAGATTAGCTTATGAAGAACAACCTTAGAATTCAAGAATTTGAGAGAGAAATGAAGAAATGAGCAAGCACAAATGAAGAAGATGGGTGTGTATATATAGGGTAAGTTGAATGGGTCTTTCATAAAGGGTGTTTCATGAAAATGGGTTGGTTATAGACCCAAGAAAGCACAAACTACAAATGGGTCCTTCAAGTCTCCATTTTGGTAGTTTTAGTCCCTGGAATTCGTTTTGAGCGTTTTCGGGGAATTTTAAGAACCGAAAAGGGTGTTTTTTTTATCCAACAACTATAAAACAAATATTTAACATACAATTCATCATTTTGATAATATCGAAAGGTTCGGGATACAAAACGGGTCGGGTTTACATTAAGAATACAAGTATAAAATAACCCGAAATTGACAAATGTCACAACTAACTAAGAAAACAATCCCATAAAGACCAAACATACATAAATGAGAAGCTAGAAAGTGACGTTCTGTAAAATTCGTCTATTTTCGTATCAGAAAACCAACCCGCTTAAAACTTTTATTATTCTTATTTCCTGGACTATTGTTATTCATCAATTAATTATCAATTATGTTGGTCATTAATCTTTACGCGTCACTCGGCCTTAATTTCGTTTATTTAATAAAATCTTATAACTATCACATATGTGCAAAAACCACCCCTAACATTTGTTTTTACCACTTCTGACTCCATAATCAAACTTTAGGGACCAAATTGCAAAATTTATAATTTTTTTTTGTTCTTCTTCACGCCGACCATGAACAACCCCCCGATCTTGAATCCATCAATCGTGCCGGAAATCACGGAATCGACATAATCAAATCGTTAATTGAGTTAAAACGCATTTACGTCATCATTTAATCATGGAAATTGACGGCTTTTAATATCAATGTAACAGCCCTGCTACAGCCGCACCATAATATTGTCCGCTTTGGTGGGGACGTACCACCATCGCCTCACGAATTTGCTTTTGGTTGCCCAAGTGGAGACTTCCCATGAAGTCACCCATCCTAATACTACTTCCACTTGAGCACGCTTAACTGTGGAGTTCTCCTCTCATCCACTACTATTAAGTGCCCAAAACGAGTTATGAGGAGAAAGGTATCCATCTCCTTATTAAGAAGGCTTCGTTCTCCTCCCCAACCGATGTGGGATGTCACAATCAACACCCCTTAGGGGTCTAGCGTCTTCGCGGGACCTGGCACCACCGGTCCGGCCCTTGATCTAATACCATCTGTAACAGCCCAGCTACCGCCGCACCATAATATTATCCGCTTTGGTAGGGACGTACCGCCTTCGCCTCACGGATCCAGGTGGAGACTTCCCAGAAAGTCACCCATCCTGAAACTACTTCCACTTGAGCACGCTTAACTATGGAGTTCTTATCTCATCCACTACCATTAAGCGCCAAAAATGCGTTATGATGAGGAAGATATCCATCTACTTATAAAGAATGCTTCGTTCTCCTCTCCAACAGATGTGGGATGTCACAATCAATTTCGCTAACAAACGAACCACGGGTTCAAGGAGCTCTAATCTCTCTAAATACTATTTCATAATGCAATTAAACAAACACACATCACCCCGTTAACATGACGAAACAAAACCCATCTCAATTATAACCCAGATTTCCGGTTGAATCGAGTTCAAGAATGGATTTAGCCGAAACCCTAATCAACAGTTTTCATTCAATTCGACCTTGATAGAGGTAATTGTTGTAGGGTTCCAACTTATTTTGTAACTTTACTAGGGCTTATCGTCAAGACTCCTCGTAGAACTAACTTGTTTTTAACTGTCTTGTTGTTACCGTCTACCTTATCTCTAAGGTGAGTAATCACAGCCCCTTTTCCTATCCTTTTTTAGGAGGCATTATGCACATTATTATTATTGTTGTTGTTGTTGTTGTTATTATTATTATTATTGTTATTATTATTGTTATACGATTATAATCAAACCAATTTCATTATTTGCATTGTTGTGGTATTGCTCAATTGATTGTTGATTGCTATATGAATTATGTGTTTGCTAGTTTATGTTTGGTTGGTATCTCATCCTCATAGTATGATCATACGCCGTCGGAGTAGACATGTCCGAATCTATTCAACAACCTTGCATCTCATATGTTTGCTCTACAAGTTTCTCATACACTCTCAAAGTTAAATCTCTTTCATACATTGAAGAAGAATTCAAGCTTCAAATATCAACAAGAAGAGATTAAAAGTTATAGCAAAAAGAAGAGCTTTCTTAAGCTACCAACCTATAGCTTGCTTGTATTTTTGAGGGGTCATCACTAGAGTTTGTTCAAGTAATTTGATAGGTGAGGACTCATCATTTTGTTGATTAATAATTGAGAGGTGAACATTATCTTGATATAGTGTTGTTATTGCATTGAGTTGGGAACTCTATCTTGATATAAAGTTAATAAGTGATTGAGTGAAGAATCACTATCTTGACATTGTGAGAATTAGAAGAAATTATAAGGCTAAGCACTTTGTGTGTTTAGTGAAGAAGGTGATCGCTTTCTTTGAAGAATGAGATGATCGTATCGATCATCCCTACCATTTAAGGAGACAACTGGTGAAGAAAACTCTTAATTAGGGTACCGGGGAGAGTACGTAGAGTGAATTAGTTAACATTCACCTAAACCTCTATAGATGACATCTCTATCCCTAAACACTTTACTTTATTTGCATTTATTTTTATAAATTGTGTAAATGGTTTAACATGCAAAGCTATTAGCTCATTAAAACCGAATTAAAATCTGTGAAAAACTATTCACCCCCTCTAGTTTTACAAATAGTATGTGGATTCGCTATCTTTATAAAACATAACATAATGTTTACGCTAGTATCAGGCCTAATCAAATAAAAATTACAAATATAAAGTTGCCAATCACCGCTTTGATATCGTTGAATGAAAAAATAATGATTTGTATTACAAAATTAAAGTTTGGTTACACAAAATTTGGCTCATGTAAAACAGAAAATAAGCCATGACATGACTTAAAGGATATAGCCACGCGTTTCAGATCGATCCAAAACCATAAAAAACGAATACGGATTTGGTCTCTTAGATACAGACATAGACATAGGTACTTACGTTGTTAGGCCAAGTTAGGTTTAGTTTGTCATGATACTGTGCAGAACCAACATTTGGTATAGTCTACAATACTAAAAAGATACTTTATTTTGAATACAACTTTATTTTTAATATGTTTTATATCGGAACGTTGGAAAAAAACTTAATCACAACGCATAGTTAGTTTCTTTTAGAAAAAAGAAAGGTGTCAAAGAACAAAATTTATTTTAAAAAGTTATTATAAAAAATAAATGGGTTACGAACGTGAACGATTTTATAGTATACATAAGGATGAATCTAAAACTTAAAAAAACATATATTAGAATTAATTGACTCATCTATTGATAAGTAGTGCAACAAATTATATATTGTAACTTCTACTTTGCATTTTAGTGTGTATATATAAACTAGTGGGTGACTCGTGCTTTGGAGCGGGTTCGTAAAAGTTAACTCTAAATCATTATTTCTTAAGCACCAATTATATTTGAGTATTATTATTTATATGAATGCTGTTGTTGTTATTATTATTATTATTATTTTATTATTAAATGTGTATTTATTGAAAAAGTTTTTATTACTTAAAGTGAATACATCAAGTGTTGTATTATATGCATCAAAATTTGTAAACTCTTAAAATCTAAAAATTCTTAACATACCCCTCTCAAATATATTATAATATAAGAGTGTGTGTGTGCGCGCATGCGCTTAGGGAAATGCTATTTTGAATACCAACTTGAGTTGAGAAAATTTTGAAACCCAGTGTAACAATCCATTTTTTTTATTTTTTTTACACGATATTGTATATGTTATTACCATCAAATAAAAAAATTATCAAAAATTTAAATTTATCTATAAATAATACTATGTGTAACAAAACACTGCTTGCGAGATGTTACATGTGTAACACGCGCGCGTGCGCACACACACACACATATATATGTATATCTACACTATATATAATACATAAGTCATAGGCAAATTAAGACACCTCTTTTTTAAGTAATTTATAACTTATAATGCATAATGCACACACTATATAGCATGTAAGATAAGAACAAACTTGTCCATTAAAAAATATGCCTATAAATAGTTACAACATTACCACCTCAACTTTACTCAGCTTTTGTAAATTTAAGAAATAGTTACAACTTTGGACCTTCATCTTTACCAATGTATTTCTTTTAAATTTAATTGTTAACCAACTTTCCACCAACGATTTTCCAGCGGCCGTAACTTTTTCGTATGTAGTATTCTTTTAAAAAAATTACACCATAAAAATGAGCATTTTATTGTATTTAATTTGGGTATGGTATTGCTATAGTTTATTCCAATTAATATTAGGATGTTACGAATGGGTGTTCACAATTTGGTTTTAACAGCTTCTAAGTTAAGCAATAAGTCAAACCGTCGGTTCATATTTTTTCATTGAAAACCAAAACTGAATTGTTGAAAATTCAAACAGAATCGTTACTAATGGTTTGGTTTCACACATTGAGCTTCAATAATAAGTTTACCGACCGGCCCGGTTTATACGGCCAATTTTCAGTATAAAGCATAAACCAAACCGTTTGCTATGGTTTGAACATTCTAAAACCAGCTGCTGACCAAAAGTGATGATCGGTTTAAACGTTTTTAAGGTTTCAAACGAACCTTGAACATCCGTAATTTTTACATAATTACTAGAATTTTCGTTTCCTGCCGCATCGCACGACCATCCATCTATACTATATATAATGTAGCACTCATGGGCAAATTAAGACAACAGGTTTTTAAGTAATTTACAATATTCAAAGCTTTATATACACCCTATAAAGCATGTAGCATAAGGGCAAAGTTGTTCACTACAAAATATGTTTTACGTAAATTCAATTTGTTAGAAAATAGTTACAAAATTTGCCCTTAAACTTTACTAACATTTTGTAAATTTAAGAAATTGTTACAACTTTTACCCCTCATCTTTACTCATGTATTTAGCAGGTGTATATATTTTCTTATTTTTCTTCTATGTCTATAAATATATTACGTTTAAGGAAAAAACAGAGCTAAAAAAACAGGCTAAAAAAAAAGATTAACAAAACCATCATGGCCCGGGTTCGAACCCGGGTCTATGGTTCATTAGCTCAAAGGCTTAACCACCAGACCAAGCTAACATCTTTGTTTATGTACTGAACAGAAAATAGATAAACTAATATCATTGTTCATCTTCTCCACTAGAAACCCTAGGTTTCAAATTCATTCAAAGGCTCCATGTATGTTAAAATTAAGCTAGGGCTTTTGTTTGTCGGTTAAAATGAAACAAAAAAAATGAAATACTTACTGATGTTGTTCTTGTTTTAATAGGCCGGCCGGAAAAACGGATCTTGAAGGTCGATTAGGCGAATTAGAGTGTGTTTTAGTATAGTTAATTGCTGTGAATGAGTTTAAACGAATAATTAAGTCCTATTTATACTAACAAACGAAGCGTTTAACGTTAAATGCGATTGACTGAAAATCCGGCGAATATCGCAGATTAATTAACGGATTAATGGTCGTTAATATGCAATTATTATATTGATTCGTCCGTACAACAGGGGTCTAAAGTCGTTAAGTGATTTAAACGAGTCAACGCGAGGATTACGGCTTGTTTTAAGCCTTGCCGGAAAGTCGCGCCGCCACCGTCGGTTGTCGTCGAAAAAACGGGGGTCAGGGTGGGGAAGATGGTCTGGGTTGAAAAGTATAATAAATTTGCATTTTAGCCCCTGGACTATTGAGTGTCTTTAAAACTATTTTGAAATATAATTACCATTTAAACCTTCTAGTTTGGATTCCTTTTTAATCAAAGATGGAATTAAAATTTTAGAATAAGAACCTCGAATTTCGGAAATGTATATAAAGATAACGATAAACTTGGATATTTACGTAATAGACTCGAATATTTTACGAATCGCTTAAACTTTAAATTTCTCGGAAATTCAATAATTAAACAAAAGTAGTATAAATCGAAAGATCGATGAACTTCAATTGTCGGAATATACTATTGATGACGAACGAGTAACAAAACTATATCGAAACGATATATTGGGCTAGTTAAACAAACACGAATACAAATCCAAGTATAAAGACGAATGACACAAGAAATACATGCAACAAAACTTGAGGTTATTTAATGTGTGCATATAATATATATATATATATATATATATATATGAAAAACCGAAAATTCGAAATGGGTCGGGTTTTCGGGTTTGAAAAGTAACGAATGTTACAGGTTTCACAACTTTTAGAAATTTCGTCTCGAAATTAAAATACAATTAAAATTTTAAAATAAAACAAATAATATGAGGAGTTGTTAAGAGTTTTAACAATTTTACATTTATACATAATTAGATAAAAATAATAACGTCGATCTTTGAATGACATGAAAGACGCCACAAATGGGAATATGGTAAGGACACTTATATATAGGATGTACCAATGGCGTATCCACCATGCCCTTATCATACTGCATTTGTCTCGTCTTTCAAAATCATTCTAGGTTTCGAGTTATTGCACACAACGTATTTATTATGTCTTCCATGCGAGGACTTGGATAATTACATGTCGACCCATAATTATCTTTATCGTCGGATGGTCCACATAATCCGTCCCATTGTGTGGGTCTTAAAACATTTATAGTAAATACAATAAATTAAAACTTGAAAATCAAGAACTATAGAAATCAAAATTAGCAAAAATGTATAAACAAATCCTTGAGATCAAGGATAAGCGAAAATATTTGGTCCAAACAAACGAAAGCATTGAAATTTAAAAGAGGTAACGATGTTTTTGGAGTTTAAACGAAATAAGCTTAACTTCAAATAATAATGAATGAAAACATCAAGGTCATGAACGTCATTGTAATTAAACGAAACATTGAAAATAATAGAATGAATAAATGTGGCATTGAGCCAACAAATAAAAACATGAAAGTCGGTAAAGCATTGGGTTCGAGGATAGTAAAAGAAACTTTAAAATTAACGTGAATTAAGTTCTTGGAGTCAATAATGACTCGTTAAATAATCGGACGTTTCCAATAAATAAAATATCAATGTAAATGAGGGCATCAATGAGATTAAGAATAAATAATTGAAAGTTCCAGATCAAAATAAAACATTGATAATTGATGATAATATATTGAAATCAAAAATAACAAAATAATTCGAATAAAATCTTGAGCGGAAGTAGAACTAAATAAATAATCAAATCAATTCGTGTAAAATTAATAAGCTCAGCACGTACGTGGTCTCAATTTCCACTAAACAATTATACTTATGCGAAATCGGTTATAGACCGCGAAACCGAGATAACTAAAATGAATCGATTCAATAATGCAATTATAGATGACGTATGAAAGTAGTTTACTAATCAACAAATAGCCCAAAACTCAGTATAAACTTCGTAAAAAACCTTCGAAGAACTCGATACATAGCATTATTTCGAAGATGTCCAAACATATATATAAAAATATATATTTATACGTGACGATATACCTATATAAAGAACAAGCGAAGGAAAACAAAAGGTAGCTTGCAATGCTCGTCTTCTCGAAGATGGGTTGCAGTATGAAAATTATTATAGGGGGCGGTGGTATGACTTATTAATTCGAAACTCGTTGACATTGAAAAGGAAGGGGAAAGAGAAATGATTGTTGAGATTCGTTTAAGTTTGTGAAAATTGATGGTAAAAACGTGACGTTTTTATAACTCAAGGGAGTACTATAATAATATTTTATCTGATAAGATATCCTTAGCTAAGAAAACTTTGTAAGACTTTTAATGGAAAATATTTTTCTGTTGGGCGGCGCCCTATGAAAATATTATTGATGATCGTCAAGTAAAATGACTCGTTAAAGACAGAAATTTTGTAGTGATAGTAAAATAACCTTACGTCTTAAAACTTGTTTAAATAGAAAGATCTTGATTTATTTTATTTTAAAGATCTTTTTGGAATAATCATAACATTAATAAGAATATTAATAGTAATGTTAATAAGAATAGTAATAGTAATGACAATAATAATATTTGGAGTAATAGCAGTAATAATATTCATAAGTAGTGATAATATCGTTAATAGTAATAATGATAATAATAATAATAATATTAAAATAATAATAATAATAATAATAACAACAACAACAGCAACAATGTAGGTAGCAACCCATTTGGAAAAAAAAATGAGATTTCGTTTAGGAAAAATATCTTGATTATACTTCGTATAACGAAATACTTTTGGGAATATATACGGATATATATATTTTCGTTAGTTGATTATTTAAAATAATCGGGATTTGAAATTTTACATAAAAAGGGTTTATAAGAGAATAAACGTGTATGGAAAATTTATTTAAAATTTAGGCAAGGTTGATAAGTTTGAAAAGATTAAGCATTGTTGCCAAAAATAAATAAACTTTTAAGACAACAAGGAATGCGGGGTAAGTTGTCGCATAGCGGAAACGAGTTAGGTTTGTATAAGGATTGTGGGGTGCTCGGGTCACTACGATGATAGCAGACTTGGTAAACATATGGTTGGAATAAATGTTTGGGTAACCAGTCGTGGGAACAAGTGGGTGGTGTTGAGTATGCATAGTTACGTGGCAAGGGTTGAGGAGGTGACCGAAATTATCATAATTTGAGCATTGCGGTAGCAGAGTGGTGCAATTGTACGTGTTTAATAAAGGGTCGTTTATCATGTAAATATTTTTGTTGGGTTGGTTTTGAGTATCCAAGAGTTAGATTGGATTTGGATTTACTTAGCTGTAGCTTTGAGGTTTGAATGCATTGTTGTGGTTGGTAATGAATCTTGTTTTGTCATGGTCGGGATTGCGATGGTCAAATGCTTAATGATTTGGGTTGTCGTTTTGTAGTTTGAGTTTCGAGGGCAACGTCGATGAAAGCGAGAAGGCATGCTACAAGCATGACACGGAACGTAAATATGAAATTCGTATCAAAAATCAAAAGAAACTTTACATAAAAGATTCCTAAAATCGGAATCAATCATTATAAATAATAAAGGTGAAATCGCATGGAGCAAAAGTTGAAATTAAAATTAAATGTAAGACCCCGAATCCCGGGAATCCTGCAGTTGGTAATCATATCCACAATTTCACAAAAATTTAAAACCAAACAATTCTTTGTATTTAAAACCAGTTCAGAGTGAATAACAGCGGAAAAATTTAAGTATTAAAAGTCCCAAACACGGGTACAGGTGTCCAAAATCAAATGTAACTAAAATATTTGTTTTATTTGAATTCCTCGACCAGAAATGCCTTCAACCTCCCGAGTAGCATCCAGCACGTCCAAGCGGTAGCATCCGCTTCTTAACCTGAAAGTCAATCTAACATACACACAAAGTCAGCTTGAGCTGACTGAGTTTAAGTTTTCATAAACAATAATTCATACTTTATTTCAAAGTTATAGTTATAAACAATAGAGAGGATAAAAATAAAATAAATAATATAATTCACCAAGTAATACATTCATCGTCGAACACACGTACACGGGCCTCTCCACCACGAGTCAATACTCAAGTAATATATTTGACCCGGACGCGGTAAGACCTAAGCATATGACACGAGCCTCTCCACCACGAGTCAAACCCGAGTAATATATTTGACTCGGTCACAGCTTACACATCCAAGCACGTGATACGGGCCTCTCCACCACGGGTACAACCTGAGTAATATATTTGACCCGATCGCGGCTCAACATTCCAAGCACGTGATACGGGCCTCTCCACCACGGGTACAACCCGAGTAATATATTTGACCTGATCGCGGCTCAACATTCAACGGGCCTCTCCACCACGGGATTTTAAAACCCGAGTAATATATTTGACCCGCCAAAATGATGATCACGTCACACGTGCCTCTCCACCAGGGGTACAACCCGAGTAATATATTTGACCCGGCCGTGAATCACCATGCACACACACATAAATAAGCCTACTCACATCACTCTTAGTCACGGGAACTAAATATCATCACACAACCGTAGGCTATAAGGTGACACATACCCAAACATACATACATACATACCTCCATACATACATACATATATATATCTATATATATATATATCATCCCATACGGGAACTAAGTAAATAGGTCTACTCATATTCAATTACTACCAAGTTTATTAACATCCTCGAGTCTAGACCATTAATAATGTATGTAACTTCAAAGGATACAAGACCATAAACGAGTCTAAAATATCCTAAAGCATATAAAATAACTCAAATATAACTTTCTAAATGCACAATCACGAGTGATACCATGTAGTACCATTCAAATAGTTGTAACGGGTAAAATCGTATAAAATTGGATTTCGGTGTGTATGCTAGCCCAAAACGTAAAAGAGTAAAAAGGGCATCATGAACTCACCTGAAATCAACCGAACACCTGCAACGGTCTAGGAAATCCCTAAGTGCACACTCGCAAGTAAGGGCCTGTAAATAGTACACAACGCGTTACTAAACTAGACCGTAAGAACACTCTTACCTAATGGCCCGTTCAAGCCCAACACTTTGGCCCAAGGCCCAACACTTGGCCCAAGACCCAACAACTTGACCTAAGGCCCAACCCATACCCAATTACTTTACCTCAGCCCCAAAAACCTTTCAACTAACCAAATCCACCGGTTAAGCCTAAAACGAACTTATCGATTAATAACGAGTAAAACATGTAGATTTTAACATGCGAAGATGCATTTAATTACATATGATAACCTTTGAAATAAATTATTAAATTTTTACCAGACTTTAATAAATGTCTTAGGTTTATAAAGCTATTTTTATTATATTTTTCTATGGGACACAAAAATTATAAAAATTCCTCCAACACAGCAAGGTACGTGCAGCTATTTCAGTGCGCAACAAAATAGTTTTATTTTTATAAAATTCATTACCGAACCAAATTAAACGATTCCAATTGGGTTTGGTTCCTAACTCAAAATAATAACTTTCCGAAGTGGAACCAACCAATTTGGACCTGTAGAAAAAAGGTTATGATGTAGGGAAGACAGACCAGAATTCGTCATCCCGCATCAGCTTTGATACTCGATTTTATAAATTCATAAAAACCATTCAAATCTCGTCCAAAAATTACGTATTATACCTTTCTGGAAACTAGACTCTAATTATAACATCATGGAATCAAGAATCGATCAAAAACATTTTATTATCATCACGTTACAGACCCTACAGTAAACGTATACGAATCTGTCAGCAAACTGTTATCATCAAAACTCGACCTTAATGACCAATAAGCGCGTTAATATGATCAATTAAGGTGTAAAAGACATGTACCTTGTGTAAGGCCCCGAACCCGGTAGCCTTACTTTAGCGTCGGATTTACTCATAAACACAGTTCTTACAAATCAGAGTTCATTAAAACTTTCGCGGAATATAAAAACTTTCATGAAACGTTACAGCAATCCAAAACTTGCCTTAATTAAACATTCTTGTCTTTCAAAATAAACGTCAATTACATTAAAACATCTTGAGTCTTCAGATGCCAGTCTCCTATTCGCCCACCATGTGCCCGCTCAAGCTAGCTGTCTCATTCTACTCACCTGCGTGCATACTAAAAGTCAGCTACGCTGAGTGAGTTCTAGTTAATCGGACGCCATACAATACATACACATACATACATATCCGAAGATACATATCTATACTTAACTAGTTACTCTTCTGTTCTACATACATACTTACTACCATACATACATACATATCTACAATCACTAACCTCAGTCTACCGAGAGTACGTTCATAGTCCGCCGTCTATACCTGTACTCAAGGTCGTGAACACGTAAAAGGTCCGCAGTCCTTACCTATGTTCACCATTTAGGGTACGTGCAAGGTCCGCAGTCCTTCCCTATACCATCCTACATCCACAACACGTACAAGGTCCACAGTCCTTCCCTATGTTGCAACCTAATTCATAGCACGTACGAGGTCCGCAGTCTTCCCCTATGCTACCACAACACAAATACAGCACGTATAAGGTCCACAGTCCTTTCCTATGCTGATGCCTATCTGAAGTACGTATAAGGTCCACAGTCTTTAACTACGTTCTCATCTATCATCTATAACACGTATAAGGCCCACCGTCCCTATCTACGTTTACATCTATCATCTACATTACGTATAAGGCCCGCAGTCCTTAACTACGCCATCACCAGCCGAGTCTATGTCCGACAGAAGCTAGAGGGATTTGCCATCCTAACTTACTATGTCGAACGTAGAACTCACATACCATTCGTGTACCTGTATACACATACTTCACATATACAATAATTACATTATAGCATAAGAACACTCTAGGCGTTCTTTACATCATTCATTTAACAACCATACCCCTTGTCGATACGTGCAATATCCGAAGATCGTTCACGCCCCGACAAGTATTCATTTGTAATGTTCATACATCTTCGATATATAATATTCGTACCTTTATTTTTAACCTGACAGTAGGCGCAATATCCGAAGATCGTTCGCGTACCGACAAGCAATCATTCATATCCATCACATATATCACATATGGCATACACTTATCACTTAGGATAAATGTATTAACAAACACATCGAGTATGCACACAGCCCCGAAAACATAACAAGGAATGGGGCTAGAAACTCACCTGAACTCTGCTTCTTCCTCCGATAGTTGTAAATCCCTTCTTTAACTGAGCTCGGCTGACTGTATAAGTTACACGTATCAATACTCGCCTGATCTAATCTGGTGGTATAGTATTAGCTTACTTTTACTTATCGTTTTTAATTTATTTTCTAATCGAACTTGACTTTAGGCGAAATTAAACCTTAGGAGAACTTAGCTTTAGGCGAAGTTAAACCTTAGGCGGACTTAGCTTTAGGCGAAGTTAAACCTTAGGCGGACTTAGCTTTAGGCGAAGTTAAACCTTAGGCGAACTTAGCTTTAGGCGAAGTTAAACCTTCGGCGAACTTAGCTTTAGGCGAAGTTAAACCTTAGGCGAACTTAGCTTTGCAGCGAAGTTGTCATCAGGCGAACTTAGCTTTGCAGGCGAAGTTGTCATCTGGCGAACTTAGCTTTGCAGCGAAGTTGTCATCAGGCGAACTTAGCTTTGCAGGCGAAGTTGTCATCAGGCGAACTTAGCTTTGCAGGCGAAGTTGTCCAGCTGCAGCTACTGTTCGTTCTTGAATCCCTTAATCATCTTCGTTTCTTAACCAAATAACTCGATTTAGGTATCCACGGAATCGTCTGACCAGCGCCTACAAACCCCAACCATCAAATCGACCTAACGTTGATGTTTAAAGGGTGCGATTTAGGCATATAGGTTACGGGTTCTTTTATCAATCGATTAACCCATCAAATCATAACCATTTTCAGTAAGTTTAGCTTTGTTGGATTCTTTTTTACCATACAAACACAGATCTATCATTTCTATACTAATCCAAACCTAAACGAACAAGTTCTCGATATAAACGTACCGTAAATAAGTCGAACTACGAACACGAGCTGGTCTTGTTGCTTTGGTTCGTCACGACGATCTAGCACCAACAAGCTCGGGTCCTCGCCTATGGATCTTGGTTCGGGTTGTGTGTGTTTTGGGTGTGTAGAGATTATGATGGAAATGAAATGAGGGTTTAGGGTTTTAGGTTGGTTTAGGGGATATTTATATCCCTTAAAGCCCATGGACCTAGAGCCCATTCTTATTTAACCCATCTCAATTAATCTAAATCCATGATCCGTTCTTTACTCGATATTAATTAATTAATAACGCGAAATCACTAAACGTAACTTTTTTTATTCAACATTATAAATTTTAGGATGTTACAAGTCTTTCCTCCTTAAAGAGGTTTCGTCCCCGAAACCAAGCTTATTTCTTGTAAAAGGAATACCTCTTTTTCTTTATAATCGCACACTTTATTGAATCACCGTTGCTTTCTGAGTTATCCTTCTTACTCCCGACTTTGCAGTCATCGAATGGTGGTCATGTGTTTTAGCTATTTAAGGTAGCTTGTCCATGAGACCCTCGATGTACCAAGACTCATCTCGTCCTTCCAAGGGCTTCGATTAGTACTTTTAACACTATTGTCTAAAACAACATTTCATCATAACATAATAATCATTTATAACCAAACTCAATATATTACACGTCACTGATAAACATAAGTTTTAAACCTTAACACAAAACAAGTTCTTAAGCAAATGTAATTTAATAAAACCACTGCATGAGCAATTATTCCTTCATCAAGTGTTCCTCTCTGCAGTTTCCCCAAGTCTTTATCCTTTCGCACCTCCCGCCCCTGATTCCTTGCAATCCCTAGCCATGTGGTCAGCTTTTCCGCATTTGAAGCACTTTGGACGATCAGGGCATTCTCGAGAGTAATGCCCCCTCTTTACACACCGATAGAACCTGTCTGTCCCAGTCCTGCATTCTCCCTGGTGCACTTGCCCACACGTCTTACATGCATCCTTGTTCCCAACCTTGGCCTTCCTCTCATCAGTTGTTGTCACCATCTCGCCCGACCGCTTAGCAGAGGTAGCCCATTTCTTCTCCTTCTTTTCCTCCACCACCACATCGTCCTCAGCCAGGTCAGCATAAACCACTTCTGCAAGTTCAACAGCAGAGTCAAAAGTAGCAGGTTTATTTGCCCTGACTAACATGCGGACTTTTTGTGGCAATCCCCTCACATAACATTTGATTCTCTTGACCTCAGTGTCAACCATATCAGGCACCAACCTAGATAGTCGGTTGAATTCAGTAGTATACTCACGATGCGTCATCATACCGGCCTTTAAATTCAGGAACTTCATCTCCGTCCTTTCAACCTCGGCATCTGCACACAACTTCTTCATCACCAACTCTTTCAGATCGTCCCATCTCAACGCCTTGATCTCATCCCTAGTCTTTCTCTGCTCTACACTTTCCCACCAATACATAGCTTCTTCCTCAAATGACTGAGTAGCATAACCCACAGCTTGGTCGGGACGGCATTCGCTAATGCGGATAATCTTGTCCATAGTGGTTATCCATTGGAGAGCAGCGATTGCGTCTTCCAAACCAGTCAGCTTCGGCGGGTCGCATCCTTTGAAGGACTTGTAGTTACACCCACCTCGACCTATCTTTCCATCACCAACCTCGACAGATCCAGCTTCACTCGAGTCACCCTTCCCTCCCTCACCATCCTTCCTACCATTCTCTCCTGATCCTTCAGCAATTCTTCCAGCAGATCCTTCGGGATTCCCAGTCTTCATGGCAGTTGCCACAGCTTGGGCAATGGCAGCTAGAACAGCAGGGTCAAGTTGATGTCCTTCGTTGTTGCTCGAGTTTCCTCCAGCTGCGCCTCCTTCGTCTCCGGTGTTGGAAGCTTCTTCTACCGAGGGTTGCCGGACAAGACGAGGCCTGCCACGACGTCCAGTGCGACCTCCAGTTCCAACAATTTCTCCAGCTCCAGCCATTAGTATTCTAAAAAGGAAAACACAAACGTCATCACTCTAGGAATTATTTAGCACATGATTTGTAAAGTAAGTAGTTAATGACGTTGATCAAGTGTAATTAACTATTTGCGTTACTCCTCAGGTTCTACATACTTCCCTTCATGATTTCACTTGTGCTTGTTTATACTCTTAAACAGTTAATCAGTTAAGATCAATTAATCCTATCCCTAACCTGCACTCATTCTTCATTTAGCAAATAAGCCAACATTAACATACACCATTTACCATACACTTTACCTTTACTGAGCTTGCTTGAGTGACACATGGCTATCTTGAACTGGCATCTTCTTTCTTTCTCATTTTAAATCTCATTCTCTGTTCGAGTCTAAGCATGTAGGATGCTTAAATCTCTCGAACTTATGCTCTGATACCAACTTGTAAGGCCCCGAACCCGGTAGCCTTACTTTAGCGTCGGATTTACTCATAAACACAGTTCTTACAAATCAGAGTTCATTAAAACTTTCGCGGAATATAAAAACATTCATGAAACGTTACAGCAATCCAAAACTTGCCTTAATTAAACATTCTTGTCTTTCAAAATAAACGTCAATTACATTAAAACATCTTGAGTCTTCAGATGCCAGTCTCCTATTCGCCCACCATGTGCCCGCTCAAGCTAGCTGTCTCATTCTACTCACCTGCGTGCATACTAAAAGTCAGCTACGCTGAGTGAGTTCTAGTTAATCGGACGCCATACAATACATACACATACATACATATCCGAAGATACATATCCATACTTAACTAGTTACCCTTCTGTTCTACATACATACTTACTACCATACATACATACATATCTACAATCACTAACCTCAGTCTACCGAGAGTACGTTCATAGTTCGCCGTCTATACCTGTACTCAAGGTCGTGAACACGTAAAAGGTCCGCAGTCCTTACCTATGTTCACCGTTTAGGGTACGTGCAAGGTCCGCAGTCCTTCCCTATACCATCCTACATCCACAACACGTACAAGGTCCACAGTCCTTCCCTATGTTGCAACCTAATTCATAGCACGTACGAGGTCCGCAGTCCTCCCCTATGCTACCACAACACAAATACAGCACGTATAAGGTCCACAGTCCTTTCCTATGCTGATGCCTATCTGAAGTACGTATAAGGTCCACAGTCCTTAACTACCTTCTCATCTATCATCTATAACACGTATAAGGCCCACCGTCCCTATCTACGTTTACATCTATCATCTACATTACGTATAACGCCCGCAGTCCTTAACTACGCCATCACCAGCCGAGTCTATGTCCGACAGAAGCTAGAGGGATTTGCCATCCTAACTTACTATGTCGAACGTAGAACTCACATACCATTCGTGTACCTGTATACACATACTTCACATATACAATAATTACATTATAGCATAAGAACACTCTAGGCGTTCTTTACATCATTCATTTAACAACCATACCCCTTGTCGATACGTGCAATATCCGAAGATCGTTCACGCCACGACAAGTATTCATTTGTAATGTTCATACATCTTCGATATATAATATTCGTACATTTATTTTTAACCTGACAGTAGGCGCAATATCCGAAGATCGTTCGCGTACCGACAAGCAATCATTCATATCCATCACATATATCACATATGGCATACACTTATCACTTAGGATAAATGTATTAACAAACACATCGAGTATGCACACAGCCCCGAAAACATAACAAGGAATGGGGCTAGAAACTCACCTGAACTCTGCTCCTTCCTCCGATAGTTGTAAATCCCTTCTTTAACTGAGCTCGGCTGACTGTATAAGTTACACGTATCAATACTCGCCTGATCTAATCTGGTGGCCTAGTATTAGCTTACTTCTACTTATCGTTTTTAATTTATTTTCTAATCGAACTTGACTTTAGGCGAAATTAAACCTTAGGAGAACTTAGCTTTAGGCGAAGTTAAACCTTAGGCGGACTTAGCTTTAGGCGAAGTTAAACCTTAGGCGGACTTAGCTTTAGGCGAAGTTAAACCTTAGGCGAACTTAGCTTTAGGCGAAGTTAAACCTTCGGCGAACTTAGCTTTAGGCGAAGTTAAACCTTAGGCGAACTTAGCTTTGCAGCGAAGTTGTCATCAGGCGAACTTAGCTTTGCAGGCGAAGTTGTCATCTGGCGAACTTAGCTTTGCAGCGAAGTTGTCATCAGGCGAACTTAGCTTTGCAGGCGAAGTTGTCATCAGGCGAACTTAGCTTTGCAGGCGAAGTTGTCCAGCTGCAGCTACTGTTCGTTCTTGAATCCCTTAATCATCTTCGTTTCTTAACCAAATAACTCGATTTAGGTATCCACGGAATCGTCTGACCAGCGCCTACAAACCCCAACCATCAAATCGACCTAACGTTGATGTTTAAAGGTTGTGATTTAGGCATATAGGTTACGGGTTCTTTTATCAATCGATTAACCCATCAAATCATAACCATTTTCAGTAAGTTTAGCTTTGTTGGATTCGTTTTTACCATACAAACACAGATCTATCATTTCTATACTAATCCAAACCTAAACGAACAAGTTCTCGATATAAACGTACCGTAAATGAGTCGAACTACGAACACGAGCTGGTCTTGTTGCTTTGGTTCGTCACGACGATCTAGCACCAACAAGCTCGGGTCCTCGCCTATGGATCTTGGTTCGGGTTGTGTGTGTTTTGGGTGTGTAGAGATTATGATGGAAATGAAATGAGGGTTTAGGGTTTTAGGTTGGTTTAGGGGATATTTATATCCCTTAAAGCCCATGGACCTAGAGCCCATTCTTATTTAACCCATCTCAATTAATCTAAATCCATGATCCGTTCTTTACTCGATATTAATTAATTAATAACGCGAAATCACTAAACGTAACTTTCTTCATTCAACATTATAAATTTTAGGATGTTACACCTTGAATTGAAATTTTCACGGCTGAAACTTGGCTGGGAAGAAGAAAAACGAGCAGGGGGTCTTAGCTGCGATCGGCTGCTGGTAGGAGTTAGGGTTAGGGTTTGTTTTGTTTTATGATATAAAAACAAAAGTTACATCCAAATCCCTCCAAATTGAAGTGTAAGGCAAAATGTAAGGAAAGTTAAATGGTTTAACGTACCGAGATGACGCAAAGGCTTCCGAGAAACGTCGGATAAATCCCGAGAATTATACATACTCTACAAGCTTTAATTCTTGAAACCGGAATTAACGGGCGTTACATTAAAATGCTTATGAGTTTTTGCATTTCAATAATAATCTAATTAATCTTGGAATAAACATATGAAAAAAATCTATATCACATTTTGAAATATAAACATGGAGTTAGTACAAACTTAACATAAGTATGAAATCGAATTGAAAATCGAGTGTTTATGTACCACCATAACTTTTCGAATTTTCAATTAAAACCATAATAATAAACGAATTATATAAAGAAAACGAACTAAAAATAGACAATTCATGCATCACCATGACTTTTCGAATTCCCAATTTTAAAACACACGAGACAACGAGTATTGAAAATCGACTATTCATGTATCACCATGACTTTTCAAATTTTAAATTTTAAACCCGAAACAGTAAATGAATATATAAATAAAGAAAACAACTTGAAATTCGAAAATTCTTATAATAGCATGACTTTTAGAAATTTCAGTGAACATATAACCACATAAAACAAATTAAAAACTCGACTATTCATATGACCCAATGACTTTTCAAAGCCGTAATATAAACAATTAAGTCTTTGGAATCACACGTTGTATGAATCATCATAATTTGTATGCTCCAATAAAAATAAAAATGTGTAACCAAATCGAACCGAAAGTTGGGTATTCGTGTATCACCACGACTTGACAGACTTTCAGTTAAAACGTATAAATCAAAATGCATAATCAAATCGAACTAAAAGCTGGTTATTCGTATATCACCACGACTTGTCAGACTTTTAGTTAAAACATACTGTAAAACATTGAGGGTCGGAGTCACACGTCGCATGAACCACCATGACTTGTGTGACATCCTAAGGAGTGTAACCATATACTTATCACAAAGGGGACATGTTTTTTAAGAAGATGAAATATCGGAATACCAAATTTGAAAATTGCTTGAAATTGCTTTTGAGAAAACTTGTTTTAGGCCTAAGCCTTGGACTTGTGTGTGTGTACTTGTGTTCACGAGGCGTTAATGAAATCAGCAGTACAGTAATACAGTAATAGTAAGTGCGTTTAAACAATCAAGTAAAGGCTCACATAATTCTATCATGCAACACTAACAAATAAAAAAATAAGCTATAGCTACCTAGAACACTACGTCTAATGTCCTATCTTATAGCCACGGCTCTGATACCAATCTGTAACACCCCAGCTAAAGCGGAAACGCCCGAGTATGACGTACAGATTGTTCAAACACACGTGACACTGTTTTGTGACCATAATAAAATTAATTCATTAAAGCATCATGTAACACAAGTTCAAATAAGAATACAAATTGAAATCAAATCATAATAAAAACAAATTTCTCGTTTATTAAATAACCTAGGTATTCTAAGCGTCTTCTAGTCCTTCAACCTCTAATCACGGTACCTGTAATATATGTATAAAATATGGTCAGCTATAAATATAGCTGGTGAGATTTCCAAAGTTTGATATACTACGTAAAAACCGTACAATTCCATGAAAACTTGTGAAAAGCACATAAGGGTTCTTTACACTCGATGCAATGGACCTGAGTGTAAAGAACAAACGAAGGTCCTTTCTAGTTGGGGTTACCAACGTACTTGGATAATGAGGTCCATTTTCCACTCGATACAAATGGACCTGAGTGCAAAGGGTGGCGTATGATCATACTTAATGAGGCAACCACTTGAATTCCACGTATATAACAATTAAACAAATAAGCACACAAGTCCATGATTGAATTGTAGTTTGTAAGTGATCGAAGTAATAATACTTGAATTTTATAATAGATACATATGCTACCCCAAAACATTAAAACATTTAAAAAAGGGGTTGTGAAAACTCACCTCGAAATCGAAGATAACTTGAAATATAAACCGTAAGCACAATAACGAAACCGAAGCAACCGAAAGTACTCTAAAGTATCCGAAACAATTGAACTTCTCGAACTATAAGTAAAAATAAATACGAATGTTTAAAGACCAAACTAACGGGATTATGAAAGTTAATTTATTTGATGAGAAATATATATTATTTTAATATATTTTATTAGCATTTTATGGGTCCTTATATTATAATATTATTTAAACGAATTTTAACGATCTATATCATTTTAATATTAATAAACTAATATTAATATGAGAAGCACGGATTTTATCGGAGATTTTATCTTGGGAATCAACAAATTAGCGTGTCATAAAGTTAACAAAAAGAATTGTAGAGTTAACGGAATAAAAATTTAAAAATATTAGCGTCTTATAATTAAATATTATTTTAACTAGCATTTGGTTTTATAACTTGACACTAATAAGAGAAAAAATGATATTCGCAAGGCACGGGTTAACGTAATGAGTTAAACTAATTTTAACGGTTTAACGAATAAAAAGTTAAATAATTAAAATTTAAAGAACGAATTTTAATTTATGGTTTACGAAAACAAAAGCTTGGTTTTTAAGTGTGAAATGGTGAATATATTTTATATTTAGTTTATAAAATTTTTATTTGGTTAAAAAGAATAACTTTATTAATTTATTATTTATTATGATTTTTAAAAGATTTAATTGTTTTATATATATATATATACACACATATATATATACACACATATATAATAATTAAAAGGCTAAAAAAAAAATTAACAAAACCACCATGGCCCGGGTTCGAACCCGGGTCTATGGTTCATTAGCTCAAAGGCTTAACCACCAGATCAAGCTAACATCTTTGTTTATGTACTGAACAGAAAATAGATAAACTAATATCATAGTTCATCTTCTCCACTAGAAACCCTAGGTTTCAAATTCATTCAAAGGCTCCATGTATGTTAAAATTAAGCTAGGGCTTTTGTTTGTCGGTTAAAATGAAACAAAAAAAATGTAATACTTACTAATGTTGTTCTTGTTTTAACGTGAGTAGGCCGGCCGGAAAAATGGATCTTGAAGGTTGATTAGGCGAATTAGAGTGTTTTTTAGTATAGTTAATTGCTGTGAACGAGTTTAGACGAATAATTAACGGATTAATGGTCGTTAATATGCAATTATTATATTGATTCGTCCGTAAAACAGGGGTCTAAAGTCGTTAAGTGATTTAAACGAGTCAACGCGAGGATTGCGGCTTGTTTTAAGCCTTGTCGGAAAGTCATGCCGCCACCGCCGGTTGTCGTCGGAAAAACAGGGGTCAGGGTGGGGAAGATGGGCTGGATTGAAAAGTATAATAAATTTGCATTTTAGCCCCTGGACTATTGAGTGTCTTTAAAACTGTTTTGAAATATAATTACCATTTAAACCTTCTAGTTTGGATTTCTTTTTAATCAAAGATGGAATTAAAATTTTAGAATAAGAACCTCGAACTTCGGAAATGTATATAAAGATAACGATAAACTTGGATATTTACGTAATAGACTCGAATATTTTACGAATCGCTTAAACTTTAAATTTCTCGGAAATTCAATAATTAAACAAAAGTAGTATAAACCGAAAGATCGATGAACTTCAATTGTCGGAATATACTATTGATGAAGAACGAGTAACAAATGTAAGGCCCCGTTCCCGGTAACCCTACTTTGGTGTTGGATTTACTCATAAACACCGTTCTAAAATTATAGTAAATTAAAAACTTCGCGGAATAATTAAAAACTTCAAACATCACATTACAAAACATTCATTCTTGTCTTAACATACAAATTGTCTTTTCATAAATAATTAATTAAAACAGTCATAACACTTCATCATGGATGCCAGTCTCTTCAGTCCATACCATGTGTCCCTCCTCAAGTCAGCTGCCTCAACCTATTTGCCTGCGTGCATACTAAAAGTCAGCTACGTTTAGTGAGTTCTAGAAAATCAATTAGCATACAATACATTCACATCCTTACTTATACGTATCCGAAGATGCGTATTCATACCTTACTTACATGCATACGTACTTACATACTTTCTTTCATACAACCCTATGGTATACCATAAGCTATTCTACATTAAACATCACAGATATTGTAAGAGTCTAGTCCCTATCATCACAGATATTATAAGGGTCTGGTCCCTAACATCACAGATATTATAAAGGTCTGGTCCCTACTGCCTCGAATAACCATACCTTTATCATACGTGTGTATTTTACCTGTCTCATGTATATAATATATATATATATACATGCTCATTCATACTATCATTATATAGTAATAACATCCAATACATAGTCATACACGTATCATACACTTATCAATTAAGTAAATGTATTAACTATCACATAGGAGTATGCACACAGCCCCGAAAACATTTTAAAGAGAAATGGGGCTAGAACTCACCTGGAGTCGATTTCTCTCGCCGTTAATGGTAATTCCCTTCTTTAGTTGTGCACGGCTAACTTTACAATACATTGCGCGTGTCAATTATCTATTAGCACTACTTCCTACATCTAAATTTATGAAACCCTCAACTAATGGGGGTCTGGGGGCAGCGGCGCTAGTAGCGGGGTCTAGGGGCGGCAGCCCCTAGCAAGGTCCAAGGGGCAGCGCCCCTGGCTGGGGTCAGCTCGGAAAATTTTTATTTTCATTAACAGTCCTTTAACAAAAATGCATTAGAAAATGAATTTTATAAAATTTCGCATGGAAGAATTTCGCTTCGCATGGAACTGTTTCACTTCGCATAGAACTTTTTCGCTTCGCATGGTCATGCGATGCGAAACAACCTTTTTCGCTTCGCATGGCTGTGCGATGCGAAACAACCTTTTTCGCTTCGCATGGTCATGTGATGCGAAATAACCTTTTTCGCTTCGCATGGCTGTGCGAAAATTTTCCTTTTCTTCATTTTTTTACCATTTTAAAGTCATCTCCGATACATTCTGGCCCAATGCACCTGATCCTGAACCCATATCTCTCATAGTCCAACGCCACCTTTTCACCTTAAAGTACACCCAAGAGGTTATAACTTACCAAGTTTATATTTTTCTTACATTTTACAACCCTATCTATCATTATATCTGTTTGCATGACGATTCTAACCATAAAACTTAACCATTTAAACCGAAACCTACCTTTTTTGCTTCGGGTTTGAGTTTAGATCTGGACAATATGTAGATCTGGACGTGATTCTTGTTATTTGATGATGTTAAACACGAGATTCCACCCTTCTTTGGCTCGGATTTGAATCCGGGTGTTTGAGAGAAGAAGTGTGTGTATTTTTTTTAGTGTGTGGGGAGGGTCTCAAAAATGGTGAAATGGTGGGTGGATTGGGTTTATATAGTGGGTTATGGGTCCCACCACCCACTCTCCATTCCTATTTCAAATCCTTATCCAAACATTTAACACACGACTAACTTAACGACACACAGTTAATAACAAAACTTTCCTTCATTTATTATTTAACAAAAAGTTGGATGTTACAACAAAACTATATCGAAACGATATATTGGGCTAGTTAAACGAACACGAATACAAATCCAAGTATAAAGACGAATGACACAAGAAATACATGCAACAAAACTTGAGGTTATTTAATGTGTTCATATAATACATATATATATATATATATATATATATATATGAAAAACCAAAAATTCGAAATGGGTCGGGTTTTCGGGTTTGAAAAGTAACGAATGTTACAGCTGACTCGAATTGATTGGAACAAACCAATTCTAATAGGATGACCCGACTCGATTGGAACGAACCAAGTCGAATAGGATGACCCGACTCGATTGGAACGAACCTAGTCGAATAAGATGACCTGACTCGATTGGAACGAACCGAATCGAATAGGATGACACGAATCGATTGGATTGACTCGACTCGATTACTTAGAAACTCGACTCGATTAATACTCAATTTGACTCGTTTGGACTTAGCCCAAAATCATGGAAAGTCAGCTCGACCCCAGCCAGGGGCTCTACACGTTAGACCCTGCTAGGAGCTACTGTCCCTAGACCCCGCTTCCAGTGGCGCTGCCCCCAGACCCCTATTCATTAAGGGTTCAATAACCTAAAAGTATGAGATAGTTAGAACTAGTTAATTGATACTTATAATTGTTACATAGTTAGCTGCGCACAGCTAATGAGAGGTGTTATGGTTAACTCAGAAAAAACCGGATTCAGGTGAGTTCTAGCCCCTTCTCTTTAAATGTTTTTGGGGCTGTGTGCATGCATGTAAGACTGGATGTGTGTGTGTGTGTGTGTATATATATATATAGGTAAGGATCCTAAGAGAACCATTGGCAAATTGAGAACTTTGAGAACCATTTTGGACCACTAAAAAAGACCTCTAAAAAAATATTTAAAAAATTATAAAACAAAAAAAAACAAAAATTTTAAAAAAGTAAAAAAACCAAAATTCTTATATTTGATTTCGGTTTCATTAAAAAAACCGATTATTTTTCTTTTTAATTCATATTATACCTATACATATATGTATACTTTCATTTAATCTCTAGTTACGTAATGTACATATATGTACATTATCATTTACCTTAAATTATACATATGTGCATAGGAAAAAACATGTGTGTAAATATTATACATATATGTATAATAAAAAAACCGATTTTTTTTTCTTTTTAATTTGTATTATACCTATACACATATGTATACTTTAATTTAATCTCTAGTTACGTAATGTACACATATGTACATTATCATTTACCTTATGTGTATAGGGAAAAAACATGTGTGTACATATATGTACATATTATACATATATGTATAATTTAGCTAAACCGATAATTTTTTTTACGTTTTTTTTGAAACCGTGATGATAAATAAAAACTTTGTTTTTTTTACTTTTTTTATTTTTGTGTTTTTTTTGTTTTATGATTTTTTTTTATTTTTGGGTTTTTTGTGGTCCAAAACGGTTCTCATAGTTCTCAATTCTCAAAAAGTTCTCACATGATCTTGATCCTATATATATATATGATGAGTGTGAATAACTATTACAAAAAATGAAAGAATGTTTGTAAGAATTTGTCATGTGTATTTAAATTTCTTAATTATATGTGCTTGTAAGAGCTAAGTAAGAGTATAATGTAAGAGTCAGGGTGGCAGACCCTTTTAATACCTGGAGAAGAATAGAGAGGCCAACTATACGGTATCGGTGCAAGAGTTAGGTCGGTAGACCCTTACAATATATGTGCAAGAGTTAGGGCGACAGACCCTTATAATATATGTGCAAGAGTTAGGGCATCAGACCCTTATAATATTTGTGCAATAGTAGGGCGGCAGACCCTTATAATATCTGTGCAGGAATGTGTAAGAGTAAATATATGTATATGTAAGAATAAAACAAAGTAATAATTGTATGAATATGCATTTAAGAACGTGTAAGAGTAAATATATGTATATAAAAGAGTAAAACAAGGTGTATGTGAGAAGTAAGAAGGCAAGTACAGGGTAAAGATAAGGATAGTATCTACAGATACAAATATGTAAGATTAACTTGTGACTTGTTAAATTAGAACTCACTCAGCTACGCTGACTTTTAGTATGCACGCAGGTGAGTAGAATGAAACAACTAGCTTGAGGTGGGACACATGGCATCGAAGAATAGAGACTGGCATCGAAAGAAGAAAGAGTCATGTGATGTTTTATATTTTGAATTTTAAAGACAATGTGTTAATATTATTTGAAAGAGTTTAGACTTTTGTAACAAATGGTTGAAAGTTTTTATTATTCCGCGCAAGTTTAATTCACTCCTAATAGATATTTAGAACTGTGCTATGAGTAAATCCAACACCCAATGTAGGGCACCAGGATTGGGGCCTGAACACACACACACAGATATATATATATATCGGCAAAATATAAAATGAAAACCCACTTGAGATTGGTTTTTATTCTAACCTAACCCTATATAGGCAAAGTATATATATATATATATAGGGGATGGTTCAGGAGAGAAATGAGATTACTGTGAGAAATGATATGGGCCACTAGTTTTATTTTATGTTTTAAATGCTTAAAGATAAATGAGGAAAGTATTAATGGATGCTCTCTCTTCAATTAATATAACTAATAAATATAATAGTTATCTATTCAATTAATATAATTAATCAAATTATTATAATTAGAAAATAATAAGAATTCATTTATTTTTATAACTTATTTTTTCTCTCTTGAAATTTTATCCAACACAAGTACAATTTATTCATACATTAAAATTTCTTTCTATCCAAAACCAATTTCTTCCAACTCAATATATTAATATCCATCAACACGTAGTTACATTATGATGAATAGTACAAAAAACTATCTTACACGTGCTAGCATTAAATATATGATGTGTGGGTGATATATCGTGCGTTAAATGAGTCATATCACATGTTTTGTGTTATTATATGCCGGAAACACGATTACTTTGTGTGAGTTTATGATTACAGGTGTGCGGAGCTTAAAGGAACTAAATTGGAGCATAGGAGATGGAATGAAAATGAAGGTTTTATTGCATGGAATGATAGAGAATTTGAAGACAAAGATGTGGCCCAAAACGGGGCATAAATCGGAGTTCAAACGAAGAAGTTACAGGAAAAATACCATAGTGGGTGACAGGCCCACCATAGCCTACGGTGACAGGCCCACCATAGCCTATGGTGACCCACCATAGCCTATGGTGGGGCTGCCACCGTAAGGTAGAAAGTGAAGACCGTAGGCTAGGGTCCCCACCGTAGCCTACGGTGGTGTGACCGTAGCTTACGGCCGCCTGGGCGGAAAAATGCGATTTTTAGGTTTTTTCTTCCATATTTAAGCCCAGTTCAACCCTATGCCGCCTATGCTTCATAACCTAAGATATTTGGGCGATTTGGGGGCCATTCTTCACCATCCTAACACATCTCAATCACCATAATCATCCATGGTTTCATCCTTCCAATCCATAATCGAGCTAATTATGATGAAGAGGCAAGGCTAAACCACTCGTGACCACTTCAGGTGAAGGGTTTGCATATGAACTGATTATTTTGATGAACATTACATCTATTGGGATTTAGTTTTGATTAATCTTTTGGTTTATTGAATCTACATGTTTATTGGAACTGATTAAACAGTTGTGTTTTTGGGACTTTCGTTTATCATCAATTATCTGGTTTGTGTTCATCAACATTTAGGATTAAGTTCTTATCATCATTGAACCGTTTACCATTAATCATTGATAGATGCTTAGTTTTGTATTAATGAACTGGTAATTAGATAGACCGTGTTCAGTTGTGTCAATTCTTCGGATTAAGTTCTGTGAATCATCATAACCAAACTATTGTGTCTAGTAATCATTTGTCTATTCTAATGGTAAATCATGTCTATGTGATTTCCCGACTTGTATAAATTATTGTCAGTCAATTTATTGCATATCCTGAACCTGAAGTGTAGTCACTATTTTCTTAAATTGTTTTACAACCAAATCACTTTCCAAACCGCTTGACATCGTTCCATCCTAGTATAATTAATTTAAAAGCATTAAACTTGATCAGCACTTTTCACTGATCCCTTGTGGATTCGACACCTTACTTGCCCTAGCTAGTAAAGATAATTTATAAATGTTTTTGATTGACCTTTCGACATCGATCAATATCAACAAAAAAGTACACAAGCTACACAAAAACATATAACATACACTTGTTCTAATAATAAGAAAACATATAACCTACACACGAAAAGCATATAACCGACACACAAAATTTAGCACTAATAAACTACACACGCACACGAAAACGTATAACCTACACTCAAAAATTTTATCCTACACAAATACAATTTATTCATATGTTAAAAATTTTTTCTATCTAAAACCAATTTCTTCCAACTAAATATATCAATATCAATCAACATGTAGGTACATTGTGATGAATAATACAAAAAACTATCTTACATATGTTAGCATTAAATGTCAATAAAAAATATACAACCTAAACAAAAACATATAACATACACTTGTTCTAAGAATAAGAAAACATATTACCTACACACGAAAAACATATAACCTACACACGTATAGGATATGTGTATCCATAATTAGAGAGTGATTTATTATGGTTATATGTCACACCCCGACTAGCACAATGCGGAAGCGTAAAACGGGAATGTAACAGACACCTCTGATATCAACACATTGTTTATAAAGAAACATTACAAACTAATTTACAATATATTACATTTCTTCATTCTATCATTGTTTTACAGTCTAGGCGATACAAACAAAACTAGTTCGTTAACTATACATTCTTACTACTATCACCCTTGCTCTTTTCACATAGCATCAACCACACACCTCAGGCAAGTAACAGATCACCAAATCATTCCAATTTAGGTACACCTGTGTAAGGCCCCGTTACCGTTAGCCCTACTTTCGTGTTGGATTTACTCATAAACGCAGTTCTAAATATCAGAGTTAGTTAAAACATTCGCGGAATATAAAAGCTTTCATAAAACATTTCATAACAAAACACGTCTTGTCTTAAAACATCATTTTGTCTTTCAAAATAAACGAAACATTAAACTTAAACGTCTTGAGTCTTCCGATGCCAGCCTCTTATTCAGTGCCACGTGTCTCCTCAAGCGAGCTGCCTCATCCTACTCACCTGCGTGCATACTAAAAGTCAGCTACGCTGAGTGAGTTCTAGTTAATCATACATTATACAATACACATAAACTTATTTTCTTTCATTCATACTTTCATACTTTCATACTTTCTTTTGTATTAACTTACTTTCATATCTTACGTTATAAAGAGCATTACGCCCTACATTCCTCGAGTATTATTAGGGCTCGGTACCCTCATTCCTCGAGTATTATTAGGGCTCGGTACCCTCCTTCCTCGAGTATTATTAGGGCTCGGTACCCTCTTTCCTCGAGTATTATTAGGGCTCGGTACCCTCTTTCCTCGAATATTAGTAGGGTTCGGTTCCCTAGTTCTCGAATATTTGTAGGGTTCGATTCCCTCTTCGTTACCATACAACCATACATCATACCTCGAGTATTATTAGGGCTCGGTACCCTCTTTCCTCGAATATTAGTAGGGTTCGGTTCCCTAGTTCTCGGTACCCTAGATCTTGTATTTATCTTGCGTATTGTAGATTGGGTATAAACGGAGTTATCAGTTAGGCGAACTTGGCCTTAGGCGAAGTTACCAGCTAGGCGAACTTGGCCGTAGGCGAAGTTATCAGTTAGGCGAACTTGGCCTTAGGCGAAGTTATCAGTTAGGCGAACTTGGCTTTAGACGAAGTTACCAGCTAGGCGAACTTGGCTTTAGGCGAAGTTACCAGCTAGGCGAACTTGCTTGCAGGCGAAGTTGCCCAGCTACGCCTCTGTTCAACCTTAATCCCCCAAAATCATCATTGTTTTGACGTGAAACTCTTGGATACGATATTTAACCAACTCGCGATCAATCCTATGGTCGTTTTTGGATATGGTTTGACCCGAAAACACGTAAAGTTTGGACCTTTAAGCTCAAAAACGTTCAATACTAGTGTTAAGGGTTCATTAACTGAGCCGTTTCCATTTTCGGGTTCATTACACTCGTATTTATCATCAAGTTTACAACTTTATGTTTCGTTTATACCCAATCTACTCTCGTTCTAAGTTTCAATGCTAAACGTTTATAAAAACGTAAACTTTAAGATCAAAACGTACCTTTTCGTGTTTGTTTGGCTTAGTCACGGACCCTAGATCTTGTATTTATCTTGCGTATTGAAGGATCTATCAAGAATCTCGTTTACTTGGTCTTGGATCCCACTCTCGCTCTCGGCCGTATATAGGTGTAGGTATGTGTGTGTGTTTTTGAGTGTGTAGAGATTATGATGGAAATGAAATGAGGGTTTAGGGTTTTAGGTTGGTTTAGGGGATATTTATATCCCTTAAAGCCCATGGACCTAAGGCCCATTCTCATTTAACCCATCTCAATTAATCTAAGTCCATGATCCGTTCTTTACTCGATATTAATTAATTAATAACGCGAAATCACTAAACGTAACTTTCTTTATTCAACATTATAAATTTTAGGATGTTACAACCTGAAAAGCAGTTTAAAACGGGTCAACTACTAGAGTTGGTGAGTTTCACGAGTTTCAAGAAAACAGTAATGAGTATTCATAAGTCAACACTTGTAATCATGAAATAAGTATGTATGTAAATGATGTATGTGATGTAAATATGCTAAGCTACAGTGAAGCCTGGACTGTTCGTGCTGCGTGCCTCCATTTCCCACGCTCAATCAACCACTGTGGCCCCTTTCCGCCCACAACATGCCCCAGTAGCTATGTCTAACACTACATAGCTGGTTCGTAAAAATATGGACAAGTGCAAACGGGATAATGTCTCAGCAACCGTGCTGGCCCCGCCTGGGTTTGTCAAACCAATAGTACTATTCACAAGCCACCGGCTCGAAGTTAATCACTGTGTCAGTGTGGACTTTCATGTGTTAGCACTTAGATAATTCACATCATCACATGTTTCAGGTATGTATATGAAATCAAACATGCTTTTCACCCCAAAAGTTCGTAAAACAGTTTAGAAGTGGGGTCATGAAACTCACAGTTTAGTAGATATTCAGTACTGTATCAGCTCGTGGTTTGTTAGGTCTGCTATCAGTAGTTCCTATAATCAATATTATAATAATATTAATATTTTAATATTATTATAATCTCAATACTAAACTGGGCTGTATAACTAATCTGGGTGTAGCTGGAACTCCCAGAAAGTGGAAATAGGCTTAGGTTGTGATGTTGTTCAATGTCTAATACTTAAAACTGAACTTGGCTCAGATTCCCGTTTTCCCAGCTGGGCCAAGTTGTTCGTTTACGCGTTCAGAAAACAGTTATGGGAAAATAAGCTTGGGTAAATGTATTGGTTAATAACATGATTAAGTTATAAAGAAAGATCACATACTGGGGTCCCGGATTAGCCACGGGGCCCGTTTCTGTTTATTCAGTTTGATTTAAGAAGAAACGCGAACAATCCATCCGGATTGTCCAGGTTTCTCATGGACAAGTTCGTTTTTACATAATTAGTCCAAAAATATGATTTTTGATCACTCTTGGTGTTTTGATATTCCCGCAAATTCGCTAGTCGCAAACTTGCCGGTTTTTATAAAAACTGAATTTGTTTAATATTCAGATTAGCATAATTAATTAACCGTTAATCATTAAATTATGAAAATTTAACCACTTATCAAATAAAATATGTAGATTTTCATAAAAATATTTCTGTAATTTATTTACTGATTTATTAATTTATAAAAATTCATTTTATCAGCTATATTTCGCCTGAAAATCGTCCGTTTATCCCAAAAAATTTCCTGAATGCTCAAATCATGTCCCAAATCAACCTGTATCAATTCCAGAATGTAAAAAGTTTGTGCAATATTCTTTTCGGCCCAAATTCGGCTATAAAAATTCATACGAACGCATATAAACAAAACACCTTTAAACTTCTCCAAATGATTTCAAAATTCATATGTGATCAAAAAACATCATATATGAGTTCCCAGAAAATTTTCATAATTTTTGAAGAATTTTAGCTATTTTTCTCAAATAAACGTCCCAAGTCGGTAATAAATTCGCCAAATATTCTCGGATGGTCGAAAAATTACCAAATTTGAACAGGGACCTATTTACATGGTTCCTGATGTCCTTACGAAACTTCAAGGCCTAATAATATACACATCACAACCTTAACCTAAATAGCCCGTAAGCGAGTGTTTCGGCATTACCTTAGCGGGTTTGGCTCGTTTCCGACTTTCTAATCAAGTTTTCAGGTTCTTGTGCTTCTAAGAAAGCTAGGTACAAGTCCTATATCACAAACCAAGCAATTTTTCATCAACATAACAGCCCTTAACTTAGGGTTTCGACTAGTGCACAAAAACGAACTTTTGGACCGTAAAAACGCCGTTTCAACCCTTTAATCTATGTTTATGGACAAAAAAACTATCAAAACAGGTTCCTTACCGTGTTTATAATCAAAACATGTTTATGAACCATTTTTAGGACTTTTACACGGTTAGGAATGATTTTTAGTAACCAAGACATGTTTTTATGGTATTAATCAAGGTTAAACAAGTACAAAAGCTACTTATTTAAGCTTTTTTACCTTAGGGTTTGAAGGTTTTCTGGAAATTCAGCTTGCAGCTGCTTGGACCTCAACTTTTATAAACCAAAATGAATAAGCAAGCTTCCAAAACAAGTTTTATAAAAAGAATGGGGGGGTGGGTTGGGCTGGCCGATCGGAACCCCTTTATGGCCCTTGATGGGCTGTTTTGGCCCAATAATCTGGTTTCTCAAGCCCAAATACGAAAAGCCCAGTCCAAATTTAGTTCGGGTTCAGTTTTTGGCGCGAAAAACTTATCGGGTGCGTTAAACAGCGAGAAAACAAGTGTTTTTCGGCTAGTTTTGTGTAAAATTATAAAAACATACTATATGTTTGTAAAAATTAAAAATATTTTCACGGATCGCTTAAAACATTTCAAATAAGTGTTTGGTAAGTCTTTTTTGGCTTAACGGATTAAACAATGCTTAGTTTGTAACTATCTTCCGCGTTTAAATCTGTAGCGGGTAGTTAAACGAGCATATTTTCGTTTAACTTGTTTGCTATCAAACTAAGGCCATATTTCTAATGTTTTAGCTTGTATAGATCGTAAATCACTTATAGATGGCCCCCCCGAGATATCTGGGTCATAACCCGACCCGTTCGGTTAATCGTTCGTTTGTTACGCAAAAGGCGTTTATTTGCTTGATCGGTAAATTCGTACTGAAGTGTACCTTGTTTTGGCTCAAATATCACATTATATTAGTTGTATTAATTAAAGAGAGAAAATACATTTATTGTTGAATTTATATTTTTTTCATTTATTTTTAAACATTTAAATTAAACCTAAAATAAAACTAGTGGCCCATATTTATTTATCACATTTCTCACAGTAATCCCATTTTTCTTTTAAATAAGGGAAATTGCATATTTTCCCAAAAAATACAAGTTTTTAATGCAAAATATACAATGCTCTTTAAGCATGGTTTGGGGAAATATGTAATTTCAAAGTTTAGGAAGGGGAAATATATAAATGCCCTTAAACATATATATGTAATGTTAGGTTAGAATAAAAACCCACTTGAGTTGTGAAAACTCTAGAAACCCATTCTCAACCATATGTTTTTAATTAAAAATTAAATCATGTGGTCCACAATTAAAGTTAATAAAAAATGTAAACATAAATATAACTTTTTCCCTCTCCTGAAAACATATAAAAAATTAGTAAAAAAATGTTAAAAAATAGCAAAACATTTTTTTTTCATGTTTCGATGTTATATATTAAATGTTACAACATATATTACGTGTGAAAAAAAACAAAAAAAAAACGATGTTACATAGGGTTTTCACAACTCAAATGGGTTTTCATTCTATACTTCCCCTATATATATATATATATATATATATATATATATATATATATATATTGACACATAGTATAACTCATAGGTAAATTAAAACTTTTTGTTATTTTTTTATACGGTGATACACACATATATATATATATATATATATATGTATAATTTTATACGGTAAATTAAAGCTTTAGTTTGTTTGAATGTTTTACATAATCTTGCATCACGTCTCTCGTGTTAATTTCTTTGCTGGTAGTGAGACTTGAACCCAAGACCTTGGTGTTAAGAGACTTTGTTTCTACCATTGGGTCATCACTCCAATGACAAGTAGGTTAGTTTGATGGTATTTAAAATAGAATCCAACGTTACATATCTCGTGTTAAATATATATATATATATATATATTCCAAAACTAAGTTTAATTAATACACATTCAAGACGCTAGAGAAGCGTTTGTTAAATTGCACCCATTCAAAGACCTGGGTTCTGATTAAATTATGAAGTTGTTTCTTTAAACTGAACCTCTGATAAGAGCCCTTTACTCGTAACCTCTTAACCTATTTAATTAAATGTGTGGTTAAGAATGATATTCTTAAAACTCAACAAGGTTCTCAAATTATCCCTCCCCTATATATATAAATATATATATATACATGCGTGTGTGTATAATGCTTATTTTTCACTTTTAACATATGTGTGTGTGTGTATATATATATATATATATGCACACACATGTACAATAAAATAAAACTCCTTGTAAATGTCCGTTTTTTTGTAAAAAAAAAAAAAGAAAGATACATGTTTGAAAAGATATGAGTGGTACACAATGGTTCTTAGTTTTCAAATGGTTCTTTTAAGATCTCTACCACTCACACATATATATATACACTCTATATAATAGCCTACCAACAAATCCTACATGTCGTTCTCTAGTCTTCCCCCCCCCCCCCATCGGTCCACTATATTGGTTTAATTCCAAATGGTGAGCTCACGTTCATTTGACCAGTTTATGTTAAAATAATAATAATAAGCAGGTCGTGTGTCTCACTAAACCCAAATAGTTCTTAAACTGGCCCGAATATCTCTTTCATCATCGAACAATAATTTTCACGGTCATTGGTCTCACCAAACCCGGATAGCCTTAAACGGGTTATAACATCTCATTTATTTGTAAAATTCTTTCATCATAACTGTAGCAGTTTATTGGTATCACAAAACCCATATAGCCCTTAACAGGTTGTTACATCTCATTTATTTGTAAAAGCCGATTATCATCAAACCCTAATTTGATTTCTCTCCTCTGCATTCTTCATCGCTGGTCTACCCTCTCAATCACCGAATAACTTTCGATTATCACCACCATCGTCAACGTCCCTCTCATGCATCAATCATCAACGTCACCTACATCAGCATCCCATGAACACCGATCAATCAGCCACCGATTCAGATCCACTCGCCCTTTACCTCATCTTAATCCAGGTCAAACATTTTCATCTTCATCACCCATACCACCATCACTAGGCCAACCTTGATTCCAAGGCTAGAACTATTGTCACTGGTGGCAGATTACTAACATATTTTATATTTATAAATGCATGTATGGTTTAGTTTTTGATGTTAATGCACTCTGATACAAACCCGGGTTAAATGTTCATTCATTTGAAATTCAAATCAACAGTGTATAAACATAAACGAACGTAAGTGGAAATAACTGAACAAAGGTAAACGAACATAAATGAACAAATATAAACTAACACAAACAAACATAAATGAATATAAATACACTTAAATGAACACAAACGAACAAATATAAACATCATGTAGATGATTCATTTAATGTTTCAAAATGAATATAAGAACATAACAAAACATAAATGGATTAAAATTGATCCATGTATATTACAAACTTACTTACAATAAATTAAATTAAAATAAAATAAAAGGTGTGTATATATATATATATATGGTTTGGATCAAATACAAATTAAATTAATGTGCTAACTATGAGAATCAAGTAGTGTAATTATATATACAACATAGTGTAATTATAGTGTAGTGTTATTACAACAAAGTGTAATTAAACTACAATGTAATTATACAATTACACTACTTGTAAATATAATTACACCCCCTGATTTTCACAATTAGTACGTTAACTTTCCGCTATATATATATATATATATATATATATATATATATATATATATATATATATATGTAGGGGATGGTTCAGTGGAGAAGCCATCAGTGCGAGAAGTGTAAGAAAAGAATTTGGACCATTGATTATATTTGATCTATGGTCATTATTAAAAATGACAATATTATAAATTTGAGTTATTTATTTTAGTTGGTTTTAATGCTTAAAGGGTAGTTTTGTATTTTGGTTAAAGAATTAATTTTGGAAACTTTATAAATTTTAGCTCTCCATTTAATTGACTTTAATACTTAAAAGATTATTTTTATATTTGTATGTAGAAAAAACAATGTTTTTTCACTTGTTTTTTTTTAATCCATGTGCATTTTGATTATTTTGTATGGATAAATTCTTTTGTTTGATTCTACCTACATAATTTCATATAATCCTACCCATATGAGTAAATTTGTGTAGAGGTTCGGTTATATATGGATGTTTTCCTACACAAACTAGATAAATTCCTACACTTACTAGTATAGTGAAGAAACAATTTTTCCTACATAACTACCATTCATACAAATATTCTAAAATTCTCTATTGGTTTTACGAAAAAAAAAATTAATAACCACATGGATTTAATAACCAAACTATGTAGATAAATTTTTAGTTATGTAAGCCGCTAAAAGTTTGTGTAGGTATATTTTAACATGGTTCTCCAAATACATATTGGTTGTGTAGGCTACTTAAAGTTTGTGAAGGTATATTTTAATATGGTTCGCCAAATACATATTGGTTGTTTAGGATGCTAAAATTTTGTCTTGGTACATACATAATTAAATCTAAAATAAGAAAATGAAACCACACATTAGAATCAGTTAGATTAATTTTGTTGAGATACAAATTTCAACGTGGAAATACATTTTAAAAGAATATGCATATGCTTGGTAAAATAAAATCAAAATCAACTTAATAAATAATATATTTATTTGTAATGTAACTTACCATTAATTAGAAATAGTTATTAAAAAAAGAAAACTTGACATTTTACTAACATACACTTATATTTAATTAATTAGAAAATAAAAAGAAATTATGTGATTAGTTATGTTTTCTTCTCACACTTTTCGCACTAAGATCATTTCTCACATGAACTTAACCATATATATATATATACATAATTAGGATTTAGGATACTTAGATATAGACTCATATAGTTTTCTAACTTCAAATTCTGTGCTCTTCCTAACATTTTTAGAAAACTTTTTATTTTTATTTAACCATCATATATATATATATATAATTGTTTTTACTTAAAAGGCAGCGAAAACAAAATTTTCACATTAATAAAGAAAAAAGAAAAGCCATTTTTTCCAATACAAAGCTCATTATTCATGATAATCACACAACTAACGTGTGATTATTCGGGTATAAAACTTACTTCGAAGCGGTAATCCAAACGATAAAGCGGTGCTTCAATTTGGGTATTTAAAGTTACAATGAATATAAAAAACAAGTCGATTAGAGTACGTTTCAAGGTAAGTTTTACATCAATTGACTCGTATCTTCCTTCCGATCAAAAGCTCTAAAACATCAATTTGAAATTCCATAAAATTTAACGAAGTAATTTTTTTTAAATAGAGGTCCAGTGAAAAAAAAATAGTGTAAAGATGGGATGAGTTGCAAGCAGGGATATTCAAAATGGTCGAACCCAATTAACTCGACCCAAATCAGCAAATTAAAGTCGGGCTAATTAGGGTCAAAAGGTATAAATCTGGTTATTCGGGTTTACTTGTCGAGTTTTGGGTTTGTTTATGAAAAAAATTGGGTTTTGGGTTAACCCGATTAATATAGTTAATTATGCAGCCCAACCCTCGTATCCATATGTAGAGGTGCACAAAAAACCCGGAACAGGACCCCAAAAAAAAACCATAACCGGTTTTTTCTATACCCGGTTTTTTAATACCCAAACCCGTACCCGACCCTACCCGTAGGGTACGGATAGGGTATGTATTTAAGTACCAAAACCCATACCCGAACCGGACCTGATTTTTCTTCGGTAATACCCCAAAACCGAAACCGGTTCCATTCCCGGAATCGGGTTTTTCCAATACCTGAAACCGGATTTTTCAAATACCCGATCTATACCTGAAAATTATCTGATAAATACCCCTAAAAAGTGAAACTCCTTTAAAAAAATCCAATTTATACCCGAAAATTACACGGAAAAAGACCCGAAAATAGCGTTTTTTCAATAACCAGAAGTAGGGTATTCAAATACCCGATTTTAGAATACCCTGTTCTATACCCTACCCGATACATAGGGTATGGTTTTTAGAGACAATACCCGGACCCGACCCGGGTATTGCCAATACCCGATTTTCCAATATCCGGTCATACCCGAACCCGATTCCATACCTAAATCCGGGTATTTGAAAAACCCGATTTGTGCACCTCTATCCATATGTGTGTGCTGCATGATGTCGAAAGCCCAACTTAATTTGTTATGCTTAATTGTTTTAATGAAGTGTTTGATGCAGATGATGTGATCATTTTTCTTTTCTTTTTTTGGCAACAAACCTTTCTTCGGTTACAGAAAGGTTGAAGCTTATTTTTTCTTTTAAGATATAAGAGCATTCGCAGAACGTTCCCTCCCCGATATCCATATATATCATATAATTACACTAAAAATACTGTATTTCCTCTCTCCTGTTTAATTAAATAATAATTTTTATACCTTTATCATCATATTTTCTCTCTCTTTCACTCACAACTATTTTATGAAAATATTAAAAAATTATACTGTATCTACAGTAAAACCTCAAATTTAACTTTTCCATATAAATTTTCTTTCTACTCTACTCATAACCTCTCATAACCATACCATATAATTTGCAAATCCCCCTCACATAATTTTAGAGAACGGATTGAGAATGCTTTAAAACTTGTTTAAATTTAAAATTTGCATGCCTTAGAGCATTCTCATCCCACCCCCTATCCTTAAACCAAAAATTACATTAAAACTCATTACATTTTCTCTCTCTATTTCAATTAAATAATATTTTTTATAAATTTTATCATTAACTTTTCTTTTTTCCTTCACTCACAACCACTCTCAAAATATATTAAAAAATTATAGGGAATGAACAAGAAATTTTCAAATATACAGAAAAATCACTACTTTTTCTAAAATATAAAAACTCTTCACTCACAACACCCTGAATCATTTTCTAAATTATAAAAACACCCATCACATTAAATGAGGGGTTGGATGAGAATGCTCTTAGTCGTTATCCTGGTTCTTCATCTTTGATTGTTATTAAGAAAAATAATATGAAATATCAAAATTTATACTATAACTACAGTCTCTAGCATAGTCTTATACTTTGATTTATTATATTTTGAACAATATTATCTAGTAATTAAAAATAAGCATCTAGTCACCACGTGACAATGGACATAGTCGTTTACGATGGCTCGTCCTTTTATATTAACATTTTCACATAAACTTTACATTGTTACATAAACTTTATTTTTGGTCTTTCAATAAAAGAAACAGCAGCCAAATATTTACTATAACCCGACCCGACTAACGAAACCCGATAAACCCGTACCTTAATAGGGCCGAGTTGTAGGTTACTTTCTTTAAAAAAAAATTAACCTGACTTGATTAATCCGAAACCCGATCGGGTTGACCTGATTATAACCCCTAGTTGCAAGAATATTCTTATATGGGATTCTTATTTGGTAACTGCAAAAATGAGAGATTATTAAAATTCATTTTTATTTTATTAATTATGTTATATGGATAGAGAGGTATTATCGTTTGATTAATTATCTTAATTGAAGAGAAAATATAATTAATTTTCCTTTTAAAAAGAAATTTGTTCATTTAAAAAGAAAATAAAACAAATAAATGGTCCAGAACTCATCTCGCATTTCTCTTAGAAACTTGTTTTTTAGCATTTAAGATTTAAAAAAAAATGAATTCATTCAAAAAGAAAAAAAACGTAACACTAATTACTAATATACATAATTATGAACTTTGGTGTCGCAAAGTTCATAATTATATATATATCACCGTATTGGTCTGTGATTTTGTCTTTTTGTTTTTGGTTTTTTTAGTTCGATTAATATAACGAACGCAAAGGAAACCGACCAAACGTCATTTTTTGTTTTAGTTCCGGTAGCATAACAAAAGCTCACAGAAACCGTTAAATTCACGCAGACTCACCGTTTCAATGTCCGTGATCAATAACGCTTGGGTTTTACCAGAGCGCAAGTTTACCGACCGACCCCCCCCCACACACCCCACCCCCCAAATTGGCCATTGGTCCACCTCAAATATATATATATATATATATATATATATATATATATATATATTTGTTTTTTTAGCTTCGGTACCGTAACGTAGATAATCAAAACCGACCAAATTTGTGTTGAGTTATTGCCTCAATGTCCGGGACCAACAACACTTGGGAACCGTCGGGATTTGCAAACCAAATAAACATCGTTTCAAATATTTTGTTTTTAATATTAATTTGACGAATTATTTTTTTTGGGTTTTAACGCTCAAATTTTACCTATGATTTTTATACTGTAACGAACGTATCCGATACTGACCAGATTCGTGTCAACCCACCGTAGTGACACTCGGGTTAGACCGACGCTCGGATTTCAACGCTGATAATTTGCCAACTGCAGCGGCGCATTGCGCCGGGTAAAAAAACTAGTTTGTTATAAAATCAAGAGGAGCAAGCCTAAGTTCGTTAGTTTTATATCACAATTTAAAACTCTTATTGATTTGTATTAAAAGTGTTTTACATTGTTAAATTGTATTTTGATTATTTATTATATATTTTATTTTAACTAATTACGTACCCGTGTAATACACGGGTTTGAAACCCGCTCTCTTAACCCACTCCTAAATCTATACACATGCTCCCCAAGAGATTAGAACCATTAAATCATTTTAGTTCCAACACCTTTTTGATCACACGCCTGTTACCGTTAAATTTCAAGCACTTTGGTATATATACCTCACAAATCATGTCTATCTATGATCTCAAGCATGGATGCCATTATTTCAAGTAGAATATATGAAATAAATATTAGTTGTAATTGAGAATGCATAAAGCACGATTAAGCAAGATGAGTGAGTTCACATTATCCACACCCAGGTGGATTCAACATTGAGGTGTAGTATCACGTTTGGTGATAAATGAGATATCTTAATGCAGAGAAATGTTAAAATGCAATTGGAGATAAAAATATAAGTGTTTGAAAGATTTGTTGAATATATATATATAGGGGTGTGATCTATTGAAAACTTCTCTTAAAGAGAAAACTTAAAAATTCCTAAAAACTCCTAAAAAACTATTTTTAACTTTTTTGAAGTTTCTTTTTTTTTTCCATTATTCTTATATGTTATTGGTTCAAAAAAAAAAAAAAAAAACTTGTCGGTAACCTCATCGGTATAGTGCGCATGTGTAATAGTGTGCATTCCATATATGCAAAAGTGTTTGTATTGCATAGAATACAACACTATTGCACATATTTGATACACACTATTGTATATATGCAATATAAGACTAATACACACATCGAATACACATTAGTACGTATGTGTAATACAACATTAACGCATATGTGCACCACATCAACTTTTATTTTATTATTATTTTTTTTCCATATAATACAACACTACTACACATATACAATACACAAATATTGAATATATGCAATAAAACACTATTAAACTCAAAAATATATAGTAATACACATGTGTAATACAACGGTATCGCACAGTAATACGTATGTGCATTACAGCGGTTTTTTTATTTTTTTTTATTTTTTTCGAGTGAAATATAAGAATAATGGCTAAAACAGAATTTTGAAAATATTTTTTTATTTTTAATTAAAAATAATTCTTTAGGAGTTTTTAAGTTTTCTCTCTAAAGGTAAGTTTTCTCTTGATCCTCTTCCTATATATATATATATATAATAATAATAAAATTAAAACTCAAAATATAATAAAAAACAAAAAATCTAAAACAACTAAAATGTTTCCCCTCTTTCGAGTTAAAAAAAACCACGAAAAAGACACAATGTCGAGAAAAAAAAGACAAAATGACGAAAATAAACAAAAACACAATGATAGATAAAAAAAGACACAGTATATCACAAAATATAACATAATGCCGATCAAATTATAACACAATCTTGAGTAATATAACACAATAACAAGTAAAAAGACACGATGCCAATAAAAAAAAACACAATCAAAGATGAAAATAAACAAAAAACACAATGATCTTTTATCTTTAACATTGTTTTTTATTAGAACGAGGAAGATGGGGGACACATTCTTGTTTTTTTTTAACTTTTTTATTATTTTTTTAAATTTTGAGTTATGATTTTTTTATTAATTTTTTGAGGGTTTTTTTACACACAAATCCTTCTCATCATTCTGATTTATGTTCCCCTTTTTAAGAATAACCTGACTGTAGAACCCGGTTTTGTATATTTAGTCTTTTTGTATTTACTTAGTCAGTTAACATTGTAACTAGGTAGCATGTTGTTTTTGTTTATTTGTATGTTTGGGCCCGAGGCCTTGTATTGTTAAGCCTAATGGGCCGGAAATAATGTGAATAGAAGCATGGAAGTCTCCCACTATAAATAGTGAAGACTTCACATGCAAACCGGACTTTTGCCAAATATCTTTTTTATCCATCCATCTAAACCTTCTGCTCTTAGCTCTCTTCTTCTCCTACCTTCTTACAAATAAACCAAACACTTCAAGATCCGAGATCTAGGTTAACTACTAGTGATTTTCGCTAGCTACTGGTCCAGATTGACTCGAGAACTTAGTTGTTAGATCCGTCACGAGACCTACAATTGGTATCAGAGCTTTTGGCTCTACTAGTTGTAGTTCTTGGGTCACAACCTTGAGGTCTTGATCTTGTTTTGTGTATTTGAGACGTGTGGTTTGTGTGAAAAAGTGGGTTACGGGTTCACGAGAGAAAACTCACGGTTTCTTTGTTTTTGATTGTGGAAAGATTTGTGAAAATTTAGTGTTTCGGTGTGTTGTTGTGTTATTTGGGCTTTTGGGTGTAGTAGCAAGTTCTTGGTTTGTGAAAAGTGTATTTTGGAACCTACTGAATATATTAAATTGAATCGAGCTCGTTCTTGACTTGATTTGTTTGAATCGAGTTGACTTACTTTCGACTCGATTAAATTTGGTCTGAGCTGAGTCCTTCTGTCGACTCATCTGTTTCTGAGTCGAATCGAATAACCTCTATCAACTCGATTAACTTGAGTCGAGTCGACATCTCTTTATACTCAAATAACTTTGACTCAAGTACCCTTTCTCGACTCGATTAGTTTTTGGTTGAATTGGGTGCAATTCGATTCGATTGGCCTTCTTCCATTCAATTTGATTCAGTTCTGAACTTGTTCAAATTTGGTGTCTTTTAGTATCTTGACCTTCCACTCCCTATACAAGATGGCAAGTGACTTTGAGTTGTTGAAAAGGTGTCTTTTGCTTGAAAATGAAACGGGAACAACTATTAAACGTCCCAAGTTTATGACCTTCGAAAGCAACTTTAATGACTTCAAATGGAGATTCAAAAACTTCATCAAGTCAACCGATATTACCCTTTTGAGATCACTTGAAGTTGGCCCCCATATTCCAACGGTTACGACTGTGAATGGACCCGAACTAAAACCTGTTGACTCATACAATGATGAAGATAGGAAGTTGATTCTTGAAAATCAAAGGGCTTTTGGTACTTTAACTGTATGTTTGTCAAATGAGGTGACTCAAACACTAAGGGAATATACTACTGCTAAAGGTTTGTGGGATGCGCTTGTTGCGAAGATTGAAGGAAACATTGAAATGCGGAACATCCGCAAAGCTATGTTGAAAGAAGAGTTTAACATGTTTAACCACGTACTAGGAGAGAGCGTTGGGGATCTCATCAAAAGATTTGAGAAACTGTTGGCAAACATAAGAAGTGCATATGTTGCTATTGATGTGTCTGAAGCCAATCATAAGTTGCTAATTCATTTCCATATTCTTGGAACACCAATGTGATTACCAACAGACGAACAACGAATCTCAACTCCATTACAATTCAAGACTTGATTTCTACCATTTGAGTTAGATGATAAGTTAAGAATGAACAATCACATGAATTTGTTGAATCAAGCTGGTATTGCAACTGGATCAGGAATCACCTCTGCATTCTTTAGCCAAGCACACCCCAGTGAGTGGAGCCAAAGGTTATCAAGCTCCACCTATTCAAAACACTACTTTCATCTATGCCGCGAACGTATCTGCATCATCAAGTTCAAGTTCCATTAAAGATGTGGTTAAAAAGCTGTGGAACAAGCGTTGAGAGCACATGGGATCAACCCCTCTGCCAAAAGCTCATCCTACTTTACACCTCTCATCAATGACTCAAACATTATATTGGTTCATGCCTTTCCGTCGAGTCATGAGGAGCTACTGCAGGGAAAGCTTTTGCCTCTGTCGTTTCAACAAGGAGATCTTTCGGGCATCAACAAGAAGGAGTTAAAGAAATTGGATATCAAGTACCAAATGGCTATGGTTGTCCATTGGGAAACAAACTTCATGAAGAAATATGGTAAGGATAGCTTCAAGGATGTCGATGTGAAGAGAATCGGGTTTGATAAATACAAGCTCAGGTGCTACAATGGCATGAACCTAGGCATTTTGCAAGAGAATGTACAAACCCGCCCAAGCCTGCCAATGATATCTGGGTTACTGAGGTATCTGATGGTGAAGGAAGTAAGTCCAGTGGGAAGAAGCAGATGGGTCAGAAATCTAGTCAAAGGGTTCCAAGGATTGGACAAGGCAATCATCACAAGGGAAATTCAAGAGCCCTGGTCACCCAAACTAAAGCTCCTACTAAACTCGAATGGCAAGATCAATTCACAGAGCTGGTAAACCCGTTGAACTTTGCTGGAATGACATTCACTAGTGGAGACCACGAGGCTTCAAGATCTTCATCAACTAGCCTTGCCACACCACCCAACTCTGAGGTATATTCCAATCTATGCACACAAGCATGTTTTTACAAGGTTGAGTTTTATAGATATAACTATGATGTTGTTGTTAAAGAGAATTCAAAGTTGAAAAGTCTCAACGAATAATACGTTAAAGCTGATCAGGTTTACACTACTAAAATCAAAACTCACCATGACGATGTTGCTAATTTAAAACTCAAAATATTTCAATCGAATAGAGCAGTTGAATTTTATAAAACCAAGTTGTTGAACTAAAAGCTAAAGTCGAAAGCGTAGAATCTGAACTTTCTGACAAAAAATTAACTGATGAGAAACTTAAATTAACTACTAAGAAGTTTGAATTGGTGTCTGGTAAGTTAAATGACATTCTTGGAGCACAAAGGGGTGCTAAACAAAAGTCAGGTTTAGGCTATGATTATTCAGCTATCCCTCCACCTTTAAATGATAACTACACTAGCCTACCTCACTTTAGTTATAATACCCTTCCTGAGGAAGAAATAGCATATGGAATTGGTCATGTACTAAAACCTATGACATTTGTTCCTCCAGCTGCTAAAGAAACTGCTACAACTCATGTGTCTAATGATTCTAATGGTAATTCGTCTTATGTAGTAGGTGATCTAAAGGAAAGTGGGTATGTGAAGGAAAATATGAGTTGTAATATGAAACGTGTTTTACATCCACTTTTTGAGTCAGATGTGAATTTAAAACAATCAAGTGTCAACTCTGCATGTAATTATGTGTGTAAATCAATGAAGGATACTCTTGCTTCATCATCAAATGTTGTATTTTGTGAAACAATGATGTTAACAATTCTAAAAGTGCTTTAAATGAATATGATAGTTTTGTTTCTGATTCGGACCGTGAATCTATCTTTGATGAAACTATTATTGAAAAGGTTGCTGAGATGAACATGCCTAGTTGTTCATCAGTTAGTTATAAGATTGAGTATAAGAAAAAAAATGAAAGAAGAGGTTTTTAAAATGAAAAATGAAGTACATCTTGTAAATATACCCCATCTAAGAAAACTTCATTTTCTCAAAACAAAAATTGTTATGGAAATCCTCAATCATATAACCAGTTTGATGATAACTATTATGCTCCTCGACAACCAAGACATGTTAACACCTTTTATGCAAACGCTTTTGATGACCGTGGTCATAGGTCACATAGTCATTACAAAATGTTCCTTTTCATGCATCACCTTTCCCATCGTATCAAATGCATTATAGTTCAGACTATATCTACATAAATCAACAAAGAAAATGTTGTTATGTTTGTGGAAATCTGTCTCATCTTGCAAGACACTGCAAGAACTGGCACCGACAAAGAAACGAAATGAACGGTCGGTTCAGTCAGTCCCATTCTAAGTTTATACACATACAAGAGTAAGGAATGACCGAACTGAAAGTTCAGCCAGTGTGAGACTGATGTGAAATCAATAAGAAAACCCTTTTGGATAACCAAAAGGGAAAAACAAAGAGTGAAAAAGGGTTCTGAAGTTGAAAAGCCAAAGAACCCATAAAAAACATTCAAGAAGGAAAACCCAAAGGTTGATAAATCCGAGGATTTTATTTTGAAACCAAAAAGGAGACGATCCCGAAAATCTTCTCAAAACCAAAAACGTGCCTCTGCATGTTTTTCACGGGATCGTTCTTCAGGTTCTGACTCACGAAATGATTTTATTTTTAAAGGCAACAAGATAAAATTTGGTGACTTTTTGGTCAATCTTCCAGAGACAACTAAGTCTCGAGATCCCATTTCTAACTAGCTGTTCATTTATGTAGGGTAAGCCAAGAAGGCCTGTCAATAATATCTGGTACTTAGACAATGGCTGCACCCGACATATGACAAGGGACAAGTATCTGTTGTTTGACGTTCAACTGTTTGATGGTGGAAATGTTTTCTTTGCTGGTGGGGAGGACAAATAACAAAACGTGGAAAGGTCTCCAACAGCACTTTGACCTTCGACGATGTGAATCTCGTGGAGCAATTGAACCACAATCTACTTAGTGTCTCACAGATTTGTGATAAGAAATACTCAACTCTCTTCACTGAACATGGGTGTCTTATTTTGAAACATGGTTTTAAAGTCCCGGAGTAATGGATCTTGATGCGTACTCCGAGGCACAACGATGCATATATATTGGACATGAGAAGTTCTTATTCTCTAGAAACTGCTTCTTGTTTGTTGTCCAAAGCCTCGGAGAATGATTCATCTTTATGGCATAGATGCTTGGGTCATGTTAACTTTAAGAACTTGAACAAGTTGGTTAAAGGCGAACATCTTAGGGGTTTGCTTGTTAAATCATTTTCTTGTATTGAAAATTGTCTTTCATGTTCTAAGTGCAAACAACACAAACTTCCTCACAAACCCAAGACTGTCAACACCATAAGTTCCATTCTTCAGCAATTGCATATGGACCTCTTTGGCTAATTCAACAAATGGCAATAGGCCGAAAAGCCTATTGTTTGGTTATTACTAACGATTTTTCGCGGTTTAGTTGAACTTTCTTACTAGGTCATAAGGATGAGACTGCTCAGTTTCTGATAAGGTTTATGACTGCGGTGGAGAACCAAATAGATAAAAGGGTTAAGTGTATCAGGAGTGATAATGGTACGGAATTTTGCAACAGAGCGGTGGATGATTTTTCCCACAACTAGGGGATACTTCGTCAGTTCAGCGCTCCATACACTCCACAACAAAATAGAGTCGTTGAAAGACGAAACAGAATGCTTATCCAGGCTGCAAGAACAATGCTCTCGTATTCTAAACTTCCTTTGTTTTTCTGGGGGAAGCCATCAATGCTGCTTGCTTCACCTAGAACCGTGTGTTGCTGAACAAGAGATGCTGAACAAGAGAGTGAACAAGACTCCATATGAAATCTACTATGGGTCGAAGCCGCAAGTCAACTTCTCCATATTAACAAGACCCTCTTAAAGCAATGGTGAATGCATCTGGTAACCATTTTAAACTAGTATATATATATGTGTGTGTGTATGTGTGTATGTCTTTGGAGTCTAACAAGTTATACTAGAGAACTCCACAAATTAAAAATACTCAAAATGGCCCAAGGATCACCTTCTTCACCAACATTTTTCTTTGGCACCACAAGCACAGAAAATAACATGGAGTTCATGGCAAATTCTCATCACAATCACCATCTTGTTGATCCCATTAATCAAAGCAATCAATCTGAAGTCTCATGCAAGTTCTTTAATATTTTTATTTATTTACTCTATTATCTTTGATAATATTGTATTTGATTATGTCATTAATCAGTAGTTTTTACATTGCATAGAAGACAAATGGGTAACAAGCAGTGCCGCTAGCCTTTTTTGTATAACTGATAAAAAAGTTGAAAAGCATAGCCAACAAGAAATTTATCATTGACGTATTGTTTTGATATCAACTTGGAGAAATCTACTCACGTAACTTTTACATTTATAATTATTTTTTCTTCTAATTTGGAACTCTGGTTTATTGATGACAGATCCAGATGCTAACCATGCAATAAGAGTATCCCCCACTAATCTATTGGATGTACACAGGCAGGCATGTTTGTGAAGTATGCAACAAAGGGTTTTCGAGAAACCAGAATTTGGTGCTTCACAAACGAGCTCACAACATTCCTTTCAACCTTAAGACAAAGAAATCGAAGGATCCGATGCCGAGAAAGTTGTATCTATGCCCTGAGCCCACATGTATCCACTACAATCGCTTTCATTTCTTAGAAGGCTTTGGTGGTCTCATGAAACATTATTTAAGAAAGCATTATACTCAAAAAGACTATAAATGTGACAACTGCTGCAAGGCATATAGCGTCGAGACCGACTTGAAGGCGCATTTAAAGATTTGTGGTACTAGAAAATACAATTGTCATTGTGGCACTTGTTTCTCTTTGTATAACTTTAAAAACTTTGTAACATTTTCTCACGCATATAGAGTTTACAAAGCTTGCAACATAATTTTGTTTTTCTAAAATGGGACCTTGTGAAAATTATATATGTTAAAGTTATTGATGTTGTTCTTTATTAAATGTCACTTTTCCTATTCTTAATAAGTAAAGTTACCACTTTTCTTGTCCTTTAACTATGAAAGAAGAGTTCTCCTAAGAAAAAGAACTATAAAAAATATTAAGGTATATTTAGAGAGGTACTAATGTAGTTAATTATAATTTGGTTGCATTGAGAAATTGTCTCATTTTTGCATTGTCCAAAAAAGGTTTTTTTTTTAATTCTTTATGGTAAGCGGAGATAGGGAAAAGTGAAAATTTGGAGTATCCGGAATTCAATGGTGGTGGAGATACCCCAACACAGGCGGACTTGCTATTCAAATTATAAAAGAAATTTATAGGACTTGCTATTCAAATTATAAAAGAAATTTATATTGTTAACGCGAACACACGCTTTATGTGTCAACTTTTGTCTGAAAACGCACTAAAAGTGGACAAATCCGGTGCTTGACACATGTATTTTTGTGTGAAAATGCACAAATATATTTATATTTAATTCTTTGTGAATTTTGAGTTATCAATTTTAAAAACTTATCATTTTCTTCAAATTTGAAAGACTTATTATTTATATGTCATAATCTATTATTTAGTTTGAAAATTAATCTAAGTTCCAGTTTTTCCCCAAAAGTAGAATCACTTTTGTTACATGTATTATGTATTATTGTTTTGAAATAAAATCATTTTTTATAAGTAAGAAATATTTTATGATATTTTATAAATTTAAATACATTAACTTAGGTTTTTATAATTTAATTAAAAGGAAGTTTTATATATTAACGGAGTAAAACAAAATCTTCGTGCGAATATCTTTTGGCATCCCACCATCGGGACATTGATTTGTTTGTACGTTACACGCAGATATATCAAATTCTTTGTGTAAGATACAGTGCATGCTTTATATGATCTGTACAAATAATACACGTGACAAATCTCAACTGTCTCAACCTGGAGTGCGTTATTTTAGGAATTTGAAAAGCCAATATTTATTTGAATTAATTTGACTATTCAAACGTCTGTTTTAAGAATTTTCCATATATAACTAATCATAGTTAAACCAAAGGTCCTTTCATGCCAAGGTGACATATATTGCAAAACTTTAGGGTCCAGGCTACACCAAAGTCTATAGATATAACACTTCTAGCATCTTTTCTTTATGTTGAAATCATTTCCTACATCTATATATCTTTTCATGAGTATAAGTACTTTCACATGAATCTTATAATTATTCTTCCCGGTGGCTGATATATATTTTCTTAAGCATCTTCCTAAAAACTTACCGTAAGTGCTAATATTCAATCTATACAAACTATATTTTGTAGAGAAAATTGTAATGCACCAGAGCAAGTGGGTGCGGCCAAATACTAACAAATGCTCAACATCGGATATAGTTCAATAAACAGCAGTAACAACAACAATTGCATAATCTCAATTATTTCACAAAGACCCAACACCCTCATTTTTCCATCACCATACTTCTATACACACTCAAGAACACACACAAACACTCTCCTTCAAACCCAGATCCAAATCCGAGTTAAATGAAGGAAAGATTTCGTGTTCAAGTATCATCAAACAACAAGAAACACGTCTAGATCCACGGGTTGGTCTAGATCCGAACCAAATCGTAACCCGTAAGGTATGTTTTGATGTAAAGGGCAAGTTTTAGACATTGGTTTGTCTTAAGATTTGATATAAAGGCAAATGGGACCTTGTAGTGGTAGAAAAACATAAACTTTATAGTAAATGGCTTAACGGGGTGCGATACGGGACAAACGAGTAGGTTCGAACAATGTAGTAGAAAAAAAGATGAAATGGTTATGACCTGGGAACTCATTAAAATGGTAAAACAGGTCCAAAAGAAGGGCCATGGAGGAAAATAGATGAAAGTATAGTAAGATGAAGACAACAACAAAAATCGGATCGCAAAGAACAAAATCTCATCGCATAGAAATGCAATGCGATTCGTTTAAAGAAAGCGATGCGATTGGTTTTGCATATGCGATGCGATTGGTTTTGCATATGCGATGCGATTGATTTTGCATATGCGATGTGATTGGATTGTATCCATGTGATTGGTTTCATATGCGATCCGATTGGTTTGTATAACTTAACTCGATTCATTTTTTTGATGAATTTTTAATAAATGCTTATTAACGAAAATAAAATTTTTCCAAGCTGACATGGTAGCTCGACCCCAGCCAGGGCTCTACCCCTTAGACCCAACTAGGTGTTGCTGCCCTTAGATACCCACTGTCAGGGGTGCTTCCCGGACCCCCGTTAGTTAGGGACCTCACTAACCTAGAAGTATGATTTTGTTTGTTAGAAATAGTTAATTGATACTTGAAATTATTACATAGTTTTCCGTGCACAACTGAAGAGAGATTTGACCATAAACTCAGAAAGGAAGAGGATTCAGATGAGTTTCTAACCCCCTTCTCTGTTATGTTTTCGGGGTTGCGTGCATACTTCTATGTGTTTAGTGAATACATAACTTACCTTAAGTGGTAAGTGTATACTATATGAATGTCTATGAATGATATTGAAAGGGCTAAGAGTATGTAGGTGGAATTCTATGATTATGTATATAAATATATAACAACAAATAAGTAAAGTATATATGGTTGTATGGTTATTCGTGAAAAAGCGACCAGACCCTAATAATATCTAAGATAGAAGGAACCAGACCGTAATAATATATGAGATAGGAGGAACCATACCCTAATAATATCTGAGATAGAAGGGACCAGACCCTAGAAATATCTAAGGTAGAAAGGACCAGACCCTAATAATATCTGAGATGGTAAAGATAGTTACGTATGTAGTATAAAAGTATGAATGTACGATAGAATGTATATATGTATGTAAATATGTACATATATATGAAGGAAAGGTAAGAAGGTTATGCATGTAATATGTTTCTTTAGATGCGTATATGTAAGTATGTGAATGTAATGTATGTTGCTTGGTTAACTAGAACTCACTCAACGTAACTAACTTTTAGTATGCATACAGGCAAATAGGTTAAAGTAGCTAGCTTGAGGGAGACACATGACATTGAACTGAAGAAGCTGGCATCTTGAGAAGAATGTTACGATGTTATGTTAGTTATGTGGTATTTTGCAAAGACAAATTTGAATGATGTTAAGACAATATTTAAAGTTCTATGTAATGAATGATTGATGTTTCATATTTCACGAAAAGTTTTTAATAACTCTGATATTTAGAACTGTGTTTATTAGTAAATCCAACACTCAATGTAGGGCACCGAGACCGGGGCCTTACAAACACATAACTGGTCATGAGTTAAAATAAATTATCTTAAAAACAAACCAACCATCTATAATAATTGACCTTAGCTTTTATTAATCTTCATTGCCAAACAAAAATAAAGTAAAATTTTCATTCTTTGAAATTAATCATTTTATTTAAAGGCGTTGGATTTTTTTTAAAAATAAACGTGTGAGTTCCAGTATTACTTCCAAATATGATTTCGGCTTCTATAACATGGCTTTCATATTGTATTTTCACATGTAGTTTAGTTACATTGCATAGACCAGTTTTCTAATTAATATTTAATCAACATCACTTCAACATCGGCTTTTAGAACTAACCTATGACTTGGCAACCTTTGATTTTGAGGCCATTTAAAACATTTGGAAATTAATAATTTCTTGTAACGTATTATTTTATGTCTGCTAGATACAATCTGAATAATGGTAATATTTTTCTTTTCTGGAAACATAGATAGCAAACGTATGCTAATTTCTTAAAGGACCTCATTTTTCGGTGCAAGTATAACTCATTCACTAAAGAAATCTATACTTTTGAAATCTCAATAATATAGGGATATACAAAAGTTAATCTAATTAACAGTGTGCTAATGTCTAACATGTGTATATGAGTATATCTAAAGTAAAAGGTTGTCTTATCCACCTGAAATACAAAAACATGTAGTCTACTATTTATATTTTTGTTGATTTTTAAGATGATGAATTTAACATAAATGATGGGTTGATTAAATAGTCAATTAAAAAAAGAAGTTGTAAATGGCTACTCTTTTAAACCACCCATGGACAGAAACTCATTCTATTCATAAACTGTTTTACTTTAAACCTGCTCGTTTGAATTAACATAAACACCGAGAGCACATCAATAGTGAATTTGTCTTTTAAGGGTTTAAAAGTAAAAAACTTGTGATTTAGTAAATAATCATACATATTAATAAGTTAAAGTTGATTAATTTTAAGTCAATCTTGTCTCTTCATCCAATAATATTATTTTTATAAAACCCTATTATTAATTAAGTAATATAATATATTTAAAACCTTAATTTTTGGAATCATTATTCAAAATTAACGCCAAAATTGGTAACTTAAAAAACTTAATATTAATAACTAATACAATATATTTATATATAACAAAATATTATATTTATGCTGGTATTAAAATTTTTTAAATCAGGAAAGAATTATTAAAAAAAGAAAATGAAAGATTAAAATGAAAAAATATTGAAATACAAAATTATTAATAAGAATTAAGGGAAAAGTTAAAATACAAAGGGAGACAAAAATGAGAAGGGTGAGAAGGATTTGTGGCCATACAAAAAAACCCCTAAAAAAATTCTAAAAAATTAATAAAAAAATAATAACTCAAAATATAAATAAAAATTAAAAAAACAAAAAGATTCCCTCATCATTCTCGTTCAAAAAAAACAGAAAAGACACAATGCAGAGACAAAAGACACGATGACGAAAATGAACAAAAGACACAATTATAACTAAAAAAATACACAATAAATCGCAAAAAATAACACAATGCCGAACAAAATATAACACAATGTTGACTAATATAACTCAATATCAAGAAAAAAAGACACAATTTCAAGGAAAAAATACACAATCAATGACGAAAATAAGTACAAAACACAATGATAAACTAAAAGACACAATGGTCTTTTTCACTTAACATTGTGTCTTTTTCGAGTGTTTTTTGTTCTTTTAAGAACGAGGAAGACGGTGGAAACATTTTGTGTTTTTACTTTTTTTTTATTTTTTTATTGAATTTTGAGTTATGATTTTTTATTTATTTATTTTTAGTTTTTTTGAAGGATTTTTTTATATGGCTATAAATCCTTCTTATTTTTGTCTCCCTTTGTATAATAACTTGACCATAAGAATTAATAAAAAAGATAAATATATTTAATATGAGAGACAAAGAGAATGGAAAATTTTGTGAGGATTATTATGTTGATAACACGTGACATTTAGAAAGTTTTGTTTATTAGTTATATATCGTATAGACATAGATATTATTTGAATAGAGAGTTATTATCGCTTGATTAATTATCTCAATTGAAGAGAAAATATAACTAACTTTACTTTTAAAAAGAAATGTGCTCATTCAAAAAGAAAAAAAAAAGTAAATGGTCTATAACTCATCTCGCACTTCTCATAGTAACTTGTTTTTTAGCATTTAAGGTTTAAAACAAATGATCGAATTCATTCAAAATAATAATAATAACACTAATTTATTATAAAAAGAAAATGAACAAACCTAATTTCGTTAGTTTTGCAAAATTTAAAAACTCTTATTGATTTATATTAAAAGTGTATAATAAGTAAATTGTTAAATTGTATTTGATTCATTTATATATTTTATTTTAACTAATTACGTACCACACAGGTTTGAAACTAGCTCTCTGAACCTACCCCAAAATCTATACACATGTTCTCCATGAGACTAAAACCGTTAAATTATTTTAAAAGCAACACCTTTTCGATCACGCACCTGTTACAGTTAGACTTCAAGTATTTGGTACACATACCTCACAAATCATGTTTATCTTTGATCTCTAAGTGTGGGGGCCATTATTTCAAGTAGAAAATATGAAATAAATATGAGTTGTAATTGGGAATGCACAAAGCATGATCAGGCTAGATGTGTGAGTTCACATTATCCACACCCAAGCGGATTCAACATAGATGTGCAGAACCACATTTGGTGATAAATGAGACATCTTAGTGCAGGGAAAAGTTAACATGCAAAGGGAGACAAAAAAGAGATTTGTGCGAAGAATTTGTGGCCATACAAAAATCATTTGAAAAATTCAAAAAATAATAAAAAAAAAACATAACTCAAAATATATATAAAAAATAAAAAAAATGTTTCCCCTGTCCTTTGAGTTAAAAAAAAAAAAGAATAAAAGAAATAAACCACGAAAAAGACACAACGTCGAGAAAAAGATACAATGACGAAAATAAACAAAAGACACAATGATAGATAAAAAACTACACAATATTTCACAAAATATAACACAATACCGGGCAAATTATAACACAGAAATATAACACAATATCAAGTAAAAAAGACACAATGTCAAGAAAAAAACACCATCAATGATGAAAACAGACAAAAAAACACAATGATTTTTTTTCATCAACATTGTGTATTTTTAATTATTTATTTATTTATTTTTTTGAGAACGTGGAAGACAGGGGAAACATTCTTGTTGTTTTACTTCTATTATTATTTATATTAATTTTTTGAGTAACCATTTTTTTATTAACTTTTTGAGAGGCTTTTTTTTTTTGCAACAAACACTTCTCATCTTTCTTATTTTTATTCTCCTTTGTGGAATAACCTGGCCCTCTTAATGCAACGATGAATGCATCCTATAACCATTTTAAACTAGTATATATACATGTCTGTCTTTGGAGTCTAACATGTTATACTAGAACACTCCACAAATTAAAATACTTAAGATGGACCAAGGATCACCTTCTTCACCAACATTGATCTTTGGCACCACAAGCACAGAAAATAACATGAAGTTCATGGCAAATTCTCAGCATAATCACCATCTAGTTGATCCCATGATCCAAAGCAATCAACCTGAAGTCTCATGCAAGTTCTTTAATATTTTTATTTATTTACTCTATTATATTTCGGCAATACTGTATTTGATTCTTTCACTAAGAGTAGTGTTTGCATTGCATAGAAGACAAACGGACAACAAGCTATGCCAACCAACAAGAAATTTACTATTTGTGAATTGTTTTGATATCAACTTGGAGAAATCTACTTACACAACTTTTACATTTACAATTATTTTTTCTTATAATTTGGAACTTTGGTTTATTGATGACAGATCCAGATGCTGACTATGCAATAAGAGTATCTCCCACCACTCTACTGAATGAAGAGAGGCATGCTTGTGAAGTATGCAACAAAGGATTTCCGAGAAACCAGAATTTGGTGCTTCACCAACGAGCTCACAATATTCCATGCAACCTTAAGATGAAGAAATCGAAGAACCCGGTGACGAGAAAGGTGTATCTATGCCCTGAGCCCACATGTATCCACTACAATCGTTCTCATGCCTTAGGAGACTTTGGTGGACTCAAGAAACATTATTTAAGAAAATATTATACTCAAAAGGACTATAAGTGTAACAACTGCTGCAAGGCATATAGCGTCGAGACCGACTTGAAGGCGCATTTAAAGATTTGTGGTAATAGAAAAAACAATTGTCATTGTGGCATTTGTTTCTCCAGGTACAACTTTAACAACTTCGTAGCATTTTATCGTAAGTATAGAGTTTACATAGCTTGCAATATTTTCTTTTTCTAAAATGGGACCTTGTGAAATTATACATCTTAAAGTTATAGATCTTGTTCTTTAATAATATCACTTTTCCTGTTCTTAATCAATAAAAGAAAAGTTACCACTTTTCGTGTCCTTTATCTATGAAAGAAAAGTTCTCCTAAGAAAAAAAACTATAAAATTATTATGGTATGTTTAGAGAGGTACAAAGGTAGTTATTTATAATTTGTTTGCATTGAGATACTCGAGTTGTCTTAGTTTTGCATTGTCCAAAGAAATGTTTTTTTTTTTTTGGAATCCTATATGGTAGGCGGAGACAAGGGGAAAGCGAAAATGTGGAGTGTCCAGAATTCTAGGGTGGCGGGATACTCCAACACGTACGAACTTAATTGGCTTAGGCTATTCAAATTATAAAAGATACTTATATTGTTAGCCTGAACACACGCTCTATATGTCAACTTTTATCTAAAAACACATTAAAAGTGAGCAAATCGGGTGCGTGACGCATGTATTTTTTTTTTTTTTTGAAAATGCCCAAATATGTTTATTTTTAATTTTTTTTAATTTTGAATTTGAATTTTAAATTTTGAATTACGAATTTTAAAAACTTATCATTTTCTTCAAATTTTAAAAACTTATTCTTTAAATGATATTATTATAATCTATTATTTAGTTTAAAAATTAGTTAAAAAAGAATCACTTTTATTATATGTATTAGTGTTTTGAAATAAAATCATTTTTAAAATTAAGAAAGAGTTTTTTTTAATTTAAATACATTAACTTAAATTTTTATAATTTAATTAAAAAGAAGTTTTATATTAATGAAATAAAACAAAATCTTTGTGCGAATATCTTTTGGTATCTCACCATCGGGACATTCATTTCTTTGTACATTAAACGCACACATATTAAATTCTTTGTGTATTTATAATCTAACCTCAAAGCACAGGTATTTATAATCTAATCTATCACGTTTAGACTACAATTAGGATTGCTAAATAATAGGACATGATAATTATACTAACAATTAAATCTGAGCACATTTAATTGTTTATAGTTATCCACTGCTTAAATCATGTTACTTAGCCTTGCACGCCAAGTAACGCTCTTGACCCGAAATTCCCAACAATCACCCCGGAATTTCGAACTCGAAACCGACAAGTCTTCAACTCCAAGTAATTCCCGCATCTCCTTGAATTTGATTTCTCCTAAGAGCCTTCGTCAAAATATCGGCATATTGCTTAACACCACTAACATGCTCGGCACTTACTTCTTCACGATCAACACATTCCCGAATGTAGTGATACTGAGATTTAATGTGTTTGGTCCTTCCATGGAAAATCGGATTCTTCACGAGAGCTATTGCTGATGTATTATCAATACGTAACACCACAGCAGGAATTTCCTTGTTGAATAACTCACTTATCAATTCCCTTAGCCAAACCGCCTAACATGCGGTTGCGCTTGCCGCCATATACTCTGCTTCACACGATGAGAGTGCAACTGTATCTTGTTTCTGAGATCACCAAGTAATTGGTGAAGACCCAAGATAAAATACGTGCCCCGTAGTGCTTCTGCCATCGTCTTGGTCAATGTTATGGCTACTATCACTATAACCAACTAACACGTTTTTCCCACGAGTGTAAGAAATACCAAAACCGAGAGTACCTTGAATATAACAAAGAATTTTCTTTATAAGAGTTGCATGAGATTGCTTCGAGCTTTGCATGTACCGGCTTACGACTCCGACCGAATACGCCAAGTCAGGACGAGTTTGTAATAGGTACTGGAGACACCCAACAATCTTTCGATATCTCGTAGCATCAAATCTTCTCCATCTTCAAATTAGAAACTTTTATACTCGGATCCAACGAAATTTGAGCAGAACTTCAAATCTCCATTCCCACTTCAGCTAAAATTTTCTTCGCGTACGCTTCTAGTTTGATTTTTAACCCATCCTTGCTTTATGAAACTTCAATTCCAAGATAATAAGTTAGCTTTCCCAAATCCGACATCTCAAAGTTTAAAGCCATCTCACGCTTAAACTCCATTATTAAGTTTAAATTGGAACCCGTCACGATTAAGTCGTCAACGTACACACCAGCTATTAAGAGATCAGCTCCAATTTTCTTTCGGTATACCGCTTGTTCTTGCGTGCACCGGTGAAACTTCATATTTAAAAAAATACCATTCAGCTTTGTATTCCACGCCCTCGGAGCTTGCCTTAAGCCGTACAACGCTTTGGATAATTTGTATACTTTGTGCTCTTCACCCTTTTTAACAAAACCATGCAGTTGAGTAACAAATACTTCTTCTTTTAACTCGCCATGCAAGAACGCGGATTTGACATCAATGTGATGCAATTCCCGACCTTCATTCGATGCGAGAGATAATAATAATAATAATAAACGAACCGTTTCGAGTCTAGCCACCGGTGCGAAAACCTCATCAAAATCGACTCCGGGTTGCTGAACATAACCCTTTGCCACGAGTCTCGCCTTGTGTTTATTAAGCGCGCCCTCCGCGTTTCTTTTAACCTTGAAAACCCACTTTAAACCAATCGCCTTTGCACCAAGTGGTAACTCAGTCAACGTCCACGTATTATTTTTATTTATCGACTCAATTTTGATACGCATTGCTTTCACCCCACTTCGGTTTCGATTTTGCATCATCAAAACAACAAACTGGTTCATCATCAGCAAGCAATAAAATATCTTCATCAATCATACTCGAATTCAAGACATAATCACTAAAACGTACTGGGTAACCGTTGCTCGAGAAGATCTCCAAACAGCCGGCTCAGGTGTACCCGTGTTGCTTGTACCATCCGGGCTTGTTGGAGCATTTTTGACTATCGGTTCTTCATAATCTTCTTCACCCCCGTCACCACTTGAACTCGTAGAGTTTGACCCAGGGCTCGACCCGATGTTTTCGGTATTAACGATTCCTTCTCCGGTGTCAATTTCATCACCAAAGTTAACCCAAAACATACCTGGTGATCGATCCTGCTCGTCGATTATTTTGGTACTTTTACCCCAATTCCAACCTTGTTTTTCCTCAAAATCCGTGTCACCCGCTCGACTCACAACAATTTTTTCTAGTCGATGGATTGTATAAACGATACGCCGCCGAACCTTTCTCGCTTCCGAGATAAACTAAACGCGTCGAACGATTGTCTAATTTCTTAATATTTCCACCAAGTATTTTTGAATACGCAAAACACATCCAAAAACTTTAAGAAATCTAAGATCCGGTTTCTTTCGCTTTAACATCTCATACGGTGTTTTGTCTTTTAACGCTCGAGTTGGAATTTTATTAATCACGTCGGTCGAATGCCTCACCGCTTCGCCCCACATATAATTCGGAACTTGTCTTGCTTTTAATATACTCCGAGTCATATCCAATATCGTGCGGTTCCGCCTCTCCACAACACTATTTTGTTGAGGTGTATATGGAACGGTTAAATACCGAATAAAACCTTCGTTTTCAGATAGGACACCTAAATTTCGAGTCTATGAAACAAATGGTGAAAAAGAATATGGTCGTTGGAATGCCAAAAGTTGATCAAGAAAATCAAATTTGTGGCTCGTGCTTAGTCAGGAAGCAAACGAGGAAACCGTTTCCGAAGTTGGCGACTTTCAAAGAAACCCGGGTCTTGGAACTAATCCATGGAGATTTATGCGGGCCCATTACTCCTAGTATCATAGCCGGAAATAGGTACGTGTTCGTCTTGATAGATGATTTTTCTCGTTTCATGTGGACTTTTCTGTTGAAGGAAAAAAGTGAAGCGTTTGATACCTTCAAGCGATTTAAAGTCATGGTGGAAGCGGAAAATAGTGAGAAAATTAAGATGTTTCGAACCGATCGAGGGGGAGAATTTACGTCTCGTGATTTCAATCGGTTCTCTGAAAAGGAAAGTTTTATTTGGCATTTAACCGCTCTATATACACCTCAACAAAATGGTGTTACCTTCTTCAGAATGCAATACGTGTCCTTTGACACGTCTTCAACATCCCGACAACATCCTCAAAACCGACTGTTTTAAGGTCTAACACTTGCTAGAGGGATGCTACAACTTGGATAAATCGGCTCGGCAGGCTTGTGAAGAATTTCTGAACTAGCTTCCTTTCTTCATACGGTTGTCCAAGTGTGGTTGCTTTAGAGGAGATCGCGGTTATTCTCGAGGCATACTCGTCAATTGTTTCGGTTTCTTTCATCATCAAACCGTCAAATTCACGTATTAACGTATGAAGTCTAGCATCCTTCACACGTTTCGCGCCCATATTTCTTGACTTTATGGCATCCCACATCTCTTTTGCCAATTTAAAATTACCGATTTGAAGTATCTGTTCCTCGGGAATCGACTGAAACAGAAGCGCCTTCGCGATATTATTTTTCTTCGCGTCATTAGAGCCCTAGTTAGTTACATCCCAAACTCCATGAATCCCAAAAATAACCTCCATGTGCATACTCCAACTCATGTAGTTCGTTTTTGTCAAACGCGGACACTGAAACAATCCGGAGGTCGTCTCTTTTCCCGTTTGGTTCGCGTCACTCATCTTGTTTCTACGGCTATAAGATTTTGAAAAATCCCTTAGTGTAGCTGGTTCAATTTTTCCAGCCTACACGTATAAACCCGATTACGAATCTAATCCGAACACACCTTTCGGTTTCAGATTTTCTTTTTAATAGTTGGACATAAGAAAGAAAACCAAACCCCCTTTTTTCTTTTTCCTAAATCCTTGATAATTGTATCAACTTGATAGGTGAAAAGGTGAATGAGCTCCACCTTGATAAAAGTACCACTTTACAAAACACCTCAACAAAAGAGATTCTTGTTAACGACCAGATTCAATCAAGGTGGAGGTTATGATTCCATCCACCGTGACCTCAATCCAAGCCACCGTTCGTCGCCATTGCCGTGTACCGTTGCCGCTGTTTGGAGTACACAACTGCACACTGATTGCTTGATCTGCCGAGCCCCCGAGGTACAGTTGTAGATTGCCGACGACAACTGAGGTTTGCTGATGCTCTCCGGTTGGAGTTCCCTCACGTCGCAGGTTACTCCGACCTTCTCCGACCTTCAAGTGCACATGTCCGACTTTCACGCTGGTTCCTAGGTATATCGAACGCTCTGATACCAATTAACGGAATTAGTACCAGGTATCGAACACAAACTCACACAAACTCAGACACGTTTGTTATTGAGAAACTTCACAAAACTCAATTGTTCATATTACAATCTCCTAAACCCCAAAGCACGGGTATTTATAATCTAACCTTTCACGTTTAGACTACAATTAGGATTACTAAATAATAGGACATGATAATTATACTAACAATTAAATCTGAACACATTTAATTGTTTATAGTTATCCACTGCTTAAATCATGTTACTTAGCCTTGCACGTCAAGTAACGCTCTTGACCCGAAATTCCCAACAGATAGAGGCACTTGTCTCTTAGAAGAGGGGTTTTCAAACATAAAAGGATCCAGAGCCAAAAACGATGTATTTATGTCATGAGCCCACATGTATCCACCACAATTGTTCTCTTAGGAGATTTTGGTGGTCACAGGAAACATATTTAAGAAAGCATTATACTCAAAAGAACTATAAGTGTGGCAACTTGAAGGAGCATTTTTGTACTAGGAAATACATTTGTCATTGTGGCACTTGTTTCTTCGGTTACAACTAAACAACTTCGTAGCATTTATCGTAGAGGTTACAAGTGCTTTCAATATTAATTTTTTCTAAATTGGGACCTTGTGAAAATTAAATATCACTTATAGACAATTTTCTTCTTAATAACTATCACTTATCCTCTCTTTTTCTATAAAAGAAAAGTTCTCCTAAGGAAAAAAAATTGCACAAAAATGACATTTCTAGAGATGTACTAAGTATTTTATTTTTTTGCTAGTATCCTACGTATGTGAATGGAAGGTGGATGAGAGAGGGAAAAAAGAAACCATGGTCGAGAATTCTAGAGATGAGTGGATATGTAATGCGAGAGGAGGAAAAAGAGACAATGGGGAGAGAGGATTGATGTGGTGAAGTGGCGGTATCAGAAATAGAAATTGCTGAAGATGCTCCAACACGGACGGACATAGAAGTCCTAGACTGTTCATATTTATAAAAGGAACTTTTATTGTTAGCGTGAACACACACACTCTATATGTCAACTTTTGTCTAAACACACTTAAAGTGGATAAATTGGGCACGTGACACATTTATTAGGTTTGATAATGCCCAAATACGTTTTTATATTATTATTTTTTTTCAAATTTTGAATCTTAAAAACTTTTCATTTTCTTCGAATTTCAAAAACTTACTATTTATATGGTTATAAATCTATTATTTACTTTGAAAATTAACTCAAGTTCCAGTTTTCCCTAAATTAAGAATCACTTTTATTATATACTAGATTTTATCCCCCGTATTACGCGGGTTGTTTTACATTATTTGTTTTATATATATATATATATATATATAAAGGGAGAGGATCAAGAGAAAACTCACCTTTAGAGAGAAAACTTAAAAACTCCTAAAGAATTATTTTTAATTAAAAATAAAAAAATATTTTCAAAATTCTATTTTAGCCATTATTCTTATATTTTCTTATATTTTACTCGAAAAAAATAAAAAGAAAATAAAAAAATAAAAAAAAACCCGTTGTAATGCACATACGTATTACTGTGCGATACCATTGTATTACACATGTGTATTACTATGTATTTTTGAGTTTAATAGTGTTTTATTGCATATATTCAATATTTGTGTATTGTATATGTGTAGTAGTGTTGTATTATATGGAAAAAAAAAATAATAAAATAAAAATCCATATATATATATATATATATGGATTTTTATTTTATTTATTGTAAGAAAGTTAATAAATAATATACTTGAGATTTGATGATAAAATGGTTTCACAAATAAATGATATGTTATAATCCGGTTTAAAAGCTATCTGCGTTTGGTGATACCCATTACCCGTTTATTTTCTTTATTTTAAAATTGTTTCTTAATTATAAATAATATCTTTTTTTAAATAAAATAGGATATTAATTTTTAGTATATCCTTATTTTATAGGATTTTCATATCAAATATTTGATAAGATTAATTTTTAATATAATGAGATGTTATAACCCGTTTAAAAGCTATCTGAGTTTGGTGAGACCTTTTCCCGTGAATTCGGGTCAAATGCGTGAGAAGTCTTCATTTACAAATAAAGCAATCTGATGGCTTGAGAGAATGGTTTTTTTATATTTTTCGTTTTTTAATATTTATTTTTTGGATTTTAATTTTCTTTATTGTAAGAAAGTTAATAATATACTTAAGGTTTGATGATGAAAGAGTTTCATAAATAAATGATATGTTATAACCCGTTTAAAAGCTATCTGGATTTGGTGACCCATGACCCGTTTATGTGTTTTACTATAAAATTGTTTATTAATTATAAATAAATATCTTTTTATTTTTAAATTGGATATTAAATTTTAGTATATCCCTATTTTATAGGACTAGGTTATTGACCCGTGTGTGACACGGGTGGAAATATAGACAACGTTAATTAAACACACATATATGTGTGTGTATAATTATATTTTAGTAAATGTAATAATAATTTGTGTAGGTGTGTTATCGAACTAATAGTAATTACTGGTACTACACGAGGGGAAATATAAGAATCGTAAAACGAACATATATTTAAAGATGTATACATGTTGTAAGATTATTGATACTTCATATAAAACGTGGATGATTTGTATTATATGATTTTAGGAGTAATCAAATTATTTTATTTGTATAACTGAAAACTATTAAAATATTAAACATAATCACAAGACAAAACATGAAACGACAAAGATTATACATGTACTTATTAGGAATGTTTTTTGCATTTTTCATTTCACTAAGTAACACAATATATTAATAATCAAACTAAGCATGGTAACATAAATACATGTATATCTTAAATAACCTTTAAACCGTCCTTAACATATAAACATCCATCATAACATTAACACACCCTTGACATATCAAATTAACCATTAAAACATTATTAAAACTTAAACAACCACAACAAACTTCCAAAAGCATTTTTGTTCCATCCTTTGCACAAAATCCATTAGCACGAATCGTAAAAAGAACTCAATTCATCATAAATTTTTTGACACCATATATCTTGAACAAAAACATGATTTTTCAAAGTAAAATATAATATTTCATATACAATTGAATTTTCAATTCAAAAAACTCGGTCACATATCCTATCATTAAACTACTTGTCCATTTAGATCTTGCTCAAAATCACCATACCTTAAATTAGTGAAAACATGAATATTCAAAAATAATCAACTGAGATTTCATTCTTCTTCATGAACTCTCGCCACCCACTTGTGAAAAAAAATGGTCACCGACGTTTTCAACCCATGAATATCAAATGGTAAAACCTGTAATTAAAAAAATAAAAGTAAAAACAAATAAAAAAGAAAGACTTTTAAGAATGTGTGCTCTTGTTTCAAATTAAGGCTCCTCATTTGTTACTTAGGGGTTTCTTATTAAATTAAATGAGAAACATAAATTGTTTTCTTATTAAATGAGAAACATAAATGAATTTCTTTTTAAATTATTTAATTGGGAAGAAAATCAAAGAAGGAGTTGTTATATATGGAAGCAATAGATTAGACCAATAAGAAAAAGCCATATGTCCATGAACTCAATTGATTTAATAGTATAGGAAGATTTTCATATCAAATAATTGGTAAGATTAATTTTTAATTTAATTGGATGTTATAACCCGTTAAAAAGCTATCTGGTTTTGGTAAGACCCATACCCATGAATTTGGGTTAAATCAATGAGAGGCCTCCATTTAAGAATCAAGCAATCTGGTGGCTTCTATAAAAGGGGGGAGCGACCACATCAAGACACGTATGATTTTAGGGGTTTTATTTATATATGTTATAGATTAGTGTTTCTCAAATAATATAAATTCGTCGTTTAAAAAAATAGTGTTTTGAAATAAAATTATTTTAAAAATTAAAAATAAAGACTTTGTTTTTATTTTTCAAATTTAAATTTGTAAGGCCCCGAACCCGGTAGCCCTACTTTAGCGTCGGATTTACTCATAAACACAGTTCTGCAAATCAGAGTTTATTAAAACTTTTCGCGGAATATAAAACATCAATCATTTGTTACAAAACATTAAATCTTTTCTTTGATACCATAACACAAAACTTTATATTTAAAACATCTTTTCTTCTTTCTTCAGATGCCAGCCGTTCAATCCAAGCCCTGTGCCATCCTCATGCTAACTCTATAATCAGCTCACCTGCGTGCATACTAAAAGTCAGCTACGCTGAGTGAGTTCTAGTTAATCAAGCAACTTATCATACAACCACTACATGCGTCATATACGTGTCCGAAGACACTTAACCCACTGTCTAATCCGCTACTTCTCAACCACTTAATTATCCCTACAGCTTAGCCAATTAATTACCCCTACAGCTTAACCATTGATGCCACTTATGCCACTTTATGCCACTTGTGCCACTTTATGCCACTTATGCCACTTGTGCCACTTTATGCCACTTGTGCCACTTGTGCCACCTTATGCCACTTATGCCACTTGTGCCACTTTATGCCACTTATGCCACTTGTGCCACTTTAATAACGAAGACACGCATAGACTCACTTTACCACGTGCTCACGTTATGCCCTAACTCTATTACTAGACCCCTATCCACTTCTATCACACTATACTTCTACTTGTCTATAACCCACTTCCTATCAGCACATTATTTACATACTAAGCAAGTAACATCAACAATCATACACACATAATAACGATGGCACGTACAGGCTTTCCCTATCACGCGCTCACGTTATGCCACTAACACCCTTACTAGACTCTTGCCACTTCTAACACACTCTACCTCTACCTGCCTATATCACACTTCATATCAGTTCGGTATTTACGTAATAAACAAGTCACATCATAACATTCATACACACTATCAACCACTTGGAATTTACTATCCTTGGCGATACGTGCAATATCCGAAGATCGTTCACGTACCGACAAGCATTATAAAATATATACCTCATATAACATCTATAGCATACACTTACCACTTAAGGTAAGTGTATTCACACTTCACATCGAGTATGCACACAGCCCCGAAAACATAGCAAGGAAATGGGGCTAGAAACTCACCTGAACTCTGCTTCTTCCTCCGATAGTTGTAAATCCCTTCTTTAACTGAGCTCGGCTGACTGTATAAGTTACACGTATCAATACTCGCCTGATCTAATCTGGTGACCTAGTATTAGCTTACTTTTACTTATCGTTTTAATCTATTCTCTAATCGAACTTGACTTTAGGCGAAGTTAAACCTTAGGCGAACTTAGCTTTAGGCGAAGTTAAACCTTAGGCGAACTTAGCTTTAGGCGAAGTTAAACCTTAGGCGAACTTAGCTTTAGGCGAAGTTGTCATCAGGCGAACTTGGCTTTAGGCGAAGTTGTCATCAGGCGAACTTGGCTTTAGGCGAAGTTGTCATCAGGCGAACTTGGCTTTAGGCGAAGTTGTCATCAGGCGAACTTGGCTTTAGGCGAAGTTGTCATCAGGCGAACTTAGCTTGCAGGCGAAGTTGTCGTCTGCAGCTACTGTTCGTTCTTAAATCCCTTAATCACCTTCGTTTCTTAACCAAATAACTCGATTTAGGTACCCACGGGATCGTCTGACCAGCGCCTACAAACCCCAACCATCAAATCGACCTAACATCGATGTTTAAAGGGTGCGATTTAGGCATATAGGTTACGGGTTCTTTTTATCAATCGATTAACCCATCAAATCTTAACCATTTTCAGTAAGATTAGCTTTGTTGGATTCGTTTTTACCATACAAACTCAGATCTATCATTTCTCAAATCAAACCGAACCTATACGAACGATTTCTAACTATAAACGTACCTTGAACGAGTCGAACTACGAACACGGTTAAGCCTTGATGTTGTTTTGGTCCGTCACGACGTTCCAGCACCAACAAGCTCGGGTTTTCGCCTTCGGATCTTGGTTCGGGTCGTGTGTGTTTTGGGTGTGTGTGTGTATGGAAATGAGGATTAAATGGTGGTTAATGGTATTTATATTTAGAGATCATGGGCTTAAGCCCATGGACTTTCCTTCCTTCTTTCATAACCCAAGTCCATAACCCATATCCATTACCCAACACTAGCCCGACCCATACCAACTCCTACTCTATTTATTTATTTCCCGATAACCCGAGTAAACTTTCCCTCTATTATTAAGTAATATAATTAATATCATTTTTGGAAATTTCGGGATGTTACAAAATTCATAAACTTAAGTTTTTACAATTTAATAATAAAGAAGTTTTATATATTAATGTAGTAAAACAAAATCTTCGTGCGGAAATCTTTTGGTATATGTCGGGCAATGATTACATTGTACGTTACATGCAAAGATATTAATATTTTTTGTATAGGATACAGTAAGATAGGCTTTATATGATCTACACAAACAACACACTTGACGAATCTCAAGTGAAGTGTGTTTATTTTGGGAATTTGAAAAGCCATATATTTTGAATTAATTGACTATTCATACGTGTATTTTCAGAATTTTTCATATATAACTAATCATAGTTAAACAAAAGGTTCATTAATCTTAAGGTGAGTTAGGTTAGAAACTAAATATGCAAGTTGTGTGTTGGCGTGTTGCTAAGAGCGTCAACAACGCCCGATTTTGACATATATTGCAACTCAAGGTTCCACCAAAATCTATAGATATCCTAGTTCTCCTTTCATTATGTTGAAATCATTTTCTACGTCTATATCTTCTCATGAGTATAATTACTTTCACATGCATTAGAATTATTCTCCCCAGTATATGCTATATTTTTCTTAAGCATCTTCATACAAACTTCCTATAACTGCTAATATTCAATCTATACGACCTATATTTTGTAGATTAGGCCGTCTCCGGGAATTCAAAGGTCCTTACATACCCTATGTGGGTAGAAAAAATAGGCTATTGAATTTAAAATTAATTTTAAAGAGGTACCATTAAATGATACATAATCATTCTATTTAGACTATAAGAAAACTTTGTTTATTCTTTAAATTAGCCAATATTAAATAGGCTTTTATTTTGCAATTTTTTTTGAATTCTAAATTTATTTAGGAAAAAAAAACTAAATAAAAAGTACATATAATAAAATCTTAATTAATATAAATAAATAATTTAACTGTGTATATTAATATGTCCCCAACAAATTAAAAAGGATAATTTGATGTTATACACGTTAACAGACTTGCCAACCAACTAGCTACATAACATGAAGTTTAGTTTTTTCCTCAAAAGTTTTTGGGCTATGTGTGGTGGACGGTGGAACCGCCCACACATGCCATGGGCTGGCCCTGTTTCAGAGAATGTTGTGATGAACCAGAGCAAGTGTACCCGACCAAATATATATTCACAAACGCTCAACGAGGGAGACTGTTCAATAAACAACACTAGAAATGATGACGACGACAACAACTGCAAAAGCTCAATTATGCAGCATGTTGGGCCTAGTTTTGTATATTAATGAGTTTTTTGTATGGTAGTTAGTTGGGTTTGTCTTTGTTATGTTGTATTGGGTCTAAAGCCATTTATACATAAAGCCCATTGAGCTATGTTATAATAGAAACTTGTCTCATGCCATGCTTCCCTATAAATAATAAGCATATGCATGAGACACACAAGCTTTTGTCAAATAACTCTCATAATCGCATCTAGTTCTCTCTAGCCTACAAAACCCGAAATAAACTAACACACAACAAGCTCCGAGATTAAGGTGTCTTGGTCAGTGGCGAAGCTTGGGCTTCGCCATGGCGGTGACCGAAGTCACGAATCCAAAAATTTTCGGGTCGGCGATTCGGTTCGTGTCGGTGGTTCGGTTCGGGTCGGATCAAACAATATAACATCCATATATATAATTTTTTCTCATTCATTCAAAACGATTGTTCTTACAATTAAAAAAAACTAGACCTAAAATATCCATAATATTATAATAATACGAGAGCCGAGAGGAGGGTAAGTACCTTAAAAGAAGAATTACAAAGCAGCTCGAAATTAACCGACTCACTAGTTGAAGCTCTATGACGTTTACTCGTTTGTTCATCATCCTTTTTTTTAAAACGAAAAAATTGTATCTTGCTTCTTCATGATTTACCTAATTAAGAAGATTCAATAGGGTAAGTTATAGTAAAATTTCTTTATACAATACCTATTACAAGCTTAATTGACTAATTTCCCTAAATCCCCAATTCACAATTACAAACCCTAATTTTATAATCATTGATTTAACAACACAATAACACAAAGGAATAGCAGATATTACCTTGCGGACTTGCGGTGGTGGATGAACGGCGCTGCGGCGGAGGTGGATGAGCGCGGACGGGCCGGAGTCGACGGTGGAGATTGGCGAATAGAAGGCAGAAAGCAGAAGCAGCAACCCGTTTGTTTGTTTTTTTGTAAAAATCCCGATTTTTTTTCTTTTTAAATTATGTTATCTAATAATTTACAACAACCACTCTCCAACTTTGAATGCTATTAAAAACTAAGTTTTTTATAGTTTTTATAACATTTGTTTATAAAAACCGTGAGGTTTTATAAAAAATATCAAACGATAGGGTATTATATTTAAAAAAAAATTTGGTGGTGACCAGTAGCTCTTTGGAAAAATAATTTGACAGTGACCGTGCTTAATACCTATAAAAATTTTCGGAAAAAATCACAAAATTTACCCTATTAACGGAGAAAACGGCAGTGACCGGGGCCACCCCGGGTCCCTTTTAAGCTGCGCCCCTGGGCTTGGTGTGATATTCCGCTAAATACTGAGTTGATTGATCCAAGAATAGTTGTTAGATCCACCCTTTCAGGACCTACAATTGGTATAAGAGATTTTGGCTTTACTAGTCGAGGTTGTTGGATCACAACATTGGGTTTTGATCTTGTTATAGTGTGTGAAGAAGTGTGTGTGCAAAGTTTGTGTGTTCACGGGTCTCTTAGAAAATCTTCAAGTTTACAATTTCAAAGACAACCTAAGTGCCTACGGGTGTTTTAAGTGAAAGATTAAAGATTTAAGGTGTTTTTGTTGTGATTTGCATGTTTACGGTTCAAAAACATAAAGATTAAAAGTGTTCTCGTTATGATTCATGTGTTCACGGACTGAAAATTTCATGAAAAATGACTCTCATCGCATGGCTATAAATAGTAGTTGTTATACTTGACTTTGAAAACTGACAAGTAGTTAAAAAGTACAAACAATTTCCAAAAGAATAAAGAAATCGCATGGTAAACAACTCGCATCGCACAAGAATCAAATCGCATCACATGAGTATTCTAATAGCATCCCACCAAACCATTTAAATCGCATCGCACCAGAAAATTGTAATCGTATCGCATAGAAAACAAATCGCATCGCTTGAAATGCTAATCGCATGGCATCTTGAATATCATTCGCCTCGCATTTCAAATTAATCGCATCGCATCCCATGCGATTTGTTTCTTGAAACCATTTGCATCGCGTCCTAAGCGATTTGTTTCCTGAAACCATTCGCATCGCATTTCGTGCGATTTGTTTGAACTTTGTTTTTTATTCGCATTCTGTGCGATTTGGTTGTTCTGTCCTTGTAAAATTTTCACTTTTGAAGACCCTTTGCCATCTCTTTCTCCACAGTTTTAGCATTTGTAGGGAAACCTTTAGCCTGTCTTTGCCTAGTTGTCATAACTTCTTGGATTGATTTTGTTACTCGGTTTGCAACTTCTTTGCTTTGTAAACATGCAATGCCATTTCCTTTTCAACTTTACTAGTTGCCGCATTTACTTGTTTAGATAAGGCTTCTTTGGGTTGGCTGGGTTGGCCACCCTTGGCAGCCGCCACAAAGGTATGAAACTCAAATCTTGGTCCATGTATACTCTCATGATGCTCTAGATACTCAATTTCTCTACACAATGACTTCACCATTTGAAAATATTGTGGAATGGTCGTCTTTTTGGCTTACTGGCAAAGGCTTGTTCTCAAAGAGTTTCATGTCGTTCTTTTTCAGAAACAATGGCGCGAGCCTGTTTTAAGCCTGTTTTAGGGTATCCATATCACGTATATGATCTACGAGTTCCTCTTCTATTGTAGCCTAGAGTAAAATGCTTGCCCTACCAACCCTCGCTCTCCACTTTTGAATTGTATAATTAGTTTCGATTCTTGGCGCAATCATCTCAACTCCATTTGTAACTTCCCAGAGAGAGATCATGGCCTTGTAAATACGACATCATACAAGTGGACCACGTCTTGTAGTTCTAGTTATTCAACCTCTTAATGCCTTTGATCAGTTGTATCTCTGTCATTCTTAAATTCAGTGGCGGGTCTAGACATAAATCTCATGGGTAACGTTCAAAAATTTTTATTTTGCCATATTTCATACATTGTAAATGAAAACAAAAGTAGAAACACGATAATAAATGTAATTAAACACATGGGTGCAAATTTCTCTTCTTCGATTTTTGAAATCTGGAAATCGAGTCATTACACCCTCTTTTTTTATTTTAATCAAACATTTCTATTTCGACCGCACAAATTAAATCATTGTTCAAATACTCATCACCAATTTGCTTGCGCAAACCCGCATTAATAAGCTTCATTTTAGAAAAACATATTTCAACAGTTGCGGTTGCAATCGGTAAAACCAACACTAGTTTCAATATTCGATAAACCAAAGGAAAAGTGGTGTACTTTCCAGTTTCCACCATTACAAAGGTCACACATTCCACCCAATCTTGCAAATTTATTGTAATATACGATAACTCGAAAACCCTAATATAATAAATAAAACAAAGTATCGCAACAAATTACTGTGTCGGATTTTCAATACATCGAACATTGATTTCTTGATATCATAAATAAAGTCTAAGTAATTTAATTAAATACTTATAGCAATTAACATAAGTAAATGAATATCTTATCAAAATACATATTAGTAGTATGCATTTAGTCCCATTCATGATTCTTCGTTATTATTATTATTATTATTATTATTATTATTATTATATTTTAGGTTATTACAAGCAAATAAGTTAACTACATAAATAATAAATAAATATAGCAACAAGAATAATAATGGAAATTGAGAAATCTTATGAAATCAATTAGCCAGCTACATGACTCCACCGACATCCAATTAGACTTGCACCCCCCATCTTCCGTTTCAAGCTTCTAAAATTAGCATATTAAATTACGGGGTTTTTTACTATCATTTGAACGTATTAGACTACCCATAAAATCCTTCCAAAAGTTTATTTATTCTCTCCTCTTACCACCCTCTGTCCATCCTCCGGACAGCCGGAGAAATCGCCACTCACCGTAACTGTTGTCGTCGGAGACAACCGAAGCCACCGGAATCTCGATTAGGTACTGCCGACCGTCGTTGGTTGTTGAAGAAAAGCCGCAGCCACCGAAATTCTTGATTAAGTACCGCCGACGCCACCGTAGCCACCATCGAAGGTAACACCAGATCGATTCATGCTTGAAGTTTTGTTTCTGTTAACTTGAACAACTGGTTAAAATAAATTGTGTTCTTAGGAGAGTCCATTATGTACTATAATGTTTATTTTTCATAACAAAACAATCAAATGGAGTTTTTGTCCATCAAAATTATTTTTCTAAACAAAACACGTTTATTAGGGTTTTGAACATAAGCTTCTATGTTGATTTATTTATAAATTTTAAAGCTGTTTATAGTTAGCCTATGACTTTTTATTGAGTATTTGAAAGTTGTTCAAACAAATCTCGTATACAACAGTATTTTAATTACACTTGAATAAATCTCTATACTTATGTAAATATGTACATAAATACAATTTTAAAAAGGGATCAGTTGTAGTAAGCTATATGAGAGTATTTGACGGTTGAAATATCAATAAAGTCACTGATCTGCTACATCAAACGAGTTACCCAACCAATATATATAATAATTAAGGTGATAATAATATTGTAGGTTCTCGCGACGTTTAATCAAAGCTTAAAGTCTTCTTACAGTTATTACTATTCGCTTTTAAGGTACGGATTCTGCGCTATTTAAATTATAGCGTAAATATTGTTTTCATCGATCTCATAGTGTACGGGTTTCGTGGCCTTACACTGGTAGCGTCATATTGTGTCGATTGTTTTCATAATATATCAGTTCTTGAGTTGTTAGTCGTGCCATAGTTTTTGATCCATTTCATAGTATCGTGTCACTGTCATCCTTATTAAGTCGTTTCTTTATATATTGCAAATTGTTAGATTGCTATTGTTAAATTGATAACTGAAATGCATGCGATAGAATATATTTTATTGCAATCATTATTGCATGTTCCAAATAGACTATTGTACATTAACTTATTGTTATTGAGACATATTATATTGATATTGACCATTGCTATTGTCTTTTATTTGACCTCAATACCTGAGCATATATCCACCTATGGGGACATAGGGCGTCAATCGAAGCACCTTTGACGTGCTCTATCTGTGGCGAAGCGATTAGTCCACAGCGTCTCTATATTATTGTGCGACGAGAGCACTTATTGAGTTACTGATTATTGAGAGGCGTATGGATCCATCCTAGGTAAATTGTTACTGGAGTGAGATGGTTAGGTGTGTGTGCCCACATTCCTATCTCACTTAATTATTGGTGCATTAGCCTGCAGCTAATGTGCATACTGTTACTGGCTAATATGGGTATTTCCAATGATAGATTGTTATTGTACTGACTCATAACTGATCGTTCAGCGTATTGTTACTATTACCGGCTCGCATACTTTATTGGTTTCTCTTTTGATCATTCATTGTATCGTATTGTTCTTCATCGTTTATTGTTATTGCTATCGTTTCCTCTTATACTGGGCAATTTTTTGCTCAGCCGTGTTTCTTTGTTTTGTGTTTTCTTGTATTTGTTACAGGTACTCAAGGGAATCATGAGAATGTGTGATAAGAGAGTAAAAGTAAAAGACTAGAAGTTGGAAATCGAGGAACTTAATAAAATTTCTTTTGAGTTAAACAATTTTATTTTATTGTCATTTTGTCGAGCACTTTAATTTGAATGTTTTTGGACCGTTGTGCGATTTTAAAAGTAGGGTTAAAACTTTAATGAAAACGTTTTTAATGTCTATAATTAACGTATCGAGTGACACGTCAGCCCTTATCATGCCGGGGTGTTACATTTATGTTGGTGCATGTTTTGTAACAGATGATCTTTCGTGTTTGTTAGAATTGAGAGCAACGGTCAAAGGGGAGACTGTTGGTGCATTTTGTGACCGTCGCTATGCAATTCTGACCAGCGGAACGCCACAGGCGAAGTTAGCACAACTTCGCCTTAGGCGAAGTTAGAACAACTTCGCCAACGGCGAAGTTGTAACAACTTCTGCCTTAGGCGAAGTTATCACAACTTCGCCAACGGCGAAGTTAGCACAACTTCGCCTACTGAAGCCCAGGCCCGTGAATGTTTGTCTATATATAGTTGTGTCTTGTTTAGTTTTAGTAATCAAGAAATCGGTGTGTGTTTGAGCAGCTTGTTTATTGAGAGAGAGTAAGAGACTAGAGTCGTGTGAGACGACCCGAGGTAGAGCTCACCTCGGGTCAGTCGTGTTTTTCTGTTTTTGTTACGGTATGTAACGTGATTATTTTATATATGAATCTGCAGATTTGTTTATCCCGTTCTTGTATTTGTTTGTGTATTTGATCGTGTACGTGTTTGTGTTATTCGTCTGTACACCATAAACGAGTCTAGGAGGATTCCGCACTCCTAGACCTCGTGCGGATCTCGTATCGATCGGCGACGCCCCGGGGGGGACCTGCAAGTGGTATCAGAGCCTTAGGCTCTTACGCTATGGTTCGAGATCTGCGTTTTGGTGTTTCTGGCACGTTTCTGTGCGTTTCTGGCCGAACAGTTCTTCAGGCGAAGTTATTGTTCATCAGGCGAAGTTGCCGTCACTGTTCGTAGGGTTTCAGCGAAGATATAAGGTCTGGCGAAGTTATGAACAGGCGAAGTTGACTTTAGGCGAAGTTGACTTCTCGGCGAAGTTATATCCAGGCGAAGTTATGAACAGGCGAAGTTATGAACAGGCCAGGCGAAGTTATGAACAGGCGAAGTTATGAACAGGCCAGGCGAAGTTATGAACAGGCCAGGCGAAGTTATGGCCAGGTGAAGTTAGCAGCCAGGTGAAGTTAAAAAAAAAAAAAAAAAAAAAAAAAAAAAAAAAAAAAATTTGTTTGGAGTTTTCGTCTGTATGGCCAGGTGTACACGATTATTGTGAGACCGAAGATGTTGTTCCATCAACGAGTGATCTTGTTATCTTTTGGTTTTACGTGTGAACAAATACGTGTCAACTCTGATTTGGAGTTGAGGTTGTGAATGGGTTATTGTTTGTAACTGGATATTGACACATATTCGGGTGTTTGTGGGAAAGGAAATTGTTGTTGATCGTGGTGACCAACCGAAGAAAGTCAAATTGAACTGAAGGTTTTTCGTCATTACTGGATTGCGGTCAGAGCATATTTTTTATGTTATTTTCAAGGCGTTCGAGAATTGGATCCTGAAACGTGATGCTTATTTATTAGAGTGAAGATTCTGGAACAAGTTGGATTTAACCGGGAATTAAAGTGTTTATGTTCCTGATCGTTATCCCTGGTGATTGAAGATGCTTCAGATTTTTTAATGGTCGTGTGTTAGATTCTGTCAGGGTGGTTTTGTGATGAAATTGATCACTTGATGTTGAGTAGTTGAAGATTAATCCTTATCGTATGCCGACGAGTTGGTGAAGTTGTGGAGGAAGCCCAACTTCATGTGTTGGTGAAGTCAGATGGACTCACGTGATTGGTTGAGATGATCTATTGGCACGAGGATGCATGCATTACAAAGACCTCAATCGTTATAGTCGGAGAAGCTTACACTGAAGGGGAGATCTGATATGGAAGACGCTGGGTGATTGGTAGATTTATGAAGCTACAGGACAGTTTCAGACACGGCTGGTTGACTGCAAACAGAAGATCATCAGTTAAGAGGGAGTCTGTTGGTGCATGTTTTGTAACAGATGATCTTTCGTGTTTGTTAGAATTGAGAGCAACGGTCAAAGGGGAGACTGTTGGTGCATTTTGTGACCGTCGCTATGCAATTCTGACCAGCGGAACGCCACAGGCGAAGTTAGCACAACTTCGCCAACGGCGAAGTTAGCACAACTTCGCCTACTGAAGCCCAGGCCCGTGAATGTTTGTCTATATATAGTTGTGTCTTGTTTAGTTTTAGTAATCAAGAAATCGGTGTGTGTTTGAGCAGCTTGTTTATTGAGAGAGAGTAAGAGACTAGAGTCGTGTGAGACGACCCGAGGTAGAGCTCACCTCGGGTCAGTCGTGTTTTTCTGTTTTTGTTACGGTATGTAACGTGATTATTTTATATATGAATCTGCAGATTTGTTTATCCCGTTCTTGTATTTGTTTGTGTATTTGATCGTGTACGTGTTTGTGTTATTCGTCTGTACACCATAAACGAGTCTAGGAGGATTCCGCACTCCTAGACCTCGTGCGGATCTCGTATCGATCGGCGACGCCCCGGGGGGACCTGCAAGTGGTATCAGAGCATTTGTATGTCAGTGTTGGTACATGCAAGGGGACCTGCAAGGGGACCTGCAACTACTGACTTAGTGTTGGTACATGTATGTCAGTAGTTCATAGTCTAGCATTTGTAATCGAGTCTGTAATGTAATTATGTTTTGTTTATGTTTGTTTTGTAATGCGCGAAGTTGTCAACAAGTTCGCTATGGCGAACTTGTTGAATCAGCGAAGTTATTGACAACTTCGCCTGTGGCGAAGCTGTCGTGTTTATATACTGTTTCAGACGAAACAGTTTAAGGTTGTTCGTTTAGGGTTTTCGTTTCAGTTTTTCAGTAACCGAGTTACGTGTCATAGTCTGTAACGGTGACCTCGGGTCACGTGTTTGTTATCAATATAACGTGGTTGGTTTATTGCTTGTGTGTTCGATCTCTATATACTCTACACTCGTATCTACCTACGCAGGGATTCCGCACCTGCGTTGTTAGAGACATCCCGTGTACGATCCGTCCAGGAACCTACAATTTATAATCTTCCTTTAAAATATGATAAAAGATCGTACGATCACCTAAAATACACCCTCTTTCTTTATACTAAAATCATTCGGATACATCTCCGAAAATGCCACTATCTTAGATATTAAACTTGGAAAACAAATCTCATAGATTTAAAACCGGACATATTTTCTAACAAGCTAGTTGAGACCTCACTGAATCTATTACCAAGTTCTTGAATTTGCATATCCAAAACCGTATTAAAAGCTTCAACCTCAAAATGATGATTTTGTTGAACCTGTTTACCTTTCATGTTTCTCGTTCAAATAAAAGAAAAAAAAGGTTAATGGTTTTTATTGGTTTTGGGTTATAAACTTTGTTTAGGTTTTATTTGATTTGAACTTTTAAAAAATGATAATTCTGTTCAGCCTATTTATGTTTGATGTTTCTCATTCAAACAAATAAAAAAAAAGTAAATGTTTTTTTTAGCTTTGGGCTATCAACTATGTTTGGGCTTTATTTGATTTGAACTTTTAAATTAGTTGGGCTTTAAATAAATAGGGGTAACGAAATATTTATATTTTCTCAGGGGTAACGAAATACGAAACCGACCCAAAATGAAAAAAATTTACACTGTCGACAAAAAGTTGAGAGGTAGCGGACGCAACCCCTGGTTACACTATACATCTGCCACTGCTTAAATCTTTGGAAGGTTGCTCAGATACCAGTTGTTTCCTTTTACAAGTGGAATCCAAGAACTCCCAAACTCACACCGACCCACGTTTCACTCAATGAGCGTTTTCTTATTACTAGAATCTAGAAAACAGATACTAATAAACGAAAAAACTAGGGTTTATATAGAAATTGGAATGACTAGAGAGCCACTAACGTATTTAGTTATAATTTGGTTGTGTTGAGATACTTGAGTTGTCTAAGTTTTGCATTGTCCAATGGAGGTCTATTTTCTAGCTCGAATCCTATGTGGATGCTAGGTTGAGGATAGAGGGAAAAATGAAAGTGTAGGGTCAAGGCCGGCTGGAGGGTGGCGCCGGTTGGACAGTCGGCCGGGGCACGTAATATTTAGGGGTCAAAATTTTTTGTATCTATATTTTTTATATATACATTTAAAAATATAAAACTTATAAAATATGAATTGCTCTTTACCTTCTTATAATTATTATTGTTGGGCCCGAAATTATTTTTTATCCATAATCCATTTAATTAAGTTTAAATTATCGGGCCCAAACTAAAACTAAAAACTAAAAAAAAATAAATAAAAACCCGATGCAAAATAAAAGAAATAGCGGTAGATTGAAATTTCTCTTTGGTTCCTTCCATCTTTGCGAATTATGAGCAACGACCAACCTAGCCGACCACCACGTACTGTTGGTTCGTTGTTAACCACCAGGCTCCTCCATTGTTGACCAAGCTAGCCACCAAGGACCAAGCTATTTTTTTCCCAATGTTAGGACTTAGGATAGTTTCACGAATCATTGGTTAATCGTTAATTATTAAGGTATTTGATTTTAATAACATATTTTTCTATGTTTATTGTTATAACATTAAGCCTCGTTTAAAAAAATTAGCTTATATATTTCGTTACTCATTAAGGCTATGGGTCTTTTTTTCCAGCTCGGCTGAGGTATTTAAATCCTCGAAGACGGCCTTGTGTAGGGTTTCTAGAACTCTAGACGTGATTGGGCATGTAATCTAAGAGGAGGAAGGTGAGACAAGTGGGAGAGAAGATAGATATGGTATTGTGACAATATGCGAAATTATAGAATGTTGAAAATGTTTCAACGTGGATGAATTTAATTGGCCAAGATTATTCAAATTTTTAAAAGGGAAAATTCTGAAAAATGATCCAAAAGAAGAGAGAGGTTCTCATAATAGTCCTTGAAAATGCCATATTCCATAAATAGTCCATCGAAATCTATCAGAGCCGATAGATTAAAAAAAATCCGATGGTTTTCACCAACCAATATAAAGCTGCCAAGTGTCCCACTACCCACCTACCTAATTGGATTTCCCCTCAAAATCATCCGTCCAGATGATGGTGTTCTGATGAAAACAATCTCTTCTTAAAACCATCTCCCCATCTTCCTTTCCCCTCAAACATGTCTGTCGCCGATGGGCGACGGTTTCCGGCGAGATGTAAACCCTTATAAAATATTTGTGTCAAACAGATGATGATACCTAAATTGGAAACGATGACTTCTGAAAGCTGTGATTTGTTGACGCAATAAGGTTTGAAGCGAAGTGGTTGGTGAGGCGAGGAGTTAGGGTAGGTGAATGGAGTTAGTGACGGTGGTGTGCGGATGTGGATGCCGGAGAATGGAGTGATGTAGCGGTGGCAGACGGTGGCGAGCATCGGATCAAATTTATGAGGTGAACTTCTCCGGCAACCGCGTAAAGGACATCCAACGACGGTTGGCTTAGTTTAGCTCCGGCCAGCGGCGACACACACCTCTGCATCTTGCCGGAAACCGCCGCCATCGGCGGAAGACATGTTTGAGGGGAAAGGAAGCTGGGGAGATGGTTTTAAGAGGAGATTATTTTCATCAGAACACCATCTGGACTGATGATTTTGAGGGGAAATCCATTGGGTAGGTGGGTAGTGGGACACTTGACAGATTTATATTGGCTAGCGAAAACCATCGGATTTATTTCAAATCTATCGGCTTCGATAGACTCCGATGGACTATTTCTGGAATATGGCATTTTCAAGGACTCTTATGAGAACCTTTCTCTTCTTTTGGATCATTTTCAGAATTTTCCCTTTTTAAAGGAACTTATTTGGTTAACATGAACAAACACTCCATATTTTATGAGTGAAAACGTATTCAAAGTGGACAAATCAGGTGCGTCACACGTGTATTCTTAGTGTAAAAATGCACTAAGTATGTTTTTATGTTTTTTCCGATTTTCAATTATATAATCATTTTCTTCAAGTTTTGCAAAGTTAATATATATATATATAGTGTTTGGATCAAATACAAATTAAATTAGCATACTAATTGTTAGAATTTATATGTAGTGTAATTATATATACAACATAGTTTAATTATAGTGTAGTATAATTACATCATAGTATAATTGCACTACTTGTATATATAGTTACACCATTTGATTCTTACAGTTAGCACGTTAATTTCACTTGTACATTAATTTTTCCCTATATATATGTAATATTATTTACTTTGAAAATTAGTTCAAGATATAGTTTTTTTAATAGCAATTTAGATTACTGACGGACCATTGACTTACCTAATCATCTTCATTTCATATTCAGCAAAAACTCACTAAAAGTGAGAAATTGCCCTGATCCAACCCGGAGCCCACTGCATTTTATCATATGTGGGACTTAAACCCAAACTCGCCTCATATTTAATTTCCTTTTTATTTTCAAAGAGCTAAAATCAGTTTTTATATTTATTAGTGTATTAACATAAAATTAAAAAAGTGTTTTTGTATCTTTTTAAATTTTGAAACATATATAAACTTTAGTTTTTATAACTTAATTGAAAAGAAGTTTTTATATATGGCATATTGGACATAAATAATCACACATTTCATGTATTGGCCGATAATAATTCCATCTTTAAAAATCACTACAAATGGTCCAACATTTCAATTATTTTTGTCGCAATGGACCTCCGTTAAAAAAACACTTAACGTTGTTAAGTTTTATTCCGAGTTCAAACCATTTTTTTACAGTTTTGATCGGAAAAGGAATACTATTCGACTAATGTAAAACTTATCTCGAAAGGGTGATCCAAACGACGAAACAATATTTCAATTCGGGTGTTTGAATTTCCAGTTAACAAAAATCAAGTCATTTGAATTACAGTTTCGAGATAAGTTTTACGTCATTCGACTCATTTCTTCCAATCAAAAACCCTGATGTGTGTCTAATAACCCTATAATAATGACCCTCACAACTAAGCTTTAATATTAAAACGAAAATCCTAAAACCACACACAACCGGCAAGTGTACCGATCGCAAGTAGTATAGACTTAGGAAGTCCGAGTATCGAACACGTGGACACGTTAGAACGCTAAAGATCACTAACCCTAGACAAGACCTACCTTAAAATAATATTATATTGATTTTTGATTTCTTTTAACTTAACTGGATTAACTAATAAAACTTACCAAAAATAGAAAACTTAACGGAAAACTAATTGTGTTAACTTAGGATGGAGAAAACGTCTACCTAGGTCTGGATCAAATTGTAGGCCTAACAAGCTAATGGATTGGATGACTTCAAGACACCGGTTCCTAAAGATGACACGACTAAGGATCGCTCGGGCTCACTGGATTACCTCTCGGTCTCACTCAACAAGCCTAAACTACTCAAAATCGGCTAAAACGACCAAACCGGGAAACAATTGCTAACGTGTTCTAATGCTAGATCACCTCTCGGTCTCACCAACACTCTCGACCCTAATGGCAATGAATACTACACAACCAAGGATAGAGGAACAATTCAACTTAAACCAAAATAGATCAACTAGTCGCTCAAAACTCCTAAACCTGACAAGAAACGAACTCGCTCTCGCGCAATCCTTATTCTAGCATGCAAAGGCAATGAGACAACCCTAACTTCCTATCACCTCTAGGTCTCAAGGAAGGTGTCTAACCGCTGTACTTAATCCAATTAATCACGCAACAAAACCCTACGGTTGTACCTACCGCAAACAAACCCTAAACACAAAGTCTAGAATCAAACAATGCACCGATCAATCAATACAAAACTAATCAATCAACACACAGGGTTTATGCAATAATTCACCAAAATTTCCAGCCCTTAAACACAACCTATTTCATGTCTAAATCAAACTTTACAATAGCAATTAAGGTCTATCAATCAAACAATCCATAAAACCTATTAAACACTAACAAGAATCATCATTCCTAGGTAGAACTAACAAGTTTAGCCAAACATAATTTTTGGACAGCAGCAAACACTTAACAAAATCATCATTAAACTCATACCAATCATCATAATAATCATCCAACAATCAATACTAATCAATAACAACTCAATCCTTAAAGCAATTGCAAAACTAGTTAACAATTCAACAAGTATAAGAAATATTTATGAACACTAGTTGAAAGAAAGGATATGAGATGGTATCCGGGTGCTCTTTGCTGCTGTAAAACTGATGTAAAACCTTCCCGAGGCTTGGTTCTTGCTTGTTCTTCCTTCCCTAGCCTCCACAAGTCCACCACCTAAGCTGAAAAAAACTTTTCTCTTCTTTTCCTTGAACCCCCTACTGCGATCGGAACTTCTGGTCAGCTGCTAGGGTTTTTTTTCTTTTTTATTTTATGTTATAATATGAGGCTTGGGCTTTTCCATGATGTAACGGACCGGGCCTTGAGTTTTTACTTGAAAACGTATGCGTAAAAGGCTCGTAAACTACTCCAAAAGCTCGGTTTCTTCCTTTCTTTTACCCAAAACCTACAAGATTAATAAATGTATGTAAAACCTATCTAAAACGAGTTAAAACATATAAAATATAATATAATACGTCGATAAAACGTGCGAAAAATACGAGTGTTTTACAACACATCAAACCCTAAAACATCAGTTTGAAACTCAGAGAAAAACTTAACGACGTTAAGTATATTTTAAGGGAGGTCAACTGAGACAAAAATAGTTGAAAAGTTTTACCGTTGACAGTGATTTTTAAGATGGGATTATTATCGGTCAATACGTAAAATGTGAGATTAGTTATTTCCAACTTGTCTTTATATATTAGTGCAGTAAACAAAATCTTCATGCGGAATCTTTAGCCATTAATTTCTTTGTACGTCACATGAAAAGATTTTATATTCTTTGTGTGGGATACAGTAAGATCTATATGCATCATACAATCTGCGCAAATAATACGCATGACGAGTCTCAATGTGGAGTGCAGTTGTTTTGGAAATTTAAAAGGTCATTATTTATTTTGAATTAATTTGACTATTCATATGTATATGTTGAGAATTTTCCGTATATAAACTATATGGTAATCATAGTTAAACCATAGGTCTTTTAATCTCAAGATGTGAGTTAGGTTAGAAACTAAATTTGCAAGTTACATGTTGCTAGGAGCAGCTACAATGACCCGTTTTAGGTATATGACCTAGGGGTTCTTCTGTCAGCTTGGAGTAGGAACGTTTCCTACCGGCTCTCGCTCTCCGCTTGTATCCAACATTGGGTGTATGACCTGGCAGTTCTTCTATTAGCTTTGAGTAGGAACGTTGCCCTACCTGCCCTCACTCTCCACTTGTATACATGTAACATTAACCATACTCAATTTTAATATTTAAGTATTAATAATTTATCTTTTGGATTACATCGAAACAGAAGGCAAGCGGGCAACAAGCTGCGCCGCTACCAAAGCAAAATAACAAACTCATGGTAAGAAAATACACTAACGAAAGTTATGGGATACAAACTTATAATAAACTAGACAGGTATTTGCGCGACACAGCGGGTGTTTGAACACAAACCTTAGTAATCACGTAACAATTATGGGTGTTCATGTTTCGGCACGACGTGAAACACGACACAATTTTAAGTGGGTTCTATACGACACAAATAAGTATATGGGTCAAATCAAGGTTAAAATTAATAATGTCACAAATATGAGATTTATTTTGTTTTAGAGAATAGTGTACAAATATGTAATGATTCATCAAGACGGTTAATTTAAGATAAAAATTGAATTATTATTTGTTACAATTAAAAAATAAATGTTACTATTGTAAATTATAAAAGTAAAAACGTAATGTGATTCTTGAAGCTTATTGAATACCTTAAGTTGAGTTATGGTAATTAATATTTGGAGGGCTTGTTTGTATCTTTGTGAGAAAAAATAGGTGAGCATTGGATGCTTTTAACCATCTTTTGTATTATATTGTATATTTAGCTTATACAAACATGCTTCATTGACTTGTATACTCGACAACTCAGTACTGAACAAAATTTATATCGAAACGTTGACAAAAATGAGCTGGTCACAACGATAAGTTTTTTTTATTTTTTATGATATAATATATTTAATAACACAAAAAAATTAAAAAAGTAAATAAAGTTGTGAGTAGATGTTAGAGATGTGGAGGGGGGGGATTTGTAACTATTCTTTAAATTAACAAAGGTTTAGTAAATATGAGGGGGACAGTATTGTAACTATATTTGAATAAATTGTAAAGCACGTTAGATTTAATAATTAAATGGCCATTTTGTCGCTATTTAAGGTTATCCGTGTGCTTTATTGGTTGTAAATCTCTTAATCTTAAACGTCTTAATTTGCTCAAGTCTTATATATATATATACATATATATATATATTAAAAGATCGTTTTCAGCTTCATTATTACAATAGACTGAAATAAGATTTTGGTGTCGAAAAGTCTTAATTGGCCCAAGTGGCAGCACCTCATTAGTCCATGCCATTTGTGTTTTTCTTTAGTTTCGATACCATAACGAATTTGCATAGACTCATTGTCTTAACGCCCTAGATCGACAGAGCCCTGTTTTACTGATCGACGTCACCTCGTTGGTCCACCCAATTTTGATATTTTTGTAACGATTAACGAATGTAACCGCACAAATTTTTTTTATTTTAGGCTCAACGCCACCACGAGCATGATGGAAAATGGTAGAATTCATGTAGGCTGACCACCTCAATGCCCTGGGACTGAAAACGCTTGGGTTTTACCAACGCCTGAGTTTTCCTGACCAACCCATTGGCCACCCTTATTTTTTTATTTTTTGTTTTTGTTCCGGTACCGTAACAAACGTCATCCAAACCAAGAAAATTCACGTCGAGTTACCGCCTCAACGTCTGATGACATCAACATTTAGGTTTTACCACTAGCTGGGTTTTACCGACCATATAAATGTCATTTTAAAACATTTTTGAAGCAACGCCTTTTCGATCACGCACTTGTCACCATTAGACTTCAATCACTTTGTACACATACCTTATAAATCATGTTTATTTATGTTATCAAGTGTGTGGGCCATAAATCTGAGTTGTAATTATGAGAGCACAAAGCATGATCAAGCTAGATGTATGAGTTCACATTATCAGAATTGATTCAACATAGAGGTGTAGTACCACGTTTGGTGACAACTGAGACATCTTAAAGCAATGGTGAATACATATGGTAACCAATATATATGTGTGTATGTGTTTGGAGTCTAACATCAAGAAGTTATACTGGTACACTATACAAATTAGAATACTTAAGATGGCCCAACTATCACCTTCTTCATCAGCATTGCTCTTTGGCACCACAAACACAAAAGATAACATGGAGATCATGACAAATTCTCAGCATAATCTCCGTCTTTTTGACCCCATGAACCAAAACAATCATTCTCAATCTGAAGTCTCATGCAAGTTCTTAAATATTATTTTATTTATTTACTCTTTTATCTTTCAGTAATTCTGTATTTGATTCTTTTTTAATGGGAAGTGTTTACATCGCATAAAAGGCAAATAGGCAACAAGCTATGTCGCTAGCCTTTTCTGTATAATTGGAAAGAAACTTGAAAAGTATAACTAACAAGAAATTTACTACTTATGTATTGTTTTGATATCAACTTGGAGAAATCTACTTATTTTACTTTTACATTTATAATTTTTATCTAATTTGGAACTTTGGTTTATTGATGATAGATATAGACGAAGATTTTGCAATAAGAGTATCTCCCAATACTCTATTGGATGCACGCAGGCATGTATGTGAAGTATGTGACAAAGGGTTTGTAAGAAAGCAGAATTTGGTGCTTCACCAACGAGTTCACAATCTTCCTTTCACTCTCAAGAAAAATACATCGAAGTATCCGGTGCCAAGAAAGGTGTATTTATGCCCTGAGCCTACCTGTATCCGTTACAATCGTTCTCATGCCTTAGGAGACTTTGGTGGTCACAGGAAACATTATTTACGAAAGCATTATACTCAGAAGGACTATAAGTGTGACAAATGCTGCAAGGCATATAGTGTTGAGACCGACTTGAAGGCACATTTAAAGATTTGTGGTCCTAGAAAATGCATTTGTCATTGTGCCGCTTGTTTCTCCAGGTACAACTTTAACAACTTCATAGCATTTATCGTAGAGTTTCCAAAGCTTGAAATATTAATCTTTTCTAAACTAGGACCTTGTGAAAATTAAATATGTAGTTATAGATTTTGTTCTTTTATAAATGTCACTTTTACTGTTCTTTCTAAATTCTCACTTTTCTTGTCCTTTATCTATGAAATTAGAATTTCTAAGAAAAGAAAACTTTAAATAAAATGGCATGTCTAGAGAGGTACTAATGTAGTTAATTATAATTTGGTTGCATTGAGATACTTAAGTTATCTGAGTTTTGCATTGTCCAAAAAGGTGTTTTTTCCTGTTTGAATCTTATATGATAATTGTGGGAGAGACGAATAAGTGAAAAGAGTGTCCGGATTCTAGGGTGCTGGAGATACTCTGACACGGACATACTTAATTGGCTTGAATTATTCAAATTTATAAAAGAACATATTTTGTTAGCATAAACACACGCTCCATATATCAACTTTTGTTGGATAACACACTCAAAGTCGGCAAATCGGTGCGTGGCACATATATTCTTTGTGTAAACTGCACACGTACGCTTTCATTTATTTTTTTCAAATTTTGAATTTTATAAACATATTATTTTCTTCAAATGTTTAAAAACTTATTGTATATATGTTATAATATATATTTAATTCAAAAAATTATTTTAGATTCCAGTTTATTTTCGAAAATTACAACCACTTTATTATATGTTTAGTGTTTTAAAATGAAAAAATAAATAAAAATTAACAAAGAGTTTTATATCTTTTTAAATGTTAATACATTAACTTAAGTTTTTATAACTCAATTAAAAAGAAGTTTTATATATTAATGTAGTAAAACAAAATTATTGTGCCGAAATCTTTTTGTATCCCACAGCTGTCGACCATTGATGTTTTTGTACGTTACGCACAAAGATTTTAATGCAGTAAGATTTGTACACTTCATAGGATCTGCAATAATAATACATTTGTCATGTCTCAAGTGTCTCGACATGGAGTGCGTTTATTTTGAGAATTTTCCATATATAAACTATACGCTAATCATAGTTAAACCAAAGGTTGTGTGTTGGTAAGAGCATCTACAAGGTGTGAGTAAGGTTAGATACTAAATATGCAAGTTGCATGTTGGTAAGAGCATCTACAACGCCTGGCTTTGACATATATTGCAAACTCCATAGTCTAGGCTACACCAAAATCTACAGATTATCATAGTTCTAGTATCATTCCTTTATGCTGTCATTTCCTACATTTATATCTTCAATGAGTATAAGTAGTACTTTCACATAAATATTATAATTATTCTTCCCGGTATATTGGCTAAATATTTTCTTAAGCATCTTCGTAAAAACTTCTTATAGGTGCTAAAATTCATTCTATACAAACTATATTTTGCAGAGAATATTGTGATGCACGAGAGCAGCTGGGAGCGGCAAAATACCCACAAACGCTCAACACAGGAGACAGTTCAATAAACAGCACTAGAAATGACGACAACAACAACCACATAAGCTCAGTTATGTCACCATTGCCAATGTTAGGCATGGGAGATAACTCCACTGGATTTAACATCAATGAAAACAACCACAACCCCTTAGGTCCTCAGCTTTCTACCCTCCAAAACCAGTCCAACACCTACCATTCCATCGTGCCTTACCAATATTCTTCATCTCAGTTTGGGGAAAATCATAGCAATGTCATGACCAACCCTTTCATGGGCTTAAACATGGGCAACAATCATCCCAATTTCTTTTCTTCATCATCAACTCACCCAAACCAACATGAGTATCAGATGAAAACTAGCATGGACTTCTATGAAGATCTGTTGCGGAATGATATCCCATTAAACAGTGTGAATCAACAAAATGTGAACATGATAGGAGATGGTGGAACTAATTATGGAATTGGTGAAAGTTCAAATTTGTTTGCAAATGGTAGTATGATGTATGATCCTTCGAGTTCTCTTAATTTGACACCACCTATGCATACCACTAGTCAAAATGGAATGTTGTACCCTGAGAGTGGCATTACTGATGTTGGAAGTTATGGGAATGGTAGTTACTATAGCTATGGTTATGGTCATGGAAGTGGACAATTTGGCTTTGGAGATGGAAGGGAAGTGCACGACTTTGAAACATTGGCAACAACATCACAGGTTGTAGCCCCGTCCGAACCGCACTTGAACCAAGATGGATTTTGGTATTGAAAAGCCCTGTGATATTTCTGGATTTCATTTTATTTGCTAATAAATGGTATGGCTTCGAATATATGGTATGCTTAAGGAGATTTTATTGGTATTCTGATAAATGATCATGCTTTGAAATGGTGGACTACTTGAGGGCCATGTATTGTTAGGTTTATTGTTATTTCTGTTTCTTTGCATTAATGTTTGGTATCGTATTTTCTTATTTCAGTTTATTATCCTTACAATGGATCACAATAATGTATGAGATAATATCCACCATTATTTGTTTTCAATGTTCCTATGAATATTCAAGCTTTGAAATTTTATTTTTTATCACTAGAATGTTGAACAGTTTAAACATGTGAGTGTATATACCAACACATCATCAAATTAACAACCCTAAAATCGGGATTGTCAAAGGCTATCCGGGACAAAGAAACAAGGCAGCAGATATTTTTTTGTAAACAAATTAGTATCGGCTAACGTCATGATAAAGCCATTATGTTGCAAAAAATCGCTAATCATCCCAACCAATGCCCTAGGTGATTATCTCAAACCTTATATTGCTTTCTTTAGTTAAAAACGTGCACTCTTTAGTTAAAACGAATGCTCTGGGAGGTGTCGGATTTGGGACTGGTTCCCAATTCTTGTTTCCATGTAACCTAGATATATAATTCAAGCTTGAACCCACTTGACCTGTTTTCTAGATCGCTCGTTAGTCTCTAGTTCGATCTCGTCATCTTCTACAGTTATTGCAACGCTAGCCCAGGCCGGCTCAAGAAGGGCAGAGTAGTCGACGGACCCCATCCGACACCCCGCTAGAACATATATATTTTTAGGAAAAACAATATGTATGTTTATTGTTTAAACTCAATTACACAACCAGTAGTTTGGTCTACTGGCAAAGAGGTGTGACTCTCATCCAAAAATTTGTTGGTTTTAGTCTCACTTGAGACATGTTTAAGCCTATTTTACACAAACCCAAATCATAACCAAGTAAGCTCATTATTAAATTGTTTAAACCCAACAAAATACCTCTTTTACTTAAGGCCTAAAATTATTTTGACTTCGGTCCAAAAGTTTTTACAATTATCATAGACGGCCATGCGCTAGCCGCATACTTGGCGTTCGGACTTCTAGTCCTTGTTGGTCTCCCTAATTCATTTCTAGATTGATTCCATTCATGGATGGATCACAAACCATGTTTTGCCAAGGATTGTGAACCTACTCTTGTGGTTCCTTGGTTTCTTCGATTTGAGCTTCTTCATCATTAAAACCCAAAGCTATACTCGAGGACTTAAGATCTTTTAGCAATTTTTCTAAATCATGCAAATCTTCCATTTCACTTAACCACCACGATGAATTATCATCAAACGCAACATTTCTTAAAGCATAGAATTTTACTGTAACCATGAAGCAACACCGCCACCCCTTCTTCTTGCTCATACCCCAAAAAATATGTTGTATAGCATTCTTTTTCATCTTGGTTTGGAGCTGATTTGGTAAAAATAAGTAAATCAAGGTTACAAAAGTTGATAGGCAGACGCTAAACAGTCGATTGGGGAGTTGGGTGTACTTAGTGTACTCGGGGAGTACTCGAAAAATGGTAAATTTAAAGCAAATTAATTTTTGGAGATTACATATATGTCAAATATCATAAGTTTACCAATATTTATATAACAAAATAAGTGAATGCCAATATAAATAAGAGAAATACATTTGTAAATATTAAATTATTCGAAAAATTGCTAAGTATTATTTAAAAAATGATATTTTTCTTTAATATTACAGAAATACGAATCATGTTTTTTTAGTCAAGATCAGCCCAAGTTGACCGACTAGATGTGATTGTGGCCGAGGATGACCAACTTTGGTCGATTATGCGGAGCTAAAGAAACTTGTCTTGGCGTCATACCTTGTATCAAGTACTAGGGGAGTACTCGGCCTTGTAGATCTACTTTTACAACATTGTGTAACATACACACCTAGACACTCTCAGGTGATTGACATTCGACTTCACCTTAATTAGACCATCACCAATATATGGTGTTTTTGAGTGCTTGCATGGCGCTTGGCCCCAAAAAAAACACCATCTTTCTCCTCTCTTCTCTCTCATCTCTCATCTCTCTCCCTCACAAACACATTCATCATGTATTCTTTCACAAGAATCTCTCAACACTATCTCTCCTTCATATCATACCATCTCTCCTCCACATCACCATTTTTTTCCTCAAAAACACCCCAAGAATTCTCTATTGTGGATGCTCTTAGTTTTTCGTAAGGTGATACGTACACTTGATTCTGTTGTGGAAGTCTATTGATTACATGTGTTGTCTTCTCCATCAATTTCACCCAAAAACGTAACCATACATTTTTCACGTGCACAATGCTTCTAAATGTTTCAACCAAATGCGTATTCTTTTGTTTCAATACACAGTTTTCTTAGGGTATATTAAACATGTCAATTGCCTTCTAATGCACTTTTAAGAAATTAGAACATTTGTTCGCCAGGTATTCACCACCGTTGTCATATGTAAGACATTAAATTTCTTGATCCATGGTCATCCCGGCTTTGGTTTTGAATGCATTTAAATTTTTGAATGCTTATGTATATTACTCCAAGAGATCAATCAACACAAATCGTGAATAGTTATCAACAAACATAGTCATATATAAACATAATGTCTGAACCATACGATACTTGACTTGTCACACCCCAACCTACGACGGAAATGCCGAGGTGCGATCTGTTAGTTCATAGCTCACAAGGTACAATCATACAATTTAAATACGACAATATATAATTATTCATTAATTCCAAAATTTCAATCAAGTACACAAAGTTTAAACAAATTACCAAAACAATCTAAATTAAACAACAATTCAAACACAAATGTCGTTTATTAACTAAGGTCTCTCTAAGTGTCTCTTCATCTTAACTTCAAATCAAATGATAATCTGCAAATGCGTACAAAATAATATAGATTTGTCAACACGAGTTTGAGTAAGAAAAGTCACCAGTTTTGATATAATAATGATATATAAATAAAAGAGCAAAACTGATATTGTGAGTATAAATCAATCAAACCATGAGCAAATAGTTGTGTCAGTTAGTCATTGCCTAGCGAATCGGGTTTTGGCTACTATGATAAGAAAATATAAATGCGGGTGTCTGTTGACCATTACCTACCGAATCGGGCTTTGGCTACTAAGAGGGCGTATGATCATACTGACATGCTAGACTTTGACCTCTCTGAAAAACAATGAAATAAAACAACTAAACTGTTGGTGCATAATGTCAGTAGATCAGTGTCGAGTGTCTGTAATCGTGTTAGTTAGATTTGAGTTTTGTATGTAAGCGAAGTTACTAACAAGTTCGCTTATATGGGCGAACTTGTTAGTCAAGCGAAGTTAGGGACAACTTCGCCTGAACATACCAGGCGAAGTTGTCGTGTCTATTTAAGTGGTTTGTTACGGCTTATTCTATACATATAGATTAACAGTTTGTTTCGAGTCAGAGAGTTTTGTATCCGGTGATCATAGTATCACGTGTTTAAGGTTGGAATACAACGTGTGTTTGGTTATCGTATCGTGTGTTAACTCGTATTGTTTTCTATACTCGTAACGTCTTACGTAGGGATTCCGCACCTACGTAGAACGCGATATCTCGTGTAGATCCGGCTGGGAACCAACAATTGGTATCAGAGCGTTTGCTCGATTGTGTGGTTCGGTATTATCACGCGGGTGTAGAAATCGTTCCGTTCGACTATTCGCGGGACGAGTTTTCTGAGTTTTTGTGTCATACTCACCTCCTACAATCATAAACCACCCATAACACCTTCACAAACCTCGTAAAATCCAGAAATCTAACCTGCATATTCATCGTGTTCATCAGGTGAAGTTGTCGTCACTGTTCGTAGGGTTTCGGCGAAGATATAAGGTTAAGCGAAGTTATCCACAACTTCGCCTACCTTCTCAAATTTGCTTATCTTAAGCGAAGTTACCCACAACTTCGCCTACCTCCCAAGTTCGCTCAACTTAAGCGAAGTTATACACAACTTCGCCGAATCAGGCGAATTTAAAAAGAAGCGAAGTTCAGAATCAGCGAAGTTCAGACTTAAGCGAAGTTATCCTCAACTTCGCCTACAGTACTGTTTAAAATAAAATTTTTATTTTTCGAATTTCTTTGGGTTTCGTGAAAGATGTCGTCAATCAACATTACGGAACTAGTTAAGATGGAAGTGGAAGCAGGTTCGGCTACAAAGGCACCTAAGATGCTTAAGAAAACTGACTATGTAGCGTGGAAATATCGTTTTGAACAATATGTCAAGTACCAAGATGCAAAGATGTGGGTATGCATACAAGATGGTTACATTCCACCTACTACTGAGTATGAGGGTCGTGATCAGATCAAGAAATACAAAGAGATGGAAGAAGAAGAGAAGAAAATGTATGAGGCCGAAAGCAAAGCTCATGCAGCAATTACAATGGCTCTTCCACAAGAGATACTTCACACCTTCCGAAAGTACAAAACTGCTAGAGAGCTTTGGGAAGCACTTGAGAACCGTTTTGAGGGTAACGTGGGAATTCGTGCGTCGAAGATCAAACTTCTAAAAACCCAATTCTCGGTCTTCAAGTATCTGAAAAATGAATCACTTGATGATATCATCACCAGATATTATCATCTGATGACTGAACTCAACAACTATTCAATTGCTTATAAAGAAGATGAGATTGTCGAAAAGCTTCTTGATGTTCTCCCACCGAAATGGGAGATGTATACTGTGTTGATGAGAGAAGACAAAGACTTTGCTGACTATGACCTGGAGACAGCAGTTAACAAGCTAAGAACGTTTGAACTGAACATGGTACGAAAGGAGACACCTACCGATCAGGTTCAAGATCCGGGTATGTATGGGGCAAAGGTTAACTCAGGATCAAGTTCTAAAGCTGAATCATCTGCTTATTACTCTAAGGGAGAGTCAGGCGCTAGCTCAACACATGAAGGACATGTATCTCTCAACATGAACTGTGATGTGTGCTTTGTAGCTGGAGGATCAAATGCTTCTCAACCACAAGCGACCAAGAGTAGTTTTTCCCCAAGTGTGTCAAACAACAACTACTCGAAGATGCCCATGAGTGTTAAATCTGCTGAACAGCAGTTTGCTCTCTATGCATCTTTTATTGCTTCGTATGAGAACTACATTCAGGGTAAGATTGTTGATCCTGCAATCTTGGATGAAGACTATGATCAGATCGATGCTGATGATCTGGAGGAGATGGATCTGCAGTGGCAGATGGCTATGATTGTCAGAAGGGTGAAGAGGTTCATGAAGAAGACTGGCAGGAAGTTTGTCGGAGAGAGGCCAGGGTTTGATAAGTCGAAGATACGCTGTTATAACTGTCAGCAGAATGGCCACTTTGCAAAAGAGTGCAAAAATGAACGTGTAGAACGCAGTCAAAACAGATCTACACAGCAGAGTGGTAGTGGTAATGACTATAGAGCCATGATTTCCAGACAGAACGAGGAGTACAACTGGAATCTGCATGTTGAAGAAGTATTTGAACAGGCCAACTTAGCAAACATCCAAACTGCAGATAGCGAGAAGGGAACTGGCGAAAATGAAGCTTACATGGCAGATGTGGCAGACCAGCTCTCCGAGGTAAGTACCAAACTCCCTTGTACTAAGTGTGAACATCTGTCTGAACAACTGACAACTTTAACTGATCAGTTTATTAGTTTGGATGCGAAATTTAAAACTTTAAAAGAAGATCATCATTTCACTAAAGCTAGAGAAAATAGTTACAAAGTAAAAATTAAAGCTAGTGAAAAAGATATTAAAAGTCTTAAAGCAAAACTTGCTGAAAAAATTCAAATGATTGATCTTAGCTACGAAGTACTAGAAGAGAAAACCAAACTAATAGCTGAAAGGGATAAGCAGATAGCTGATCACCAGGTAAAAGTGGTGGAACTCAACAGGAAACTTGAAAAATTCAGAAATTCCACTGCTATACTTGATCACCTCGTTAGTGATCAAGGTTCCCCAGTTAAAAGGGGAGGAATTGGTTATCATGAAGTTCCACCACCTTTCAATCATAATTACACTTATGACCCTAGTAATCAGAAATCTGTCAATGTTGACTATGGTCAGACAGTTCCGGTTAAAGTAACGATTAAAGAACCAGAAGTTAGTAAGCCTGTTGCTAGTGTTAAAATTTCTGTGCCGAGTCATGTCTCATCTAACTCAGACAAGTCTTCTGAGTCGAGTGAGACAAAACAAGAGGAAGTATTACCAAAAAGTGGAGAGAAAAATAAAACACCTGAAAAGAAGCCTCCACTAAACCCGTATGTCCCACCTTATGTGAGACAAATGGGCAGTAATACTGCCTCAACATCTAAGACAACTTTTGATAAGAAAGTTGAACACAGGAGTTGTTTTAGATGTAATCAATTAGGACACCTAGTTGCTGATTGCCCTCTGAAGCAGAGATTCAGAGGTGTGAGGCCTTCAAAATCTGAGAAAAGAACTAACGGTAATCGCTATAATGGTAAAACTGAAAACCCATCTCGATTAAGAAATTGGTCTAATTCAGGTTTTCAAAGAAAAAGATCTCAGTTTTTCACAGCTAACAAACAAACCATAAGTAATAATTCTTTTGATTCACGAAGGTTTGGATGGCCTCATAGACAATCCACAACAAAGTATCCTGTTAGGACTCACGGAAATTATTATGATACTAACTTTGGACAGCCAAGGTACGGAATGTATCGACCCAAGACCAATCGGTCTTGGGTCCCCAGATTTTAATGATCTGCTTTAATCGTGCAGGAACAGTTGAACAGGGCTGCCAACAATCAATGGGTTGTGGATAGCGGCTGTTCCCGGCACATGACGGGTAACAAGAATTTGTTACACGACTTGAAACCTGTTCAAGGAGGAAGAGTGAGTTTCGCAGGAGAGAGCGGTGGAAGGATTACAGGAATAGGGACGGTGTCAAATGGAAAGATGACTTTGGAAAAAGTAAATTTTGTTGAAGAACTGAAGCACAATCTGCTGAGTGTTTCGCAGATCTGTGACAAAGAATACACCGTACATTTTACAAAGAATGAGGCGATCGTGCTATATCCTGGTTTCAAGATACCAGAGGATTGGATTGTTATGAAGGCTCCAAGAGTGAAAAATACGTATATCATGGATATGAGGTCGACTGAGATGGCCACAGAAGAATCGTGTCTTCTGTCAAAAGCAACGGAATCGGACTCCGAGTTGTGGCATAGGAGAATGGGCCATATTCATCTTCGGAAAATGAACTACCTTGTCAAAAATGGGCTTGTGCTGGGTGTTCCCTTGAAGAATTTCAACTTTGAAGACAAATGCTTATCATGCAAAAAGGGAAAGCAACACAAGAAATCCCATCACACCAAGAAGGTCAATTCAATTGTCAGTACCATAGAATTACTTCACATGGATCTCTTCGGTCCCGTGAATGTAAGAAGTCTAGGAGGAACATCTTACTGCTTGGTGGTCACTGATGATTTCTCTCGATATTCCTGGGTATATTTCCTGAAGTCAAAGGATGAAACAGTGCAGTTGGTAAAGAATTTGATTACCAAGGTTGAGAATATCATGGGGAAACGGGTTAAATTCATCAGGAGTGACAATGGAACTGAGTTCAAGAACTATGAGATGGAGATCTTCTGCTTACAGAAGGGGATAGAACACCAATACAGCGCACCGTATACACCGCAACAAAATGGAGTGGCTGAGAGGAAGAACAGAACTTTAATTGAAGGAGCCAGGACCATGCTGGCTGATTCGAAACTTCCCGTGGTGTTCTGGGCTGAAGCTGTTGCAACAGCCTGTTATATCCTTAATAGAGTGTTAACTGTTAAAAGATTAAATAAAACCTGTTACGAACTTATGCATGGGAGAAAGCCCAACTTGAGTGGTCTTGAACCATTCGGGTCCCCGTGTTCGATATTAAAGACCAACTCTAAATTTGGTGAAGTAGCCGACGAAGGAATCTTAGTCGGATACGTTGTTGGGACTCCCAACAGACGGGTCTTTAATACATCGACCAGCAAGGTTGAGGTGGTGTGTAACACTGATATCACAAGTTACAAATCACCAAAACCAAGCACGGGACCCGCTGGTTTTCGACTATGATAGACTCTTTAAATCTTTTAACATGCCTTATTTGGATTTTGCAGATGTTGAGGAAAGAATTGCTACGAAGATGATATGTGATGAGGAAGACACTTTGGTGCAACGACCACAGTTTGATGAATGTCAGCCTTCCTCGTCAAATGCTGTCAATACCCATGCTGCCTCTACTGAAGAGGAATTCATCAATCCGTTTCACTCTCAACATCAATCACCCATTGATTAGCTATCTTCGAACTTGGAAGATAATCTGAATGTCAGTTCGGTTCCGACTACGAGAATTCACAGAAATCATCCTTTGGAGAATGTGATAGGTGATTTGTCCGCCGGTGTACAAACAAGACAAAGCTTGAATGAGCACACCTGTGTTTACACAAGCATTAAAGAATCAGGCATAATCAACGAGTGCTTGTACACCTGCTTCATCAGCCAGATTGAACTAAAGAACTATCAAATGGCTCTTAAGGACAGCTCATGGGTCGAAGCCATGCAAGAAGAGTTAGCTCAGTTTAAGAAAATGGAAGTATGGAACTTGGTTGCAAAACCACGGAATGTGCATGCGATAGGCACGAAATGGGTCTTCAAATGTAAGAGAGATGAGAAAGGGATTGTTATCAGGAACAAGGCGAGGCTGGTTGTAAAAGGTTTTAATCAGCAAGAGGGGATTGATTACAATGAGGTGTTTGCTCCTGTGGCAAGATTGGAAGCCATTCGGCTGTTTTTGGCATTTGCTGCTCATAAGGAGATGAAGGTCTTTCAGTTGGATGTGAAGAGTGCGTTCCTAAATGGTAAAGTCGATGAGGTTGTGTACGTTGAGCAACCTCCTGGTTTTCCAGACCCTGACTTTCCCGATCACGTGTTCAAGCTAAGTAAAGCGCTATATGGACTACATCAGGCACCTCGTGCCTGGTACTCAACCTTATCAGATTACTTGCTTGAGAATGATTATGAGAGAGGTATAATTGATAGCACATTGTTCTTCAAGAGAAAGGGTAGCGACTTTCTACTGGTGCAAGTCTACGTGGACGACATTATCTTTGCTGCATCAAAGGTCGCCATGTGCCAGGAGTTTGAGGCCGTCATGAAGAAGAGATTTGAAATGAGTGCTATGGGTGAACTAACTTTCTTTTTAGGATTGCAGGTTGATCAAAAGAAAGACGGGATGTTCATTCATCAGACGAAGTATGTCCATGATGTTCTCAAACGCTTCAAGATGGAGGACAGCACTCCATATGATACTCCAGTCTGCGTCAATCACAAATTGGGTGCTGATTCAGACAACGATGCAGACGTGGACCCAACCCAATATCGGGCAATTATAGGTTCTTTAATGTACTTAACTGCTTCTAGGCCTGATATAATGTTTGCTGTCTGTCTTTGTGCACGCTTTCAGGCAAACCCAAAAGAATCTCATTTGAAGGGTGCAAAGAGGATACTACGGTATCTCAAAGGCAAGCCGAAGCTGGGGTTGTGGTACTCGAGAGGAGGAGACTTGGAGCTAGTCGCTTACACAGATTCTGATTATGGAGGGTGCAATCAGAGTCGGAAATCTACAACTGGTGGATGTCAGTTTCTTGGTGGCAGACTTGTGTCGTAGCAATGCAAGAAGCAGACCTCAGTCGCAATTTCAACCTGTGAAGCAGAATACATGGCAGCATCCAACTGCTGCTCCCAGGTTCTTTGGATTCAACAACAGTTGCGCGATTATGGTCTGAATTTCTCACTTACTCCTATTTGCATTGATAACACTGCTGCTATCTCAGTAACTAACAATCCCGTTAAGCACAGTAAAACTAAACATATTGACATTCGTCATCATTTTATACGGGATTGTGCTGAGAAGAAACTGATTGTGCTCGAAAAGGTTGACACGTTAGATAATTTCGCTGACTTGTTCACGAAAGCGTTTGACAAAACTAGATTTCAAAACCTTGTTGAGCTGAATGGGATGATCAATCCTAAGTAACCATGTCGTGTGTTTTTGTTTAAAAAAAAACGTCACTATCGCTTAGAATTATGTCGGTTACTTCAGTTTGAAGGACATGTCTTCGGATATGTTTGGTCCTCATTTCTACTTGTAGAATATGAGGATAGCCATTAACCAGATGACTGAAAGTGACCGGGGCGGTTTATGATGTGTTTCGCTGAAAATTAGTCGATCATACTTAGTTAGAAGGACACATACTTGTATGTGGTCGGTCCAGCTGATTCATTGGATCTTCAGGATAGCCGTTTACCTGAAGACTTTGACTTGATCGGGGCGATTGAAGTTAAAATTTTTTTTAAGGGAGATGAAATTATTTTTCAAGTCTACTACTTCGTAAGAAGTACCTTTACTATGTTTAACAGAAAATTGATCTAACCTTGGAAAGTGATAGATATACTGATTCTGTGTGCTTAACTAGTGAAGTTATTAGGCTTAAAAGACTTTAGAACATTCATTGTATGTCATGGTAGCTTTTTATGGTGCGTAAAAGTAGAAGTGATACTAACTAAATCTACTCGATTTTATGTGGAAACTCCTTAAGAGTTGTGCATGTCTTCATACATATCTTTCCGAATGATAGGCAGAAAAGCGATAACCCAGTCATACACGAGCCCGTGAGTGTTCTGATTCCCGTAAAGATAGCGTGTCAAGACGCTGCAGTGATCCAGATTCGGGACTTGCAGTTATTTTCTATTTGAAGTTGTGATTATACATGTTAAATAAAAAAAAAAATTAGAGTTCATAATGTTGATGATTATCAATCAAGACGCAAGAAGGTGAACGGGAAGATGAGTCTGAAAATCGAAGAGTAATTTCTTTTTAATCAGACACTACGGGTCGAGGTCAATTCGGGGTGACTTGGGGAAAGCCAAATACGCCTTGAGAATAGATAGGAGGCATCATAATCTCTGAGTTGTTGCCCACTTAAGTTTTGAGCTTAATTGAACCTAACTCGTATCACAGAAACGATGAAAACCATTTTAAGTATATTACCTGCTTACAACCTGTTTCTTTATGTCATAATACAGCTGAACACGGATATGAGTGACAGTCACGACATTAGTATGATTCCTATTCGGATCTTTTCTAAAACATGGTAGTCCCTGTCGAGACTGAAATTTGATCCCGTGTACTTTAATTTTTCAAATTTTGTTACTTTTGTATTTGTCTGATTTTATACCTGGTTACTTGGTCTTGATCGTAGCATTTAACGCTTTAAAGGATGTTTTTAGAACTTTATAGAAAATTGTTAAATGTGTAGGGGTTTGTTTTGTAAATACAGGCGAACTTGTTCATAACTTCGCCTGGAATAGGCGAAGTTATCGATAACTTCGCCTGTACTAACTTTGACCCTATATAAAGAAGTTTTAAGGTCAAACGACTTATAATTTTCAAAATACAAGCGAACTTACTCTCTGTCACCTAAGCGAACTTATCAGCTTATTCTCGATCCTCTGATCTTAACCTTTCTTCGATTCTAATCCGATTATAGGTGTGTAGGGTTCGTTTATCATATTATCAATATCTTTTGAGGTTAATCATCGGTCGTTTCGACTCGATAATCGACCTCGTATTTCGAAACCTTAAACACCCGATTTCAAACTTGTTTTTACGTGATAGTAAACTACTTGAACGTCTAAAACTTCATAAATTCATGTATTTCGGAGTCCTCGATCTCCGAAATCATCATCTACACGTCGTTCAAAATCCTTCACTGTTGCCGATTCAAATTCAGCGAAGTTACAGTTTAGGCGAAGTTATCCGTAACTTCGCCTGAGGTTTAACTTCGCCTGTTAATTGATTTTAAAACAGTTTATGAGGCGATGTTGTGATTAGGCGAAGTTATCATTAACTTCGCCTGGACCATTTTACTTAACTATTATCAGACGAAGTTCAAGTTGAAGCGAAGTTGTTTCCCAACTTCGCCTTACCTTTAACTTCGCCTATATAGAATTTATCACAACTTCGCTCATGGTAAAAGGCGAACTTGTGATTCGCTTTGACGTTTATCTAACTTAACCTGTTTGTTGCAGATATGGCTGCTGTTGCTGGAGCAGGTGGTGCAGGCGGTGATGACGGAGGTGATCACCAGAGACAGTTCTTCCCGGGTCACAACATGTACATAACATTAGACCCGGAGGCGAGCGGAGTTGATGATTTCCGCGAAATCATCACATTTCTTTTACGCTCGAGGATATTCCACGCAATTACAACAACTCTGCCAATATCCTTGCCCAATATTGAGGATTTCTGGCAGACAGTGGAATACGACTGTAGAGTCGAGCCCCCGGTGATGCGCGCAACTGTCAACAATCAGATTGTTCAGTTCTCTTCTGAACAAATCCGGGCGGCTTTACGATTTGGGAACGAGACAAGGGATGACCCAACCGAGTTTGTAGCTCCTTTCCGTGATGGAGCGTTTTTGAGAATGGGATACTCTGGTCCCTTGGGGGATACGCAGAGGAGGAAAGGCTTTTTACTTGACCAGTGGCGCTTTCTCATGCATGTTATGATCATTTGCATGTCAGGGAGAAAGGCGGGCACTGATGGCATGGGCACGACCATGCAGTCAGCGATGACTGCTCTGACATACAACAAGCGATTCAGCTTTAGTCATATGGTCTTTTATGAGATTGATCGTCAACGACGAGCGATGGCGCGTGAGCGATTCATCATGTATCCAAGATTCCTACAAATGATCTTGAATCATGTTGCTCCAACGCTTCCTCAGCGCCGTCCGATCCGATATGTTGAAAGTGTGAACAAACGGATCTTCGCCCAATGTCGATCCTCCAGTGCGAGGAGCAAACCTGAGCTCCGTCCTCTTCATACTCCACTTTTTGGGTACTTAATCAACCCGGGGTATGTGCCTGCTCGAGGGGACGAGTTTAGGGACCCGGCACCACAACAGGCAGGAGCACCTCAAGCTATACCTGCTGCTCCTGTTGTGTCACCGGAGGAGAACGTGGACCTTGATGCAGAATTTGGTGGTCAAGGCTTCTTTGATATGGATCGGGTGGATCCAGAGGAGAACGTTTAGGTTCCGGTTGAACGTGCTTCGACTGTGATTGTTACTAGGGCAGCTACAACGGTGGCTGGCTCAGATTCTGATGATGAAGTGGCAGAGGCAAGAAGGATGTTGGTTACTCGAGAAAGACTACATGGGAAAAGAAAGAGAACAGATGACGATAGCGAGTCTGATTATGAGGAAGAGGTACAACAGTTGATCCGGAGGTCAAGAAGGGAACGGATAGGTGCAGGATCAGGAGCCGGTGAGAGCTCTAGGGTGGTACGTTTCACTCCACCAGCACTATCCGGTATGACAATGGTTCCCTCATCACTACAGGTTACAAGGCCAAGCGCTACGGGTGTTCCCGTGGTGGCTACCTCGTCTACTTTTGGCCTCCCACCCACTACTTTCCAACTTTCTACTCCTGAGATCGTTTCATTGCCGCCTCCGACCGTTACTCCATCGGAGGTCGTGGCACAATTTATAGAGTCGACTGTTGTGGCCACTGCAGGGCTATCGGTGACGATACCACCTGCGGTTACGTCTATCTCTACTTCTGAGGTCCCGGTGACATCGGAAATCCCTCCTCAGTACACTCAAGATATATCACATATGAGGTTCGATTTCGATGCAACCCTATCCGACTCTGAACGAATAGCAGCACTGGAATGGGTCGTGGCAGAGCAGTCAAGGATTAATCTTATCCAGACCCAGGCTATTCAGCGCCTAGTTACAGAGAATCAGATGCAGTCGTCCCTTCTGGTACAACATGGAAAAATCATAGATGCTTTCAAGGAGTTCTTGGCATCTCAGGGGGAGACGAGATGTAAAGGCGACGAGTTGAGGACCAAGAGACGAAATGATAGAGACGATGATCCCAATGCATCGAAAGATGCAGGTGGTGAGTTGCCAAGAACTGATCAAGCTCTTGAAACTTCCACAACTCAGGGGGAGTCGACAACTGCAGCTGGTGGTGATGATGTGGTGGTGGTGGATGTAGAGGAGATGGATGATGTTTTGCTTGGTGATAATGATGTACTACCGAGTGATGTGATAGAGAAGATTGGTGAAGAGATTGTGATGTATACAGAGATAGAAGAGGGAGAGATAGTAGAGGAGAATGTGGAGCATGAGATACCGCAAGTTGAGAACGTAGATATGAGTCAACAGATTGGGAATGATGAGTCTGAATGGGAAGAGCAGCCTAGATGGAAGGAAGGCTATGCTCAGTGGTTCATCAAAACGAAGAAACCGGCGGTCCCTACAATGTTTAAGAAAAGTTACAACATTAAAGGCTATGCTGAAGCGAAGAAAGGGATTATATGTTGGATATATGATGAGCAGTTGAGGCTCTTCGTGATTAAAAGGTATGACGGTGTTCAGTACTTGAGAAGGATGTTAAGATCGTTGAATACACTGCCAGAATGTGAAGTGAAAGACTTAGCCAGATTGGGATTGATAAACAGAAGTGACGATAATATGGCTAGAGTCATTGGGAAAATTGTGTGGAAAGAGAGTATAAAAGAGAAGAAGTTTGAGCTGTTGAAGCCACAAAAGGGAAAACTTGTTGAAGACAAGGATAGAGGTTTGAGAGCTGATGGAAAGCCTTGGATGATTATGAAGTATAAACCGATCCGGTGTTTGAAAGAAGTACCGATGAAGCTAATGCCCAAGGATGTGCTTAAATACCTGAAATGGTGGTATGTGGATTGTGAGACAGCTGAGGCAGTGATGGAAGACGAGGATGAACAAGAGGTGCTTAGAGTGTACGATCCGATGCACTTGGTAAACTTATCGCAAGCTGATTTGCAGGTGTTGAATGACAAGAAGATATTTTATATTCCTGCTTGGAAAGATGAAGCGAGGAAATATCAACGAGTTGTCTCGGTTTGTGTTCGAGAAGAAGTGCATGCTTGAAGATAGAAGATTGAAGATTACAAGACACGTGTTTGAAGCTAAAGAGATGAAGCTACTGCCAAGGGGGAGTCTGTTGGTGCATAATGTCAGTAGTTCAGTGTCGAGTGTCTGTAATCGTGTTAGTTAGATTTGAGTTTTGTATGTAAGCGAAGTTACTAACAAGTTCGCTTATATGGGCGAACTTGTTAGTCAAGCGAAGTTAGGGACAACTTCGCCTGAACATACCAGGCGAAGTTGTCGTGTCTATTTAAGTGGTTTGTTACGGCTTATTCTATACATATAGATTAACAGTTTGTTTCGAGTCAGAGAGTTTTGTATCCGGTGATCATAGTATCACGTGTTTAAGGTTGGAATACAACGTGTGTTTGGTTATCGTATCGTGTGTTAACTCGTATTGTTTTCTATACTCGTAACGTCTTACGTAGGGATTCCGCACCTACGTAGAACGCGATATCTCGTGTAGATCCGGCTGGGAACCAACATAAACAAGTAGCAATTAATCATTCAATTGATAACACGCAACACTCACAGTTTGCTAGTGCAAATAATATATATAATATGTAAATACTGATAAGTACGCAAGTCTCTCCATAACGTTTAAAATCAGTAAAATGTGGGGAATGACTTCTCACCTTATCGATTAAGCGAATAACCTAGAGATAGAATAAACGAGCAAAGTTAACGGGATAATTGTTCTGATCCAACCAGAACTGAGACTTATACAAAATAAAATAGAGTCAAAACCGAGAACATAGCCATTGGAATCAATCCAAACGGATGTATAGAACTCCGGTTATGAGGTTTTCGGTGAATAAGCGAGCTGGTACTAACCAGAATTTAAACAGCGATTCGGGATTCAGGTTTTGGTCAGTACACTCAAAATCTCAAAATAAGCATAAAAGTCTTCTAGCCGAATGCTAATTACAGAAGATATAGTAATTGAAAAACCATTAAAATTGACTTATTTGCCCTTAAACAGGTCGGAAAGCAATTAACCGACAAAACCCCATCAATCAGTAAAATTGAATGAGGTATTTTTTTAGTTAGATAAAAAAACAACATTTTTCATTAAGACAGCTTACCCAAACGATGAATGGAACAAGAGGTAATCGAGGTCAAAGTGGTCTTGAACATCAAAGTCAAACCGTAGATGAAAGCACTTGAACAAACTTATGAAAATGATAAAGGAGAAGGACAATTTCATGGGATATGGGGAGGATGGCTGGAAATCATTAGTTTTTAGGGTTTAGAGATGGGTTTTTATTCAATACTGAGAGTTATAATGCATTTATGAAGTAATCAACTCGATTAGGGAACGAAATAAGCAATTAAGTACAAAATCAAGGCCAATAACTTCAAGATTCCTGCCATGACTACAAGAAAACGAATTTGGACTTATTATGACATTATAAGACTTAACTTGGGGTTTAAGTTTCTTTATTCTTGACAAAAAAAATAGTCCCTTAACTTCTATAAATGCAATTTTTAGACGTTTTAAACGATTTTAAGGGGTTTTAAGCATAGTTTTACGAGTTTGAAAGTTGTGAGAATATAAAATAGGTTAAACCAAATAAAATTCAAGTTTTTATTAATACAAAAGGTTCGAATTACATTCCCGAGTCGGGTGAACAAATACGAATACGTATATGAAAAATCCGAGATATTATATGACTAGTCCGAACACGTCAGATTTCACTAGTTCTAACAAGGTTTGGGCTTGATACATGGAGTTGTCGAACGGAAATGACGAATCGACATCTTACACATACTATCTCATAATTTGCATCCACTAGTGGCAGCCCAAGGAGCTTCTGTTGAAAGAATATATATACCGCAACCATCTACGTTTTGTGTTTTGTATATACCCCAAGGACTAGTCCGAGCACGTTAGATTGCACTAGTTCTAAACGATTATGCCATAGATCTACATTTTGTGTTTTATTTGTTCATTCGGCATAAGAGGTTTAGTCAGATACCGCATCCTTCTTCTTTTCTTGCACAATATATTTGGAATTGGTCTCAAAGTCATCATAGATCCTTTTCTTGAGACACCTAGAACAAGTTTTTCATCATCGCAGGGACATAGAACACGTCGTTCCTGACGAGCTCCCTCTCATCCTTTGATTTTGGGACTTTTACACTACCAACATCAGTTATGTGGTGCCTCGAATCATCGGCTTTTACCAGCATTTAGTTAGGATTTAGGAGTCGTTCTTTTTCCTCAATCGTGTGACTCGAGCATCCGAAGTCCTCGATCCATTCTTCACGTGTGTTAGACTGGATCACAACCGTGATGGAGTAATCCTTATAGACTTGGGAAACCTTGGCCCCACCCCGACATCTCGAGGGTCTTTACGGCAGCCACGTTTCCTTCTTCTCTCGGTTTTCTATAGTCCTGCGCTCTTGGACCTCTTTCCCCACAATTGTAGCATTTGTTAGCTCGTCTTTCCTAGTATTCTCCATGACACTCTCCCATTTTCTTGTTGTGTTCGGGATTCTTGGACTTGTCATAACTAGCTTCTTGGATTGTTTTTGTTACTCGATTCGCAACTTTTTATGCTTTCTAAACATACAGTGCCTTTTCCTCCTCGACTTTATTGGTGGATGCACCTACTTGTTTCAAAAGAAGGTTCTCGAAGCCGATTTGGATTCATTCAAGGACGAATTGATAACTCACCAAAACGTAAACACACAATAATTAATATTGAATAACTCTCAATATATTATATATAGGAAATATAACTCAAAAACCTCTATTACACATAACTCGTGTTTCCCTGGATGAACCCTAACTCGGTTACATCTCGTGTGTATTTTTAATGTCAAGCATATCTTGGTTTATATAGACTAACCTAACTTGCTATCCAAGACATTACCAAATATAATAAAACCCTAATTGCAACTCCATAAAACCATTACATCATTAGTGAATCCCACGTGCCTAATAGGTCTAACCCGGTCAACTACACGTAACAGGCCTATTAAAATGGAAATTAAATCCAACAATCACCTCCCCTAATTTCCAACTTGAAATAAGTAGTCTTTAATTTAAAGTTGCCTCCTTTGACATGTGAGACCTATAATCTCGACCTTCTCGGCTTTCACGACCATTTTGATCTCTCCATAACTTCTCTTCTCTTGATCCATAGATGTGTTCTTTGGCTCTCCCGAACTCGACTACCTCTGTGACCTTGTCCCCTACATTCACTCGGTCGTATGAACTCGCATAACCACTCCTTTGGTTGCAATATCGGACATCTAAACGAGCGAATAACAATCTTCCTTGATCTTCTTTTGTTCCCGAATAAATAAACGAGCACATCATTTAAATCAAAGCCTTTGTCATAACATAACTCGTTTAACCCGTATAAAAAAAACTATGAATTGAACCTACTCATCCAACCCTCTTACTCCACTCCGTTGGAACAAATACAAACCAGTCAGCCCCTAACAACTTTTTAGAATAAACCCGTTTGTTCACGAAACCCGGTTACGAATACCTCTCGAAATCCCCTTTTTATCTTCAAAACAAAAACCAAACCACTTGTTTGACTTTTGCCTTATTCAACCAAAAAATAAATAAATAACTATTTTCTTTTCTTTTGAATTTGTCGTAACAGTGTAGCAAATAAAAGAATTTTTTCCTTAAATTCTCAACTAGCCACAATTGTCAAAGAACCTACAAAGAAGCCTGCTTGTTTTAATTTTGTCACAACACGACAAAATTTGTTTGTTCCCTAATCACAAGGAAACCAAAATAAACTACGCCGATGTTCTTGGTACTCCGCCACCTTTGGAACTAAACACAAGTCCAATCTTCAATCCCGAAGATTAATTAACAACCTAAACTTTGCTAAACGTCCTGTCAAAACCGATCCAAGAAGAACTCTCTTGTTCTTCCGACCGCTAATGCCGAACATAAAAGTAATTTTCCGGTCACCAAATCTCAGCCCCGTCGTCGACCTTTGTCTCGGCCGACCCTTACCAAATTTCACAACTTGACCGAACCCTCCTTATCAATCACTACTCTTATCGATATCTTGAGTCTTCGATATCCTCCTTATCGATCACAAGTTTGATCAATAAACACCATGAGCGTAACCGCTCTAATACCAATTCAAGGACGAATTGATATAACTCACCAAAACGTAAACACACAATAACTAATATTGAATAACTCTCAATATACTATATAGAGGAAATATAACTCAAAAGCCCATGTTACACATAACTCATGTTTCTCTAGATGAACCCTAACTCGGTTACATCTCGTGTGTATTCTAATGTCAAACATATCTTGGTTTATTAGACTAACCTAACTTTCTAGCCAAGACATTACCAAATATAATAAAACGCTAATTGCAACCCCATAAACCCATTACATCATTAATGAATCCCATAGGCCTAATAGGTCCAACCCGTTCACCTACACGTGACAGGCCTATTAAGATGGAAATTACGTCCAACGTTCATTGGGTAGGCCACCTTTGGCAGTCGCCACAAAGGTAATGAACTTAAATTTTACAATACATTTAATCGTTGCCTCACTAATCCTCAGCTCACTTGTATTTCCACACGATGATTTCACTTTATGAAAATATTGTGGAATTGTCGTATTTAACCCGTTCACCTACACTAACAAAGGCTCGTTCTTGAAGAATTGGAGTATCATGTCATTCTTCTTCGAAAACAGTGAAGCAAGAGTGATCCAAGTCTGTTAGGGTATTGAGATCACGCATATGATCTAGGAGTTCCTCTTCTATTGTAGCCTTGAGTTAGAACATTTCCCTACCAACCCTTACTCTTCACTTGAGAATCGCATCATTGGTGTCGATCGTTAGTACAATCGTTCAACTCCATTTGTAACTTTCTAGATATCCCGGCCTTGCAAATACGACCTCATACAAATGAACCACATATTGTAGTTCTAGTTATTCGACATCTTGATGGCTCCGATCAATTGTATCTTTGCCGTTTTTAAACCTTTGGAAGGTTGCTCTGATACCACTTGTTTCGTTTTACCAGTAGAATCTAAGAACTCCCAAACTCACAAATACCCATATTTTTACTCAATGAGTGTTTTTCTTACTAGACTCACGTAAACAAGATAGAAATAAACAAAAAAAATAAGGTTTATATAGAAAGTGGCATGTCTAGTGACGTTCTAACATATTTAATTTTAAATTAGTTGCATTGAGATACTCGAGTTGTCTCAGTTTTGCATTGTCCAAAGGAGGAGAGAGTATAGATGTTGTAAAGTGACGGTGTCTGAAATTCTAGAATGCTAGAATGCTCTTGGACTTAATTAGCTTAGATTATCCAAATTTTAAAACAGACCTTATATGTATAGCATAAACTATGACATTCGTAAAATTTCAATTCGTATATGTATTTGTAAACTCGACCCGATGGGTCGTTTCGATGTATTATTGTTCATTTATTAAATTGTTCCAGACGTTTAATATTCAACGTTCGATGTTATTATTTATAGTTTCCGAGTCTTAAATATTAATCAAGTCGTGCGGGTTAAACGCGTGAACAATCCAAATGCTATATATTTTAATTATAAAGTTTAGGGTTAAAAGTGAAAAACTTTAATACTTATATTAACTTAAAAGAACTTGAATTACATTTAAAAGGTTATGATACTTTAGGGGCCAAAGTGTAAATATTAATTAAATTATATTATTTTCTTAAAATCAAACCCAACCCCTCCCGTCCCTCCCCCTCGATTTTCCGGTGGTGCCTCCAGCCACCGGAATCCGGCGACGGAGGTGCCGGCCACCCCCTTAACACACATATATAATTCAATAAATTATATAAAAAGCGTATATCGTCGATATTATGGTATGATTTTTCTATTTAATTGCATTGTAACCACCAAATCGACCCCGTAAATCTCGTCGGAAATCCGGGTAAATAAAATCAACGTCATTAACGCATAGACGCTCCCCTAACTAGTATAAATAGGATCCTTACCCTCGACACAACTCGCTCACACTCCTCAATTCCCCTCTAATAAACTGAGTTATCTGTAATTGGGAAACCTTCTTACTTTTCCGGCGAGTTCATATTCTCCGACGAAACAAAACATTAACGGGTAATTGTTATGTGCTTATTAATGTCGTTGAACTAACAAACAAAACCCATAATCTAATTTCACCGAACCTAGAACATAATCTTTAATTGCAAATCTAGGGTTCTTATGATGAAGAAGATGATACTGATGTTTTATATATAAATAATCTTTTTCATACTTAAAATGAATATGTACCTAGTCCAACTGGTAAAGCTTGTTACGTTCCAAACAACAGACCCGGGTTGAACCCGGGCCAGTCACATTCTTTTTTTTTTACATTATTTAATATCAATTTATTAACTATTAATTAACTTTTTAAGCAATTAAGAATCAAAATAAAATTATAAAAACTTTTTTAAGTTAAATAAAAATTATATAAATTAACTATAAAATATATCTCACCATTTTACATTTAAAAAAATCAAGTTTCTCGTTTTCGTAAACTATTATTAAAAATCGCTTGTTAAACGTAACGTAAACTTTAATGTTCTAAAATCGTCTCGTTAAATCAATAATTATGTTTTCGACTTACAAACAATAGTTCAAGTATTTCGAATGTTCAAACTTCATATCCTCGCCGTTAAAATACTTAAATCATATCAATAACCGATTTTTCGTTAAAACATAAATAATAATAAAATAATCAAAAACATAAAAGTAATATAAAATAACACCTTTCAAGATATGCAATAATAAACCCCGTACGATTATTGATTAAGTCTTGTTCTTACTCAATTTAGTTAACGCGGATCGCTTGCTTCGGCTTACTTGACGTGTTCGGTTGTGGTTATTCTCAAACGCTTCCAAAGTACTTATTCCCTTTTTGCCTCAATCATTAAGGTGAGTTTTCACAACCCCTTTTTAAATGTTTTAATGTTTTGGGGTGACATATGTATCCATTATGAAATTCAAGTATTATTACTTCGATTACTTACAAACTACAATTCAATCATGGACTTTTGTGCTTATTTGTTTAATTTTTATATACGTGGAATTCAAGTGGTTGCCTCATTAAGTATGATCATATGCCCCCCTTTGCACTCAGGTCCATTTGTATCGAGTGGAAAAGGGACCTCGTTATCCACTCAGGTAGCCCTAACTGGAAAGGAAATTCGTTTGTTCTTTTCACTCAGGTCCATTGCATCGACTTTAAAGAACCCTTATGTGCTTTTCGCAAGTTTTCATGGAATTGTACGGTTTTTACGTAGTATTTAAACTGTGGAAGTCTCACCAGCTATATTTATAGTTGGCCATATTTTATACATATTTTACAGGTACCGTGATTAGAGAATGAAAGACTAGAAGACACTTAGAATACCTAGGTTATTTAATAAACGAGACATTTGTTTTGATTATTGTTTATCTTTGATTTAAACTTGTATTGTTTACTTGATTGAACTTGTGTACTTGGCTATTTAATGAATTAATGTTATTATAGTCACTTAATAGTGTCACGTGTGTTTGAGCAATCTGTACGTCACACTCGGGCGTTTCCGCTTCAGCCGGGGTGTTACATAAACGCACACTCCATATGTCAAGTTTTGTGTGAAAACGTACTCGGGCGAATCGGGGCATGTAACATGTATTTGTGTGAAAATGCACAAATATGTTTTTATTCTTTTATTCAATTTTAAATTTTACACACTTATAATTTTCTTCAAGTTTTAAAATTTTAGTATATATATCTTAAACTAGTTTTTATTCCCCCGTATTACGGGGTTATTGTATGTTATTCGTTACTAATATTTATATATATATATATATATATATATATATATATATTTTTATTTTAATTTATTTATTGTAATGATTTATTGTAAAAAAGTTAATAATACACTTAGGGTTTGATGATGAAATGGTTTAACAAATAAATGAAATGTTATAACCCGGTTTATAAACTATTTGGGTTTAATGAGACACATGACCTGTTTATTTTTTTTACTATAACATTGTTTCTTAAATATAAATAATATCTTTTAAAAAAATCGGATATTAATTGCCATCAAAAAACCAATATCCCTCCTATAATTAGGTGGTTGGTTCAATCAACTCCAAGAGGCAAACCAATTCTTGAAAATCGACCTCTGACCCCGCTATCTTCAAGTTAAAATCCAAGAGGAAGATGTGTCTAAAACGGAGTTCCGAGCTCGGTATGGTCATTATAAACCTTTAGTTATGCCCTTCGGACTGACTAATGCACCCACAGTTTCCATGAATCTCACGAACCGAGTTAGTAAATAGTAACTTGACAAATTCCTTATAAAGTTATTAGTGACCTTCTGATATATTTGAAAACCAAGAAGGAACACGAACAACATTCACGAACAATCTTGGAGATCTTGGGGCAGAAGAAATTGTATATCGAGATGTTCAAGTGCTAATTTTGGCTATGAGTAGTATCATTCTTAGGACTCGTTATTAGTTTACAAGGAATTCACATACACCCGAGCAAAACAGGTAAACACCAGAGTCACCAAAAGAAATTCGACAAATTTTGGAATTAGTTGGGTATTACCGACGCCTTATTGGAAATCCAGTATCGCCCAACCTTTAACCCTCTTAACCCAAAAAGACCGAGTTTATAATTGGAGAGAAGAACAAGAAGCGGCTTTTTAACTACTGAAATAGAAACTATGTTAAGCCCCGATACTGAATCTCCCAGATGGAATTGATAACCTTGTAGCTTATTGTGATGCATCCCAGAAAGGTTTAGGATGCGTATTCATGCAAAGAAACAACGTTATAGCGTATGCTTCTCGACAGTTAAAGGTGCGCGAGAAGAATTATACTATCCTTGACCCGGAGTATGGGCCGATTGCTTTACACCTAAGGCATGGGAATACTACTTATATGCCATAGAATGTACAAATTACATGAATCACAAAATCCTATGACCTGCAATTAATATAACAAAACTGACTATGAGTTAGGAAGGACGAGTAGAGTCGTGAAACAATTGTAATTGAGAAAAACCGATGCTTTAAGATGAGAGGATAAAATTAAACATTGGAAAGTACGAGTATTTAAAACGATTGTTTAGACAATCATTATCGGGCATATTCATATCGCCCAAAAGAAAGCCCTAAGAGTATAACATTTAGAAAACAAAATCTTGTACGGTGACGATAATAACTTTAGAAAGGAAAACCAATGAAATTCTATACCTCCAACAAACCGAGTCTAGAATTAACTAAAACAGAGTATCAATAACCCTCGCTAATGTTACAACAACCAGAAACACCCGGTGGGAGTGAGAACAGATTACTATGAGCCTCGTAACACCCTTTCATAAATCATCCCTTGAACGCAGTATAGTACGGGTACTAGTTGACCCACTAACTTAATTTGCATACTCTCTTCCGATCCATAACAACTACACGACTGAAAGGGACGCCTACAATTATGTCAACAAAATCATACCTCGACATGGTATGTCTATTTTGATTACTCCGGACTGAGATAGTCATTTTGCCTCTTATGTTCTAACACAAAAAAAAAAAAAAAAAAAAAAAACCGAATCGGTTTAACCACGACCTGTTGTCCCCAAACAAACGATCGATTTGGACAAACTATACAAACACTGAAAGAATTACCAAACCTTAGAGAAATATAGGACCAACATTTCCACTGGTCTAATTCTCGAATACTAATAGTTATCATAATATTATACAAGCGGCACTGTAACCGGTACAATACGACCAAGAACATGAATTGATGCTTTATTAGACTGAATTGTTGCCCTTTGAAAAGTGTTATTCGATTTGAGGAAACTGATAAGTTGATACCAAAATACATAGAACTGTACGAGGTTGTCTCGAAAATTAAACCGGTAGCATATTGAATAAACTATCTCTAGAATCGAGTTTAATCTCAATTTTAATTCTACTAACAAATTTCTTATATACAGAAACAAACAAGTGCCTTATTGATGAGGCAGAGATAATACCACTTAAAAACTTTCACATAACTAATTTGGTGAAGAACATGTATAAATAATGGACGGGAAATTCAAACTGTTACGACTCAATAAAAATTTCAAGGATCAAAGTTAGGTAAAATCCACAACGGGGAAACAAATATATTTGAAAACGAAAATAAATACTCCTGTTTGTCCATAAGGAACGTATAATTGGCATATTGAATTTCGGGGACGAAATTTCTTAACGGGGGGAAAATGTGACATTCGTGACAAAACCGGATACACCTCAGTTTTCACAAATCGAATAAGCATTTAACCGCTTATTGCATAACGAACGAACGGATAACCAAACGGGTCTGGTTATGACCCAGATATGTCAGGGGGTCATCTATAAGTGATATACGTTTAATATAAACTAACATATTAATATTATGGCCTTAGTACGATAGCAAACCAGTTAAACGAAAACATGCTCGTTTAACCACCCGCTATAGATTTAAACGCGAAAGAGAGTTACAAGACAAGCATTGTATCATCCGTTAAGCTGAAAAAGATTTACAAAACACTTAGTGGAAATGTTTTAAGTGATCCGTGATAATATTTTCGAATTTTACATATGTATACTATGTTTTTATAAATTTACACAAAAATAGCCGAAAAAACGCTCGTTTTTGCGCTATTTGTCGTACCCGATATATTTTTCGTGCCAAAAACCGAACCCAAAATAAATTTAGGCTTGAGATTTAACATCCGGGCACGCGAAACAAGGCAGTGGACTAGAAAATCGGGCCCAAATAACTTCCGTACGTGAAAACAAAAAAAAAAGGGATTACCCCCCCCCCCTTAAGTTATCTTGATATATATATATATTAGTATACAAGATATTTTTGCATCAACATCATCGTATTTCTGGATTTCTATTTTTGGAAACTCCTCACAAGTTCAACCGTAAGGTGAATTAACTAGTTTAATCAATTTTATGTTTGTTTAATTATGTTTGAACACATATAAACATAGCTTTATTACCAAAAATCATTCCTAACCAAGCAAAAACCTTAAAAATAGTCCAAAAATATGTTTTGATCATACACATGGTTAGGAATCAGAATCATACTCTTTTTTAGCCATAAACACGGATTAGAGGGTCTAAACGACGTTTTTACGGTTCAAAAGTTCGGTTTAGAACCCTAACCGAAAACCTAATGTTCATGGCTGGTCTCTTGATGATACATGCTTGGTTTGTGATATAGGACTTGTATCTAGCTTGCATAGGAGCACAAGACCCCGAAAACTTGATTAGAAAGACGAAAACGAACCGAAACCGCTAAGGTAATACCGCAACACTCGATTACGGGCTGTTTAGGTTTAAGTTGTGATGTGTATATTTTAGGTCACAAAATTTTGCAGGGACATCAGGGACCATATCATTGAGTCCCTGTTCAAATTTGGTAATTGTTCGTCCATCAGAGAATATTTGGCGAATTTATTACCGAATTGGGACGTCTATTTGGGAAAATTAGTTAAAGTGCTTGAAAAATTATGAAAATTTTTGGAGAAATCAGATTTGATATATTTTGATAACACATGAAATTTTGGAGCATTTGAAAGACCCTAAGTAGGATTTATGCATTTGTGTTCATATGAGTTTTTATAGTCGTTTTTTGCCCGAAAAGAATATTGAATAAGGTTGTTACATTCTGGAATTGATACAGATGGTTTTGGGATATAATTTGAGTATTCAGAAATTTTTGTGGAAATTTTGGAAACCGTTTGGGATAAACGGACGATTTAAAGGCAAAATATAGCAGGTAAAATGACTTTTTATAAATTAATAAACCAGTAAATAATTCCAGAAATATTTTTAAAAAATTTACATATTTTAGTTGATAAGTGGCTAAATTTTCATAATTTAATAATTAACGGTTAATTTAAAAATTAAACAAATTCAATTCTGATAAAAACCGGCAAGTTCGTGATTAACGAACCTACGGGATATCAGAACACCAAGAGTGATCAAAAAACATATTTTTGGATTAATTATGTAAAAACAAACCTTTTTATGAGAAACCTGGACAATCTGATAGATTGTGCGCGTTTCTCCTCAAATTAAACTGAATAAACGGAAACGGGTCCCGTAACGAATCCGGAACCCCAATGTGTGATATTTCTTTATAAGTTAATCATTTTATCGACCAACACATTTACCCAAGATCACTTCCCCATAACTGTTTTCTGAACGCATAAACGAACAACTTGGCCCAGCTGTGAAAACGGGAAAATTGAGCCAAGTTCGATTTTTAAGTATTAGACATTGAACAACATCACAATTTAAACCTATTAACACTTTCTGGATGTAACAGCTATATCCCGACTAGCTATACAGCCCGATTTAGTATTGAGATTATAATAATATTAAAATATTAATATTATTATAATATTATTATAGGGACTAAATGATAGCAATGGAAATGAACCCTGAGCTGACCTCGCATTGAGTGCCTACAAAACAGTGAGTTTCATGACCCCACTTTTAAACTGCTTTACGAAATTTTGGGGTGAAAAACCTGTTGATACATATCTATATATACTCTGAACTGTTTGATGATGGGAATTATCTAAGTGCTAACACACAAAAGTCCCCACGAACACAGTGATTAACTTCGAGTCGGTGGCTTGTGAATAGTACTGTTGGTTTGACCAACCCAGCCGGGGCCAGCACGGTTTGCTGAGACATTATCCCGTTTGCACATGACCATAATTATACAAACACGCTATGTAGTGTTAGACATAGCTACTCGGGGCATGTTGTGGGCGGAAAAGGGGCCACAGTGGTTGATTGAGCGTGGGAAATGGATACACGCAGCACAGACAGTCAAGACTTCACTGTAGCTTAGCATAATTACATCATAAACATACAAACAAACGTACTTGTGAACGTACATACATACATGCTTGCGTACTTACAAATTGTGATTGTTGAACGCAAAACTGATTTCTTGAAACTCACCAACTATTTTTAGTTGACCCTCTTTAACATGTTTTTCAGGTACTGGATTGGATTAGAAAGTCAATGTGCTACGTGTTTGACTTGTGATCAATGTTGGTTAAATTGATGCAAGTGTGCTAATAAGAAGTAAAGCCGCTTAACGGGCTGGATTTAGTTTGTATCACCTAGTTGTAAATGAAGTTAGATAAATGTAAAATATTGTAAAGTAATTTGTATTGTTCTTTATAAACAATGTGGTTGATATCAGCGGTGTCTGTTACATTTCCGTTTTACGCTTCCGCAAACCGCTTAACGGGGTGTGACATCATGGATCTCATCAAACCCGGATAGCCCTTAAATGGGTTATAATATCTTATTTATTTCTGAAAATCTTTCATCATTAAAGCCTAATTTAATTTCTTTATATGGATTTAATTGCATTAATGATTATTTTTCTTTTAAGGTTAACTTAAAGAAAACATTTCACAAAATAATATCCAAATTATAACAAATGAACCTAAATGAATAAATATAAAACGTTAAGTAGATGATTCATTTAATGTTTAATCTAAAAATGAACATAAACAAACATAACCAAACATAAATGGATCTGAATTACCGTTATAAGCAGTTCATGAACATAAAAGAACATAAATGAACATAATTTAACAAAGGTAAACGAATATATATGAACAAACATAATCGAATACAAACAAACATAAATAAATATATATAAACACACTTAAATTAACACAAACGAACAAATATAAAAATTAAGTAGAAGATTCATTCAATGTTTAACCCATAAACAAATATAACCAAATATAAATGGATCAAAATAGGTCTAAGTATATTAACATCCTTACAATAAATTAAATTAAATCAAAAAACATATATTTGCAATATTAGGCATGACAAATGTAAATCAACCTCCGTAATACGGAGATAAAAAAACTATTATACACACACACACATATATATATAGGGTTTGAATCATATACAAATGAAATTAACATGTTAATTGTGAGAATCAAGTAGAGTAATTATATATACAAATAGAGTAATTATGTAATTACAGCATAGAGTAATTATGTAATTACGTATTACTAGTAATTACATAATTACTCTAATTGATTCTCCTAATTAGCATGTTAATTACATTTGTACGTTAATTTTCCCATATATATATAATTTACTTTGAAAATAAATTCAAGTTTTAGTTTTTGTTTTCAAAAATTAAAATCACATTTTTATGTTTATTAGTGTTTTGAAATAAAAATAACTTAAAAGTTAAAAAAAAGAATTTTCATATATTTTTAAATTTTAACACATATATAAACTTTAGATTTTATAACTTAAGTAAAAAAAAAGAAGTTTTTATGTATCTACCTGTACTTCTAAAGCAAAATTATTTTTCCAAAAGTCATTCAACTAGAGTAGACAACTAGGATGTCAACTAATACTATTACAATTTATAGAATTACTAACAAAGTTATAAATGTATGGTTAGGTTATAATATGAAGTATAGTTTTTGTAGGAATGATAAGAAGTAATCTTGTCCATTGATTTTGAATATGGAGGGTTGAGATTAGTTTAGAGGAAAATCAAGTGTGAACACAAGGTAAATGGCATAAAAGGAATAACACATTTGTTGACTTTCTCTCTCCACATGAAAGGCACATGCCAAATTCCCACATCATTTTAAAACATCCATAACTTTTTTTTACGACGTTTTTATTGAAAAAGAAATTCACCATAATAACGAGTGTCTTTTTATATTTTATATGAGTACCATATTGTAATATAAAAATTAAAAAAAAATTAGTGGGTTTTTTACAAATTGTGTTTTACCGAATTGTGTTTTACAAAATTGTGTTATACAATAGTATTTTTCATTGTATTTTTTTTATTGTGTTTTTTCCGTTGTGTTATTTACATTGTGTCATACAATTGTGTTTTTTTTGTGTTTTTATTATTGTGTTTTTTTTTCATAGTGTATTTTTCCATTGTGTTTTTTTCATTGTGTTTTTTCGGACTTTTCCGGCAAGGTGGTGGCGGTGGGCGGTGGAGTGATGGTGGTTGTAAGAGATGAGTGAAGATGTAATTGGATTATATGTAAGTGGGTTTTTGAAATTAATTTAAGTGGGTTTTGAGATTAAAGTAAGTGGGTTTTGATATTAAAGTATTAGACTAAAATACCCTCCTTTCTAGCCTTCTTAGGAAAATCAAACTTTTTATTTGAACCTAACCCTATAAATGTAACTTTAAATGTTGTATTAAATGAAGTTTTTAAATATTAATGAATTATAAAATTTTATTTATTATTGTTTATAATTATGAATCCATAAGATATATTATTGCGTATATTATTAAATTTTTTAACTTTTTGTTATATTTTTTTAACTGCATGTGTATTACACGGGCTATATCCTAGTTAATGTAATAAAACAAAATCTTCATGCGGAAATATTTGGCCATTAATTTCTTGGTACGTTACGGGCAAAGAATTTATATTCTTTGTTTGGGATACAACTAGATTTATACACTTCATAATTAGCACAAGTAATAATCATGACAAGTCTTAACATGGAGTGGTTTATTTTGGGAATTTAAAAAGGCCAATATTTATTTTGATTAATTTGATTATTCTTATGTGTTGAGAATTTTCCATATATAAACTATATTGTAAAAACTATTATTCTCAATTTCATCGGCTTTTAACTTTCATTTTCACTTCAAACGCGTTGTTATCGCGAGCGTTAATTTGTATTATCTTATTTGGCCATTTCGAACACACTTGGTGCACTATATGATCTCATGAGCATCTCTATGACACCAAATACTTGCAAAGTCATGCCAAAAACCCGACATTGTTTGGTTCACATGTCCAAATCTTTAGAAAAATGGACCCAATTTGTTAACGCTCCTTCATAGCTCAATTTTTGTGGTCCTTTCTTAATTCTCGGTTTGAGGTTTGGTTGCTCCATAAAGTTATGAATGATTGTAAAATAATGTGTACAAAAATAGTAGGGGGTATGAGTTTTTATAATGGAAATAAATAATAAAATAAATGCCAACGTTCAAAATTCAAACTGTTTGCAGTGCCGTCTTTGAATGAGGGCTGGGCGGTCGACGGTCTACGGCGTAGTTACCCGATAGACCCGAATTTTTTTTAGTCTTATATATATATGTGTGTGTGTGTATGTGTTTATTGTTAATGTTTAAACTCAATTACTCAACTCATTAAGCATATTTAAACCTAACAAAAAAAACACTTTCTACTTGAGGCCCAAAAAAAGTTAACGGCTAGATTCATTCTCGAAACAATGGGTGATTTGTTCCCGGTGGCAAAAATGGGGGGGGGGGGCAATGTTCATGCTACACCCGGGTTAACTACAAGGGTTTACCCGCCCCCCACTACCCTAAGAGCGGCTACGACGACCTATTTTGGGGTATCGGGATCACATTAGGAGTTCTATTGTAGCCTTGAGTAGGAACGTTGCCCCGCCTGCCCTCGCTCTCCACTTGTCTACAATATTAGCATCTCAAAGTAAAATAACAAATCCATAGTAGTTTGAAAATACATTGAGGTTAGGGGATACAAACTTATAATAAATGTTAAAAGACCGATTTCACCTTCATTGGCATTAAAATAGAAATAACCATTCAACCAATATTATAGACCTAACTAAAGAGAGAAGACCCATCACATTAACCACTGAAAATTGTAAAATGGCTCCCTCACACAACCTTAAAGTTACCATTTAATCTACAAATATCATAAACTAGTGAATATATATTTTATCAAAAAAATAAACCTTTGCCTACATTAGAGCCTTAAAGGCATAGAGCAATAGAAAGATCCAGATTAACACACTTGTTTGAAGAATGATCACTTTGATTGTGCCCTGAGTGTGTCTCACTGATTTCGCTTGTCAAAGAACTGTTGCTCATCTGGGCCAAGGGACAATGCAACGAGAGTGACAATGATAACCCACAACCACCAGCCTCATCAGCATTTTCTTGCTCGACATCGTTGAACAATTCATGTTCACGATTTTCTGGTTTGGAAATCTGAGTAAACAAAATTAATTTCATCATAACTAAGAAGTGATTCTTAAGATCTTTCAATGAAAAAACAATATTAAGGCATATGATCTATATATTCACAAATATAGGTATGAAAAGAGATGCCATAACTTAGGATCTTGCCAGTTGCCACCAACTTTTGTCAATGAAGTGAATCATACAGAATTTATTTATTTATTTGTTTGTTTTCGGCATACACCTATATCCATAGGTATAAGCAAAAGTAAAAAGACTCATAATGTAAAGATATAAAAGTGTTGCATGTAAAAATCTTTTTATGCAAATATATAACGAAACCGTAGAGTTAACACGTCACTTAAAAACTATTTTTGTAGTTGTAAATATAGTAAAAAGAGAAGAAATAATGGGAAGCTTGTCGCATTATATTCTAAATTCTAAACTATACCGGTACCGTCCTTCCCCAGCTGCATTTAATTACTTACAGAGTGGACCACAATTTTCATTTTCTTCTCTAACCCCTACTTTGTAGTCTAGTGCACATGTCACTGAAAGTCTTTGGTATGCAAGAAACCAAATTCTGTTGATAGATTTTTACATAAACCCACTGTGCAATACCCAAGTGTGATTCAATAGTCAATGCATAACTTTTAGGCTAGCATAATCAAGCCTTTAGATTAACCAAGTTTCAACCACTGCAAGAAATCTACGAAGATATGCTAAATGGACATCTAGAGTACACACTTATTCACTCTCTCTCATGGATACTTGTCTAGGAATTGGGATGATGATTTGCAGGTTGATGTAAAACATTTATTTATTGTTACCTAAATATACTCAAGTCTTTGGTGATATCAGGTCAAAATCACATTGAGTGGGTAAAACAAACTCCCTGTCAATTGTACATATCTGACAACCTAACCTACTAGGTTACATTCAAGTGTAGGTTGTTTAGTAATAAGTCAAAAACAATCTTTGGGTTAAACTGATCAAGTTCAAGTTTCAACTAAGTTGAGAAAGTCAAACTGAGTATCAAAATGTGGTAATAAGTCATAACCCATGAAAGGACATGCAATTTTAGAAATAAAAACAAAGGGAGGTGTTGTGGATATGGTGTTTATCAGTTTATCTATTTCTGTTATTTTCTTCTAAATGAAGAAAAATATACTATTACATATTTGGGGCACTAACCTGGGCGCGAGAGCCCCTCCGCTCGCGCCCCCAGGCGCTAACCCCACACCACCGGGGCGCGAACGAGGCGCGAGCGCGAGCCCCCAGGCAGGCGTCGCGGGAGAAGAGAGAGAAAAAGCTGGTGTGGATGCCCAAAAGAGCCGTTGAGCTCGGAATTAATAAAAAAAAAACCTTAAAAACCTCTATATAATACCCCAAATTACTCCCATTTCAACCATATCAAAACACAATTTCACCTTACAAACTCCTATATAATATATCCCAAACTCCTATATAATACCCAAAAATGTCTGGAAATTGGTACCCAAACCTAGATTCAGATTATATTGACGACGATTTATGGTCGTCACCAGACCAACCGATGTTTTATTCGGGGCCGCAAGAAACATCCGGCTTTCAACCATCCAACATACAACCGTCTCCTAACTTTGTTGTTCCAGAGACACAAGAATCACACGGTGATGCTACGGGAGCAAGAAGACGCGTCCACCGGAAAAAACAACTTGCAACGGACGGGCCGGGACCGGCTTCGACTCCGAGGACGAAACGGAAAACCACTCCGTGGTCATCGGATGAGAAGGAAGCCTTGTGTCGGGCTTGGATAGTCATTTCTGATGATCGGCGTTGCGGTAATTGTTTTAACGTTTTTAAAAATGATTTTTAATAAAAAAAGTTAAATAAAAAAGTTAACTGGAAATCTAATTTAATTATTCATTTTGCAGCCGACTACCAAAAAAGCAAGATTTTTTGGACAAAGGTTAGGGAGACATTCTATACGCTCGTTGGGAGTACAGAGCGAAACGCCGATATGATTTCGGGTCGGTGGTCCGAAATCAGAAAATTTGTCGGCTTGTTTACTAATCTTTTCAACAGGAACGCCGGTCGTATGAGACCAAGTGGCAGTGATGATTTGGCGGTTTACAATTTCACGGTCGAAGAGTGGAGGCAGGAGTGTTTGCGGAGGTATGGGATGGTGAAGACGTGGGACGATTTAAAGTTGTGGGAGAGGTTGAAAAGGTGTTCCAAGTGGGTTGAGCTGGTGGCGCCGGACCTTGATGCGGAAGTAGGGCCGAAACGGACTAAAACTAGTTCGTCTGGAGCGTATAGCACTTCCGCCGGGTCGGATTGCCGCGTTGGATTCGACCTAAACATTGCGGGGGAGGAAACGTCTTCACCGCCGAGGAGGCGGCCATTGGGAAGGGACGCCAAGGGGAAAAACCGGCTGAGGGGGGAGCCGTAAACATCGCCGATCTTGTTGAATCCCTCAATAAATTCAACAAAACCATGGAGATGGTCTCTAATGACAAAAAGGAAAAAAGTCGAATGAGAGATTTGGACTTCCTTACAAGAGACTTCAGTAACCTAAATCCGGTCGATCAAATGCTGATGGAAAAGCAAAAGGAACGTATCCGAAAGAGGTTGATCGAAGAAGACCAAGCTGAAGAATAAGAATAATGTTTTTTTTAGTACTTTAATTTTTATTTTATTTTTAGATATTAATGTGTTTTTTTAATTAATGTGTGTTTTTTTAAATAATTTATGAGTTTTTTTAATAATACGTTTTTTTAATACATTTATAAAAAAATAAAAAAAAATCCGCTGAAGCCCCTCCACACCAGGGCCAGGGGCTCCAACGGGGGCTCCAACACCCCCCTTATCCAGTTTCTCTCTCTGCCACACGTCATAATATTATTGGCTGGAGCCCCCACTGGAGCCCCCATTAGAGCCCCCCACACCCCTTAGCCTTAACCAAGTTTCAACCACTGCAAGAAATCTACGAAGATATGCTAAATGGACATCTAGAGTACACACTTATTCACTCTCTCTCATGGATACTTGTCTAGGAATTGGGATGATGATTTGCAGGTTGATGTAAAACTTTTATTTATTGTTACCTAAATATACTCAAGTCTTTGGTGATATCAGGTCAAAATCACATTGAGTGGGTAAAACAAACTCCCTGTCAATTGTACATATCTGACAACCTAACCTACTAGGTTACATTCAAGTGTAGGTTGTTTGGTAATAAGTCAAAAACAATCTTTGGGTTAAACTGATCAAGTTCAAGTTTCAACTAAGTTGAGAAAGTCAAACTGAGTATCAAAATGTGGTAATAAGTCATAACCCATGAAAGGACATGCAATTTTAGAAATAAAAACAAAGGGAGGTGTTGTGGATATGGTGTTTATCAGTTTATCTATTTCTGTTATTTTCTTCTAAATGAAGAAAAATATACTATTACATATTTGGGGCACACTTGACATTAATGCTTTATGATACTTGATAGTTTTTAAAAACAAATTCTTTGAAAAAGTATTAAATACATGAATTCATTTGTTTAAAGAGACCCAAGAAACTAAATATTATATGTGTTATGAATGTTATGCAGTATATACTTTTACATATTTGGTGCACACTTGGTATTAATGCCTTATGCTACTTAATAGTTTTTAAAGACAATCTTCTTTGAAAAAGAATAAAGGCATAGACTCATTTGTTTAAGTGACCCAAGAAAATCAATATTATTGTATAGGCATGTACATACAATAACATTGATTTTGATATATTTGGTACACACTTGGTATTAATTCTTTATGCAACTTAATTGTATGAATGTTATATTAGTATATACTGTACATGATATATATGTGTGTTAAGAGAGAGAGAATGTACTTGTAGGAAGTCAGATTCTTTTTGATGGATAAAGGGAGGATTGAAGTGAAAATGTGTAGCAGAAAAGGAATGAGGCTGCTGCCATTTGTGATCACCAATGTCCTCCTTTCCCTTTATTCTTCTTTCCCAGTATCCATGCATCCCTATTGTCTCCTCTCTGCCTCTATAGATACCAAAATTTAAATATTTTTTAAAATAGGAATCTTAAAACAAAAAACCATAAAACTAAACACTATGTTCCCCCTTTTAAACAACATGGATAGTATAAGTAATGATCAACCTTTTAGAAGAGACATTGAAGGGATGGTAAATGAAGTGAGCACAAGATTCTTGACTGGATGTGTATGTAGAAATCTCATGATGAGCATCATGTTGGTCTTCATGTGATTCCTTTCTGAATAACCCAGTGCGCTCTTGAACATCATCTGGAGTTTTAAAGTTCCACAAAACATGTTCTCAAAAATCAGTAGCACTAGTGAAAGAGCACAATAAAATAAACAGAAAGAGACAACAATGTGTCAAAGCCAAAGATTCTTCTCTCTTTCAAGAATGAGTGTTTTGACAAAAGTTGATAAAAGATTTCAAAGGTAAAAGCTTTAAAATGGGTTTGCTGAAAATTCATTCAAACATCAAACACAAGTTTCTTAATTAAAAAATAAGGAAAGGAATGTCTAAAAATTCCTTGATACTAAATGCCACAATTAGAAGGAGGCAGAAGGTTGTGTTCTTCATTAGTTTTGTTCTATTTTTGCAAAAAGAACTACTTTTTGGGAAAGAAAATCATAAATAATATCACCCTGGCCTTTCATATCCTTTGTTTCCCAAAAAAATAGCATACGAACATCACAACTAATGTTAATTTATAGATGGTGTTTAATGTTTTTTATTTCATTCTTGAGTTGCAAGAAGGTTTTTTTTTAATATAATAGTGATGAAATATATATGCATACCTTGGGGATTAACATCACTCCTCATGCTTCTATACATCTACAAGTCCCATATACTTATATTAATATTACATGAAATGCTTGCATTCATAAAAAAATCACAGAAAAATGGAAATGATGAAGTAGAAACCTGAAGATGACTTTTAACATGGGAAATAGTGAGCCCTTTTACATCCATCATTTGAAGAACAAGCTTGGGTGTTGCTTCTGCATACATGCATAGCATCATTATTATCATCAAAAAGAGTAGAAGAAAAATAAACATATACACAATACATATACATACGCATCATCATTATGATTATCAAAAAGAAAAGAAGAAACACATACTATGAGTACCACCAAGAGTTTGAATGGCATGAACAAAACACCTATGAAGATCAGGAGTCCATCTAAGCCTTGGAACTTTTGATCTTATGTATTGCCTCACTGTTCCATTCCTCTCACAGCCTCCCATCTTGTATTGTGTATAATTATATGAAGACAAATGGGTGGTATTGAAAAAGGAAAGAGAGGTGGATGGAGATTAATAGCTTGGAATATTGTAGGGTCAAGTCGGGTCGGGTAAGGTGAAAATATTACCCTCTGTCTTGCAATGGAAAATTATGATTCTGAGGAATGGTTTCCTCTCTCTTCAGGCTTTACAAAATATATATACAAATTCAATTGGTTTTAGTTTTATTTACTTTCCTCTGCTGCTGCTGGTTTGACCCTGTGATCATCTGCTACAACTTTCTCTCTCTAGAATCATAGGCGTAGTGATATGATACGCCAACTTCGTCATCATAACAAACCACCATAGATATCAGAATTATACCCTCCGCCTCTAAACATTTATTGCATTAACAATTAAAGACTTTTCTTGTTATCTTTTTAGAATATTAGTAATTTTGACAAGCTGAAAGGTGAGATGCTTTTAGCTACACCTTTCCTTCTTTTAATCCTTCTTTTAATGTGTACTCTGATTTGAAATTAAATTAAAGATATCTAGTTTTTATAGCGAGAAAATTCTGAAAAATAAGTGAGAGTGTATCAAAATAGTCTTTGAAATTTTCAACTTATTAAAACAATCTAATGAAATCTATCGGCGCCGATGCATTTGGTCTGAAATTTGTCCGCCACTAAATCATTGACACGTGTAAAGTGACTGACACAATCCGATAGTTTTACTTTCAAATCTATCTGTCCCGATTATTTTGGTCTAAATTCGTGTTCAAGTGTCGTCTGATCAGACCAATTTCACGTGAATTTCGTTGATCCTAACATCTTCATCTTCGTCACATCCTCCCAACGCCGCCGCCGCCGCCCGTCTCCTTCCCCGAAGAACTCCAAGAGCTCAAGAGTTTCCGGCTATCCACCGCCATCGCCGGAAATTCATATGGATTTGACCAGCGGTGGCGGTAGCTCGTCGGAAAATGTTGAGCTCTTGGAGTTCTTTGGGGAAGGAGCTGGGTGGCGGCGGCGGCGAAGGGAAGATGTGACGAATATGAAGATGATGAAGATGATGACGACGAAAATGAAGATGAAGATGATGAAGAAGATGAAGATGGTGTTTTTTTAAATTCGTCTCCAAAGATGAGATTCACGTGAAATTTATCTAGTCAGACGAATTTAAAAAAAAAACACGAATGTCAATGGAGATGATTTTCAAATAAAGATACTTCTCAAAGATGATTTTTAAACAAAAACAATTTGGTCCGACTATTTAGAAGGCAATATTTACGTGGTAGGTAAGGGATGGGACACTTGTCAGAATATTAGTGACTGTTGAAATCTATCGGTTATATTACCAATACGTCAGATCCGATGGTTTTCAATATTGGAGGATTTTTGGAACTTATTGTTTTCTAAGACTATTTTGACACTCTCTCTCTTCTTTTGGACTATTTTAATAATTTTCCCTTTTATAGCCGTGGTGTTGTGACGGTGTACTAACGTGTGTTCGGTTTGGTTGCAATAGGTTATGTTTGATATACCAACATTAAATTAAAAAAATTAATTTGTCAATGCAGAAAATAGTCGCGACACTTTTATAGCCTATGATAAAAATTGAATATACGTTTAATCGGTTGGTAAAATACGGATGTTGCGACGGCGAGCCAACGCGAAGTCGGTCTATTTCGGTTACGTTCGTTACGACACTAGAACTAAAACAAAAAAGTTACATATTAAAGCAAAAAAGAAAGGCAAATTCTGTACAGTTTAATTTGTGTTTGTTACAATACTGAAACTAAAGAACAAAAAATATTAGGGCGCGAGCCATCAACTCTAATCTATATAATTTTTTATTTTTTCTATAAATTATAAAATAAAATTTTGTTGAATGTATGGAAAATAATGAAATTTAGATCAATAATAAATAGTAGTAAAACTTTTAGATTCATTGAATTATATAGTTTTTACATGTTACATTGTATATTGTTGTTAACAATGTTTTCAGAATCAGTCCGGACGTCAATCCAGACACTTTACCGGGTTAAAGGTTAGAATCACCCGGAAGGACGAATCGGTGTTTGACCTGGATGACGTCATAAACAATTTAAATATATATATATATATAATTCATATGCATATAAAAAAATAATAATAGCAAACTTTAATGTTTATTTATGTTTTATACGTTGTTTTTTAAATATATATGATTTAGTTTGATTAATAAAGACATCAATAAAGCTTAGTTAGTTGGCTCATTGGGTAATTATTAAAGCTTTTATCTTCAAAATGACCCAAGTTTGAATCCCGACATACACATTTCATTTTGGATTTAATGAAAAAGTGGGTTTTACCGGTTCACCTTGGTTACTGGCCGGGCCGACCGCCACCCGTAAAACCCGGCCGGGTTTTTAGAAAACGACCATACACCCTGACCAGGCCCTGTATAGGGACCATACCCATCCAGCCGGGCCGGGCCGGATTTCAAAACACTGAATTTACATACTGGGAGGATTTTGGGTTTGTAGTTTCACTTGTGATGAAAAAAAATAAAAGGTTGTAAATTGAGTCATGGGTTTTCCGTTTATGGAGAGAAGAGATAACCGGACGGTTAGACTATCCGTTATGGTGAGGGCATCGAAGCCCTTTCACAGTGCCACATCATCGTCACGGTGCTTTGAAGCTCGTCCCGTTATGTTTTAAAGACCCTTGGGCGTCCCAATATATATATATATATGAGAGATGGAGAAGAGGGGCCCCACCCCACTCTCTTCCACGCCAGCCATCGAGATGGCGCCCCCCCCCCCCCACCCCCTCCTTCACGCCCCACGGTGATGTTTCTCCCCCTCCGCGCCCCTTTCCACTCTTTTCCAGATCCCATATCGGGTGGTCTTAGTAGCACATATAAAAGTAGTTAATAAAAAAATGTAAAATAAATAATGTTTATTACATTGAGGACCTATGTAAAGTGAGGGGGAGTTTGACGTAATGGGGTTTTGTTGGTTGTGACTATGACTGACAACATGTTATAATTACGTACTAAGTTACAGGGGAATAATTTTACTACACTCCTTTCCTTGTTATTCATTTTTTATAAAGGTAAAACAAAAGCACCAAAATCCAAACTCTTTCTCATATAATAAATTCAATCTTTTTGTCCTTTAATTCATCACTCTTAGTTTGACTACACTTCTTTCCTAGCTATTCGTTTTTTTACTACGGTTGGTTTATTCAAATTTAACCATAAACAGTATGATTTTCTCTCTTTTTCTCTCACAATCACTTTTAACCATCTCTAAAAAATAAAAAAACTCGCTCCCTCATAAGTGTATGTGTGTGTTTGTGTGAGAGAGAAAAGCACATGGCCCACCACACCCCTCCTATGCTGAGGATATTTTTTGACTTAGGTTATTAATACACCAAAGAGGTTATTCACACACCAGTAGGGCCTATACGAGTTGTATAGGGCCTATATGACTCGTATAGGTGTAGTGTCAAGTCATTTTTGGTTAGGAGTGTCAGTTTTCATTTATTTGCATCTTATAGCCCTTATACGAGTCGTATAGGGCTATACGACTCGTATAGAGTCTGTTTGACTCGTATAGTATTTCTTTTTTAAAGATTTTTTTAAAATTACAAAATATTAAAAATAACATCCGAGTTGTTTACAAAATAGAAACACGTAATTTAAAAGTAAATTTTTGCTATATGCATAAAAACATACGAACAACATGAGCGTTTTTAGGTAACGACTTTTTATATGTGGTCATGCAATCCATTTTGGTTGACGCCCATGTGAGTTATCTAAGCTTTTAAAATATAACTGCCATAAAAATAATTATGTTTGGAGCAAGAAAAACAGATACCTGGCCTGTACGAGTCGTATACCATCTATACGGCTCGCATAGACCATAAAATAATTATAAGTATCTGGCCAAAGTAAAGCTAAAATGTTGTCTATATGAGCCGTATAGACCCTCCCTATACGGCTCGTATAGGGTCTATACGGCTCGTATAGGGTCTATACGAACAAGAATATATATATGACTCGTATAGGGTCTATACAGCTCGTATAGACTGCAAAACGTTGCCACACTATCACCTCCGTACGCATGTTAATAAGTTAGGCCTATACGACTAGTATAGGCCCTATACGAGTAGGATAGCTTTATTCACACACCATGGGGATGGTGTTTGTATATAACAACCCTATTTTTTTCAGGTATTCAAAAGTTGATCAAATTGGTAGTGGTGCTATTGAAGATGAAACCAATAGTTCCAACGAATCACAAGCAAACGTAATCAGTTTATCCGGGAAAAGTGGACAATATAATGGTATGGTTACGTTGGGTTGTTACAATTAAACGTTGCTATGGAAAGGCGCTAAGGTGTAGGAGTAGTAGGAGAGAAGAGGTGACTGATCGGTGTTGAAATACCGGTCAAAGATAAGATTAATTTGTGTATCCTAATCACCTTAACTAGTTAGGGCAAATAATGTGTCGAACCACGAAGAGTTTGTGGTCAATGTTTCAATTAACTGATTTTTATTAATTTTGATTTTGAGTGTTGATCACACTAGCAATTTATAGTTTCGAAATAAGCGAATACTTTAACGAATTTAACAATTAATAAAAGGCATGCAAACAACCCTGGGTTCATATATATAAGATACTAGATTAACCTACACGAATATTGGTTTGGTAGTCATGAATAATAATTAAAATATTGGATTTGTCAATAGTAATTTCAAATCGTAGACATCAACAATCATCTATCATATGTAACTGGTGTAAGAAAATCATCATTGTCACAAATTCTAGACAATTGTAACTAAAAACAATCAACAAACCCTAGCACGAATCAAAATTAATAGCAATTTTCATCTCACAATATCAATAATGCAAGGAAATCTTAACGATTATGAGTTCAAAACAATACTAACAATCAATTTGTAGAATTCGGTCAAAAGCTGATCCAAGTCATTCAACCAATTAAGCGTACAAAACTTGAAGCTATTTATTGCAATCCTACACCAGGGAATGATTCAAATGGAATTAGCCATTCATAGCCTTCATTAGATTTTTAATTAATGGTTGGAAGGCTTCAAATATTGATAGAAAAGTGAATCCTAGCTCCCAAATTCGTCGTGAGGCTCTCAAAACCGGCAGAAATGAAGTCATTTTCGAATTAGGGTTGAAAATGTGATATACTAATCAACCTATTATTTTTTGCCGAAAATTACGTGTCTCACGTGTGGCGCGGCTGGCAAAATAGTTGGGTCACATGTTTCTTGATCATGGCTCCCTCACGTGTAGTGATGGGCTTTCTTAACCAGCTTGTAACACCTGACCTTGGGCGTAATATGCCGGGACAGAATATGCCAGGCCGGTACTTAAAAATTGCTCACAAACTTGTAACACTATTAGAGTGACAATAAACGTATTTTTTTTCATAATGAAGCAAATAAACATTTGTTTGAATCAAATAACAATACATCGATAAATAACTAAAGTCTTATTAAATAAATTCTTATGTTGACTAGTTTCCTTCGTTCTTAGCACATCATCAGTTCAACCTGTAACGCGTTTTGAATAATATATTTGTCAACACGTATGTTAGTGAGATTTCATAACCTTGATATATATGTATATTGAAAACCGTGCAATTCACTAGCCATCATGTAAAATGTATCCTAACATAAAGTAAATAAAACAAATAAATAGTCCTCTCGTTCCTTAGGTTGAAGTCGTAGTAATAAGGGGAATGAAGAGCAACATGCATAACAACCAAGGTTGAAGCAATAAGCGGTGTAGGTTGATGTGTGGGTGAAAAAATGTGTGTTAAGTGAGTTATATTGTGTGTTTTGTGCGTTTATATGTCTCAGACACGATTACTTTGAGTGGTTTTACGTTTACAGGTGAGTGAAGCTTAAAGGAGCTAAATTTGAGTATTTGAGATGGAGTGGAAATGAAAATTTTATTATCTGGAATGATAAAGAATTTGAAGACGAAGACGTGCCCGAAAACGGGGCGTAAAACAGAGCTATAACAAAGAAGTTATGTGCAAAAACAGTACGGTGGGGCAGTCATCGTAAAGCAATGGCTGATGACCGTAGGCTACGGTCCCCACCGTAGCTTAAGGTGGGGCGACCGTAGGCTACGATGACCTGGGCGGAAAAACACGATTTTTTGGTTTTTCTTCATTATTTAAGCCTAGTTAAACCCTGGAACATCTATGCTTCATACCCTAACATATTTGAGTGATTTTGGGGCCATTCTCCACCCTAGTAACACCTTCCAATCATCAATTCTTCCATAGTTTCATCCTTCCAATCCATAATCGAGCTAATTATGATGAAGAGGCAAGGCTAAACCACTCGTGACCACTTCAGGTGTAGGGTTTGCATATGAACTGATTATTTTTATAAACATTACATGTATTGGGAATTAGTTTTGATTAATCTTTTGGTTGATTAAATCTATATGTTTATTGGAACTGATTAAACAGTTGTGTTTTTGGGTCTTTCGTTTATCATCAATTATCTGGTTTGTGTTCATCAACATTTAGGATTATGTTCTTAGCTTAATTGAACCATTTACCATTAATCATTGATAGATTCTTAGTTTTGCATTAATAAATTGGTAATTAGATAGACCGTGTTCAGTTATGTCAATTCTTCGGATTAAGTTCTATGAATCATCATGACCAAACTGTTGTGTCTAATAATCATTTATCTGTTCTAATAAACGAATCATGTCTATGTGATTTCCCAATTGTTATAAATTATCGTCAATCAGTTCATTGCATTACCTGAACCTGAAGTGTGTCATTGTTTTCTCTAACTGTTTTACAAACAAATCAATATTCAAACCGCTTGACATCGTTTGTTCACCCTAGTATAATAAATTAAAAGGCATTAAACTTGATTAGCACTTTCCACTAATTCCCTGTGGATTCGACACCTTACTTGCCCTAGCTAGTAAAGGTAATTTATAAATGTTTTTTATTGACCTTTCGACATCGATCACAGGTATGTCCTGTCGGTCCTCCCACTATGAGTATGCGTATGCCTATGCGTCTCTTCCACCATAAAATCAGTAAACACGTTGCACAAAGTTCACGTATGAATCATAAACAATATGAACTTATGAAGTAATATTCAACGAGAATGTTATAATGCGAATCGGTTTGTTAACAAATGCATAACTAACGAGGTAAACATTGTAACGTACTACGCACCAAGATATTGTAAAGCATTAAAAATGGATTATGAATCACACTCACACATGATAAGTTAAGCAGGCAAAAGACGAAATTAAGCGTTTAAGTGAGCTAAACCGGACGAGTTCGGTTCAAGAATGGATCCTAGAAAATAATTCTAAGATCAAAATAATGTTCATGGAAAATGAAAGAACGAGTAAGACATGGATTTCACTCAAAGTTTGGAGTTTGGAAGACTTGAAAGAAAAAATTATATATTTCACTATAATTAGTGTAGTTGTTTAAAAAAATAGTTTTTAGATAGTTTAGTCTAATGTATTTTATGAAACTTTGTGAACGAGATATGTTTTAATTATGTTAAAGAAGGTGGGCATTTCGGGAAAAATCTGAGACGACCCAAATGTAGAAAATCGAGTTTTTAACCGAGTAGTTCATTTTTGGTCGGACACAAACTCGACTTATGCAAAATTTAGTTTCGATATATATATAATATATTTTTAGATTTAGAAGATGGAAGAATCAATTTTCAAGAGTTAAAAATATGAACATATCCAAACTTCAACCAAACGGTCGCATAGCGAGTTGAGTTTTTTTAGATGAACTGACACTATTGTTAAATTAATATCAACATGGCATCAAGTCCTAAATGATGAAAACATGCAGAAAAATGACACAAACATACCCGAGGATTGAACACAAGAATAAAAGAAGAAACTTGAAACTTGACCGTTTTGACTTTTAAAAGTCAAAGTTGGCAAAGAACACCAAAATTAGATAATGACAACATTCTTTTGTAAATTGAGTTGTGGAAAAGTGAAATGGGAAGCAAATGAACTATATTATAGATGAACAAACTTGGGTTGTTTCAATTTTGTTTTGAATTGGTCAAGCTTGTTAATTATAATCAAAAGCTTGTCAAAAACATCAAATTAAGCATTAAGAACGAGTCGTAAGATAAAGAGATGTTGAATGATTTTTAATATCAATAAAATATGTTGACCAAAGCTTCAAATCGTTTAAAAGGGTGTTAAATGGTGTTTAAATGAGTTTAAACATCAAAAACTCGTAAGAAGCTGGTCCACCGCGCGAGTTTTTGTGTTTAAAAATTAACGAATGTTACACAGCTCGCGTGTCACGATCAAGAAATCCATATCTATTATTTATTTTTCTTACTTTAATCCAATCAACACGTGTATCAAGTCCAATCTTATCAAGACTCTAAAGCATGCTCGTAAATACATTCAATATGCATCTTTAATGATTAATGACTTGAAACATAAAGCGCACTTGAAGTATCAAAGTTCTAACTAAAAACTTAATAGAAACTATAAGATAAACTACTAAAATACATTAAATATGTCCGACCATCAGTGGCAAGTGATGGTGACATGGCTCCGAGGTGGGGGTTGTGGTGGTACCGTGGATAATGCTCACTACACTCAGCCTAACCTTGTATTTTAAAAGATTTGAACCCATTATCTCGTTTTTGGATGGGTAAACACCATATTACTATACTATTAGGTCATTGGTATAATCACTTCATTCATATTAACCAACCCGGGTTAATGAAACCAAATTATTTAACCAATTTGCCGATTTACCTGCTTTTTGAGGTTTAACCAATCTACTTGATGATGAAACCGAATGGTGCCCCTTGCACCATTAGAGCATATTAATAACCACTTTTAGTCAATACATTTGACTAGGCTTGAGACCTTAAGGGCTATGTGTAATACTTTAACTAAAAGATGAAAAATGCTCTACCCTGTCATTTTTGAAAAGTAGGAGGGGCTCCACTTTTCGCACTCACCAATGGTGGCAAGCGTCATCCCTAACTTTCCACTCTTCATGCACACTTCCCCTGCCTCTTCTACATCAACACAAAATAATCTTTCCTAAACGCATGGAGTTATCTCAAATTTTTCTAAATTTTTTTAAATTAAATAATAATTCATTTACATAATAGTAATATATAATTACTTAATATTTAAAACACAATTATTTTCTTGGAATTTTATTTCATGAATATAGCAAACATAACAAAATAAAAACATAAAACAACTGTAAATAGTTTTATCTAATCTCAGTTCTAACATCTTGCGATTTTCACATTCAACTATAGCATATCCTCATTGGTATATTTGCTAATGGCAATATCTCTAAACATATTCTTCCACTTCGAATTCACTTGGTGGATTGCACGATCTTTTCGTCCATTTTTTTCACAAAATAATTGAATACTCATTTTTTAAAAACCAGAGTCTTTGTTGGTTTCTAGAGTTCTAGCCTTCATATCCAAGTACCCAAGCATTTTCCAAAGTTACATCTTCTTGGTAGCTACATGTGAAGAGGTAGGTCCCAGCAGAGCCCAGTTGGACCCGCAAGACTCACCTTGAAGAGGGACGTCTACGCAAGGACCAACTGGTTCCGCAGGACCCACAATGCTCAGAGATGAAGACCTTACGCGCAGTACGCCAGCTGTTCCCGCAGGGAAAGCCTCCCAATGGTGAAGTACCTCGCCTGTCCCCGCAGCTGCGGATACAAGCCATCAGGGAAGGCTACCCGCACTAATAGCAAGGCTACACGCACAAGGCACTAACTCTCAATAATTCAGTGTCACCTGAAGGAATGAGCAAGGCGGGAATACTCCCGCCCAAATGAGCCAGTCCGTATGCTTCTGGAAGATCTTTTGTACTATACCTGCCAAGGTATGGACAAAATAGACAAGATTTGACCAAAGCAGCCCATGAACCAATCACAGGGTGACAGCTCACCGACAACAGTACGAGGAGCATGCTCTAGTACTGTTTGTCACTATTAGCCGCTGCCTACTCACCAACCCTTGTCGTGGCACGCACATAGCCTGCAGTTGGTGGAAAGGGAACAGTACACAGCCGGCCTTGTCACTATCAGCCGCTGCCTACCCACCAACCAGCATGGCACGTGCGTAGCCCATAGTTGGTAGAACAGGAATATTATACAGCTGGCTGTACCTGCTTGGAAACCTAGCTATAAATACTCCAACACCTTGGAACGGTATGATCATCTTGTATCTTACCTTCACTAGCTATTTCTCTCAATATACACTTATATTCAGAGCAATCTAGTCTGATTCTCACGCCGGAGGGTGGTCACAAGGAGGAACCCCCCCCCTTCTCAGTGACGAGCTCACGGTGTCTGTTTTGTAGGTCATCTGAAGAACATTCCTTATTTGCCGTACCTACCCCTCGTGGGAAACATCTATTTAACCCCCAGATTATTCGTAATCTGCCCGGGGTCGATTAGTGTTTCTTCATGTTCCTTGCCTCCTCGTACCACTCGACTCAGGAACGAGATTTACTTGTGTCCATGCTTTTGTGTGAAATATGTGTAAAATGTGTGTAAAATATTATTTATGTCTCATAACCCTTTCATCCTAGCTATAATGGAACTTTAAGCGAATGACCCCTAATGTTTAAATGCGGTCTAGCCCCTTAGGTAAACATGGGATTTAGGATAAAAACAAAAGACAAGAACAAAGAGCAAATATTAGGAATTCATTCGTCCAAAGTTATATTTCAAGCTGAAAGAGTTATGGAAATTTGGCCTAGTGGTATCAATGAGTTAGATAAGTCTTTATATTTTTAAGTGGTAAAGGTTCGAATCTCATACGTGAAAAAAATGTTGTGTAGAAAAAAATATTTTCATTCATAAGTCCACCATAATTGTAATGTGAACAACGTAGTATCCAAGTGATCATACTATACTACAAGTGATAGATCATACGTTGATCATCTTAAGCTAATAAAGTTAAATCAATGTTCAACACCGTAACTTAGTTAAACATTTATCGACCAAATACATAACAAGTTAGATGTTCAAGTTGTAGCTTAGCAAGACACTCATTGAGTTACAACTTCGAGTAGTGGAAACATTTACTTGGTCAGTTGTTGCATTTGCTTGGTCAATTGTTTTGTTTGTTAAGCAGGAAAAAACGAATGAATGGAATACAAATAACAAAACCATTTCTGCCTCAAAATAAAGAAAATTTATCCAAAAAAAAATAGTGATGGCGGCGACAATGCATGGTAGTGACGATGGTGGCCGGGATGACGATAGTGATGGCAACTATTGTGCTGGCAATGATGGTGTTGGTAGTGGTGGTGACGGTGGTGGTGGTCAGGTGATGGTGATGATGGCGGTGATCAGACGATGGTGGTGGTCAGGCGGTGCTGGTGGCAATAGAAATGGCAACAATGGTGGTTATAAGATGGTGGTGGCGGCAGCGGCGAAGTCAACAACAGTGACGGTGGCTACGGTGACGTTGAGTAAAGATGGTTAAAAGGGAATGAAATGAACAAAAATAGGTGGTGTGAATGGAATGGTCTTATGGGGGACTAAGGGTAATGAAGAGGTAGGTCCCAGCAGAGCCCAATTGGACCCGCAAGACTCACCTTAAACAGGGACGTCTGCGCAGAGACCAACTGCATCCGCAGGACCAACCATGCTCAGAGACGTGACGTCCTTACGCGCAGTACGCAAGCTGGTCCCGCAGGAAATGCCTCCCAATGGTGAAGGACTCCGCCTGTTCCCGCAGCCTCGGATACAAGCCATTAGGGAAGGCCACCCGCGCAGCATGGCTACACGCACAAGGCACTTAGCTCTCGATCCTTCAGTGTCACCTGAAGGAATGAGCCAAGCCGGGAGCAATCCCGCACAGAGGCGGGAGGGGGAATACTCCCGCCAAGCCAGTCCATATACTGAAGGATCTTTTACTGTACCTGACGAGGTATGGGCGAAAGATCTGATCAGAGATACGACAGCTCACTGATACAGTATGGCGAGCAGCATGCTCCTGTACTGTATCACTATTAGCCGCTGCCTACTCACCAACTACTGTCATACCACGTGCGTAGCCGGCAGTTGGTAGAAAGGGAATAGTGTGCAGCAGGCCTGGTCACTATCAGCCACTGCCTACCCACCAACTACCAGCAGGGCACGTGCGTAGGCTACTGTTGATGAACAGGAACACTGTTGCAGCCGGCCATACCTCCTTGGAAACCTACCTTCGGCTATAAATACCCCAAATGGTATGACCATCTGATCTTATCTTGTATTATCCAATAACATTACATTATCATATTATCATCAGAATATACCTGATATCTGCTCTAGCAATCTCTTAATATACTTTTATATTTAAAGAGCAATCTAGTCTGATTCTCACGCCGGAGGGTGGTCACAAGGAGGAACCCCCCCCCTTCTCAGTGACGAGCTCACGGTGTCTGTTTTGCAGGTTATCAGAAGAACCATCTTCCAAGGGTCCAACCCCTCGTGGGAAACAGCTATCCAACCCCCAGGTTACCAGTAATCTGTCAGGGGTCCGGTTAGTGTTTCTTCATTGGCGCCATCCGTGCATAAAGCTAGAACTACAATTTTCTCCAGTTTTTTCAAACTTTTACAAAGATGGTTAGAGAAATTCCGGTAACCACAACCCCAGCTATTGGGGGAAATACCGGCAACACAGTTTTTACAAACACTACTCCGGCTACCGAAGCCGGAGCAAGTGAAGTAAATTTTACGAACACTACCCCACTTACCAAAGCAGGGGCAAGTGCAGTAAATGACCGCCTACTGGGATCCACCGATACCCAGTTTGAGAAACGAAGACTCCCCCGCCAGACTCTCGATGAAGTCAAGGCATGGGCGGAGGCACGACAAAAGGAATTCCAGGCTGAGTTGGACGAACGCTTGCGTTCCGTGCAACAGGCCGACGAATTCGAATACTGGGAGGATGACTCGGAGGAATCCGACTCCGACGCGAACCCTCGCCATAGGGCAAAAGGGAAGCGTACGGAAACGGAACCCCAACCGAAAAGGCATTTTGGACAAGCCTACAAACCAAAAAGCACAGGTGGAAGTCCACGAGACTTCTCCAAAACGTTCAGACCAAATGTTGCAAATGCAGGAACGTCCAAATTTGCAAGGGACATTGCTGAAGCAATTGCCCCGAAGAGTGCCAAACAAATGCCTAACATAGGCACATATGACGGTCTATCTGATCCAGACGATCATTTGAACAGGTTCATAGCGGGGGCAACCGTTAGCAATTGGACGGAACCCACGTGGTGTTACATATTCCAAATGACGCTGGTGGGGGCTGCTAGAGCTTGGTTTGATCGCCTACCGGTCAACCACATCTACGACTGGGCAGACTTCCAGCAGAAGTTTAGCCAACACTTCAGCCAGCAACGGAAGTATACCGAGGAACAATGGACAATCCTCAAATGTATACGAGAGGAAGATGAATCTCTGCCAAACTTCATCACTCGCTTCAACTCAAAGAAGCTAAGTTTGGGCAATATCAGCGAAGATCTTGTTCGCGCTGCCTTCATCCAGGGCGCGCATGACCCAGAGCTCATCCGCACCCTAACGGGTAAAGATGGAATGCCATCCACATGGGATGCCATCATGACAGCAGCAAAGCGCTATGCGGAAACGGAGAAGCAACTGGGTAGAGATCTCCCACAGAGCACAAACCTCTACACCCAGAGGACGAGAGAAGACAACGTCCTCACCGCCCGACTAAATAAAAAACGAAAGCTAGGCATTTGGCAGTCAAGGGTAAACTTTGACACTTCATCTGGCTTACAACATCGGTTGGGCGGAAGGGATAATGTACAGCCGCACCGAAACTCCAGATGGACGCCACTCACCAAAAGCGTCACTGAGATATTCGCCACTGAAGAGCTCCCGTGGCCAAAGCCTCCAATGATCCGACATCGTCACGATGCTGATCGAAGCAAATACTGTGACTTTCACAAGACAAAAGGCCATAACACTGAAGAATGCATAGACGTAAAAGACATGGTCGAAGCATTTGTCAGAGATGGGACGCTCGCGCACCTTGTGGCGCAATAAAGGCTGAGCAGGCGGTAGCGTGTAGAACCCCAGATGGGGATAAACGAATAAAAATTCCAGCTTCAATGTCGAGACTACATGCTACGTAAAGAACGAGATCCCGAACCAGGTGCGTATCGGCTCGATGGCACTCCCATCCTAACAACATGGAAGGGAGCTCATTTACACAGTTTGCATGTAATCAATTCCAATTTGTAAAGAAAAGGCCAAGAGCCACTTCTAATGGAAATGATTCTCTTTTAAGAACATCGAAGCTGATGATTTTACATGTATACTTTTCTGAACTAATATGCCGGTTTTCACCGCATAATTACGTCAAGTCATTGCATGGGAAGGCGGTCTTACCCGCACGAACCCAATAACGTGGCAAACCTTCACGCAGGTCAGTTGAAGGGGAAAAAAGTTCAGCACCCAAAAATGAAAGTGCCGGTTTATCCGCATGAATCATTAAAGGAAATTGAATAGAAACCTATCAACAACCGCGCGTCGAACGGTTAAACTATGCAACACTGGTGACGGCATTCACATTACGTGAAGTCGTTGCGTGGGAAGGCGGTCCTACCCGCACGAACCCAATAACGTTGCAAACCTTCACGCATGTCAGTTGAAGGGAAGTTCAATTATCCCATTAAATGAAAGTGCCGGTTTATCCGCACGAATCATTAAAGGAAACTGCACTAACCTATTGACAACTGCGCGTCGAACGGTTCAAAACAAAAATTCTAAAAAGGATGAGGAAAACCTACACGCAGGTCAGATAAGGGTAAAGTTTTGCCATCCTACTAAGTGCAAGTGACGGTTCTACCCGCACAATCACGAAAGAGGAAGCAAAACTTCACCTATTATCAACCACGTTCAAAGGTTAACTTATCCTCAAAAGGTGAGGAAAACCTACACGCAGGTCAGATATAGGTCTAAAGTTAAAGCCATCCTACTAAGTGCAAGTGACGGTTACACCCGCACAATCACGAAAGAGGAAGCGAAAACTTTAGTCCATTATCAACCACGTTCAAAGGTTTAACTTAATGCCTTAGAAATTTCGAAAAGGAAAACCTACACGCAGGTCAGATAAAGGTTAAAGTTTAGCCATCCTACCAAGTGCAAGTGACGGTTCTACCCGCACAATCACGAAGGAGGAAGCGAAACTTTAACCCATCATCAACCACGTTCAAAGGTTCTTATTCTAAACACTTGGAAAATTGCTAATTTAAACTAAGTATGCAAGTCATAAGTTTATAAAGCAAGGAACCCAAGGAAGGAAATAACAATCTTATACGCAAAAAGATTAATATTTCACAATATATTACAAGAATGGCTGGGTAACTACCCGCCTAAAAGAATAAAACTATACAAGTCTAAGCAATGGGAAGGGATCTTCAAGATCAAGCTTCAGGGCCGCTTCCACTTGGACCCGCTCCGTCAGAAGAACGGGGTGGTTCGAGGAACCCTTTGAGGACAGCTAACCCATCATCAGCAGCAGCTACTTCGTCCACCTTCTCCACCACTGGATGCGGGAAGGCGGCGTATTGGTTCAATGCTTGGTCATAAATGGCTTCGGTATCCACATCGAACAAAGGGAAGTTGGAAGGCGGGACGCCTTTCTCAACAAACCCTAGACCAAGCATGAAGCCGGCCTTTTCCCCATCCTCATGAGAAGCGTTGAGGGCTGCGGTCATTGCATCATCGTAAGAGGTCTCTGAAAAGACCCGACGCACAACCTACAAAAAAAAAAATACAAGTATTAGAACCTTTTCTTACAAAAGAAATGCGTGAAGATAAAGCTAAACATACCTGAGGCAACGCTTCTCGAAGAAGCCATTGGAGGGCAGCTTGAGCTTCGGTATGGGCGCGTTCGGCTTCGCTCTTGTTAAGGTTGGCAAGTAAAACTTCCTTAGCGGCAGCCTCTTCGACGCCCTTAAGCTTCCGCTCGGTCTGGTCAAGCACCCCCCTCTGGTCCAGGATTTCCTGGAGTTTCTTGGCATCCTCCATTGCCAAGGCATCATGAGCGCGTTGGAGAGCCTCTAATTTGCCTTTCAGCTCTTCATTCTCCAAACGCAAAGGCTCAGCAACGGCTTCAGCCTGGGCAGCCCTCTCGGTTGCGTTTCGCGCAGTGTCCCTGGCCAGCCGAAGCTGTTCATTCACAGCTTGGGCAGCCTTGGAACGGGCCTCGAGTCGCGCCTGGACTTCAACCTCGAGGGCCTTGAAGGCCTTCTCCTTGGCGGCGGCAGCTGCCACCAGCTGTTGGTTCTCCTCCCGGAGAGCACGCGCTTCAGATACGTCTTTGGCGCGAGCTGCTTTCAACTTGTCGTTTTCACGACAAAGCAGCTCGACGCGCGGCTGCATCCGGGCCTGGAGAACCCGAAGCTCATTGGTTAGCCTACCCTCCTGGTAGCTAGCCATGGCTTCCCCCAACGCACCATGTGGAGCAGCGTGGCGAGCCCAGTCCACGCACTCCACAGGGGTACGAAGGGTTGTTCCTCGGCGTATGTTCCATCGTGGAACATACACTTCATTGGAATCCGACACTGCAAAAGAAACAAAGACAGTAAGGAAAAGATGATAAAAAAATACAAGGAAAAAGAAGAACCCTACGCACCTGTAGGGTCAATGACAGGCCGATATCCGCCAAACCCATCACCTGAACCTAAAGGAAATCCATCCAACAGGTCAGGCAGAGGGGAAGGTGGCAAAGATCGGCGGGAAGCCCTGCGCGTACCTGATGGTCCGGCTGTCGGTACCGATGGCGCGGGCATGGTGGCAGCCGCCGTGGTCGCCGCCGCGGTCGCCGCCTCCTTAGCAGCAGCAGTAACCGCCGGCTCCGTGAAGGATGCTGTAAAAATCGCACTCACGGCCGGCGGTGACGTCATCTCGGCCGGAACAGTTGGCTCGAAGGAACGAGCAACTAGACCAGCGGATGCAGGCGTAGGCGCCTGGGTCGACGCCTCAGGAAGGTTGACCGAGCCTACCGTCATTGGCGGGGAGATACTCCCCTGCGGTTCACCCCGGAATGCGTCAACATCCACGCCTGCATAAAGAAGAAAGTGTTAGATAAAATTATAAAGTGACAAATCTACAAAGGCATTATGAATAGACTTACGGGTTTTCTTGACCCTGAACGTACGGACGGGCGGGGAGGAACCCGATGGAGCCGGCCTCTTGGTACCGGTCACCGTCGTCTTCGTTGGTTCTCCGGAGGTAACGGCCGTAGCCTCCGGAGCAGTGGTCTTCTCACCACCAGGCTTCCCCGCCACCTCTTCACTATCTGACCCCGAGTCAGATAGAACCACCGGATCAGCTGTTGAGGCCTTCTCCTTCCCCTTCACACCGGCAACAGCCTTCTTCTTCCGCACAAGGGGAGGACCATCTGCGGATTCCTCAGAAGAATACAGGATGTAAGGATTTCCAACAGCGGGTACAGCATTGAGAGGTTCAGGATAGAATATCTCCTTACCTGGCCGCCGGTGGCTCAGGATCTCTTGGCCCGGCGGATAGACCTCCACAAACCTATCCACCGTTTGCTCCAGGATGGGCAACTCATTGTCGTCCAGAGCACGAGTGCCCACCCGCACGGGACTGTCAGCTTCCCGCGGGAACAGGAGCGACTCCAAATTATTCCCCTCTGAAAGAAAAGAAACAGTTAGAAAATAAACTAATATCAGCAAGAAAGACAAGACATGCCATAAGGAATAGAGTTCAAACCGTATTCGAGAAGGATAGGAAACCGAGACGCATCCTTCCATACCCGGCTCATCCCCAGCAGCACCATCCCGGACTCCGCAAACCGGTAAACCGAAGATTGGACCCGGGATATCTTCGCGAGCCATTCCGCCTCCTGGTAGCTGGAAGCGTGAAGGCTCGGAAGCGCCTGACCCTTCTTGAACTTCATAGCAATGGGGATGGCGCGGGCAGAGATGTAGAAGAATTCCCGCTTCCACGACCGGAGACTGCGCTCGGTCACGCAGATCTTTAAACCCTTAATCCGGGTTGTCAACGTGTACCACCCCTGGACGCACCTCCAAGTATAGAAGGTCATCAGGCGGTCCACGTAAGGCTCAATACCCAGAATCCGGCACACCCACTCGAAGTGCCGGACCTTGGCAATCGCCATCGGATGCACTTCGGTCAGGTGCACCCCGTGCCTCTCCAGGACACGGTACATAAACTTTGTCAATGGGAACCTAAGGTTCCCATAAACAAAGAATGCAGCATATACCCCGATCTTGCCACTGGGGGCATCGTACACAGTCTGGTGAGATTCAGGAAACTCAGGCTCGAGAGACTCGAGCATGAACTTCCTGACGATGTACTGGTACTGATCGACAGGTAGAGCACACTGGCACTCGCCAGCAGTACTCCTATCGTCGGCTACAGCTTCAGCATCATGAGAAGACATTTTTGCAGAAAGAGAAGTGATTTCGGGAAAATGCTTGCCTGAAAAAGGGGAGTATTTGCCGGAAATCACTAAGAAGAAGAAGAAGAAAGGTGAAAGTGTGAATTGCAAATAACCCTCTTCCCCTTTATATAGTAATCGCAATTAATGCGGTGAATTTAATGCGGAGGAGAGAGAAATAGATGGTGCAATGAAACTATGACACGTGGCAAAAACAAGCTGGCAACAGCTGTTGAAAGGACGTGTGCCAGTAATTTCGCGGCCACGCGCCCGAAAAATCACGCCCACGCGCCTGAAAAAGCGACTGGAATGACCATGTTCTGTCACGTCACCATAACTTCCTGCACGTCCTGACACAGTCAGAAGAAACTGTCGCACGACGTTTCAGATGTTTGGATTATTCTTATCCTTACCAACCTTTTGAATTTCAAAATTCAAAATTCGAAAATATTAAAAAATAATAAGCGGGAAAATACCCCTTACCCCTTGGCAAACAAGTAACCGTAAGACGGATGCGGGTACAGTGCTAAGGCGAAACCCTTCACATACCTAGCACCCGCAGGGAATTGAAGCCAAGAAAACCTTGGCAAACAAGTAACCGTAAGACGGATGCGGGTACAGTGTTAAGGCGAAACCCTTCACATATCTAGCACCCGCAGGGAATTGAAGCCAAGAACCTTGGCAAACAAGTAACCGTAAGACGGAAGGCGAAACCCTTCACATACCTAGCACCCGCAGGGAATTGAAGCCAAGAAAACCTTGGCAAACAAGTAACCGTAAGACGGATGCGGGTACAGTGTTAAGGCGAAACCCTTCACATACCTAGCACCCGCAGGGAATTGACGCCAGGAATACCTTGGAAGTAAAGTAACCGTAAGACGAGCGCAGGTACAGTGTTAAGGCAAAACCCTTCACATACCTAGCGCTCCGCTGGGAATTGAAACCAAGAAGGATCTTCTGGGCAATGCTTGCGGAAACGGAAATAACATCCCCGCATAGCAGGAACGTCGAGAACTACGTTGTTTGAAGCTCCAGGACGGAATTGGTGGTCTTAACATAATTGATCACTATGTTCAAACCTACCAAAACCTCATGGAAAATCCATACAACTGGAACTCAATGCTCCTGACTTGCGAGGAGGTTACAGACCTACCCGCATCATACCCAAAGATCAAGCAGGAAACTCGGGCATTTCTGCAAGTGACAAGGACTTCCGTGGAAAGAATCCCCATGGAAAACCTTACAAAACCCTTTTCAAAACCCTTTGCTTAAGTCCAAAAGTTCACCTCACTTTATTAAACACGCATGAGAAGAACATTGGACTGGGGGGACTTGAAGAGGTAGGTCCCAGCAGAGCCCAGTTGGACCCGCAAGACTCACCTTAAACAGGGACGTCTGCGCAGAGACCAACTGCATCCGCAGGACCAACCATGCTCAGTGACGTGACGTCCTTACGCGCAGTACGCAAGCTGGTCCCGCAGGAAATGCCTCCCAATGGTGAAGGACTCCGCCTGTTCCCGCAGCCTCGGATACAAGCCATTAGGGAAGGCCACCCGCGCAGCATGGCTACACGCACAAGGCACTTAGCTCTCGATCCTTCAGTGTCACCTGAAGGAATGAGCCAAGCCGGGAGCAATCCCGCACAGAGGCGGGAGGGGGAATACTCCCGCCAAGCCAGTCCATATACTGAAGGATCTTTTACTGTACCTGACGAGGTATGGGCGAAAGATCTGATCAGAGATACGACAGCTCACTGATACAGTATGGCGAGCAGCATGCTCCTGTACTGTATCACTATTAGCCGCTGCCTACTCACCAACTACTGTCATACCACGTGCGTAGCCGGCAGTTGGTAGAAAGGGAATAGTGTGCAGCAGGCCTGGTCACTATCAGCCACTGCCTACCCACCAACTACCAGCAGGGCACGTGTGTAGGCTACTGTTGATGAACAGGAACACTGTTGCAGCCGGCCATACCTCCTTGGAAACCTACCTTCGGCTATAAATACCCCAAATGGTATGACCATCTGATCTTATCTTGTATTATCCAATAACATTACATTATCATATTATCATCAGAATATACCTGATATCTGCTCTAGCAATCTCTTAATATACTTTTATATTTAAAGAGCAATCTAGTCTGATTCTCACGCCGGAGGGTGGTCACAAGGAGTAACCCCCCCCCCCCTTCTCAGTGACGAGCTCACGGTGTCTGTTTTGCAGGTTATCAGAAGAACCATCTTCCAAGGGTCCAACCCCTCGTGGGAAACAGCTATCCAACCCCCAGGTTACCAGTAATCTGTCAGGGGTCCGGTTACTGTTTCTTCAGGTAAGATTCCTTGTAATAAGTGATTATATTCTATTGACAAAGTAACACTTTCTGTTTTTTTCCATTCTCTCATAATAACCTAGCCAAATAATATCTTAATATTATTATTGTTATGCGTTTCGTATAGCTGCACCTTGGTATAGTATCATGGAACTAACATTGTTAAAATAAATTAATAATAAAAATACATCCATATATTATACTTAGGACTTCTTAATTATGTTGTTAAAAAGAGTAATCAATGTCAGTTACAAAGTTGGGAACAGAATTTTCAAGAAAAGAACTATGTGCTACACTATAAAGTAACATGAGTAACTATTTGAAACTATTTGAAATTGAGTCTGAAAATTGAAAAATAACAAAACTCCAATATGATTTATTAATTTGTTAAAGTGTGTGCCTATATGGCTATATTACTGTAATTGTAAAATTTCATTTAAAATATTTTTTATATTATACGAATAAAAATAAATAAATTAAAGCAAATGCAACGTTATACAAGTTATATTATTTAAAATATTTTTTATGTTCTATAGATAAATATTTTTTATAAACTTGTGTAATTAGTCCATATAGCCCGTAGGTGAGATTCATAAATATTGTTTATAGATTAAAAGTTCTTTATTTTATAGAGTAAAAGAGTAATTATGAGAACTACAGAGGGGCTATATGTGAGCAATGACAGCCCAACGAAAAGACAAGACGGCGTAGGAGAATGTTGAGCTACCTGTTTCACTTTTCTTGCTCTATTCTTATTGCCGTCCTGCAACAATTGGTCACTTCTCAATTCCTCATTTAAAGCATCTATATTTCCTTTTCTTTTATCTTCTCGAAAGTCTAGACACTATTTATATCTTTTTATTCATTTCACTTTTTAAGTGTAACTTGGGTCATACTGGGGCGCCCCTTTATACGCGGCGTATAGTGTTATACGTCACGCATAGAGGCATAATTTTGTCTTATATGATGTACCCTATACGTCGTGTATCAGTGGCGGATCCAGAAACTTTATTCAGTGGGGGGGAAATTGGTAAAAGGACTGTGTTTTATTCTCTTTTACAAATAAAATGAGGCTAAAACGTCGCTTTTTATATCGATCTTTCTTTCTAGAAAGCCATGACCACGGAGGAAAATTATCTAAATCAGCAAAACGAGATTTGAAAGATGGTGCTTTCGTTTCACAAACCTTTCCATAGCACCAAACATAGAAACCTGGAAGTTGATTTTAAACCAAGGCAATAGGGAATTTAGATGGGTATGCCGCTATTGCAAATTTTGACTTGGGCACAGAACCATTTATTGGTGAACTTTAAGGACTTTTTGATTAAATAGGGTTTTAAATTTGCTTTAGGAGGAAAGAGTAGAAGCCTTTTGTGGCTAATAAATAAAACTATCACATGGGATTTTCCTTCAAACAAATCGAACCAGATATATTTAGTTTGAAAATCATCTCCTCTAAAACCATCTTCTAATTAAGTGACCTTTCATCTTGTTTTCATCTCTTACGTGAGATTTCAAAAAAAAAGTTGAATTTTGTGTTTTTGAATTCATCTTCTCAAATGAATTTCAAGTGAATTTAGTCTTTTGACATAAAACGCATAACAACCTTCATCTTCATCTTCCGACCAAGAACATAAAACCCACTTTCCGATCACCGACACCACCACCGTCACTCCACCGCCGGCAAAAACTCACCTCAAAACCCACCACCACTCCACCGGCCGGCAAAAACCCACCACCACCACGCCAAAACCAATACCACTCCACCGGCTGGCAAAAACCCACCACCACCACTCCACCCGCCGACGTGGTGGTGGTGGGTTTTTGCTGGCTGGTGGAGTGGTGGTGGTTTTTGAGGTGGGTTTTTGCCGGCGGCGGAGTAACGGTGGTGGTACCGATGGCCGGAAAGTTAGTTTTAAGTTCATGGCCGGCAGTGGAGTGACGGTGGTGGTACATGAAAACAATCTACGGGAATCCTAATGCATAGGCGCCGATTGTGACATTCGTCAATTTCGGGTCTTGTTTGTATTCGTTTTTGTATTTGTTTATTATGTAAACCGACCCGATTTGTAAACCGAAGCTTATGTTATAATCAAAATGATGAATTTATTTTACAATATTGTTTCACACTTGTTGGGTCTTGAAAACATCCTATTTTTATTTTTATTTATTATTTATTTATTTATTTATTTTTTTGTTGTTTTGTGTTTTTGTCTTGATCCATTTTGCATGAAAACTCTTGTGTCTCACACCCATATTTGACCACCAACATTACCCTATATATACACCACATTTCCTCTTCATTTTCCCTTGCTACAACTCCAAAAAAAAAAACTCTCTCAAACATCAAAGATTCAAGGTTATCTTCTTAAGTGTTCTTGAAGGATTTTGGTCTTTCATCTTAATTAGTTTATGTAGCCTTATTAATACTTGTTTATGGTTGTGCAACACATATATAATATACACCCCTTGTTTACCTTTGGTAGTTACTTCTCCGATTCCGGTCGGTGAGGTTTCGGACCCCATAAGGCAATGCTTCATGGAGGACTTCGTGTCCTTGATATATATACATCTATATAACTTGTTCATACATATTAATCTTGCTTATTTTAGTTTGTTGGTCATGTTTACAAGTTCCATGGTTATGGGTTTTTAAAAGTCTATGCTTCGGTTTAACCGTAAATAGCTCTAAATCGTAAACCGAACTTTGTTACTAGTTTTGTTTGTTTAAACATACTTAGTGTTAGATCTAAGTTTCTAAAATCATTTTTATAAATTCTATGGTTATGGGTTTGTAGAATCTTACCTCGATCTTAACCCGAAACACGATCCGAACCGAAAACCGAACTTTTGTTTAAAGACTTTATTGTTAACTTTTGGTATTTTTTTATTTGTACATTATTATACAAGTTCTTTAGTGTTTGGACATGTGGAAACCATCTATGAACTTGTTGTGAGATGGAAACCGAACCAAACCGATTCTTGCTCGCTTAAGACACACAAGTGTGTTTTTTTTTAGCCATCAAGACTTGTATATTTCTTTAAAAATAGTTACAAATTGATTTTTAAATATTTTATTAAGTACTTGGAAATGTTGGATCCAACTTGATCTCATAACAAAGTTTGGACCGACAAAACCGAACACTCGCTTAACGTGCGTTGTTAGTTCTAAAACAATGGAACTACATACTTGGTTAAGTCTTATTAAATTTTATTGAGTTATCTCATAACATTCAATATTTTGGAAAGTTGACTTTGGGTTTGACCAATTATCAAGACCCGAACCGACAACCCGAACACTCGATAAAAAAACTCGTTTTAGTATCTTTATTCCAAAGGGATTTGCATTCTTGCATTTTACCCACCTTATTACTTAACATAGGTTGAGTAAATATTAAGGTTATATACTTTAACCCGGTTTCGAGCAAGCTTACATTTTTAAAGGGTTATTATTATAAATTCTTAAATAGTCACATTTTAAACCTTGAACTTTAATTATTTACATTTCTCAACATTTATTTTGTTTAAAGACCTTCAAGACAACCTTTCTAAATTCAAGACTTCTTTTCTTTTTAGGCATTATGCGTTAAACTCGTCGTTCCGACAAAATCTCAAAATTATCATCTTTCAAGTTTACCACTTGAAGGTGAGTACTTTATACCCCATTTTCTATCTTTTATTTTGGGGGTGACATTTCATACTTATTCAACAAAATACTTTATATTTGAATCTTAAACCACAAACGTAGTTGTATACTTTACCTAAATAATTGCTCGATTTGGTGTTCTATGCTTATATGCCTATGTGTTTATCGCTTTTGGTTGGTGGAACTATAAAATCCTAGACTATTTGGCATCCCCTTATAGCAAGGTGTCGTTAACGTAATGCAATTAACGATAACTATAAAATCCTAGACTATTTGGCATCCCCTTATAGCTAGGTGCCGCTAATGTGTTTAGCGATATCTATTTATCCAAATTACCACTTTTATTTATCGTTTCGTATGCAAGTTTTATGGCTATCTTTATTATATACTAATATGAATAAACTTATGAATTGCTCACCGACCTTTGTGTTGACAAACTTTATTTTATGAAATGTTGCAGGTTTGCATCTTGGTTGATTTATGATTGTGAAGAAAACGACATCAAAGACCTTAGGATATTAGTAAAAATGAACAGTATCAATTTGCCATATTTTGTGATATCTTGTTCATGGTTATTTTATGGATAATTGTTATGTGACATTTTCGATGTTGTGAAATGAAATGAGTTTATTAAATATTGTCACTTTAATTAGTGTCATGTGCTTATAGACAATCGTTACACCTCGGCATGTTCCGCCGCCTTTGGTCGGGGTGTGACACTGATGGATTTGGGTGGATGATTTTAGGAAGTTGAAAATTTCAAAGATTGTTTTCATACTCTCTCTTTATAAATGGACTATTTTCAGAATTTTTCCTTATTATATATACCCACATGTCTTTCATTAAATATCAACATACACACACATATTTTACACCATGCACCCGAGAAACGAGAAACAAAAAAATAATATCATGGTTCAATCATTTATTTTCAGACTCAAACGAGGAGGAGCCGGGTTACACACTTAACGATCAGCCTAGCATGCCGTGGTTACCGGACTTGAACCGGGTTTTGTTTTATATTTATTTAGTATGAAGTCGTTAGTTGTTTTTTTAACTAAGACATGTTACATTACATTTGGTTAGGAGTATGTCAATTATGATATTCAGCCTGAATAGTCTTAGGGTCAGCCTAGCTCGCCGGGTTACCAAATTTGAACCATATTTTGTTGTATATTTATTTAATATAAAATATTTAGTTTGATTTTTAACTAATATATGCTACCATTACTATAATAATAATAATAATAACAACAACAACGATGATAATTATTATCATCGTTGTTATTATTATTATTATTATTGTTATTATTATTATTATTATTATTATTATTCTAAAATATTATTATTACTACTACTACTACTGTTTAATTTTAAACTAATATATGTTAGGAGTATATCGCTTACGATAATCAGTCGTCATACCAGTTAACTATTGTCGGGTCAGATTATGGAAGTCAGTCTATTTGATTCCGACTCGTTTAAGAACATATTGGTCAACAACATTAACTAATTGTTTTTCTACCACTTCTTGTCGTAATCGACTTTCGATCCAGAAGACTTTTATTTTCGTCTTGAGATTTTAAGGCTACTGACCAAAACCCGACTTCCGACTCGTTGCTTGAATTCTGGTAAGCACCAGCTCGCTTATTCGTTAAATATTTCATAACCGGAGTTTTAGACATCCGTTTGGATCGATTATGGCGGCTATGTTCTCGGGTTTAATCATAGTTTATTATCTCAAAGTTTCAGGTATGTTCAGATTTACTTAGTCAGCGCGTTAAAGCACGGTTCACTCGATTAATCGCATTTTATTCTTATTATATTGCAAACTCACCTAAATAATAAGGTGAGAGATCATTCCCCTTTTATTTGACTGTTTTCAAACGTTTTAGGGACATAAGCGCGTTATCTCATATTTTTACTTTATATATACTCAACTAGCAAATGTAAATCTTATGGGTTATCAATTAAATGCTAATTGTTATTTGTTTAACTGTTTACTTTATCGCATTCAGAGAGGTCCATCATAATCACATTAATGTATGATCATACGCCAAATCCCAATATGCATGGCGATGGTCAATCGACACCCATATTTGTATATGCCTGTCATAGTAGACAATGCCCGATCCGCATGGCAACGGTCAACTGACACAACCCTTTGCTCATGGTTTGGTTGGTTTATACTCACATTATTTTGTTTGCTCATTTATTATATACTATTATTAGTGTCAAAACTGGTGATTATCTTACTCAACCTCGTGTTGAAAAACCTATGTTTATTTTGTACGCATATGCAGGTTATCAGTTGATTTGAAGATAAGAAGAATAACACATAGAGAGACCATTAGATATTAAAATAAAAGATATTTGCATTTTATTTTGTTTTGGGTTATTATTATCATGTTTGGAACTTGTGCACTTATTTGAAATTTGAAATAAATAAATTAATTAGATATTGTCATATTTTATATTATACGATAGTATCTTGTGAGCTGTGAGCCAACGGTTCGCACCCCGGCATTTCTGCCTTAGGTTAAGGTGTGACAGGATGCTACAGATGCAACATCAAATGAGCTAGGTCCTTTGTTACCTGGGCGCCACTCAGCGTGGTACTATCTGCACCTAGTTTTGACCACGAGGCGAGCACGCCGGGCGTCAGACGTGGACAAGGCGACGACGTGGACGACGCGGGTCAGGAATCGGGGGCCAGACGCAAGGGCGGCGACGACGTCGATGTTCATGATACGGCTTTTACGACACCCGACGACAACTTAAGGTCGTTTATGTAGATTTTTATGTTTTGTTTTAGTTGTACTAACTCGTTGTTTTTTTATATAATACATGTTTTGGTGTGTTTATGTGTTTATTGTTTTGAAAGAACTCTATAAATCGAGCTGATTGTTAATAACAACTATTTATTAATATTAAATAAAAAAACAAAAAAAAACACATCTTTTTTTAAAAAAATTTTGTTACATAAAACAACAAAAAGAAAAGGAAACAAAGAGAAAAAAAAAACATAACAAGACAAAAATTTGAAGGTTTTTTTCTAAAAACCCCCCCTAATACGTCGCGTATAGCCTTATACGCGGCGTATAGGGGGTTTTTTGTTAGAAAAACCCAAGGTGTCCCTAGAAAATCCGATGATATCACCACTTTGATGAGGTGATTAGATAGGTTTATAGCTAAAGGTTTTCTTTTTTAGGTGGATCGGGATTCGAGTGATGAATTCGGGATTTTTTCTAGTATTCCTTACAGGATTGTGAGTGCTTGCCATTCAAAATTAAAGAGAAAACAAAACAAAAACACTTTGATGATTTTGTATTACTGAAAAGTGTTTGCTAGGATAGGAGAGACACAACTCCCAACACTCGCATTCGAACCTAAAATCCAACCTAGAAAGGGGGGGGGCTGGGGGCTAGTAACAACCTACACTTGCTCGCTCGCATTGATCCTTACATTTCACAAGTGTTATGCGAAAAAACTCTTGTCAACTTCACTCCGTGTATCACATGTGAAATGCTTGCTTAAATTTCACATGTGAACCTATAATCGGTTATTATCACATAATTTCACGTTTACGAATGATAATAAGTATGAGTGGATTGATAATGCCATTATTATAGACAATAACCAATACGATTGGATTAATTGGATTCTCAGAAGAGTTAATATTTTTTGTTGGAAAGCTTGCTTAGGGAGGATTGCAACTCGTACGAGTCAATTAAGGAAAACACATCATGCCCATTGTGCTTAGAGTTTCTTGAGACGGTGGATGATTTACTAATCTCATGTCGACTGGCTGATTAGGTTTGGCAAAGTATAACATCTTGGTGCAAGATTCCACTTTCTTTGCTTTTTCATTGGTGATCCATGGATCTTCACAAGTGTACAACCCAAACCGGCTTAAAAAACAAATTAATTCGAGTCATATCTTGGATTACTAATTGGTGTGTGCCGAAGCAGGAAACAAGATATTTGAAAATTTAGAAATAAGCCCGTCTAAGATTGTGGAAGAAATAAAGAAATTAAGTTTCGCACTCAAAGAAAATAGATGTAAATCATGTTCAATGGGGGGTAATTTTGTTGTCATAAACATAAAACATGTAACAATGTAAGTGTTTGTATTTGTTTTTCTTTGTTGTTGTTAAACTAGCTATTTGTTGGTTTTTCTAATGGAATATTGCCTAATAAAAGAAAAGTTGACGAGCAATTTTAGTTTTACACTAAAATAAAAATGCTTTTTTTGGTTGGCGATGTGTACTGTGTAAGGATTTGAGTTAGGTTATATGTTGATAAATGCAATTAATATTTGAAGAATTGCTTGTGAGAGAAAGAAAATTCACTCCGTAGAGGCCTTATTCCTTAGTCATGTCATCTTCCTAATAAGGCTGAGGGGTGTGGGGCTTCAACGGGGGCGCTAGAGCCCCTTCGCTCGCACCCCCAGGCGCTAGCACCACACCCCCGGGGCGCGAGAGGGGCGCGAGCACGAAAAACAAAGCAGGCGCAAGCACCTTCGCGGGACGAATATGGCGTAAAGGGGCATGGGAAAACGTGAAAGAGCCGTTGGAGCTTAAAAATGAGCCGTTGGGCTCTTATTTAATAAAAAAAAAAGTTTTTTCTTCCTATATATAACCCATTTCATCTAAAACAATTATCACAACTTCAAAAAAACCCAAAATCAACCCATCTTCCAAACTTTTTTTAAAAAACATGGCTGGAAATTGGTACCCAAACCTAGATTCAGATTATATTGACGACGTTTTATGGTCGTCACCGGACCAACCGATGTTTTATTCGGAGCCGCAACAATCATCCGGCTTTCAACCATCCAACATACAACCGTCTCCTAACTTTGTTGTTCCGGAGACACAAGAATCACACGGTGAAGCTACGGGACAAAGAAGACGCGTCCACCGGAAAAAACAAGTTGCAACGGACGGGTCGGGACCGGCTTCGACTCCGAGGACGAAACGGAAAACCACTCCGTGGTCATCGGATGAGAAGGAAGCCTTGTGTCGGGCTTGGATAGTCATTTCTGAGGATCGGCGTTGCGGTAATTGTTTTAACGTTTTTAAAAATGATTTTTAATAAAAAAGTTAAATAAAAAAGTTAAATGATTTACAAATTTATTTATTCATTTTGCAGCCGACTACCAAAAGAGCAAGATTTTTTGGACAAAGGTTAGGGAGACGTTCTATACGCTCATTGGGAGTACAGAGCGGAACGCCGATATGATTTCGGGTCGGTGGTCCGAAATCAGAAAATTTGTCGGCTTGTTTACTAATCTTTTCAACAGGAACAGCGGTCGTATGAGACCAAGTGGCAGTGATGATTTGGCGGTTTACAATTTCACTGTCGAAGAGTGGAAGCAGGAGTGTTTGCGGAGGTATGGGACGGTGAAGACGTGGGACGATGTAAAGTTGTGGGAGAGGTTGAAAAGGTGTTCCAAGTGGGTTGAGCTGGTGGCGCCGGACCTTGATGCGGAAATAGGGCCGAAACGGACTAAAACTAGTTCGTCTGGAGCGTATAGCACTTCCGCCGGGTCGGATTGCCGCGTTGGATTCGACCTAAACATTGCGGGGGAGGAAACGCCTTCACCGCCGAGGAGGCGGCCATTTGGACGGGACGCCAAGGGGAAAAAACCGGCTGAGGGGGAAGCCGTAAACATCGCCAATCTTGTTGAATCCCTCAATAAATTCAACAAAACCATGGAGGTGGTCTCTAATGACAAAAAGGAAAAAAGTCGAATGAGAGATTTGGACTTTCTTACTAGAGACTTCAGTAACCTAAATCCGGTCGATCAAATGCTAATGGAAAAGCAAAAGGAACGTATCCGAAAGAGGTTGATCGAAGAAGACCAAGCCGAAGAATAAGAATAATGTTTTTTTAGTACTTTTATTTTTATTTTATTTTTAGATATTAATGTATTTTTTTTTAATGTGTGTTTTTTTAATAATTTATGAGTTTTTTTAATAATACGTTTTTTGAATATATTTATAAAAAAATAAAAAAAAAATCCGCTGGAGCCCCTGCTGGAGCCCCTCCACACCAGGGCCAGGGGCTCCAACGGGGGCTCCAACACCCCCCTTATCCAGTTACTCTCTCTGCCACACGTCACAATATTATTGGCTGGAGCCCCCACTCGCGCCCCCATTAAAGCCCCCCACACCCCTCAGCCTAAGTCAATGCCTAAAGATTTTACATTTTACATTCAATGCCAACCCTAACTAAAAGTAAACCTAAGTCTTCGTATGACATAAACCAAGAATATTAAAAAGTAAAATTACACAATTTTTTCCAAATTATATTCCAATGTAGACCTATTACTTATCCAAAGGAACACCATAGAAGTAATATCTTTCATCACTGTAAATACTGATTCAACTCTGTTACTGTAGATCATCTTATTTCCCACATTCCAAATACATCAACATGTCGCCGTGACAATTCTGTAAAGAACTTTTTTCTTTTTATTATATAAAATGGGTTGTTTTATGAAGAATGAGGTTATCGCGTCCCGAGAAAGCAAATATAGAAAGAATGTTACACAAGAAGTTAAGAATGCCACACACGATTTGCTTGTTAACCACCGACGAAGCTTCCATGCTTCCATGTTTTTTTGGCTTAGTAGTATAAATTTATGCATTTTTATTTAAAATTTTTTATATGTATTGATTCTGGTCCACTAAGACAGGGCCCGTCCCCCTCTATATGATGATTCAGGCTTTGCGACTGTTAACAAAAATGAAAGTTGATTGTCAATGGTTAAATTGCTTTTGAATTGTTATAAACAAATGGATAATGTTATATATTTTGAACCTATGAATTATAAAATTTATACCGTTAACATTTGAATTAAATTATTTGTATTTTGAATTTGGAAGTGATGCCGGATGAGAACAAAAGTGTGTAGTTATGACTTATGACTTGTCATGATGATGGGGGCCGATAGGGGGAATGATGATGGGAATACCTGCAAAAAGGCGATAATGAGAAGACAATCCTCTTTCCATTCCTTTTGCCTTCTTCCTTCATATCCCTCCAAATCTCTCGAGTCTCGACACAAACTCTATTCTTATTTTATTTTGGGAACAATATATTTTTTTATTATTTATGTTAACCTTAGTAAAACATCATGCTAACTTTCAAACACGTGATCGTAAGCCTTGACCACTTGATAGTACAATATAAATAATACTATTAGGTGTCCAGAAAATAAAAAAATAAAACGCATCTTTACTCTTCTTAAAGGATAAACGTATGCTAGTTTTATAAAACTAGTTGGATTCTTCCGTACGTTGAGGCGGATATTTGGTCAGTATATGTTCAAATCATTACGGTATTGACATTCACTATAAGGCTGAGGGGTTTGGGGGGCGCGAGAGGGGGCGCGAGTGGGGGCGCCAGCCAATAATATTGTGACGTGTGGCAGAGAGAGAAACTTGATAAGATGGGTGTTGGTTGTGGTGCTCGCGCCCCGGGACATGGTGTGGAGGGGCGCGAGAGGGGGCGTGAGCGGGTTTTTTTTTATTTTTTTATAAATGTATTAAAAAAACGTATTATTAAAAAAACTCATAAATTATTTAAAAAAACACACATTAATTAAAAAAACACATTAATATCTAAAAAAAATTAAAGTACTAAAAAAAACATTATTCTTATTCTTCGGCTTGGTCTTCTTCGATCAACCTCTTCCGGATACGTTCCTTTTGTTTTTCCATCAGCATTTGGTCGACCGGATTTAGGTTACTGAAGTCTCTTGTAAGGAAGTCCAAATCTCTCATTCTTTTTTTTTGGTCGACCTTGATGCGGAAGTGCTATACGCTCCAGACGAACTAGTTTTAGTCCGTTTCGGCCCTACTTCCGCATCAAGGTCCGGCGCCACCAGCTCAACCCACTTAGAACACCTTCTCAACCTCTCCCACACCTTTACACCGTCCCACATCTTCACCGTCCCATACCTCCGCAGGCACTCCTGCTTCCACTCTTCGACAGTGAAATTATAAACCGCCAAATCGTCACTGCCACTCGGTCTCATACGACCGGCGTTCCTGTTGAACAGATTAGTAAACAAGGCGACAAATTTTCTGATTTCGGTCCACCGACCCGAAATCATATCGGCGTTCCGCTCTGTACTCCCAACGAGCGAATAGAACGTCTCCCTAACCTTTGTCCAAAAGACCTTGCTCTTTTGGTAGTCCGCTGCAAAATGCATAAATAAATTTGTAAGTCATTTAACTTTTTTATTTAACTTTTTTTTAAAATCATTTTTAAAAACGTTAAAACAATTACCGCAACGCCGATCCTCATAAATGACTATCCAAGCCCGACACAGGGCTTCCTTCTCATCCGATGACCACGGAGTGGTTTTCCGTTTCGTCCTTCCAGTCGAAGCCGAACCCGACCCGTCCGTTGCAACTTGTTTTTTCCGGTGGACGCGTCTTCTTTGTCCCGCAGCTTCACCTTCTGGTTCTTGTGTCTCCGGAACAACAAAGTTAGGAGACGGTTGTATGTTGGATGGTTGAAAGCCGGATGATTGTTGCGACCCCGAATAAAACATCGGTTGGTCCGGTGCCGACCATAAATCGTCGTAACTGTAATCTGAATCTAGGTTTGGGTACCAATTTCCAGCCATGTTTTTAAAAAAAGGTTTGGAAGATGGGGTGATTTTGGGTTTTTTGAGGTTGTGGTAAGTATTTTATGTGATTTTGGGTGTGGTATGTGATATTGGGTTGATATTGGTTTATATAGAGAAAAATTTTTTTTTTTTAATAAACTTAAAGAGCCAACGGCACAATTTATAAAGCCCCAACGGTCATGCACGCATTCCGAAGCCCACTTTACGCCCATTCCCAGCCGCTACTGGCCTTGCGCCTGCCTCTTTTTCCGCGCTCGCGCCCCTCTCGCGCCCCTCTCGCGCCTCGGTGCGAATGGGCTCACGCGCCCCCTCTAGCGCTCCACACCCCTCAGCCTAACAAATGAAGAGAACCCCAATAAACCTCAAAACAATAAAGTTGTAATATGCCTGATAGGATATCAACCGACCCCTGCAAGTTTCAAACTCGACTACCCTCTTTACTCAACCTAAGACATAACTACCCAATCAAAACATTTCTTTGATTAAAGCTTCAGCTCAATATATACATATATTAAAAGTGGTTTGTTTTCAAAGGCACAAAACCAAAAAATGCAATATTAATATCCATATATAATAAAAGTGAATATTAATATGTAAAAAAGTCTTCGTTTAAAAAGAATTTATGTTTATATGTGTATATAATATCCATCTGTTTTAATTGTAATATTTAAAATGCTAATAGTTTAATTTAAAATTTTGATGGATAAACAATAAATAGGAAAGAGCAATCTTCAGTTGGGTAAATGGGTTCACATGTTTACTTCTTATGTACACAATGCAGTAATAACATGTGAGTGGCAAAAGGTAGATAATTAATAGAGATTAAATACTAAACATCATCGCTTTTTCATTAAAAAAGTGATGTTAAGACTGTCCGGTGTGGATCTTGGTTTGCCGTTAAAAGACTGACAAGGCGAGCGGCACCGCCCAGGTGTGGTCGGTGCCGCTCATCGACAAAGTTAGTGTTGAAATTCACCGCACATTCCATCGCTGAAACTTTAGAGCTGTTCTTTTGTTTTTTCAACGGCAATGTGAATGTATTTGATTATTAGCATACGTGTTTTTTTTTTATTAAAATATGACCTTAAACAAATAAATAAATAAGTGGCCACTTTCACATGGTAAATATTTTATTTTATTTTTTTTGTTTTGATACAAGATATTTTGTTGTGATGCTAAACATATAACTAATTTCTATGACTTTTACGACGTGAACCTTATCAGCCAACTAAATCTGTCACATCATCTATTTGACTACTTTAATTCACAACAAAATAGTCACAAAATATATATGGGTACATTTAGTCTTTTTTGGTTATGCTAAACGTAGTATCTCCTATTGTTAAGTCGTGCATTTTTATTCACATAAAGTACGTACAATATATAAAAGGTGCGCTTGGTCCTGGCTCCCGGCTCTTTTACAATTAAAAAGTTTATAGAGTTGTATTTATTGTCTTATATGCTTTGAATAAATATTTTAATAGGATTGATAGACAGCGAGCTGCTAACCTAGAAGAGGATACTTCTGCTCCTGTAAAATTATGAAAATAACTTTTTAGATATATAGTTTATCAATAAATATTTTAAGTATCATTTGTGTATATATTTTCGAACGAAGAAAGTACAAGCACCTTGATAGCTTGGTAGAGTGGCCAAAGTAAAGATGTTTTAAGTTTGTGCCCTTGGTTGAACTCAAGTTCAAAACTCCCTCAATGCTCCTGAGTTTTTGATGTGGTGTTGCAGAAACTTATTACAATATTTTAAGTTTTATTTTTGGTATATATTCTAAAAGATTATTTTTTAAACCAATGAAGTGATTCGGTTGAATGGCTTGACGAGGGTTGGTTAAATTAGAAACCACACATGACACATGCTTGGCTTAGTTTTGTTCGAAACTTGGGATTTAATTTTTTTTAAGGTTTTTTACAAATTAGGTTATTTTGCATACTCATGATAATGGAGTTACATCCTTCATCGATTTCATACATGAGAAAACAACGTTAAAAAAACCGGTATTAGTATTGGTGTTATTTTAACCAATAACAACAATCGTTTTTATGTTTTCAATTCAAATGTGTGTTTGGTTGTTATACGGTGTGCTGGTTTCATAACAGTATTGTTACAAGCTAAACCGATATCACTTAACATGGAATACAAAATAAAATTTGCTGCGCAACACGCGCGTGAAAAAATCTAGTTAAGTGTAAAGACAAAGATAAAGTAAGGGATTAATGTACTCAGCCTAATTGGTTGAGCAATGACATTCAAAGACTTCACTTTAAAAATACAGAGCTTTTGGGTTCACGTCTTACTAGTTATAAAAAAAAATAGGAGGTTATACATTAAGTCAGTGGGTTTTTTCACGTATGATAGGTTTCCTCATTAGAGTGGAATAAAGATGATTGAGTGACAATGACCCGTCAGTGATCCAAATGCCTTTTCAAGAAAATAAATAAATAAATAAATAAATTAAGGGGTTATTTGATAGCCTCCATGAAGAGACCACCTTTACATCCGTCAGCATCAAAGCGTGCTTGATTCATTAAAAAAGAAAACTCTAAATAAGTCATGATGCCTCTTACACGTATAAGATTTATAAACATGTTGATTGGAGTCTCTGAATGGGTCAGACATCTTAATAACTCATGTGATGGGTTCCAAACATCCCTATGATATTTAAGTTACATGTTGGAGTTTAGTGTGTCACGTATACAACCTTAAGGCGTTAAGTGTGTAACCTGAGCAACCCAAACTAGACAACCAATTAGAAAAGGCTACAACGTTGGTACCCAATTGAAACAGATTTGTCGGTGGTGGTGTACCCTCCCTACCCGAATCACTTTAACCAGTCATTAGTTCCACAACACACACACAACCCTTGCAAATATTATTGTCCCCGGTTCACAAAACCGAACTCCAAGCCGAAGCATTTGCGTTGTAGTTGGTGTTGCTTTGATATTGGGAATGTAACTAAGGGAATTGTTTGGTTTTGTCCTAGCTTCTTGTTGTTTCAATAAAATGTTGCTGTTTAAAAAAAGTAGTTAATGATTAAAAAGTAAATTGATGAGTGAAACTATTAGACACTTTAATAGAAAATGTCATCTAGCTACTTACATGACAGGAAGGACGAGCATTTGGTACTTGGTACCGGTACCGAATCGGTACAAAAGTTTTGAGTTTCGGGATTGGTACGGTACGGTACCGGTATTTCCCGAATTTATACCTTCAATACCGGTACCGGTATCATACCGGTACCGAACCGTATATTTCAGTACCGGTACCGGTACCAAGATTTGGCGATTTTCGGGATCGGTATCTTCGGTACCGGGCTCATCCCTACATGACAGAGACATAATGAGACTTTTTTCACTTTTTAATGAAACTACTACTGACTTGGGCTGGCCATGTATAAAACAATTACATAAAATCATATTTAAAATAAATATATAATTAATGTAATGACTGCTGTATGACCAGAAAACCCTCAAATCAGGTTGAAGTGGATGGTAAGTTCTTAACTTTACATCCAAATGGGTTAAAAAGGAAAAAAAAAATAAAGAAATAAATAGTTAATGGTGGATAGGTACAGGTTTGGAGGAGATGATCTATAGGCGTAGGTTGGAAGCAATCAGAGCGTGGATTGAGTCGAGGACGCCGGTTACACTATGCTTTAAAGTTTTGGTGTTTTGCATTACACCAGTAATGAAAAGATAACACATATATTGAGAGAAAATGTACAAAACAATAGGAATGATTACTTAACTTTTTTAACTTATTTTAAGTAAATAATTTTAGCAAAAGGTATATTATTCGGCCGGCATCAATCAAAGCGTCGATTTGAGTTTTATGCGTAGGCATTGGCGGAGCTAGAAATTTTTTTCTATGGATTCGCTATTTTTTGTTACTCGGAGTTCTACTAACTGACACCATGTTATAGGGTTAGTTTGGGCCGGGACTGGCGGAGTCATAAAATACAATACCATAGAATTACATCAACGCGATAGCGGATCTGTTAACCTTATTTTGTAAGATGCAAAAATATGTTCGCTTTGAAAATGAGTTAGGACGTTAGGTCAATGAAGTTATTTAGCGATGAAAAAATAACCACATGAACGAATTGCATGAACAAGCAACTAACTTCTCTTAGTTTAATAATCGTTTTAACTTGATTAAGAAACATATAAACAAAATTAGACAAAAAGTTAAATGATAAATAATTAATGGTACTCTATTAGTTAAAATTAAAAATTAAATTAAAAGGCAATAAGTCTTAGACTATGCGTAGTGGTTGTGTAATTAAAATGCCACCTGGGTTCCATGCAGGCAAAAATAAATTCATTAAAGCCTCTTTTAAATTAAGCATAGTGGTTTTAACTAATTGCAATTAATACTCAAACATATTATATTTACTTAATATTTTTTATTTCATAAAAATAATAATTTAAATAATAAATAACACAATAAAATACTAGAACATTTTCATAAAATAAAAGTTACAAACATATAAGAAAAAAAATGAGGCTTGAAATAAGAAAACAAAAAAAAAGATATTTGAAATAAAAAGAAGCTAATGTAACACTTTTTATTTAAAAAAAAAGACTCCTTGTTGGCACGATATATTTAGTACAATTATATATTCATAATAATCACCGTTCTCCTCATCGTCGTGGCTCTCCTCACCCTCGTTCTCCTTGATTGTTTGTTCCAAACGATTTTTTAAGGCCTAGCAATGTAGAAAATTAACATAGATTTGGTGTGGTAAAAAAGATTGAAAATTTTAGTTTATATGGTGTAAAAATTGAAATTTATTTATTGTGTTGTATTTCGAGGTCTCCTAGACTCCCAACGAGCCCCACTGTATATAATGAATTAAAATTTCAATTCTTTATTTCTTTACCATTATGGGCCCTTAATTTAATGAATTAAAAAAATAAACTTCCATCATGGAGCCCGTTAAAGACTTGGCGGACAAAATCAAAGCGCCATATTTGATGGCCATGTAATGGTTTTAGCAGAAATATTAGTAGCCACATCATCTTACCTAGCGCCTTATATATCTCTAGTACGTTTAGCCTTACAACTTACAAGCTGCAATAATTATTTACAGCAACTAGCAAGTTTGATTTTGATTGCACCCGGGAAAAAGAAAATTAATTGTTTGGTGAATTTATAAACAGGTGGAAAAAAGAAAAAGTAGGAGAGGAAGATTAGAACTCACGACCTGTGGGAATTAAAAAGCTGTTTCACCACCATGCCAAAAAGGGTATTTTTTGTAACTATTATTCGTTGTTTTGTTAATAAGGCGACTATCTTATGGGTTCGCTTGATTTCCGATAGCTTATTTTATATATAAACTACGAAAAACTATGGTTCGCTTGAACCCGGTGCCTTATACGTGGCTCTGCCACGGTGTAGGTGATTTTATCAGTCGTTTCAATAACTCGTTTAGAAGTCGAGACACTACAGGAGCTTGACATCTCTCGATACACGTTCCTAGTTTTTTACATCTTACACGGGTGATAAGTTGACGTGTAAAGGGACGGATGAGAGTGTTGTTAGGAAGACAGTGGCTTAGTCTCAATGGGTAACCTAACTAAGATTTTCTTATTAGCTCATAACCAAGAAATACAATTAGATGATAAGGTATATATAGACATAATCTAGGGTTAACAACTTGTAAATCCAAGATACGGGCTCAAACAACAATGTTCTTGGATCAATCTTACTCGTGAGCTAGCGAAAATCACTCACAAGGAACCGAGATCTCGGATCTTGTTGTGTTTGGTTTATTACTGAAAATAGTAAGAGAAATGGAAGTAGGAAGAGAGTTGGTAAGATGTTGTGAATAAGACTTTGACAAAATGTTATATTGTATGGACAAGTCTCCACTATTTATAGTGTGAGACTTGTCATGCTTTCTTTTATATATGGGCCCATAATGGGCTTTTGTTTACAATGGCCTAAATATACAAAGCTACGAAAGCCAGTAAAATACAAATTAAGTACATAAACAAGATAATACTAAAAACTATGCTTACAAAATAGGGCCTAACACAACTTAATGAATAAGAAAGAGATGTAGGCCCGAGCTCTTGTACTCCTTGTCACCAATTTGAACCCAAACCTAAAGCCAGCCTAAAACCTTCTTAAATCCTAACAACTGTAAGGTGTCATGCTTGGTAATAGGGTATCAAAGAACTATTGGAAGTTAATCTTGAATCGAGTTAAAATATAAAGGTGAAGGGGCTAAGTGAAAGAGTTTAATTAATTAGTATTTAATTAATAGTTTGAATGTTTAAAGTTATCGGTTATTAAGTTTGTTTATTTGCATGCTTATCGTATTAGTGTCAATGTCTAGCTAGAAAGCAGAAGTTTGAGTTATAGCATGTTTAGAAAGTTAATTACTATACATAAATGGTTATTAGTATGCAATTTGTGTGTAAGTGTTAAGAAATATAATAAACGAAAATATTCGATCTTGGTTGAGATCGAAATTTCACGTTTATGTTTTGTCTTTCTTGGGCCTGATTTCCGATAAGAGTCAACCAGTGGATTCCATTTCTTCTAGAAAGATACTTAAAATGAATGTTGAAGATGGTGTAAATAAAGATTAGAATTTTAAAAAGAGGCTTTTCTTCGGGAATAATATTTTCTAAAAGAAACGATTTTGACGATTGAGGATGAGTTGAGCAAATACCCTCTGGGCCCGGTCATTGACCCAATACCTTTTCGGCCCGTTCTAATGTGAGGGCTAATTAAAGTCTTGACATTGTCCTTTGAATGTATTACTTCTAATCAAATTAATTGTAATCCAGTAATTGTAATATACCAATATGCTAGCATCTATGCTTGTTAACGAAGGAAATCCAAAAAAAAAAACAAAAAAAAAACAAAAAAGGAAAAAGGAAAAAAAAAACATAAACAATTTTAAAAATAACGTTTCATTTCAAAATTTCGTCAGCTTGATGAAAGAGAACTAATGACAACAATCCAAGAAAAACAACTCGAGCAAAGCAAGCAATTGCTGCTCCATTTGGATATTTCCGATGCTATAGCTAGTCAGTCATGAATGGGTGAAAGCATTCAAGCAATGGCAATTTCACGGTCAAATTCATCCATGACAAACTTGAGTACTTGACAAAGCACTGGCTTATAACTCGATTTAAAATTCTCTTGGAATAAATGGGTTCCTTTAAAGAGAAATGTTTTTGTACGATGAGCGGAAATGGTTAAAATTGTTTTTTGTGGCTGTTGTGAACTACAGGAGACGGCAGAACATTTGTTAATTCAGCGTAACTTGGATAAATTTCGCCCCTTATGTTTGCTTTCTCAGTTAGCGATATTATAGAACTTCACTTGTAGAACTTCACAAGAATATGCAAAGCAGTAGCCCAATGTGCAACTTGTTGCAAGCGATAATCCTCATCACGTGTTGGTACCTTTGGAGATGCCGAAATGAGTTTTAACAACACACCCACCCCGGCTCCCAAACTTCTTGAAGAAATTAAGTTGCTCGAGTTTCTTTGGCTAAAGAATAGATCAGTTAGATTGGTCTTCGGTGGCGGATCTAGAAATTTTTGTTAATGGGTGCCAAAAATGGTCAACCTAGAACGGGTCAATACGAAGTAAAACGGGTCAAACCAAAATGGGTTGGGTCAAAAGAAATTACATTAATAAACCATGTATAGACATGCGATCAATAAATTTTATCAAAAAATAAAATACATATTACAATTGACAAAACCTTTCCATAGTTGTCATATTGTGTACAAAGTAAGAAAATTACAAAGTTAAATAGTGTAGAATTATAAAAAAAATGATACTCTGAGTACTATCATATTTTAGTCTAATTTTAAAAATAACGTTTCATTTCAAAATTTCATCAGCTTGGTGAAAGAGAACTAATGACAACAATCCAAGAAAAACAACTCGAGCAAAGCAAGCAATTGCTGCTCCATTTGGATTTTTCCGATGCTATAGCTAGTCAGTCATGGATGGGTGAAAGCATTCAAGCAATGGCAATTTCACGGTCAAATTCATCCATGACAAACTTGACAAAGCACTGACTTATAACTTGATTTAAAATTCTCTTGAAATAAATGGGTTCCTTTAAAGATAAATGTTTTTGTATGAAGAGCGGAAATGGTTAAAATTGTTTGTGGTGGCTGTTGTGAACTATAGGAGACGACATAACATTTGTTAATTTAGTGTAACTTGGATAAGTGCCCTGCTTGCGGTGCGCGCATATAATGTATATATGTGTGAACCCTCGGGTGGGCAAAAGTAAAATTGCACTAATTTTGACGTTATTTTACTAATTTTGTGAAAATAACGTTAAAAGTGATGGAAGGTTAATCAGGCATCATGTGGTGGCGTTGATAGCCGAAAGACAAGGGTACATGCACCAATCAGTCGGCGTCCCGATGATTGAGTGCTATGTGCCTTATGTAATATGTCCAAGGCTTGATGCAAAACTACTATCGAGCCGGGGGTCTCACCGGAAGCAGCCTCTCTATCCCCATGGGGTAGAGGTAAGGCTGTCTACATCTTACCCTCCTCAGACCCTACCATAGCTTTGCTATTGGTGGGATATACTGAGTACGATGATGATGATGATGAGTGTAACTTGGATAAAATTCCACCCCTTATGTAACGCTTTCTCAGTTAGGGATGGAACTTCACAAGAATATGCAAAGTAGTAGCCCGGTGTGCAAATTGTTGCAAGCGATAATCCTCATTACGTGTTGGTGCCTTTTGAGAGGCCGAAATGATTGGAGTTTTCAACAACAAACTGACCCCGGTTCCCAAACTTGAAGAAATTAAGTTGCTCGAGTTTCTTTAGGTAAAGAATAGATCAGTTAGATTGGTCTTAATTGTTTTATTTCAATTTTTGATATTTCCTCTCTTTAGTTAACAAAGTGAGTGTGCATGTAAATTGCAATCTGGGTATCTCTACTATCATCTTGTTGGTAGTGACACGTTTATATTAATGCAAGCTTATCGTTGTTAAAAAAAATAATGAAATCTAAACCATTTTAGTTATATATATGGTTAACTTTTAAAAGATAACATTTTATTAAGTTAATCATAAAATTATAAACAAATCTTTCAATAATAATGCTTACATATTTTTAATAATTCCTTATAAAAGTTGTTTAAACCTTTTAAACGACCAAACTGCAACCTCACATAATACTTATAGAACATGGCTCTTTGATTCCTATTGCTCCCACAACTCAACGTAAGCAATATCATCAACCATATCCTCTTCGACCGGATCCTCCACATGCCAGAACGAAATAATCTCGTTCTCAAACGCTAATCCTGGAAACGTGCTAGCCATTTCATCAATATTTTGGCTAACCCAATAATCAAGATCTTGCATTTGCTTGTCATGATCAAAAAGTACTTGAGGTTCATGATCGAAAAATAAATAAGACGAGTCATCATTGTTTTCATTCATGGGTAGCACATCGATGTCCATCATCGACATTTGACTGATGCCATCATCATCGTTCATAATTTCAATTAAATCTTTAAGCAGCCCTTCATCTAATTCCATGTTTTCCAACAGGTCTTCAAAATCATCTGTTAATGACACCATGGCTTTATGCAAAATAAAAGAGTTTGATAGCTTTGTTGTTTCTAAGATGAAAACTAGGTGAAGGGATGCATAATGTGAATGAAAAATGTGTCTTAAGTAGATACACAATTGATAAAAACATATACCTAAACTTACTTCAAGTTGACAAACAAACACGTAATGACTCGTCAGTATCAACCAAAAGGACATGGTACTGATGTTATCAACATCCAAATTTCCATTTTTGTTTAATAGTGAACGTGGTGCGCCTCTTTAAAATAAAATTGAAAGAGACTCGTCTAGATATCGTTTTCCTCGTGACCATACCGTAAACATGCAAGATTCCTTGTTTAATTCGGTACATACAGCTAATGAGAAATTGCACATGATGTTATTTAAATAGATATGTTTTTGAAGTTAGTTATGGAAGTTTTTGGATAAAAGTGTCTATCATCTCCACGTGAATAGATTATCGTTTAAAGGCGCTTCGATTCCCATTATATAAACATGCTAATTAGATTTTCGAATACCATTTTGGGAATTAGGCAGGTGGGATGCTGTCAAGATCATTATACAAAGTGGATGAGTGATGCAAAAATTAGGCTAGTTGCTCACGTGGTGATAAAGTTAGCATATGCTTGCACATGTTGCATTACTACACATGTTACTTGACAAACACAGGCTCTTTTAATCGCAACTTTTATCAAATAATTCAAACTAAAAAAATGGAGAGCGGAATAAATAAAAGATAGTCATATGATTTTCGAATCAAGGAATAAGTATCAAGGATGGGGGATAAGCTTCTAGCAGGTTTTATGAGAGGGGGAGGAGAAAGAAAGGAGTATTAGCGATGCTTGTTGATATATTTAGTTGAGTTTTTACTATAATTAGAGATAAGTAAGCATCACTATAATTATTGCTGACTTCTCTCATTAGTTTCAAATTCATGGTTATCTATTTTGTAACATCTCTACATGTGAGTAGATTTATATGATCTATTCACATGATAGAAAAACATTATTCACATATATTTCGTTTTTTCTTCGTTTCAATTTTAACTTGGTGTAATAGCTAGATCTCTAACCTAGAACATACTTATATCCTGTTTTTTCTCTTTTTCTGGCCACATACAATGGTTGATCGGAGGTAGTCTAACGCCGTTAATCGTTATTAACAAACACCACACAACCGTAGATCTCGAGCATCATTGGTTTGGTCTCCGTTAAACTAAGAAAGAGAATTTTCTTTATGAAAGCACTAGTTGGTAACCATCCTCAAGACATTGGAACATCATATACACCAAATCTATTACAACAACAGATCACTGAACGCGTTGATGGGTATGTACCGGTATGCAATAATTCCACCTCTGATCCAACACTCGTGCACATGGCCAACATCTCCCTTACAAAGTTACAATAATGAATTAACAATTCAAAAAAAAAAAAAAAATTTGGAACCAAGAATTTTATTTAGAAAACCCTAGTGTTGAGAAATGGAACAAAGAAACAAGAAATTGGAACCAAAGACTCCAACGTGGCAGTTTGGTCAACCGGATAAACACTTAGGTCCAATCTCTTTTGGGCCGAGCATATTTCAGTGGCCCAATCCCAACCGCCTCATTGGATTCTTCAGTAGACCAAATTTTGGTGTTGTTTGTTTTTGTTTAAGAAGTCTCTAAGGGGTTTACGTTGCGGGTGTGCAAACATAAGTTTTTGAAGACTGTTTGCTTAAAAAAAAAATCTGAAAAATGCCTTTATTATCTTAAAAAATAAGCTATTGTTTAACTTCTTTACACTTCTTAACATTGTACCAACACCCAATGTCCAACACCACCACCACCCACACCCAATGTCCAACACCACCACCACACGTCCACCACCGCCACCACCCACCACCACCACCCACTGTCCGTCACAACCACTACCCTCCACCCACCGTCCGCTACCACCATAGTCCGTCACCCACCACCCATAGTCCCCCACCACTACCCACCGTCCGCCACCACCATTGTCCACCACCCACCACGACCATCACCGTCCACCGCCACCACTCACAGTTGGCGACAACCACCGTCCACTACCACCTCCCACCGTTAACCACCCGCCACCACCATCCACCACCACCCATCGTCTGCACCACCATCGTCCACCACCACCCATCGTCCGCCGCCACCATCGTCCACCACCCACCACCACCACCATCCATCACCACCACCCACCGTCGGCCAAAACCATCGTCCACTACAACCACCCACCGTTCGCAACCACTACCGTTCCACACCACCCACCACCACCGTTCATCACCACCACCACCCACTGTCGACCACAACCACCGTCCACCACACCACTCACCACCACCGTCCATCACCACCACCACCCACCGTCGGCCACAACCACCGTCCACCCACCACCACCGTCCATCACCACCACCACCCACTGTCGGCCACCACCACCCACCACAATTGTCCATCACCACTACCCCCCAACGTCCACTACCACCACCATCGTCCAGAACTCACCACAACCATCCATCACCACCATCCACACTGTTCACCGCCTACCACAATCGTCTCCCACCAATCGTCCACCATCACCCACTTCCACAGTTCGTACACCACCACCAATTATTTAGCCGTCTACAGACGTTAAAGACTTTTATCTACTGTGATATGTATGATATGTAACTAATTTTTAGCTTATGCAGACGATATCTAGTTTATAAAACAAACAATATTATATTTTCAGAATCCAGACCACATCTTCAGTTGTAGACATGAAATAAGAAGAAATTAGATTACAGATAGTTTTTGTCTTCAAAAATAAACAACACCTTAATCTCTCATGGATATGAGTCATGATTCAATAGGTTTTAAATTTTCTACTGGCAAAGCTCCTTTCAACGGATTAGAGGGGCACAAATTTGGGTTTTTTCTAATACCCAATTCTGGGTATGGAATCGGGTTCGGGTTTGACCAGGATAGGAAAATCGTGAATTGGCAATACCAGGTTGGGTTTGGGTCCGGGCATTGTCTTTAAATGCACCGGGTTTGGGTAGGGTATAGAACCGGGTATTTGAATACCATGGTTCCGGGTATTGAAGAAAACCTTATTTCGGGCTTTAATCTGGGTATAGATTGAGTTTTTTAAGGGGTTGCACTTTTTTAGGGTTGTTTTCAGGTATTTTTCGGGTATAGATTGGGTATTTGAAAAATCCAGTTTCGGGTATTGGAAAAGCTCGGCTTTGGATATGTAACCGGTTCCGGATTTCGGGTATTACTGGGTACAAATCGGGTCCAGTTCCGGGTACAAGTTTTGGTACTGAAATGCATACCTTCTCCGTACCCTACGGGTAGGGTCGGCAGTCGGGTAGTAAAAACCCGGGTATAAAAAAACAAACCCAGCTCCGGGTTTTTTTCAGGTCCGGTTTTGGGTTCGGATTTTTTGTGCACCTCCACAACGGACCAACATTGCCACAAACACGGTCTAACCGTGCCTCCATATAGAACAACCATGCCATATTGGCACGATCGTGCATATAGTGCAGCAAATTCATTTGCTCCTCTCTTCCTACTTTAATCCTACAAATTTCATCAATAACCATAGCATCAAACCATTGAATTTACGTTTAAGAAAACTTATCAATGGTGGCCAGATTGCAACTCAAGAGTGTATTACTATCTTGCAGCCCATCAATTTATGTGAACTATCAACTAGCTCAATTACTTCTGGTTTCAGTCCAAAGTTAATGATCTCTATGTACAGTGATTTTCTGTTTAGAAAAATCAAATGAACCTAGGAACTACAATTCAACCAACAAAAAACAAAATCTAAAACAAAAGCACCAACAAATAAACATCCTTTTAAAGCATATTACCCAAAGGGACCATAAATTCATACAAATACTAAACAAATAAAAGATGATTTCAAAACAACTAAATTTAGTATAGATTGATGTCAAGTACGGGGTAGGCTCATTGGAGCTTCAACGCTACCCCTTTTACCATGTCTAGTTCATATGCTGATATAATTGGCAGTGGTAATTTAGTGAATAATTCTTAAATTCTTTTGTACAATCATGCATTAAAGTGTCACTGGATAACGCTAGCTAAAGACTGCATCTGTTTATCCGAAGGGTTCCGGTTACTTTAAAGAATTCATAGTTTTATAGAAGATAAACTGGAAGTACTTACTAACCCAAAATGCACCACATTATTGCTATAAAATGATGAATAAAGAACTAGAACAATAATAACACATGAATTTGCTTCACTTGGTCAGTGTAACAAGGCCCTACATGCACGACCGAATTTGAAAAATGATCGGTGTAATCAAGCTACATTTATGACCAGATTTGAAAAGATTTTGTTACATCAAGACTGAGATATTTACTACAAGATTTCTACTTGAAATACACGGATTTGGGTTAAAACTTGTTTCCTAAGCGTACGCAGTCGACTGAATAACCAAGCCTAAAATCCCATATTGATCTAGCCCATACATAATTCTAACTATATCCATCAGCATAACAAACATCAAGTGAAAACATCCAAAGCTGACAAAGTGTGTGCGAAATTTAAATATTCACATGATGATTTTAACCTGCCTATGATTATGCATAATCAATACCCATAAACTAAATGCATCTGAAAAGGCCAGACTTCATCGATCATGTTCAGTGAGACTGTGAGAGTACTGTAGATAAACCTTAACTAATTATCAATAAGTTCAAAACCATAATTAAAATACAAGTTTCAGTTAGATAACTCAAGGCGTCACCAGTTAATTCAAGCAAAATATGGCCATATATTCATACAAATATGCAGGAAACAGAAGGAAAGTTTAAAACAACGAAAATTAGGTTATATCGATATCAACTACAGGGGAAGCTTGATGCAGCTTCAGCACCTTACTAGGAAACTTCAACTTTTCATCTGACGTAATCTCATTGTGCGAGCAGTGATGAATAGCAATCTTTTTTAAGAAAGGCGAGCATGCAAGTAAATACTTTAACATGCATACTTCATTCTCTGAACCATTCCAATATTTAAACCTCACACTTCTTAGCTGCAGCTGCTCCGTATACTGTAGTCTACCTGTGGAGGCGGACCAGCATACTGAAAGAATAACCGGTATTCAATTTCAAACACAAAACTATTTATGAATTTATAAGACGAGCAGCATGATACATACCGAGTTATATGCTGTGATTTTAAGAGTCTGCAGATTCGGGCAGCTCCTAATCAATTCAAAAGCACATGATAAATGTATACCATCCTCTAAACATACGTTTGCTAATTTAAGAGTCTGGAGGCTTGAAAAGGCAGTAGAGAACCTCCATTTAGCATCACCTTCCGCAACTACAAGAAAATATGTTATCAGATTATATCAAATACTATTACTTATTTTTATCAGATGTAGAAAAATATGGGACTTATGTTTCTGTAAACTAAACTTCAAAGACACAACTTAGCATTAATTACCTTGCAACTTATAAAACTCAACTTAAGCTCTTGAAGTTTTTGAAGAGAACTGAGAAGCTCAAAGGTTGTACCGGAACTACGAAAATTATTCATAGTGTCAAGATCAGACAGATATAAAGATAGTATTTTGAGATTTTCAAGTTTTGCAATCTCAGCTAGTTTTATTTTGCTTGAATAAAAATCACAATCCACTTTCAAATTCTCAAGTAACGGACACCTGGAAATAAACTCCCAAGAGTCACTGCTTTCTTCAGAATGGAGATATAAATCTAAGCTCAATAGATTTGGAAAACCATGAAAATTAGGAGGAGGATGGAAGCAACAACTATTAAGTGTCAAATGTTTCAACTCCAAACAAGAGAAAAGATGGGCAGGTAACTTATATGGCGCTGTTCCTATAAAAATCTCAAGAGTGAGGTCCTTAATTCGTTTTCTGGACAATAACGAAATCCAGTGATGGATATCTTCATCTTCAACAACCACTTTATGGTCAGATAGGACAAACTTTGTAATCGCTCCTCTAAGATGAAGAAGAAGAAGCCTATCAATTATAATGCTCACTTGATTATTTTCATCATTTGTTTTTGATAAATACTCAAAGAAGTCTTCATCAAATACGAGTTGGCTAAGCATAGTCCACTTAAAACCTCCATGTTTTTGATAAGACATCGGTCCTCACTGCGTCAAGTAATGGCAATCGATCCAAAATATTTGTTACCACGTCATCTGGCATGCGGCTAATAAAATCTTGTGGTGCAGACTTAGGTCTCCCGTGAATCCGTTCCATTATTCTAAAAAAATGAAATATATTAATCATCATAAACATAAATAAAATTCCATATTTGCACAAAACTAACTAGGGATTAGATATGTACCAAAAAGTTGATGATGAAAAGTTAACAAACAGGGCTTTATTAATTTGTTTAGAATGCTACTGTGACTCAACAGATAAGCAAGCAACTCATGAATACACATTAAAATGAGTAAATGAAAAATTGCAGTAGCATTATTACAAACCCTAGAAGTCCTAATTTCCCCATTTGTACAATCACGCATTAAAGTGAACTGGATGACGTTAAAGACTGCATCCATTTAACCAAAGAGTTTCGGTTACTTCCAAAAACTCACATATCCAAAAAAGATAACTGGAGCTACTTAACAAACCAAAGCACGACACATTGCTAAGAACATGATGAATAAAGAACTAGAACAATAATAACACATGAATATGGTTCACCACTCTGTCAATATATGTAACAAGCCCACATGCACGACAGAATTTGAAATATCGACAGAGTCCATATATAATTCTAACTTCATCAATGAATATGCATATGCAAATGATAACAAAGGTGATAAAGTGTGTGTGAAATATGAATTTGCAAATGATTATGTATAATCAATACCCATAAAGTAACACTATGAAAAACCCTATTCATTTCCCCAATATTTATTTTTATGAAACCTAACAATTTAGGACATGTATCGAGTAGTAGTAACATATGATGAAAACCTTCCGATCAATACAAAACCAAGCAATTAATCACCATATCAACATATTTCTAACATTGATTCTAACCTTGGAAACTGTCGATGTTGAGTGACTGCAGCTTCCTCCAGCGTACTAAAATGTTTATTTCAGGGACTCACTCACCTCTATTTATATTCTCTTTTCTTATATTAATTAACTAGATTTTATCCCCCGTATTACTTGGATTTTAATTTTATTTATTGTAAAAAGTTAATAATTAATATACTTATGGTTGAGGTTTGATGATGAAATGGTTTCACAAATAAATGATATGTTATAATCCGGTTTAAAAACTATCTGGGTTTGGTGATACCCATTACCCGTTTATTTTCTTTATTATAAAATTGTTTCTCTATTATAAATAATATCTTTTTAAAAAAAAAAAAATAGGATATTAATCTTTAGTATATCCCTATTTTATAGGATTTTCATAAATATTTGATGAGATTATTTTTTAATCTGATGAGATGTTATAACCCCTTTAAGAGCTATCTGGGTTTGGTGAGACCTTTACCCGTGAATTCAGGTCAAATGCGTAAGAAGGCTTCATTTACAAATAAAACAATCTGATAGCTTGAGAGAATGATTGTTTTACATTTTTCGTTTTTAAAATTTATTTTTTGGATTTTAATTTTCTTTATTGTAAGAAAGTTAATAATATACTTAGGGTTTGATGATGAAAGGATTTCATAAATAAATGATATGTTATAACCCGTTTAAAAGCTATCTGGATTTGGTGACCCATGATCCGCTTATGTTTTTTACTATAAAATTGTTTATTAATTATAAATAATATCTTTTTATTTTTAAATTGGATATTAAATTTTAGTATATCCCTATTTTGTAGGATTTTCATATCAAATATTTGGTAAGATTAATTTTTAATTTAATGAGATGTTATAACCCATTTAAGAGCTATCTGGTTTTGGTAAGACCCATATCCATGGATTTGGGTTAAATTAATGAGAGGCCTCCATTTAAAAATCAAGCAATTTGGTGGCTTCCATAAAAGGGAGGAGAGACCACATCGTGACACGTAGGATTTTAAGGTTTTTGTTAATATATATTATAGATTAATATTTATTATTGTTTCTTTTGTTTATTTTAATCCTTATTATAAAACTAGGATAGTGGCCCGTGTTACACACGGATGGAAAAATTTTCATACGTCATATATATATATATATGGTTTGGATCAAATACAAATGAAATTAACGTGCTAAACATGAGAATCAAATAAAGTAATTATATATACAAGTAGAGTAATTATGTAATTACATCATAGAGTAATTACGTAATTACTCTATGATGTAATTACATAATTACTCTACTTGTATATATAATTACTCTACTTGATTCTTATGTTTAGCACGTTAATTTCATTTGTACGTTAACTTTCCCCTATATATATACATATATATATGTAGCTATCATAAGAACTCTTTACATTTTTTTCTGCAAAACCACAAGATGTAGGAAAAATAGGTATAAATGGTGTGAATAAGAAACCGTATAAATAGACAAATCATTGAATTGCTAAAATAATAGTCATACTAAAAAAGGTAGCAAAAATTAGTTATAAGTAATTAATTGTAGTCAAAATCGGTTTTTAAATAATTTGAAAGAAAATAGTTGGTTATGATTCTAGAAAACATTAATTAGTGAGGTTATGATTCTAGAAATTTTTAATTACTGAATTATACGGCAATTCTAGAGATGGAAACCTTGTAAGCTTATGTGAACATCCTATTTGAAGGCTATGTGTAAGGCCAAAAATGTAACTTGCGATATCAAAGTACGAAACCCGTTATCCAATTTATGGTCAAGTTAATAATTAAAATGGGTGAGAAATCTGGACACGAGACGAGAGCTTCGACATACACGTTTAGCTTCAACGGAAAAGCTTCTAGAATGTTTTTTTATTTTGCTATAAGTAGGGACTTTCTTGTATTTGTTTGTGTGTGTTGTGTTGGTGTAAACAACCACCCAAGGGGAGCTCACATTGGGTGGGATCGGTTCGTTTTAATATTATGAATCTTTTGTACCGGTTACGAGATCGTTTCTTTATTTTATCGTTATATTATTTATGTTCGGTCATTTGTTTCACCGCACCCGTCTCGAGCACTTATCAAGAACAAAGCTGTTCGTTGTCGGATCCGGTTTCGGGACCTATAATTGGTATCAGAGCGGGTCGAATCTTATGATTCAACTTTGTTCTTGATATTCGGGTTCTATTTCCGCTATTACCCGAACCGAGACGTTAAAGACCCGTTGAAGTTTGAAAATAAAGTTAGAAGTTTGGAAATAAAGTTTGAAGATCCGAGAAAATAAAGGTGTTTGAAGCTCGTCTTGTTCACAAATCTGGATTCACCGCCACTTTAAAGTTTCGTTTATGGTTTTTATTGAGTTTTAGAAGTTGAACAAGAAGAATAGAGGCGATGGTCGTGGTGATAGGGGGTGGCTAGGGCGCCATGGCGGAGGTGGAAATGGCAGTGGTGATGATTACAAGCAGGAGTGATGGCTGGCTGGTGATGTTAGTTAACGGTGGAGGAGGATCTGTGGTGTCCGAAATAATGGAATCTGCGGCGGTTGTATCTCCGGTGTGTTTTCCGGCTGTCGGATTTCCGGTGACCAACGGAACTCCGGTGAGTTTTCTGGTCACCGGTGGCAATTAGTGATAGCCGGTGCTCGTTTTTTTGTCGGATAATGATAGTTGCCATTGAGTTTTAGTGCATGAATCTGTGGAAGGAGGCGGCGACGGCTCTAATGGTGGACCACAAGAAGAACAGTCACCGGCGAGTAAATGGAGACTTCATCAGGAGGAGATAGTTGCTGTTAACAAGAAGAACTGGCGGCGGCGTTGTGGTTGCCGGAAAAACGTCTTTCCGGCAAGTGCGGCGCTGGTGACTGTTTTTCCGGCAAGATGATAACTGCAGCAACTAATGTGAATAATGAGGTAGCTAGGGTTTGTGGCATATATATGTTGGGCTGAAAGTTCACTTATTGTTTTTTTTGTGCTGGAAATGTGGGCCTGCCATTGCTTGGGCTTGGTTATTTAAGCATAGTTTGGGCTGGTTATTTAAGCACAGATTGGGCCAATTATGTGATATAATTATCTTGGGCCGTGAAATTGATTATTGTTCGGATTGACCAACCGAAGAAAGTCAAAATTGATCGGGTTTTTGTCATTATTGGACCGTGTTCAAAGCATATTATTTATATGTTATTTTCAAAGCGTTCGAGAATTGGATCCTGAAAACGTGGTCTACGAGCATCCGAGATGCTTATTTATTAAGGTGATAATTTTTGAACAACTTGGATTTAATAGGGAATTAAATTGCTTAAGCTCTCAACCTAAAAAATGTGGGATACGAGTATCTGAGATACTTATTTATTAGGGGCGAGTTACATAAATAATTTCATTCACGGAAATTATAAGCTTTGTCATTTGATTGTTGTCCCCGGTATTTCGTTAAGCTCATCTGAACCTATATTGCTTAAGATCCGAGATGGATAAAGAAGCGAGAACGTCTTCATGAATGAATTAGGTGGATCAAGGTTGAGGGGGTGATTGAAGAAGCTTCGGCTTAGCGGCTGATATGTGAAGATGCGAGACACGGTTCGACGATGTTTTGAGATCACAAGTCAAGGGGGTGATTGTAAGGCCAAAAATGTGACTTGCGATATCAAAGTACGAAACCCGTTATCCAATTTATGGTCAAGTTAATAATTAAAATGGGCGAGAAATCCGGACACGAGACGAGAGTTTCAGCATACGCGTTTAGCTTCAACGAGAAAGCTTCTAGAATGTTTTTTTTATTTTGCTATAAGTAGGGACTTTCTTGTATTTGTTTGTGTGTGTTGTGTTGGTGTAAACAACCACCCAAGGGGAGCTCACCTTGGGTGGGATCGGTTCGTTTTAATATTATGAATCTTTTGTACCGGTTACGAGATCGTTCCTTTATTTTATCGTTATATTATTTATGCTCGGTCGTTTGTTTCACCGCACCCGTCTCGAGCACTTATCAAGAACAAAGCCGTTCGTTGTCGGATCCGGTTTCGGGACATACGCTATGTGGATATCTTGTTTTTTGCTTTAATAGTATAGTAAGAAGATTAGCATTAGGATTAAAATTAATTGATTAATTATGTGGAAATTATAAGCATGAAAAATGAATGGCATGGAACATTAGGTGGACCCTAGGAGAAGGACAAATGGACAAATTGGTTTTCCTTTAATATATTAGTTAGATTAGTTAGATGTAATAAATTCAAAGTAAATGTTAAGGCGTATCTTGACAACCAACATGTATTTATTCCTTTAGCTTTTGATACTTTTGGTTTTCTCGCGTCTGAAGTTGTGGAGTTACTTACCCGTGTTTAGCGGGTCATGCAAAGTAATGTTATGACTCGAAGATCAGCAAATGCAGTTTTTAAAAGATTGGGTTTTACAAATCAAAAAGGGGTAGCGGCGCAGCTTGTTGCCCGCTTGCCTTCTGTATCGATGTAATCTAAACATTGAAATATTTTATATTTAGGTTGGTTAAAAAAATGTTAAGTTATGAATTCAAAACTTTAAATGTTATGTTTGACCAATGCTTGTGTTATATATTGGTTTAAATGTTAATTAGCATTAGGTTTAAAATTAATTGATTAATTATGTGGAAATTGTAAGCACGGAAAGTGGATGACATGGAACATTAGGTGGACACCCTAGGAGAAAGACAAGTGGACAAATTGGTTTTGCTTTAAAATATTAGTTAGATTTATTATTAATTACTGGTCCAACTATTTTTCTCTAATTTACATCTTGGGCTAGTTAAATTCTAAATTGATTTTCAAGGTATAGGTTCTCTAGATATATCTCACAACTTTACTCGGATCGATCTATGCTGTTGGTTAGCGGAAATCACCAACAACACTCGAATCTTGGATCTTGGTTTTCATTATATATAAAAAGAAGAAACTGGAGAGGTTGAAGAAAGAAACTTTATTTCCAAAGAGTGTTGTGTCTTGAGTTGTTGTGGAGAAATGGGTAAAGTGAGCCTTTTACAGGGTTCCCATTTCTCCAAAGTTACATTTTTACCATACAAAATAAACGTACCGAGTACGTAATACATCTACTAAAAGCAAACTAGAACAACATAAACAATCCTAATAACAATATATTGTCCCTACACAAGGGAAAATTAAATTCCAACGTTTGGAACTACCCCAAATACCCGAGGGAACCTTTATGAGGTGAGATGTCAATCAACCATACTGGTTATGACTTTTCAAACCTGACTTACCAGGAACACACCATCAAGAAAGAAGCCCACCACTGTGGGAACACCCTTAAGTCGAGTTTCCAATGTTAGTTTACACGTTGTGTTTTACACCAGGAAAGGATAACAATGAGATAGCTATTGGTAATCTTGACCCAAAATATTTCAAATGAGTTTGTTTGGATTGTTTTGAAAATTATATGGGTTGATTTGGGTAAAATATTTTAACTAAATGGATCAAAATGAGTCCTTGAAATTCCACATCGTTATTTTCGGGTCAAAAAGGGTTGGCAAATTCAAAGAAATAGGTTGATATGGGTTACTGTCATAAGAAAATATGGCAAGTTTCATATCAGAATGGGTTGGGTTTCGGTTTCTTTAGTTTGATTTTTTGTTCGTTTTCGGTTTTTTGTTTCGTTTTGTTTTTTTTTTTCGTTTTTGGTCGGTTTCAGTTTTTTACTTTTGTTTTGATTGATTTTTTCGGCTTCGATCGGTTCGGTTTTGGTATTTTGTTTAGTGTTTGTTAATTGTTTAGGTTTCGGTTCAATTTCTCAATTCTTTTTACCAAACAAGGACAACGGTGGAAACATTTTTTAATTATTTTTTGAAGGGTATGCTTTTTATCTTAATCCGTTCTAACCCGTTCCGACACAAACCAAAACAACCCATTTTAACTTGACCCGGCCCATTTGCCACCACAAGATCCGGTTTTTTCTAATACACAGTTATGGGTATGGAATCGGGTTCAGGTATGACCGGAATAGGAAATCAGGTATTGACAATACCCCGGGTCGGGTCCTGGTATTGTCTAAAAAAACTATACCCTATGCATCAGGTTTGGGTCGGATATAGAACTGGGTATTTGAATACTTTGTTTCCAGGTATAGGAAAAAAAGACCTTATTTTCGGGATTTTCCGGGTATAGGTTGAGTTTTTTAAGGGGAGCCCTTTTTTAGGGTTATTTTCAGGTATAGATCGGGTATAGGTTGAGTTTTTTAAGGGGAGCCCTTTTTTAGGGTTATTTTCAGGTATAGATCGGGTATTTGAAAAACCCGATTCTGGATATGAACCGGTTCTGGTTTTGGGTATTACCGGGTACAAATCGGGTCCAGTTCCGGGTACAAGTTTTGGTACTGAAATGCATACCCTATCCGTACCTTACGGGTAGGGTCGGCAGTCAGGTAGTAAATGTTGGATGAACTAATTGGATTTTAGATTATTAAATCGTAAACACCGAAAGAAAACTTGAAGACGTCGATGGGTATTAAAAGTCTTGAACTTTTGGTTGGCGAGAACTAGAAGCAGGGATTCTGTGGAAGAATATTAAATGGAATATTTGTGATGATGACTTCTAATAATTGAGATAGGAAGCAACACACGTTTTAACTTCAACAACTTTAGCTTCTCTTAAACTTATTATTATTAATAAAAACTTCAAACTATTTATAGACCTAACAATCATAACTTGACTAGAAATAAGAAACTAGTAAAACAATTTAACTATAATTAGGAAACTAATAAAAGATAAATATAAATAAAACTTGATATATTTGAATTTGATCTCCTCCTTATCCTCCCCTTGAGATCGACTTAGCCACCCTCAGTTTAATCTTTAACGAATCGAGATTAAATATATCATTCACCCCCTTAATCTTGATTCGTTCCTTTCAGATCTTCAATCCCGAGCAATTTCCTCATCTCTTCAAACTTTAACTTCGGTAGCGCTTTTGTAAGAATATCCGCCTTTTGTTTCTCTCCACTAATATGCTCAACTTGGACTTCACCACGTTCAATACATTCACGAATGAAGTGAAATCTAATATTGATATGCTTACTTCTTCCATGAAACACGGGATTCTTCATCAAATCTATGGCAGATCTGTTATCCACATGTAACGTCACCACCTTTTCTTCATGCCCGGTCAACTCACTCAACAATCCCCTTAACCATATAGATTGACAAGCCGCGGTTGCTGCTGCCATATTCTTAGATTCACACGACGACAAGGCTACAGTTTGTTGCTTTTGTGAGAGCCATGAGATCAATGCACCACCATAATAAAACGCCATTCTGGTGGTACCTTGTCCATCCGTTTAATCCATACCATAACTACTATCACAAAAACCAATCAACTCTCTACTACCGCATCCATACGTTAAACCATATCCACTCGTGCCTTGTACATATCGTAGTATATACTTCAGAATCTGCATATGGGATTGTTTCGGTTCTTGTATGAACCTACTAGCAACTCCAACTTAGTAACTCAAATCAGGCCTCGTGTGTGTTAAATACCTTAAGCTACCGATTATTCGCCGATATTCGGTTGCATCAACTGGTTCTCCTTTTTCATCTTTAGTCACTTGCAACCGATGTTCCATAGGAAATCGAGTCGGGTTGCACTCGCTTAAACCTGCACTCATTAAAATTTTATTAGCATAAGCTTCTTGTTTCAACTTTATCTCATGCTTCTTTTGTGTTACTTCAATGCCCAAATAGTAAGAAAGCATTCCAAGATCTTGCATATCGAACTCATTCTTCATTTGACTTTTAAATTTCTCAATCTCAGCTTGACTCGAACTAGTCACGATAAGATCATCGACATATACACCAACAATGAGAATGTCGGTTCTTGTATTCCGCTTGTACACCGCCGGTTCTCTCGGACATCGAATAAAATCCAAACCTTTCAACGTTTTGTCGAGTTTTTCGTTCCAAGCTCGTGGGGCTTGGCGAAGATCATATAAAGCCTTTCGTAATTTATAAACCATACCGTGTTTCCCAGGAACTTCAAAACCATGAGGTTGCTTCACGTACACTTCTTCTTTCAGCTCGCCATTTAAGAACGCCGATTTAACGTCCAAATGGTAAAGGAACCAACCATAATTTGCTGCAATTGCTAAAATCAGACGTACGGTTTCCATTCTCGCCACCGGGGTAAAAACCTCATCAAAGTCTATCCCGTTCTCTTGCACGTACCCCTTCGTGACTAATCTTGCTTTGTACTTTGTTATTGACCCGTCTGCATCACGTTTGGTTTTAAACACCCACTTCAAACCGATCGCCTTGTGACCCAATGGTAGATTACATAAGTCCCATGTATTGTTTTGTTCGATTGAGACTAATTTGGATCTCATTGCTTCTCGCCATTTTTTGGAATTCTTTGCCTCTTCAAAGGTAGCTAGCTCTTCATCTAGGAGAAGACATTCTTCTTCACAAAACATTACATAATCTTCAAATCTTTTAGGAGGGACCGATTGACGACCAGCTCTTCGCAGCTCAGGTTCGGGATTTCCTTCCGGTTGGTCTTCAAATTCAGGCCCGTTAAGGTCTGTTGGGTCTTCGTTTTCAATAGCAATTTCTTGTTGAACTTCTTGGACCGGCTCGATTATAAATTCAACCCACTCAGGTCCGGTTCCGACTTGACACGAGTCGGTATGTAGGGACCAGTCAAACTTTTGACTTTCTTCGAAATGGACATCCCGGCTCACATAAATACGGTTTTGAGCCGGTTCGTACAATCTGTCAGCTTTTGATCCCGGTTCGGTTCTGATATGTACAACCTCCATGCTTCGATCATCTAACTTTTGAAGGTTGGCGGTGGGTATCTTCATGTACGTTAAGCACCCAAACACTCGTAAGGGTGCTATGTTGGGCTTTCGGCCCTTCAAGGCTTCATAGGGGGTTACCGTCTTCAATGCTTTAGTAGGTACCCGATTCAACACGTAAACCGAGTGTCTGACCGTTTCTCCCCATAAGTTTTGTGGAAGGTCCATAGCTTTCATCATACTTCTTGTTGCATTTAGGACCGTTCGGTTCCACCTTTCGACCACACCGTTTTGTTGAGAAAAGTAAGGAGCTGTAAACATTCTTTTTACTCCTTCTTGATCACAATATTCGGTGAAAAGTTTGTGGAGAAACTCGCCACCTTGATCACTTCTTAGAGCTTTAACCTTTAGCGAATGCTCTAACTCAACTTCCTGCTTAAACTTTTTGAAAATACCCAAAGCATCATTCTTATTTTTAATAGTATAAACCCACATATACCTCGTATGATCATCTACAAGAAGCATAAAATACCGGTTTCCTCCCAAAGTAGGAGGTGAGATTGGTCCACATAAATCGGTGTGAACCAACTCAAATGGTCTTGTGGCATGGAACATGGTGGTTTTAGGAAACGGGTTTCTACTATGTTTGCCTAGCATACATGCATTGCAAACATGCTCACCATGCAAAGTTTGAATTTCGCCATGCACCATATTTTTAGTCTTCATATTAGTTAATGTTTCAAAATTAACATGACCAAGTCTAGCGTGCCATAGCCATCCTTGGTCTTTAATGGAAGCTAAAAGACATACCGGGGTTCCAATTCTGAGCTCGATCTTGTAAAGACGGTTTGGACTTCTCGGGACTCTCATTAGCAAGCAATCTCCTTCCTCGTATAGCCACAAGTGGTCGTTTGCTATCCAAACCTTACACCCTTCTTTGGTTAACTGACCGATGCTCAATATGTTGCTACATAAGTCGGGTATGTAATAGACTTTATTCAGAACCCGCTGCTCACCATTCTTGCAATCGAAAATAATGGAACCTCTCCCTTTAATATTCACTTTGGACCCGTCTCCAAATTTCACCAAACCACTCATTCAATAATCAATTTGGGCAAAGTGGGCTTCACACCCGGTCATGTGATTTGACGCGCCATTATCTAAATACCAAATTGAATCGCTTACCGAGTCATTTGCATAACGGATTGGATGAACCTTCTCCTCGTTCAACATAACTTGTTCTTTATCAACTTCAACTAAGGCCATCATAAGATTTGGCGGCTAGGCCTCGGCTTGGTTCAGGTTCGCTTCTTGAGTCGGTGGTCTCGGACATTCCCATGCAAAGTGGCCCAAAACATTGCAATTATAACACCGAACACTGCTTTTACCTCTACCTTGATTTTGATTATTTTGATTATTACCTTGATTGCCGTCTCTGCCTTGGTTGTTCATGTTCGGTTGGTTACCATCTCTTCGGTTATCATAGTTCTGATTGAACCGACCTCGTCCTCTACTTGAACCTCGACCACGGCCTCTTCCACGGCACCGTTGGTCATAACCTGAAGAGCCCCATAATTTTTCCAGCCATGATCGGTGTCTTTTTTACCTTGATTATCATTTTTGGCATATAATAATTTTCCCATCTCGGCCATTGCTTCCTTGCCTTTGATTCTCTCTTCAAAAGCCTTCAACCTTGCTATACAATCTTCAAACACCATAGTGTTAGATCGGCCCACTGTTCGATAGTTGTTACAATAGCAATAAAATGGCCCGGAACGCTATCGAGCAGTTTTTTAACTAGTTCATGATCTTCCATCGGACTACACAAGCTATCAAATTGCGAGGCGTATTCCGTTATCTTCTCGGCAAAGTCTTTAATGGATTCCTTTTCACCCATCTTCAATTGATTAAAATCTTGCTTTAATGATCGTAAGCGAGTTTGTTGCACACGATCAGCCCCAAGGAATCTTGTAGTGATTCCCAAAATCTCCTGAGCATCACGGGTTCTTGCAACTTGCATCAACACGTTTTCCGGTAAGGCTTGTAAAATAATAGCCCTAGCCATCTTGTTCTTTCTGTCATCTATGGCTTCTCCGTTCACCACCTCCCATAGCATCAAGGATTGATTCCATAATTACAACCCACGTGTTGTAGTTTGTTTTTGTTAACTTCGGACACTGCAACGAAGTTGAACTTGGTTCCCTTGCTTGCACAACCGGTCTTTCATCCGCCATAATACTCGGTCTTCGAGTTTCCGATTTGATGTGGTTAGTCGCCCCACACCGTTCTTGAACTTCTCAAAGATCGTAGATCGCCTACGCTCTTGATATCAATTGTTGGATGAACTAATTGGATTTTAGATTATTAAATCGTAAACACCGAAAGAAAACTTGAAGACGTCAATGGGTATTAAAAGTCTTGAACTTTTGGTTGGCAAGAACTAGAAGTAGGGATTCTGTGGAAGAATATTAAATGGAATATTTGTGATGAAGACTTCTAATAATTGAGATAGGAAGCAACACACGTTTTAACTTCAACAACTTCAGCTTCTCTTAAACTTATTATTATTAATAAAAACTTCAAACTATTTATAGACCTAACAATCATAACTTGACTAGAAATAGGAAACTAGTAAAACAATTTAACTACAACCAGGAAACTAATAAAAGATAAATATAAATAAAACTTGATATATTTGAATTTGATCTCCTCCTTATCCTCCCCTAGAGATCAACCTAGCCACCCTCGGTTTAATCTTTAACGAATCAGGATTAAATATATCAGTAAAAACCCGGGTATAAAAAATCCCGGCTCCGGGTTTTTTGGGGTCCGGTTTCGGGTTTAGATTTTTTGTGCACCTCTATAACGGACCAACATTGCCACAAACACGGTCTAACCGTGCCTCCATAAACCATGCCATATGGCACGATTGTGCATATACTGCAGCAAATTCATTTGCTCATCTCTTCCTACTTTAATCCTACAAATTTCATCCATAACCATAGCATCAAACCATTGAATTTACGGTTAAGAAAACTTTACAATGGTGGCCAGATTGCAACTTAAGAATGTATTACTATCTTGCAGCCCATCAATTTATGTGAACTATCAACTAGCTCAGATTGCGACCCAATAACTTTTGGTTTCAGTCCAAAGTTAATGATCTCTATATACAGTGATTTTCTGTTTAGAAAAATCAAATGAACCTAGGAATAAACATATAAATATCCTTTTAAAGCATATTACCCAAAGGGACCATAAATTCATACAAATACCAAATAAATAAAAGATGAGTTCAAAACAACTAAAATTAGTATCGCTTGATGTCAAGTACGGGGTAGGCTCGTTGGAGCTTCAACGTTACCCCTTTCACCATATCTAGTTCATATGTCGATATAATTGGCAGTGGTAATTTAGTGAATAATCTTAAATTCTTTTGTACTATCATGCATTAAAGTGTCACCGGATAACGTTAAAGATTGCATCTGTTTATCCGAAGGGTTCCGGTTACTTAAAAATAATCCATGGACTTATACTAGATAAACTGGCAGTACTTATTAACCCAAAATGCACCACAGTATTGCTAATAAAATGATGAATAAAGAACTAGAACAATAATAGCAAATGAATATGCTTCACTTGGTCAGTGTAACAAGGCTCTACATGCAAGACCGAATTTGAAAAATGATCGGTGTAATCAAGCTATATTTATGAACAGACTTGAAAAGATTTTGTTACATCAAGACTGAGATATTTACTACAAGATTTCTACTTATAATACACGGATTTGGGTTAAAACTTGTTTCCTAAGCATACGCAGTCGAATGAATAACCAAGCCTAAAATCCCATATTGATCGAGCCCATAATTCTAACTATATCCATCAGCATAACAAACATCAAGTGAAAACATCCAAAACTGATAAAGTGTGTACGAAATTTAAATATTCACATGATGATTTTAACCTGCCTATGATTATGCATAATCAATACCCATAAACTAAATGCATCTGAAAAGGCCAGACTTCATCGATCATGATAAACCTTCGCAAATTACCGATAAGTTCAAAACCATAATTAAAAAACAAGTTTCACTTAGATAACTCAAGGTGTCACCAGTTAATTCAACCACAATAAGGCCATATATTCATACAAATATGCAGGAAATAAACGGAAAGTTTAAAACAATGAAAATTAGGATATATCGATATCAACTACAGGGGAAGCTTGATGCAGCTTCAGCACCTTACCAGGAAACTGCAACTTTTCATCTTACGTAATCTCATTGTGCGAGCAGGGATGAATAGCAATCTTTTTTAAGAAAGGGGAGCATGCAAGTAAATACTTTAACATGCACACTTCATTCTCTGAACCATTCCAATATTTAAACCTCACACTTCTTAGCTGCAGCTGCTTCGTTGTACTGTAGTCTACCTGTGTAGGCAGACCAGCATACTGAAAGAATAACCGGTATTCAATTTCAAAAACAAAACTATTTATGAATTTACAAGACGAGCAGCATGATACATACCGAGTTATATGCTGTGATTTTAAGAGTTTGCAGATTCGGGCAGCTCCTAATCAATTCAAAAGCACATGATAAATGTATACCATCGTATAAACATACGTTTGCTAATTTAAGAGTTTTGAGGCTCGAAAAGGCAGTAGAGAACCTCCATTTAGCATCACCTTCCGTCAACTACAAGAAAAGATGTTATCAGATTATATCAAATACTATTACTTATTTTTATCAGATTTAGAAAAATATGGGACTTATGTTTCTGTAAACTAAACTTCAAAGACACAACTTAGCATTAATTACCTTGCAACTTAAAAAACTCAACTTAAGCTCTTGAAGTTTTGAAAGAGAACCCAGAAGCTCAAAGGTTGTACCAGAACTATGAAAATTATTCATAGTGTCAAGATCAGACAGATATAAAGATAGTATTTTGAGATTTTCAAGTTTTGCAATCTCAGCTAGTTTTATTTTGCTTGAATACAAATCACAATCCACTTTCAAATTCTCAAGTAACGGACACCTGGAAATAAACTCCCAAGATTCACTGTTTTCTTCAGAATGGAGATATAAATCTAAGCTCAATAGATTTGGAAAACCATGAAAATTAGGAGGAGGATGGAAGCAACAATCAGTAAGTGTCAAATGTTTCAACTCTAAACAAGAGAAAAGATGGGCAGGTAACTTATATGGTACTGTTCCTTTAAAAATCTCAAGAGTGAGGTCCTTAATTCGTTTTCTGGACAATAACGAAACCCAGTGACGGATATCTTCATCTTCAACAACCACTTTATGGTCAGATAGGACAAACTTTGTAATCGCTCCTCTAAGATGAACAAGAAGCCTATCAATTATAACTCTCACTTGATTATTTTCATCATTTGCTTTTGATAAATACTCAAAGAAGTCATCATCAAATACGAGTTGGCTAAGCAAAGTCCACTTAAACCTCCATGTTTTTGATAAGACGTCAGTCCTCACTGCGTCTTGTAATGGCAATCGATCCAAAATATTTGTTACCACGTCATCTGGCATGTGGCTTATAAAATCTTGTGGTGCAGACTAAGATTTCCCGCGAATTCGTTCCATTATTCTAAAAAAAATGAAATATATTAATCATCATAAACATAAATAAAATTCCATATTTGCCCAAAACTAACAGGGCTTGATTTGTTTAGAATGCTACTGCGAGTCAACAGATAGCAAGCAACTCATGAATACACATTAAAATGAGTAAATGAAAATTTGCGGTAGCATTGCTACAAACCCTAGAAGTCCTAATTTCCCCAGTTGTACAATCATGCATTAAAGTGTAACTGGATGGCGTTAAAGACTGCATCCTATTAACCAAAGAGTTTCGGTTACTTCCAAAAACTCACAGATCCAAAACGATAACGGGAGCTACTTAACAAACCAAAGCACGGCACATTGCTAAGAACATCATGAATAAAGAACTAGAACAATAATAACACATGAATATGGTTCATCACTCGGTTAATATAAGCAACAAGTCTACATGCACGACCGAGTTTGAAATATCGATCAAGTCCATATATAATTCTAACTTCATCAATGAATATGCATATGCAAATGATAACAAAGGTGACAAAGTGTGTGTGAAATATGAATATGCAAATGCTTATGTATAATCAATACCCATAAAGTAACATTATGACAAACCCTATTCATTTCCCCAATATTTTTTTTATGAAACCTAACAATTTAGGGCATGTATCGAGTAGTAGTAAAATATGATGAGAACCTTCCGATCAATATAAAACCAAGCAATTAATTACCATATCAACATATTTCTAACCTTGATTCTAACCTTGGAAACTGTAGATGGTGAGTGACAGCTTCCTCCAGCGTACTAAAATGTTTATTTCAGGGACTCACTCACCCCTATTTATATTAATTAAATAATATTTATTATTAATTTGTTTTGTTTGTTTTAATCCTTATTATAAAATTTATTATTAATTACTGGTCCAACTATTTTTCTCTAATTTACATCTTGGCCAAGTTAAATTCTAAATTGATTTTCAAGGGAAAATTAAATTCCAACGTTTGGAACTACCCTAGATATCCAGATATCCGAGTGAACCTTTATGAGGTGAGATGTTAATCAAGCATACTAACCATACTGATTTTGACCTTTCAAATCTGACTTACCCAGAAACACACTATCAAGAAAGAAGCCCACTACTACAAGAACACCCTTTAATTAAGTCGAGTTTCCAACGATAGTTTACACGTGTTTTACATCAGGAAAGGATGAAAACGAGACAGTTATTGGTAATCTTGACCCAAAATATTTTCGATGAGTTTGTTTGGGTTGTTTTGAAAATTATATGGGTTAGTTTGGGTAAAATATATTAACTAAATGGATCAAAATTAACACTATTTATAGTCAATTTATAGCTAAGACAAAGGTTTACATTACATCGAAACAGAAGGGAAGCAGACAACAAGCGGCGCCGCTACCCCCCTTTTGAATTGCAAAACTATCTTTTAAAAACTACATTTGCTGACCTTGGAGTCCTAACATTACTATGTATGACCCGTTGAACTCGGATAAGTAACTCCATAGCTTCAGGCGCGAGGAAACCAAAAGTGTCAAAAGCTGTAAGGCTAATATTTGTGACTTGCGATATCAAATTACGAAACCTATTATTTATTCACGGTCAAGATATAATTAATGTCGGCGAGAAGTTCGGACACGAGACGAAAGCTTCGGTGCACACGTTTAACTTCAACCGGAGAATGCTTCTAGAATGTTTTTTGTTTAGCTATAAATAGGGACCTTATTATATTTGTTTGTGTGTGTTTTTCACCTTGGGTGGGGTCAGTTCATTTAATATTATAATCTTTCAACCGATAACGAGATCGTTTCTATTTATATTATCTTTATGTTATATGTTCGGTCGTTTGATTTACCGCACTCGTCTCGAGAACTTATCAAGAACAAAACCTGTTGTTGTCGGATCCGGTTTCGGGACCTACAATTGGTATCAGAGCGGGTATGAATCAACTGATTCAACTTTGTTCTTGATATTCGAGTTTTATTTCCGCTATTACCCGAACCGAAACGTTAATTTCTTGAAGACCTATTGAAGTTTGGAAAATAAAGTTTGAAGTTTTGGAAATAAAGTTTGAAGATTTCATGAAATAAACGTGCTTGAAGTTCGTCTTGTCTTTGTAGATCTGGGAGTTTCACAGTTTTCAAGAGAGTGATAGCCGAATTATGATTTTCCGGCGATGACGGAATACGATTTTCCGACCGGTGGTTGTCGGTAAACATGGCAAGGAAGAGATTCTAGCTTTGAGGTTTTAATTGCGGATGGTACATCAATGTCATCGGCGGGTGTTTTCAGATATCGATGGTGATGTCATCAAAGCTTGTTTTTCGGGTGAGTGGTTTTCTGGCTTGAGGTGTTTATGACGAGAGGGAACTGTAGCTAGGGTTGACATGATTTGGAATGACAGAGTCCCTTGGGTTTTCCGGTGAAATCACTGGTATGCTTTTTTCTTTGTTGTGGCTGTACGGTATTAATTCTCAATCTATCTACTAGGTTTATTCTTTTTGTTATTATATTTTGGGCCACAAGCTGGCCTTGTGAGATCTGTTTTGGGCCAATTAACAATGATCCAGATATGGGGTAATGGGCCATGAGTTTTGGGCTGGGCTCAGATGATTTTTTTTCCTCCTGATTAACTTTGGACAACACATATTCAAGAGATTGATATTTTTGCTACTTACAAGGAATGTTATTTTAGGCCGAAAATAATTGTTATTTGGATTGACCAAACTAGAGAAAGTCCAAATGGATCGGGTTTTCGTCATTATTGGACCGTGTTCAAAGCATATTATTTATATATTATTTTCAAGGAGTTCGAGAATTGGATCCAAACGTGGGCTACGAGCATCCGAGATGCTTATTTATTAAGGTGATAATTTTTAAACAAGTTGGATTTAATAGGGAATTAAATTGTTTAAGTTCTCAACTGGCAAATGTGGGATACGAGTATCTGGGATACTTATTTATTAAGGGTGAGTTACTTAAATAATTTTGTTCATGGAAATAATAAGCTTTGTCATTTGATCGTTGTCCCTGGTATTTCGTTAACCTCTTCTGAACCTATATTGCTTAAGATCCGAGATGGATAAAGAAGCGAGAACGTCTTCATGACTGAATTAGGTGGATCATACCTTGAGGGGGTGATTGAAGAAGCTTCGGTTATCTGGATGATTTGGGAAAATGCGAGACACGGTTCGACGATGTTTTGAGATCACAAGTAAGGGGGTGATTGTAAGGCCAATATTTGTGACTTGCGATATCAAATTACGAAACCCATTATTTATTCACGGTCAAGATAATAATTAATGTCGGCGAGAAGTCCGGACACGAGACGAGAGCTTCGGTGCACGCGTTTAACTTCAACGGGTGAATGCTTCTAGAATGTTTTTTGTTTAGCTATAAATAAGGAACTTATTGTATTTGTTTGTGTGTGTTTTTCATAGTGTAAATCACCCACCCAAGGGGAGCTCACCTTGGGTGGGGTCGGTTCATTTAATATTATAATCTTTCAACCGATAACGAGATCGTTTCTATTTATATTATCTTTATGTTATATGTTTGGCCGTTTGATTTACCGCACCCGTTTCGAGCACTTATCAAGAACAAAACCGTTCGTTGTCGGATCCGGTTTCGGGACCCACAAAAGCATAAGGAATAAATACATGTTGGCTGTCAACATACGCCTTCTCATGTTTAGTCACCTTGCCTAAAGCAGCTTGACCGGCTGTGAAACCACTACTCCTTAAGCCCACCAGAGAGGAAACCCCTGTTGAATCCACACACGCGTGTTTTCCTCCTATCCATCCAAACACCAAATGGTCGAAGAGATGATCTTCCTTCCGACGGGTCCGTTAGAAAATTCACAGGTGCTTTATTCTTAATAGAAATTCCGGCCCGCCTGAATATATCAAATAGCACATCCCTAACCAGATCGTGTCGGTACATGAACCACGAAGCCTTTTTACAATGCACCGCGTGCTCCCCATATGAGCTAAACACGCCTTACGATAAACAGGACATATCTCATCAACTGGGAATAGAGGAATCATGAGGCGATACTTAAGGACAATACGATACTCCACTAGAGACATATGCTGCCTAAGCCATCTATAGGGATAGCAAGAAGAAAATCTTGAGCATGTGGTGCTCGTAGACACTCAAAAAAGGCTTTTTGTCTACTTGTTAAAGTGAGTCCTTGAAATTCCCATCGTTATTTTCGGGTAAAAAGGGTTGGAAAATTTAAAGAAATAGGTTGATATGGGTTACTGTCTTAAGAAAATGTGGCAGGTTTCAAATCATAATGGGTTAGGTTTCGGTTTCTTTTGTTTGGTTTTTTGTTTCGGAGTTTTGTTTCGTTTTTGATCGGTTTCAGTTTTTAGTTTCGTTTTGATTGATCTTTCGATTTCGATTTCGATCGGTTCGGTTTTGGTTTTTTGTTCAGTGTTTGTCGATTTTTTAGGTTTCGATTCAATTTTTTGATTTTTTTTACCGAACAAGGACAACAGTGGAAACATTTTAGTATTTTTTTTAACTTTTTTTGTGTTTTATATATATTTTAAGTTATGATTTTTTATTTTTTTTAGGGGTACGTTTTTTTATCTCAACCCGTTCTAACCCGTTCCGACCCAAACCAAGACAACCCTTTTTTGATTAACAAGTTCTGGCCCTAACCCATGAAAATTAAAAATTACAAACTGAAAACTAAATCAAGCAAATCAACATAAAGAGTGTTTGGTGAGATTTCTTAGATTCAATTTCACACTGTTGTTTACTTGAGAGAATTATATCATATATTGTACACGTATCACACCCGCTAAATACTTTAAAAACAAATACCATACCTCAGATTTGTTGGGCTTAGAACTAGCCAATTGGGTTTGAGGGTCTAAATCGGTCTCGGCAAAAAATCCGCTGTTTTTTCTCCAAATTGGGTCGGTTTGGAAACCAGTTTGGACAAAACCGGGTTTGGGTTGTTATCGGACGGGTTGAAAACCGGTTCATCAATTTGGAACCAGTGTTTTCGTCCAAATATAATATTTGTAATGAAGTTTTCCTTTTTATTAATCAACTACGATCATATCATGGTGAACAACCCTTTCATCATTTGTTTTTATAAATTCGACGCCAAATCGCCAATGCCATACTACCACACTCTAATCGTTTAGTCCAACGGTTTCCATAACCGCGTCTGCTGGTGCTGATGGTTCAGCTATGAGCAAGCTGACCGGTCAAACTAAACTATCTGGTTTCAAGAAATACAGAAGAAAATTGGATGAGATTTGACATGCATACATGCCTCCTCCCTTGTATTGGATAAAAAAGGGGTCAACTGGCCAGACCTAGACAGAGTTTCCGGTTGATGCAACAAATAAACAGATTTTGAAAAATTACAGGTAGGGGTGCAAACCACGATTAAAATAAATTGTCACACAACATATTGAAATGAGTAAATGAAAACTGCAGTAGCATGATCCACACACCTAACAACATGAACCAAAGAAAACAAATTTCTAAAACTAAAACGTCTTAATTTCCCCCCCATAAATTCACACAAATATGCATCAAATATAAGAGACGTTCAAAACAACTAAAACTGGAGGAGATCGATTTCAGCTACAGGGGAGGCCCGGTGAAGCTTTAACAACTTCATAGCAAACGTAAACTTTTCATCCGACGTAAATAAACTGGACGAGTAGGGACAGATAACAATCTTTTTTAGGTAAGGGGAAGATGCAAGTAAATACTTTATGAAACATACTTCACTTTCTAAACCTTTCCAACATTCAAACATCACATTTCGAAGCTGCAACTGTCCTGTTGTATTGTAGTCTACCTGAGCATTCGAGGCAGCACCCTGCAAAAAAAACTAACTAGAATTAAAATGCAAAACTATATATGAGATTATAAGACACGCAATATGATACATACCCAGTTATTTGCTGTGATTTGAAGAGTCTGCAGATTCGGACAGCTCCTAATCAGTTCCAAAGCACATGATAACTGAATACCATTCTCTAAATATATTCTTGTTAATTTAAGAGCCTTGAGGCAGGGAGAGGTGATAGAGAACCTCTTGTTAGCAACACCTTCTATGAACTACAAGAAAAATGATTAGAGAAATCATAAAGCCATTTCAGATGATACCAAATACTATTACTTACTAATTATTAGATTATGAACAAATGAGACTATGTTTCTGTGAAGTAAACTGCAAAGACACAATTTAGTCTTACATTGCACCCCTGAAAATCCAAATCAAGCGCTTGAAGATTTGGAAGACAACCAAGAAGCTCAAAGATTGTATTGGAACTTATGATGCCCGTATCATCAGGATCACCTAATTGCAAAGACAGGGTTTTGAGATTTTAAACTTTGGCAATCTCAACTGCTTTTACTTTTTCAAGTAAAAAGAGATCATCCAGAGTCAAACTCTCAAGTAAAGGACACCGAGTTAAAAACTTCCCAAGTTCAGTGTTTTTTCCAAATTCTACACACAACTCTAAGCTCAATAGGTTTGGAAAACCATGAAAAGTAGGCGGAGGATGGAAATAACAATTATGGAGTTTCAAATGTTTCAACTCTAAACAAGAGAAAAGATGAGTAGACAACTTAACTTGTGACGTTTCATCCCTATTCACAAGAGTGAGGTCCTTAATTCCTTTTCTCGACAAGAACAAAATCCAGTTATTAACATCTTCAGCATCCAACACAGGGTAATCATAGTTGTCCATGGATAGAATAAACTTAGTAATGACACCTTTAACATGAAGAAGAATCCTACTTATAATTCCCACGTAATTATGTTTCGCTTTTGTTTTTGATAAATATTTAAAGAAGCTGTCATCAAATACAAGTTGGCTGAGCATAGTCCAATTAAACCTCCACTTTCTTGACAAGACACCCGTCCTCACCGCATCTTGTAATGGCAAGCGATTGAGAATATTAGTTAGCACATTATCAGGCATGTTGCTGATGAAATCCTCTGGTGCAAACTTGCGTGTTTTACGTCTACCGTGAATTAGGACCATTATTCTAAGAAAATGAAATATATTAATCATAAACATAAACAGATGGAATACACAGCCTTCAATTTCACACCCTAAACCCTAGATTACAAATTTCACTTAAAAACAATATATTGAGTAACGAGTAACGATTCAATATGCGCACCGAGTAAGGATTATAAGATGTCACTTAAAAACAATATCGAGTAATGAGCAACAATTCAATATGATTCAATATGGGTATCGAGTAACGATTATAAGATTTCACTTAAAAACAATATCAGGTATGCATAATCATCATGGGTATTGAGTGATTTCATAAATTAATCAAAGCAACTATTGAAATTAAAAACACATTCTGACCTTTAAAGAAAGAAAGCAGATTCCGATGAATGAGCTCCGTCGGACTAAAATGTCTCCCCTCTTTATTTTCTCTTTATATATGTTTACGGCTGTAAACGTGTTAGACTATTTTGTATATTAAGTCTTTTGTATTGTCTTGTATATTTACATTGTTACATAATTGTAGGTCCCTAAACCACATCCGACACAAACGAACGGACTTGATCTTGATAAACGTTCGAGATGGGTGCGGCAAACCAAACGACAGAACATATAATGTAAAGATAATATAAAGGATAGTGAACGATCTCGTTATCGGTAAAATATTTGATATATTAATAAACCGACCCCACCCAAGGTGAGCTCCCCTGGATCGGTGATTTACACCTTGAAAACACACACATAAAAGACAACAAAATGCCATATTTATAGCTTAACATACTCCTTCTAGAAGATCTTCTCCCTGTTAAAGCTAAACTTGTGCACCGAAGCTCTAGTCTCATATCAGGATTTCCCGCCACTTTAATTATTGACTTGACCATAATATATTTAACGGGTTTCGTATTTTGATATCGTAAGCTACTAATTATTGTAGGTCCCGTGGCGGGTGGATCTAACAATAGTCTTTGATCAACCGAGCTTAGTGCTAGCGGAAATCACACTAAGCCACTTAAGCGGTCTCGGATATTTAGATGTTATTTTCTAATGGTTTGAGAGAAGGAGAGAGAGAGAGAGCCGAGAGAAAATGAGAGAGTGTATTAACAAAAGGTTTTTCTTTTGAACTTCAACAACTTTACTTATCATGGCATGCTTCCTAGGGAAGCATGCATGAGAAGTAGTATATACCAAATGCCTAATGGGTTTCTTTACACTTTTTCTCTTGGGCCTAAAATACACAAAGTAAACAAAATGGCCCATTACATAATCACTAATACAAAAGACTAACATAAACAAAAAGGGACCTAACAATCTCCCTCTAGTCTTTAGTATTGGAACCCGTCGGTGTCGTAAACCAAGCATTCGTCCTCGGATAGTGGAAGTTCAACAAGTCTACGGACGAACTTGTTAAAGGCTTCAACTATCCGGTCTGTATTCTGACGTCCTAAGTCCTCGACGGTTCCCAATGGCTAGTGGTAGAGCTTCTTCACATCTTCAATGTGTAGACTCATAAGCTCATGCTCGTCAAACACTCGAATCTCGTGCATATCACGGCAGTGGATGACGGCCTCACCGGTTTTATTATCAAACTCCCGGTCAATGAAATCTCGGAAAGTGTTGGGAAGATAAGGCTCGCTGTGATAAATCTCGTGACAGTCTTTCGGTGCCCTGTATCTCCACATGGTGCGAGGCTCTCCAGTAGCTGGATCTATCTCCTTTGGGTTCTTGTATTTGCACCATGGCCTAGAGCTTGTCGGAGATAATTGATGTCAAGCTCTGGTAGCGACTTCAGCTCATGGTGGTTGAGATAGATCAGATCGCCGCTATATTGTCTGATGGCCCAGACGCTATTCCTCTTATCATACTTTGCATAAACGATCAGCGAATCGTCATGATAAGGGTAATTGAGCAGGCGGGCACACACACGACTTGACACAATGTGCGTCTTTCTCTTCTTCTTAGGTGGTTCCTGTGTCAAGTCGGCTGTTGGATTAGAGATTGGGTCGGCAACAGGATTTTCTGAACCTTGAACTTGAGCAGGCAGAGTGTCGGGATTGGGTGAGTAGTTGATGTAGTCATCTTCAACCCTCGCCTCTGTATTCTGATCAATAAGATGCTCCAAGTTCATTCCTGCTTCAATAAAGTCATCCATAACACCTGCAAAGTCATCAGGAAATAAATCTTTATACATGTCAGTGATCTGTGTACATGCTCCCTGACTTTGCCAGCCGAGTCGTGAGCAGCAGGGTCTTGAACTTCATATTGAGTGTGTGGAGGTGATTAAGTGTTATCTCCACCTCCACCTCCTGCTGCTCCGGCTCTTCCGTTTCCATCGTCTCCGCCCTCATCATCACTATCGTCATCATCATCGAAGCTATCATGAATGCCATCATCGTCATCATCTTCTTCTTCATCATCATCCTCTTTCTCATCTTCGTCATCACCATCATTTCCACCACCAACACCGCTAGACTGGCCACCCTGTTATACTAACCGACCAATAGTCACCTCACCTTCAGATGCTACAGCCTGAACTCCTCGCATAGTCACAGATGGACCTGCGGTAGGCTATGAACCACCGACTTGAGAAGTCTCACCAGACCTTCTCCAAGGCCCAAATACTGCGTCCAGCCTATCCTCCAGACCATGAAATTCATCTTCTTGAATGCCCATAAGGTCTGAGGCCGCCCGGTACTTACTCACCATGTCTTCATTCGTCTTGAGTTGTAGCTCATTCAGACGATCTTGCTCCTTTATCTTCTCTTGTATAGCCTTCATCTCTGTTTGCAGTGTATCGAGAGAGGCGGATGAGGCAAGCTGATTTTCTAAACTTGTAACTCGGAAGTTAGTAGCCTCTTGTTCAACATTCCATTTCCTAGTAGCATCCTCGATCTTCTTATTTAAACTTGATCTGAGGGCACTGGCACTTGGTAAGTCTCTTTCAATCGTAGCCAACCTGTCACCTAGTCTTGAATGATCTGCTCTCAAATTCGCGTTATCAGAGGCTTCACGGTTCATAAGTGCTTGCAGATTCTGGATTCGGGTGTGGAAGGTGTTGGTCAATAATCTCTTATTTTCAGCAAGTGCGTCGCTTGCTTCCTTTTGCTCTTCTAACACCCTTATCCTTTCCCTCAGAGTCGCTTTCTCTTCCTCATCCTCCAATGCCTTCTGTTTCATTTCTTTAATAAACTTGATGAGCACAATTTCTCGCTCCGCCCTCTTAGCGTTGGATTCCTCCAGTGCGACGATCCTATCGAGGATAGGATCGGCGTACACTGGAGGTGTCGAAGACATTCCTTGGGAAATGGGTTTGGGTGAGATAATGGTGGATGGTGGGGTGGTGGACATTATGGGTGGTGAGGTTGTTGGCAAAGGTAGGGTGATGGGTTGGGTAATGAGTGGTGAAGTTGTAGTGGTGGGTGGTGTTGGTTGTGTCATAGATGGTGTGACGGTTTGGGTTGGGGAAGTTATAACGGTTTTGCCCCATAAGCTTGTTGTCTGTATCGGTGAGCTAAAGACTGATAAAGTGAATATGGATGAGGTTGGTTGGGTAGATGGTGTTATGATTTGAGAAGGTTTGGGTTGGGTTTATTGTTGTTGTGGTGAGTGTGGTGAGGATGGTATTTGGGGTAGAAATGTTGATATGGGTTGATCTGTTGGTGAAGGTTCGGGTGAGGATTCTGGTGAGTCGTGGAGTAGGGTCTTGGTTTTCTTGGCTTTGGTTTTCTTTCTGGTTTTTGGCTTCTTGTAGACAGGGATTTGTATTTTGGTTACGTCTAATGCTTTGAGGGCTTGGGTTAGGGCTTCTTTGGTGATTTTGGGTCGATCTGATGGTTTGTCTTGTGAGGGAATCTTGACAAGAAACTTGGTTGACTTTTGGGAGTCCCTAAGTTTCCTCAAACGCTTCAAGGGCGGCTGGTCTTCCTCTTCCTCCTCAAGCTCAATGATCTTCCCTTTTTCAGCCTCCTTTCTCTTTAAATTGTGTTTTGCCTTTGTGCGATCCTCGGCCGGCTCATCACTAGAATCTTGTTCTGCCCTGACCTCTGGCTCATCCTCCTCTTCACTTTCAACAGATGCCTCATCCCCAGCAGGCTTTGTTTCCTCAAATACTCCAATTTTAGGACCCGGCCTTAGTCCTATATACTGATGTCCCCTTCCTTTGGTGCTAAGTAATATACCAAAAATTGACATCTTGATCTCATTCACATGATAGGGCTCGGGATAAGACTTCTTGTCTTTAGCTTTTTTTGATCCTGGCCTAGGGACACTGGAATTAGATTATCAAGAAGCATCTGTACAAATCTTGGACACATAAGCCATGTTGTCCCACTCATAATATTCCCCAACATGCATAGTAATATTCTTCGAGAGTAATTGAACTTCTCTCGAGTAGTCAGGGCAAACATAATACGGACCCAGTCAGTACTCATACTATCAAACCCTCCTCTTATGTCTGCAAAGCAGTGAGTTACGATGTGAAACAGAAATCTCCAGTATGGTGGGAGATGCTTCTTCTCCAAACTCTTCCATTCAGTATCGTATCCCATACTTATCACAAAATCCTCCAACTTCTTTCTGTCACCCTTCTCAAAAGTATAATCAGGCTCATCTTCAATTTTTAACACCCGTCTAATGTCTGCTTCAGTAATAGTTAGCTCCTTCCCGGCAACCTTTGTAGTAAAGGACAGAGAGTCATCACCAATCTTGGCAAAAGGCCCAGAAGTCCAAAAGTCACTTGTAATAAATAGCTGGTTGGCTGTAATAGCATGTACAAGGGGTGATTGCTTGAGCCCCTTGACCACTGAGGTGAATACTTTATCCTTCTTGGCTTTTGGTAACTCAAGAGCACAAAACAGATTGTGACCCTGAAATTAAACCATGTGATCATGAGAATCATCATCAACACACAGACAAAATTAATAAGTTATATAGATATATAAGTTTTAAATATGTATATTTTAGTTTTAATAAGTTAATAAGTTAATTAATAAGTTGCTAAGTCCAATTTGTACAAAGATTAAGTCCAAACAGTCCAAAAGATCAAACATTTCAGTAGCTTCAGTCCCAAATTTCTGAAAAATTTGCCAAGTGTGACCTTTTCGCATCGGATCCAATTTCGCTTCGCATGGTCATGCGAAGCAAATCAAGAGCCATTTCGCTTGGGGTCCAGTTTCGCTTTGCATGGTCATGCGAAGCGAAACAGGAGTCACTTCGCTTCGCATGGGCATGCGAAGAGAAACATAAATTATTTCGCTTCACATGGTCATGCGAAGCGAAACAAAATGCCTTTCACTTTGCATGGGTATGCGCAGCGAAAAACCTCTTATTCGAAAAAAAAAACAATCCAACTTGTCAATTTTTGTTTCCTTTTTCATCCATTGAAGTCGCCTAGCCCTGAATTGGGTTTCTAGAAAGTTTGTTTAACATCCAACTTTTTGTTAAATAATAAATAACGGAAAGTTTTGTTATTAACTGTGTGTCGTTAATTTAGTCATGTGTTAAGTGTTTGGATAATATTTGGAATTGGAATTATGAGTGGGTTGTGGGGCCCATGGCCTCCTATATAAGCCTAACCTCTCCACTTTTTCACCATTTTGTTACCTTTCACCACACACACATATTCAAGAACATACACACTTTCTCTCTACATTCCGGATCCAAATCCGTGTAAAAAGAGGAAAAATCTCGTGTGTAGACGTCTAGATCTACGTATTGTCCGGATCTGAACTCGAACCCGAAGCAAAAGGTAGGTTTCGGTTTAAATGGCTAAGTTTTATGGTTAGAATCGGCATGCAAATAGATATAATGATAGATCGGGTTCTGAAATGTAAGAAAAATATAAACTTGGTAAGTTATAACCACTGGGGTGCACTTTAAGGTAAAAAGGTGGCGTTTAGACTTTGAGAGATGGGTTCAGGATCAGGTGCATGGGGTCAGAATGTGTCGAAAGTTGAGAAAGAGTAAAAATCAGGTCCTGAGGAAGAGCCACGAAGTAAAATGGCTTTAAAATGATAAAAACGAAGAAAGGAAGGCATTTCGGTTCGCTCAACATGAAAAGTGAAACAGGCATTTCGCTTCGCTCAACCATGAGAAGCGAAGTAGTCATTTCGCTTCGCTCAGCCATGAGAAGCGAAACAGGCATTTCGCTTCGCTCAACCATGAGAAGCGAAACAGTCATTTCGCTTCGCTCAGCCATGAGAAACGAAACAGGCAATTCGCTTCACTCAGCCACGAGAAGCGAAACAGGCATTTCGCTTCGCTCAGCCATGAGAAGCGAAACAGGCATTTCGCTTCGCTCAGCCTTGAGAAGCGAAACAGGCATTTCGCTTCGCTCAGCCTTGAGAAGCGAAACAGGTTATGCAAAGCGAAATTCTTTGCGAAATTCCTCCCATGCGAAATTGTTTAAGTTGTTATTAAAATGTTGTTATTAAAGGCTCTGCCCCTTGGACCCTGCTAGGGGCTGCCGCCCCTAGACCCCGCTACCGGGGGCGCTTCCCTCAGACCCCCGTTAGTTGAGGGTTTCATTATCTTAGATGTAAGAAGTAGTAGTAATGGTTAATTGACGCACGTAATGTATTGTACAGTTAGCCGTGCACAGCTAAGGAAGGGCATTACCATTAACGAGAGAGAAACCGACTCCAGGTGAGTTCTAGCCCCATTTCCTGGTTATGTTTTCGGGGCTGTGTGCATACTCCTACGTGGCAGTTAAAATGATTATCTTAAGTGATAGGTATATGATACATGTATAATCGTGCATTGAATGTTATTACTATATGATGGTTATGTGAATGAATGTTTATGTAAATATTATATACATAAGACAAGTAAAGTATGCGCTTATGATAAGGACCAGACCTCATAATATCTGAGATGATAGGGACCAGACCCTCCTAATATTTGAGATGATAGGAACCAGACCCTTATAATATCTGAGATGATAGGACCAGACCCTTATAATATCTGAGATGTTAGGGACCAGACCCTTATAATATCTGAGATGTTTAAGATAGAATAGCTTATGGTATACCATAAGGTTTTATGAAAGAAAGTATGTAAGTACGTATGCATGTATATAAAGTATGTGTGAAAGAAGTAATAGCAAAGTAAGGTATGAATACGTATCTTCAGACGCGTATGAGTAAGGATAGGAATGTATTGTATGTTAAATTGATTAACTAGAACTCACTCAGCGTAGCTGACTTTTAGTATGCACGCAGGCAGATAGGTTGAGGCAGCTGGCTTGAGGAGGGACACATGGCACGAGCTAAAGAGACTGGCATCTATGAAGAAGTGTCATGACTATTTTATGTTATGTTGTGAAAAGGCAATTTGTATGTTAAGACAAAAATGAATGTTTGTAATGTGATGTTTGAAGTTTTAAATTATTCCACGAAAGTTTAAGTTAACTCTGATTTTAAAACTGTGTTTATGAGTAAATCCAACACCAAAGTAGGGTTACCGGGAACGGGGCCTTACAGTTTGGACCATAAACGCTTTGGTTTGTTTGGTCAATTTAGTCCTTGAACACCTGGTCAAACCTAGATCTACAAACTATACAACATACAAACCTAGAACTAACAGTTTTAATGATGATAAACCCGATCTAAGGTCCTAATATCAGAATCTAAGCATGACAGACACACTAATTATGAAGATCTATCCTAGATCTAGCCGACGGTTCATATGAACCGTCGTCTTGATCCATGAGAACCCAGAAACAAGGATGAATCGATGAAAGGTGATGTTTATGAAGTTATACCGAGGGTGGATAATCAGGATTCAACGGCATGTTTGATAATGAAGGGTCGAATCGTTGAAGAATTTGAAAAGATAAAGGTTTGAAGGTTTGAAGATGTGAGAGAAGAGAGAGAGTGAAAAGTAAAAATGTTTGGTGAATAATGAAAGATATTTTGGTTTTCCTTATATATAGGGTCAGCCTATCTCACGATAAGGTCAAAACATCGCGAGTATTCACCAAAAATACACTCTCATTCCTTGGTCTTTAAAATTATTTGCTTTTTCAAACCCGAAAAACATTTACCCATTGAATCCGAGCACTTGTTTACTTTTTAAGATTTTCTTTTGTCGGTCCGTTACTTGTTAAACTTTGCACAAACGATCTCTTAGACAAAACATAAAAACACAGTAAATGAAGACAATAAAGTAAAATGAAAAACAAAAATAAAAATAAAAATAAAAAATAAAAATAAAATAAAATAAAATAAAATAAAATTAAAAAAATAAAACTTAAAATATTGAACTGTATAGGTACTTAATATTTTAGAAAACAAAAACAAAACAAAATAAACTTAGAATAAAAGAAAATTTAAAACATTTTGAGGTTAAAAATAATATTGAATTAATTTACATAGATCTATTCTTTAGTTAATTTACAAAGAACGATCGCGACATGGAATCATATTGATTTGCAAAGCCCTAGATCGCGTTTATATTTTGAAATTATTGTGACACAAGTTCATCATTGTTGACTGTAGATATCATCCTTCTTTTTAACTTGACAAATGTTTTGATACTAGAGTGATAAATTTAAGGTTCGATTAGGCACGGTGCTTTTGTGGTCCTCACTTAGTCAGACACATTACTGATTCCATCATATCTCAGGCTTACTTTGTGTTAACATATCACCTCAACTTGACTTAAACCTTTCTTAGTTGATCACATCACTCTTATTAACATACTGGACTTATTGCACATTGTACACATGACACTTTGTGCTTTGCACATTTGACTCGATCTAGAAAGATTAAAATAAAGCAGAAGTTCAGGCCACAACAATCAGGTCGGATAATACCATATTATTGTGCAGAGAAAGTCCAAGACTTGAACAAAAGAAAGAAAATAAAACAAAGCAGAAGACTCAGGGCCTTAACAATCAGATCTTGTATGACTACAAACGTAGAAAGTCCAAGGCTTGAGTTGAAAATAAATAAAGAAATAAAGCAGAAGTTAAAATTCCTAGGACTGACTCCTTATCTGACTCTTTTTCTTTTGATTTTCTGACTCTTTTGTTTTCTTTTTCTTGCTTTTCTAGACTTTTTATTTGACTCTTTTTTTGACTTAATGAAAATTAAAATTGACACTGACTTTCATAAGACTACTGTGATCAGGTAAAGAGAGGCTTGGGTATGACATGTATAGTTACATTTTTGCCTTCATGAATATGACTTCACGGAATCATGCAACCGCTTCTTAAACGTATTACAACTGGCAACGGTATTAGTTTAAGTTTATATCACCCGGCACTTATTTGTTTGTCAAGCCTACCTACACATCTATGAATGATCTTGTAGCCTCTTGTTCTACTCTTTTAACGCGCTAGAATCATTACATACCAACGTACTATCACTTTCCAAAGGGTCGGATCAAATTCTTAATTTTAAATTTTAAATTATCCGACTCCCTCTAAGCATGAGCTCCCTTTAAATGGGACAATTTCTTTTAGAGTTTCTTAAAAGTAATATAAAATCTTTTTGGTAATTCAAATGATTTGTTTTTGCTTTTCTTAAGATGAATTGAAAATCTTTTTGGTGAGTTAAACTTAACTCATTTTCTCCCTCTAAAATTGTGACAAATTTGAAAAATATTTACAGTTTTAAAACCTAAAAGATAAGATTTACTCAAAAGAAATCATGCCCGATGACTCAACGAGAAACAAAAATCGGGCACGACTGAAAGCTTTTGTAAAGAGATCTGCAAAGTTATAGTCAGTATGGGCCCTTTTTATGTTGACAAGCTTACGATCATAACAATCACGAATAAAATGTATTCGGATGTCAATGTGCCTTTGAGTGCTGGACCGGATTTTTAACAATAGCAACGGCCGCCTCATTATCACATTTGATCGTGGATCCATAGAAATTCAAACCGTAATCCAGCAGCTGATGCTGGATCCAAATTACTTAAGAGCATCAGCTGGATGCAGCAATGTACTCGGCTTCTGCTGTGGAGGTGGACACGGTGACTTGTTTCTTGCACTGCCATGAGATCAACCGATCTCCCAGGAATTGACATCCACCCGATGTAGATTTTCTGTCCAAGTTGCATCCCCCATAATCACTGTCGGTGTAAGCATGAAGTTCCAAAGGAGATTCCTTTGGATACCAAAGACCCAAACGTGGTCTACCCTTCAAGTATCTGAAAATACGCTTGACAGCCATCATGTGGGATTCTCTTGGGTCTGACTGATATCTGGCACACTGACAAACAGGGAACACGATGTCCGGTCTGCTTGCAGTGAGATACATCAGGGATCCAATCATTGACTGGTACATGTGCTGATCAACTGGTTTTCCCGATGGATCAGAAGCTAGAACAGGTCGCGTGGCTATTGGTGTCATGAAAGATGATGAGTCCTTGAAACCAAATTTCTGAACAATGTCTTGAACGTACTTTTCTTGGTGAATCAAAGTCCCGTCCTTCTTTTGCTCAACTTGTAAGCCCAGGAAGAAAGTCATCTCCCCTAAGGAACTCATCTCAAATCGCTGTTGCATAACCTCAGAGAACTCCTTGCACAGATCCTCATTCGTGGACCCGAAGATGATGTCATCGACATATACTTGTACCAAAATCAAATCACCGTTGGCCTTATTGACAAAAAGAGTTTGATCGATGATTCCTCTCTTGTAACCATTCTTCACTAAATGATCAGCAAGTGTGGCATACCATGCACGAGGTGCTTGGTGAAGACCATAAAGTGCTTTGTCAAGGCGGTAAACATGATCTGGATGAGTTGGATCTTCAAAACCTGGAGGTTGACTGACATAGATTTCTTCTTTTACCTTCCCGTACAAGAAAGCAGTCTTCACGTCCATTTGATAAACTTTGAAGTTCATGTACGAGGCGCATGCCAGAAAGATGCGAATTGCTTCTAGTCTGGCTACCGGTGCATAGACTTCATCGTAATCAAGACCTTCATGTTGCCAAAAACCTTGTACAACAAGCCGGGCTTTATTCCTAATGATCACCCCCTTGTCATCCTTTTTATTTCGGAACACCCATTTCGTTCCGATCGGCCTTTTATATTTTGGTTTCTTCACTAGCCTGCAAACATTTAGCTTCTTGAACTGTAACAGCTCTTCTTGCATGGCTTCTACCCAGGAGTTTTCTTTCAGTGTGACTTTATAGTCCTTGGGTTCCACCTGTGAAATAAAACAAGCAAAAAGACATCTGTTAATGTTACCGGAATTACTGCGTGTTTGGATGCCAGCAGACGGATCTCCGATGATGTTCTCAGTCGGATGTTGGCGATGAATCGGTAACTGTGGAATTTGATCGACATGCTCGACTGGTGTTACCTCGAGCAATGGTCAGGCTCTCTATGGGATGGAAGACAGTGGTCGTAGGGGCAGAAGCACTTGGTTGAGGATCAGTTTCACCTTAATCTTGATTGACCAAGTATTCTGGAGCAATGGGACCTTCCCATAGGTTGTCATAAAATGGGACAACAACGGCTGGAACAGAAGTTGTGTTGGTGTCATCAGAAGCTTGGTTTGGACTTGGTTCAACCTGAGCATTTGATGCATTGAACTCCATTGCAGGACATTGATTGTCTTCTTCTGAGGGAGGTGTGGGGACAGATTCCACCACACTTGGTTCTGCAGAAGGAGGTTCTGCTTGATCGACTTGATCATTTTGATTGTTGTCGGCTGACACATATGAATCAGTATCTGAATCAGTCGCGTCTTCAACAACTGGCATTTCAGTGGTGTCGGCAGAGGGCTGCTTATCATTGACCGGGGCTTTTGGATTTAGCCACGGGTTGTATATTAAGTATAGGTGCAGCAGCTGCTATGTCAACTTGTCCAAGATCTTTCAAAACAGCATGCATCAGGATAGACTGATCATCAGGTTGAACAGGTGGAGAAACAGCAGGGGAAACCGTTGGTGCAGCGGATGTCATGTACATTCCTCGAAATTGCTTGAACAAGCCTTCATAATCAAACATCCAGTCTGGACCATTGTGTGCATCAGTAGGGTTTAACTCTTGCCAATCAACGTTGAAGGACTCCAAGATCACTCTTGATTTCTTGTTGTACACACGATAAGCACTTTTGTCAGCAGAATAACCAACAAAGTAGCACTCATCCGCTTTTTCAGCAAACTTGGAAGTTGTGGCAACATTTGCTTGAAGCACGGTGCAGGGGTATCCAAACGTTCTAAAGTAGTTGACCCTTGGCTTGGTTCCATAAAAGACTTCATACGGAGTCTTGCTCAATCTTTTGTTCAGAAGCACACGATTCTGGGTAAAGCAAGTAGCGTTGATAGCTTCACCCCAGAAAATCAATGGTAGTTTGGAATATGAGAGCATTATTCTAGTGGCTTCCACCAAAGTACGGTTTCACCTTTCAGCCACCCCATTTTTTTCGGGAGTGTAAGGTGCGCTGAGTTGATGAATAATTCCCTTGTTGTGACAGAATTCATTCACCACCTTGTTGCAAAACTCTGTGCCGTTGTCACTTCTGATACACTTCACCTTCTTATTAGTTTGATTCTCAACCAACACAATAAACCTCAGCAGAAACTGTGATGTCTCGTCCTTGTGCCCTAATAGAAATGCCCAACTGAAACGCGAAAAATCATCAGTAATAACCAGACAATAGGCTTTTCCACCTATTGCCATTGGTTGAATTGGACCGAAAAGATCCATGTGCAACAACTGAAGAGTGGAATTTACCGAATTGATGGTTTTTGGTCTATGTGGGAGTTTGTGCTGTTTGCATTTAGAGCAAGATAAACATTTTTGAGCACAGTGAAAAGATTTTACCGGTAAGCCCCTCACATAGTCACCTTTAACCAACTTATTCAAGTTCTTAAAGTTGGCATGACCCAATCGTTGATGCCATAAAGATGAATCATTCTCCGAGGCCTTGGACATCAAGCAAGAAGCAGAACGCATGGAATAATTGCTTCTCATGTCCAGAATGTAGGCATCGTTGTGCCTCAGAGTACGCATCATAATCCACTCTTCAGGGACTTTAAAACCTGGTTTCAAAATGAGACATTCATTTTCAGTAAATAGGGTTGAGAATTTCTTATCACATATCTGAGAGACGCTGAGCAGGTTGTGGTTGAGCTGTTCCACCAGATTGACTTCATCGAATGTCAAAGTACTATTCGAGACCTTCCCTTGTTTTGTTATCTCTCCTCCAATGTCACCGACAAAAGCCATATGCACGCATATGAGCTTTCATATTTTTGTAAGGTATTAATACAGAATTCTGACATTTTGCACACGCACATCTTACGAAGCCTCTGCTATCAACTTGGTTTTTACACATCTCGATAAAAGACTGGAGTCCTTGGTGATACTCGGTTAATCTAATGCTTGGATTGGTAATCCAATTTTTATCGGCGGACATGACCATACAACTGAAACATAATTTAGTGTTTCAGGCTACGGGAAAATATTAGAAGATTGTTTAGACGTCGGATTAAGTATTTACAAGGGTAGGCTGCTAAACCCACCTTTTGAATACTTTATCTCATATATGAATATGTATCACACGATTGTTTGTTTAAGAAAAATTCGGCAGCATTTCCCCTTAGCTCCCAAGTATATGTATATATACACCCGAGGAGCAAAAGGAAAATGACAACCGAATCTTTCTTAAATGAACAATCATGTAATACACATTCACATCCTAAATAAGATAAAGTATTCAAAAGGCAATCCCAAAACGGGGACAACCCAAAATTGATTTCTAAATCAATTTTGGGCGGGTATTCTAAGTTCGTGATGATTAAAATGAGTGGGAAAAAAATGTAAACAAAGATAAAAATAATATCAATTTCTCAATATTATGTTTAAACGAATATTATAACACAAAATCTTAATATTTTGCTCTTGCATATATGATAAGAATCTAAAAAAAATCCTTAATATATATATATATATGTTTTATATACATATACACAATAACCCAAAAAGGAACATAACGTACACTTGGTTCATACATATATACAATAACCCAAAAAATCATAATACCAGCTGGTTCAACCGATAAATCATCTAAATAGTAAAAGCATCTACTAAAGTGCAAAACATATGGATTCACTTAGGATAAACATTGCAAATTGTATGTGTCTTGTTATTATGATAAAATAATTACAACTAGTTTTAAAGCCCGTGTCACACACGGGATAATTCAAATTATAAAATTATAAGTAAAACAAATAATTAGATAGCGTATATGAAAAAAAAATGTATTACATCTATTCTTATATCTATACAATGTGTACATAAATTGATTTTATTTATATCACAAAATGATTTTTTTAATTGAACTTAATAAAAAAAATGTTCGTGCAAAATCGTAACCGAGAATGCTTCTTTCTATTGAAAAATTCATTCTCGGTATTATATATGTATAATTGAAAGAATTTTGTTTATGAACCAATTTCGAAAATAAGACTTCTCATACCTTTATTGATATATTTATCAATTTACTACCCATCAAAGGAAAGTAGGATATTAAATTGTAGCAATGGATGTTCTTCAAGAATTATGTTTTTCTGAGCTACACCATAAAAATGATTTTGATAAGTTTTAGAAGGCTTCTTGACAACATAAAAAATAACATGTTAACCAATCCAATTTTGTGAATATTTTGTTTCATTTGAGCATAGTTTTGCATGACATGCTTCCCATACAACATTTTGATCAACATTGAAGGAAAAATTAATGTTGACATAAATATTTCAAATTTGATAAAAGTTAGAAGGATTGATAGGCATGAGGGTGACATGTCGAAAGTGTTCGCAATCTTTTCTTAAATTTTAATAGTTGAGAGAAAAATAGTCAATTTGCCAAATCCTGAACCTTTTGATTTTTTCAAAAAATGCCCTTAAAAATAAACTTGAAACCCGAATCATGTTTAAAATTCTAACTTTCATATTTTTGACATTTTAGAGTCAACACTTTGAACTCATAACAAATTTAACGATAAATCTATTTTGCATTCTCAAACTTTTAAAAATATTCAAAATTTTCATTTTTGACCCGTAACAAATTTTGACCCAAATGTAGTTAACTTGTACCGAACAATGTATTTACCAACTTTTGACCCATAAAATCAAATTTAACTTTCACAAAAAACCCAAAACAATTTTCATTTGAGAAACATAATTTGTTGTTGATTTTTGGAATTCACCAAGTATTTTGAAATATATAGTAAAATAATATGTTAATACTTATATTTATAAAAATATATAGATATTATATAAATATAGTGTAAAAGGAAAGTGAATTATTATTGATTTATTACATATATTAGGGTATATTAGTTTTGGAGGGAAAAAATTTGTGAGAATTAACTAAAACATGACAAGTGTCCCCATTTATTTTACTTTATTAGAATAGGTAGATATACGACAACTAATTATATAAATATTCTATATATAAAAACAATATATAAAAATAAATTGGTTACCATATTTGACCTGAATTTGACAAACCTTTTATATTAATAGATAACCTATAAATTTTATGTTGGATTCACGTTGAAACTAAGTTTTGCATATTTAAAATTTATTTTAAAGAATAAACTTATAAAATACATGAAGAATTGTAATTGTATTTGTTATTTTTGCCTAAAAACAAATAAATAAAAGTATACTCTCTAATTTCACTGTTGGACCACGTTCATTTTATTATACAAGCTAACACACAAACCACCATTATTTAACACGCAAATCGGCAATTAATATCCCTAAAATTATAAATACACAAAGAAGTTTTACCACCAA